>NC_072891.1:82054481-82665106 GCF_028858705.1 Grus americana
GATCACTGAAGCAACTACTCACCTCTATAGCCCTGTAGCCCAGAAAATATGGCATTGTCCTTGCTTGCAGGAGGCTACAAGCTTTGCTTTGAGGTAACCAGGGACTTTTTATGGACTGTACCAGCAATTATCTAATTCTTACTACAATGTTTAGTCTGAACATCTGGAAGACTGTTGATGACTATGTTTATAGCATGGAGAAGTACAGGTATGGGATGACAGCAGAGGACTTGAAGGTGCAGGTACAGGATAATACTGGAGGTCCCAAGGATATAAAAAGCTAATCAGTAGCCAACCAGTGGTCAGCAGAAGAATGCATCATTGAGAGCTGAGCAAACTAGGAGTAGCAAAGAGGATGCAGGATATTTACTCAACATATAGAAACACGCAATTCACTTCATATAGAAAACTGGGATATAGGGTGGGACTGCAGACCTGTGATGAAAGAGAAAGGCATAGAGCGTGCTGGCAAACACATCAAAACGCCTCTGGGAAGGCTGATGATGACTCCTCATATTCCCCCATCAGGCAAAGGCCATCTGCCAGAGGTCCCAGAGCTGAGTATAACACCAGATGAGAAGGGATAGATACTAGAACATTTCTATATGTATCATTTCAACTGGCTCTAATCTGACTTACAGAACTGTTAGCGTCACTTCAACCAGGCTAATAATGGATTAGGCTGTTAAGGACCCAGTTAGACTAATAACGAATCCTTGACTCTGCATGCAGAATGTGTTGCTTTTGTCCATAAAAAAGAATTTGAATGTAACAAACTGGTGAGAATTCAAGCAGTCTGCTCTGTTACCTGGACGCTACAAATTGGTAACACTTCTTAATGGTAGCTTTGACAATCAGCCTGTAAATGGGTTTATTAATGTGACAAGGACTATATTTTACCTGTAACTCACTGCAGGCACAGATGATGGCAGCTAGTCCTCAAAGTGGACAAGAGTTTTAGACAATTGATCATCCAAATGTTTTGTCTTTGCACTACCACATAGCCGTGTCTTCTTTTTTATGTTGAAAATCACTTTTTTTTTTCTCTTCTAGAAGGTTGGATTCAATAAGAAAGACTAAAAGACAAACTGTATAACTATATGCTATTTAAAAATGTTATATGACTGACAGAGAAAGAGTTGTACTCTCAATTTTAAGGTTAACAAGTATTAGGAAAATCAAGAGGACATAACTATACAATTGTTCTTATACTGGTAGTGTAATTAATATTCGAGCCCTTGAAAATTATGTCTGATTACAGATTGCTTGCATATCAGTGTCATTATTTTTGCCTTTCTGGCTAGCACAGGGAACTTTGATTAAGAAAAACATACATTTGTTTCATCACAGGTTTAATCTTTGATGAAGAATCTCATCCGTCTCTGCTAATTGTCCATTTCCATTATCAGTTTATGGGTCAAACTCTTCCAAGTGGAGCACTATCTGCAAAGGAACTTTGCCTTCAAAAGCAAGTGATGCCACGGGAGAGTCTGATCATCTGCAGACTGAGGCTGTGAATGCTCAGTGGCAGTGGGACTGCACTATTAAAGAGCAGCAGTGACAATCACTGAGACAAAAAACACCACCAACCTTACACCTCCCCGCTCTTCTCATAGCAACAGCAGAGCACTATAATTGTTATTTCAAAGGAAAATGCTGCAGTAAGTGATCATATCATGGAAGAGAAGCAGCATAATCCACTCATGGTATTACCAAATTTTCTTTCCACTGCTTTGCAAGGAGGATTTTGCTTTAGTCCTTTAGAAAAATGCTAAGGGCATCCTAACTAGTTTTTCTACATCCAATCCCTTGAACTGAAGAGGAGCTCTTTATAATGAAAGGTGGCTTTAAAGTGTTTTCTTGTTAACATTTGTCCTTTTGAATTAAAAACAAACAAACAAAAAGGCAAGTCAATATTTCATGGAGTAGGACACAGATTAAATTATCATTATTCCTAAAACAAAAACAAAACCAAAAATCTTTGAAAAGGAAGGCCTTGAGAGAAAACCAGAAACCCACAAATGTGTGAATTGCTCAAGATTTTGCTATCAGATGCTTAAATTGTAACTGCAACAAATGGATGCCTCCCACATACTCATATTTATCAATTCCTTAAAGTGTAGAAAATTCTTCAGATCTTTTAGAATAACATTTCTTTCACCTTCAAAATACTCGTATGAGCTATCATTTATTTGGAGAATATTAACTTAACAATCCAAGAAATATGGTTTTACAAGACAAAGCGCCAATATGTTGTTTTCATCAGAAGAACAAAAATTTAAAAAGTATTAAAATGTTATGTGAATTCAAATATGATGGCATATAATGAACTAAGATCCTCAGATTAATGTTTTGAGAACATTAATGCATACTTATGAATGCCTACAGATGTACCTTCATATGTAACTACCTTAATTGTTTGTTGTTGTGATAAAATTGAAACTCTTCCTTCTGAGAAGACATTTTCTTTTCTAGCACAAATAAAACTTAATATATGAGTTAACAGAAAAAACCCTTAACATTTAAGTTTTAATTAGAAATGTAGTTGAATTAAATAGTGATTAAAATAATTTTTAAATGGAAAATGTCACTATATAATTCCCTTTTCATTTTTTTAATTTTAGGATAAATTTCAGTAAAATCAAAACTTTTCCATAAAACCTTTTGGTTTTGACAAATTAGTAGGCTTAGTGAGCAGCTTTTTATCAAGAAAATTTTCAATTCAGTGTGCTCTATTTGTGTGTGTATAGTGCAGATATACATCCCTATACTTCGACAGACCCATAAAAGTAAACCTGATGAGGACTTCAGCTCTCTTTTAAAAGCTTCGTTCTGCAGCGCTGAAGTTGGTAGCAGCTTTGCCATTTACTGCAATTAGAAAAGAGTGAGCATTTTAAATGTCACTGTTCCCTTTTCAGGTTAGTGTAGTTGGCTTTTGTTTTATAGTTTTAAAAACTACACTGCTTTTTACTTTAGCATTTCTACCTTAAGTAAATGAGACAGTGGCCAATGTGAACCTGACTGGACCTATTCCTTAGCACTTTCAGATTTGACTCCTATTGATTTCTCTGGATTTGGGCACAACCGTTGGGAGCAAGTGCTGAACACAGGATTGCTACTGATGTGCTCACTCAGACTGACTTTTAAACACTTCTTCTAGCTCTCTGCCCAGTTTCAAGATGAAAACTGAACAAGGCAATTTAGAGTTATTGGTCTCTGGCAAGCATAAGTAATTCAGACTTTAAAGATCTAAAACAATATTACCAAAGAAAAAAAAGAAAATAAAAAATAAAAAATGTTCTACAAAGCACAGTTATGTTCCATGTAACTGTGTTTTAATGGACTTTTCTCCTCTTCTGATTAAAATGATACGCATGTGTCTTCTAATAATTGTAGACTCTCATAATTCCAAATTCCAGATCTTCCCTGAATTTGACTTCCCTATTTTGAATGAACCAAGACATTTTAAACACTTTTTTTTTTTTTTTTCCTTTAATATGCTGCCAAGGCTTATCTTCCTATTGTATCCATCACAAGATAAATATAAAGTGTCAGTCATCATAACACTAATAAATTTCAAATACCAATGTAGTAAATGAAACCTTATTTTATGAAAATGGACAGCATCTGTTCTGTGGTGATGGTGTTCACAGTCTAGCTATAATAGATTAGATAGAACACAAATATGTAATTAAAATTAACCTCTGGTTCTTTTACACAACACTTGCAAAATTAACAGAAGCTGAACTTAAAACTCTCTCTTACTGTAATTGACTTTAACTGATTATAAAACCTCAACTCTGAACAGCATTTTTGGTTCTCAGTAATATGCATATCTCTCACTGCATACACATTCCACATCATTTGCTCCATATATTTTCACACTTGGAAGTATGAATATTCTCCGTGTACCCTTCTAATTAGGAAGGATGCTTGAGACACCTGATAATGACCTAGTGTCTCCATGGGTTTGAGTTCACTCTATATTTCAAAACTGATTTCATATATGACATAAATAGCTATCCATATACCTTGACAAGAGCAGAACATGTTTATAATTTGTAGGAGAAACAGGGAGATGTCTTGTCGTATGTCTCATAGTGTGGCTTGTTAGTTCTTCAGGTCCACTGACACTCTATAGGAACGGCTGTCCCTTTGAGACAGAGCAGTGAAAAAAAGGAACAAAGTGCTCCTTTCAGATTGATCCAATAGTCATACCTCCAGTGAAAAGGCATGAACAACCAACCTGAAGGGCTTTTTAATTAAAATATTTGGAAGATGATGAACCTGAAGTAACAGTATATGCAGACATTCCCTCTGATCAAACCTTCTACCTACTAATTTATACTTTAAAAAAGTCTCTGCCCAGTTCCTGACTCAGAAATAAGTGTATTTAAAAACAGAGTTGGGCAAGAAGTGGGAAGATCATCATTTGTATAACTAGCAGTACCCTTAATTTTAACAACTGAAGCAGAGACAACATGGAAGAAATAACAACCTAAAAGGCAAATCCAGAGTATGTAGCTCAACAAGGAAATGACATCTTACCATTACCATATTCATCGAATCACAGAATGGTTTGGGTTGGAAGGGACCTCAAAGATCATCTAGTTCCAACCCCCTGCTATGGGCAGGGACACCCTCCACTAGACCACGTTGCCCAAAGCCCCATCCAACCTGGCCTTGAACACTGCCAGGGAGCCAGGGGCAGCCACAGCTTCTCTGGGCAACCTGTGGCAGGGCCTCACCACCCTCACAGGGAAGAATTTCTTCCTAACATCTAATCTAAATCTCCCCTCCTTCAGCTTAAACCCATTACCCCTTGTCCTGTCACTACACTCCTTGACAAACAGTCCCTCTCCAGCTTTCCTGTAGCTCCTTTAGGGACTGGTAAGCCACAATTAGATCTCCCTGGAGCCTTCTCTTCTCCAGGCTGAACAACCCCAACTCTCTCAGCCTGTCCTCATAGGAGAGGTGCTCCAGCCCTCTGATCATCTCCGTGGCCTCCTCTGGACTCACTCCAACAGCTCAATGTCTGTCTTGTACTGGGGACCCCAGAGCTGGATGCAGTAGTAGTAGTACTTTCAAGTATTTGAAAAATGTCACAAATTCAGAACCTTCTGCAAACTTTAACTACTTAATCCTTACCAATCAATTATAAATAATAGCTTTCTCTTATAAGTAAAATGGAACAGTTTCTGAGTTGAAATTTTGAAAGGATTTAGTGAAGTATATACAAAAAGTAATATTTTACTGGTAGTTCAATGTTATTAAATAAAATTATTTCCATTTTACTTTCACACCACTACAACAATTTTTACACAGCTAGAGGAGGCAACCTAGGGTTCGGAAATTGGGTATGAAGTTACACAGTTACTCTTATGATAAGAAGTGATAAATCCATCTCAGCCTTAACAAGTGATGCTAGGAAAGAATTTCCAACACAAATTTTTGACATACTAATACTTTTGGACAGTTGTGTCTTTTCTACTCATGTTACTGGTGTTAATTAAAATGAAATTATACTGGCCCATAATATCATTTGATAGTCCTTTTATATGGAGTCTTTGTTCTGATAGGGTACTAGGTAAATAAATTAGAATAAGTACATAAAATAGATCTGTTTACTTATCTGTACATTTCTTATCAGAACACAGTTTTATATCCCTATTATTTGGAACACTCCTCTTTTTTTTTTTTTTTTTTTTTGTTCTGATAAACATTAATTCTCCAGGGTGTCACATGCCAAACAGTAAAAAACAAACAAACAAACAAAAAACCACAACAAAACAACAAACCCCCAGAGTTTATTCTGAGATTAAAATAAAGTGGAAATACATTATTCTGCCTTTGCTGAACATACAAGCGTTTATTGCACTGACAATCTCCAGCATCTTACGGAAATGTAGAAGGATATGACCCTCATATGTTAAGTATACCTTTCCTTATTGCCACGAAAATATGTTCAGATTTGGCTAAACTATGTGTTTCCAGATATCATACAATCAATAAAGCCTTTTCAAGTTTGGCAAGTGCATGGATCATCTGCTACATGTCTTTGAGGTATGCCAGAGGACTGGTGTTTGTCTTTGTTCAATCATCCTTTTAGTCCATTCAATAGCAATTCTGTACTTCCAATTTATAAATAGAGCTTTTCTTCCAATTATATAAAAAACCCCACATTGTTTTAAAGGATGTTGCATGTTACAGTACCCGTCGTATACTCTACCTGTCTAGTTTTCATTAAATATCAATACAACAGCATGTGGTTTGCCAAAATAACCTTTTCTTTTTATTGACAGTATGAAGTTTTAGAAAATAGAAGTCTGTCTTTTTTGAAACACAGATTCATCTTTCTCTTGTTTGGTTTTTATATGTGATAAATCAAACCCAGTCATGTCACTCTGAAGTAGGTAAATACAGAACATAAAGAAAATGAAAATTAATTTTGGAAAGAGGAAAACAGTATTTTGATTAACTTAAAAAGCTAAAGTACTCAAAGATACTGTTTCCAGGTTTTATAAGGATATATGATTTGGTATTGTATACAGTAGTGTAAAAAAAAAATATATAAATATCTCTAATTTCTATCCCATTGAGATGTTGGTGCAAGAATCTGACATTGTGTTAATGTTGACCCAAAACTAAAATATACCTATTGAAAGCATTATTAGTGCTCTTTTCCCAACTATACCACATTTATTTTGGGGCTTTCAAAATCCCTGAAGATAGGTTTAATTGCTCCCACAGAAGTGATACCAAAACCTTTTCTTTGGATACCAGCTGAATCAGAAGAGCACTGTGAAGCTCTCCTGCTGAATCATGGACTAAGAGAAATCAAATAAAATCCTGACTTACTTCAGGGGTTATGGTAGCAAAGACTTACCCATTGACTTGGACAAACTCATTTGTTTTCATCCGAATTTAGCTTACTTTATGCCCTATAGAACAGTAAATTCTCAAGGAGATTGTGCCTGTTCCTGAGCTCATAAACTCTCTGACAGTATATGCTACTTTTTCTCTTTTTAAGACTGTATAATATGAACCACAATTCAGATAGCCTTCTATGTTTTCAATAAATTGCTGTCATCATTAGAAATGGTAACATTCTAGATTTTTATTAGGATTTTTTCTTGAACTTTTATATGTGGGGAAAATGGTTAAAGAAAAACTGTTTCTCCTTGAAAGTAATTCTTTTCTGAAGCAGGAACTACTACTGATAGAATTAAGTTTAAAAGGGAGGGAAGAGTCCGTGATCGAGAGATCACTGGTGTTTGCAGTTTTGCATTTACAATTAAGTTGAAATAATTTATTATTTTAAGCTGTTTATTTCCTTTATGTGTCCAAATTATTACTTTCAGAAAGGTAAATTTTCTCATAAACACTTGAAAAATTATAACCCAACCAAAACACTGAAAAGACATTTTGTATCCCTAACACTATAGGAGACAATTAATTCCAGTGTACGAAACACTTTTCAGAATTAGGATGTCAACCAGTCTTACCTAGAGAAAACTCTGCTTCGTGAATAACAGGAGAAAGCTTTGGCCTTTCCTGGCTTTAATAATTGATGGTAAGAAATGGGTATACAATGTAAGAACCATAATTTGGTGTATAACCGATGAAGATTTCAACAGAAACAGCTAAACTTATTGTTTCTAGCAGATCACATCTTCAGAAAATTAATGCATTAAAAAGAAGATGACAACCCAGCAATCTTCCTCATTTTAAGAATAGGCAGATGCTGCTTTAAAATGAGGAGTGATGATACTCACCCCGAATAAAGAAGGCCTTGCTCAATCAAAATAGTATCATAACCATAACATGGTTTTGTTTTTCTCATTGACTCTGACTCTGAGAATGCAAAATGCCCAGCGATACCTGAAGCAGTCAATGCTCTCATTATTTAAGTCATTTTAAATGTCTGCACTGTAGGTGTCTACAGCCCAGCCTGTCAGCTTAGTCTCCCTTTGTAATGAGTGGAGAATGATCAATGGTTTTCATCTATTTAGCTTATTCTAGAGATCAACATGATGATGAAATTAAATATGCCTTAAAAGTGCCTTTTCACCCTAAGGGTCGTGAAGAGAATGTAGATACGTATCTGCAGTGGAGATGCCTATGTCCAACCATGTCAATCCCATCAGGCATGTTAAAAAGACCATACCCAAAAGCTATTGAAGAGAGTTTTTGCATTTCAGAGAACAAATATCATCAAATGATGACATCACTTACACACATGCATTGATTTGGTGGTTTTGTTTGGATATTTTAAGCATTCTTTTGTAAACAAATGTCCTAGTGTCGGCAGACACAGTTCATTTTTCTTTCTAGTAGCTGGTATAGTGCAGTGTTTTGGATTTAGGATGAGAATAATGATAAAAGCACACTGTTTTTAGTTGTTGCTGGGTAGCTGTAGTGTCTACACTGAGTCAAGGACTTTTCAACTTCTACCCTACCAGGTGCACAAGAAGCTGGGAGAGCACAGCCAGGACAGCTGACCCAGACTGGCTAAAGGGATATTCCATACCCTATGATATCATGCTCTGTCCCCCATAACTGGGGAAGCTAGCCAGGAAGCAGGTTCGCTGCTTGGAAACAGACTAGCTGTCAGATTATTTTCCTTTCGCATGTGGTGAGCAATTGCATTTGTGCATCACTTGTATTATTGTAATAGTTGTTGATTTATGATGATGATGGTGATAATGATGATGATCCTCTTCCTTTTTTATCCTATTAAATGGTCTTTATCTCAACCCACATTTTTTTTTTCCCATTCTGCCCCTCCCCTTGAGTGGGGAGAGATGAGCCAGCGGCCACATGGTGCTCAGTTACTGGCTGGGGTTAAACCACAAAGTCCTTTTTGGCAACCAACATGGAGCTCGAACGTTGACATAGTGACAGATCTGACCAGAATGTGTTAAAACAAATTTGTTATAAGCATTCATTATATTAGTTTTATTGTCACTGGTCCGCTGATCACAATGTTGTTTTATTTGTTCATAGAGTTGTTCTCAGAGGTGTGTCATGTAACACCTTACTTGCCGTATACACTGGTTATCAGTGTTTATCTGTGGTTTGTCACCTCTGGGAGTTGGATTAAGGTTATCGCTCTGCTGTTCAGTGTACTACTGGCTTATGGTGTGATAAAATCATTGATAGTCAGATCACTTTTGTATTTATACTTGGGGGCTGAATCCGTATTCGGCAGCAGTGGAGTGACAGCGATGGCTTCATCTCTGTACTTCTGGAGCCATCTGTCAGAAGCTGTTAATTACACTTTTTAATTTTTCTCCTCAGAGAGCCAACATGTGGGGCAGACACCATCCTTCACCTTCCCCATCTTCCCTGAGCTAATTGCAATAGCTCTTGAGAATGTCAGATATCCTTGGGATGTTCAGACCAGCATGCTTCTATTGCTAGGCCTCCTGAATGTGGTTTTTCTTAAACTACTTAAGAATACCACGCAGAGATCAACCCCTATGAGAGGCACTGCAGCTACTCAAACCCCTGTGACAGGCACTGCGGCTACTGCAGATATGGACTGTGGCTACTCCAACCCTGACGATAAGCACTGCAGCTGAACCAGAGAACCAACCCATACTGGTATCCGTCACCCCTACACAAAAGAAGAAATGGACACAAAAGTCAACTGATTTAGTAAAGGATAGCGATGAACCAGGACCACCCCAACAACAGGAGTAAGAGGCAGAACCAGAGATAACCACCCAATCCCAGTTCCCGAGTGAGCTGCAAGATACGTGAAAAGATTTCACTCATTGATTAGGTGAGAAACTTGTTTCCTGGCTGCTCCAATGCTCGTATAGTGGGGCCAGTAACTTGGAATTAGACAGTAGGGAGGCTGAGTCCAGGGAAGGGGGCATTGACAAGGTGGTTGAAAAAGAGACACAAGCCCTCAGCCTCTGGAGGCAACTCTTGTCAGACATGAGGTAGAGTTATCCCTTCAAAGATGATATTATATGTCACCCAGGCAAGTGGACCACCATGGAGAGAGGTATCCAGTACCTGAGGGAATTAGCCATGTGGGAGATGGTCTATTATGACCCAGAGAAGGCACAGTTAAC
Source organism: Grus americana (assembly GCF_028858705.1). Taxonomy (NCBI): domain Eukaryota; kingdom Metazoa; phylum Chordata; class Aves; order Gruiformes; family Gruidae; genus Grus; species Grus americana. Next base: position 82,064,567 of record NC_072891.1, read on the forward strand.
CACAGATCAAGATGAAGTCCAATGTACCTGACCCACGTGGCAGAGGTTTGTACAGAGCACACCACCAGCGGTATGCCAAATCATTGGCAATACTGGCCTGGAAAGACAAAAGACGAAGATGCACCAACAGTGAATGAAGTGGCTGGCCAACTCCGGCAATCTGAAGAAAATCTCTCTTTGTCCCTAAAAGCCTGTGTCTCAGCTGTGGAATTGTCTCAGATTGTATGAAAAATCCCAAAACTTGTTTGAGAAACTGTCCTGGGAGGTCTGGCAACTCAAAGAGGATATGTCCAGTTCCCCGTTTGTATAGACTAGTATCTCAGCTGTTAGGATTAAGTGTTCCTCTGCTCAAGAGAGAGGATATAGAGGGAACACACCAAGACGCACCCTGTGGTTTTACCTGCGTGACCATGGAAAGCACATGAGGAAGTGGGATGAAAAGCCTACCTCGACCCTAGACAGTTATGAGCTGGGGTTAAACCATAACAACAAGTCATAGGAATCTATCTTACTGCTGTGAACTACTGTTGTGCAATTATGCAGCCCAGAACAACTCCTGAGATAATTTCAGGTCAGCTCCAGACTCTTAAATTGAAGAGTAAGTTTCCACCAGAAAATAAAAACCAAATTGTATATTTAATCAGGCTATCCACCAGACAAGCAAGAAGCAGTGTTTGATGTGAGATAAACTGTGATCACTTTCATGAATAAAAGTAATCTGAATATGTGCTTATTGTCCCCGAATTCAACAAATGATTCATGACAGATAAGGTCTGTTGATTAGCCATGCCTTTATTAAAGCTCTTGTGTTTTTGTCAGGATTTGTGCAGCAAAATACTTATCTGGGCATTTTTTAGCAATTGTCAGAGCACTCAGTGTGTTTATATGCTGTCAGAATTATCGGTTCTTAGTCATTATTTTCTTACAAGTTACTGTTTCACTCTATTCCTCCTGCTCAGTGATCAGAAAGACGTTTCAGTTACTGACAATGTATCCCCTGAATTTTGTGACCTACTTGGATTCCTATTAAGTTTCCATCAAGTAAAATCTCTTCTAGAACTGACCATGTGATGGATGATTATTATTGTTGTTGTTGTTATTATTATTATTATTATTAACTTACACAGAACATTGGTTAAAGGCTCCACAGCACTGGAGATGGTATTCTTTCATTATCGTGGTCTCTTTAGTTTTATATTTCCTCTATTGACTTGCCTTGTACCAGACACTAAATTAAAGCTATTATTACTTCTAGTTCCCTCCCTCCCCTGCCCCTCCCCCCCCCAAAAAGAAAAAAATATAATGGGATGTTTTAAGAAAAATCCAAGAAGTATTCCGACTTTAATTCTCACTAGTCTCAGAAATGTCAAATATAGTACTACTTCGTGCAGTATAAATCTTGTAAAGCTCTTTCTCTAATAACTATTTAAATGCAGAAACAAAATGGATTTTTGAATGATGAACTCTGTTTTGATCAGCTGTTGAAATTCTTCTGGTCTGTGCTGCAAAAACATAACAATGAAAGAGGAAGATGGATCACGTCTTGACCAATATGCAGGTTTTGATTGTTAATGTCCTCTAATACAAAACAGTGAAGAGAAGTGCTTATCTTCAATATATTGTTGTAATAGAGAACAGCTTATCTTTAATATTAGGTAAGAGTTGTGCATGCTTCAATTGGTCAGAGAAAGGATTTACAAATAAACAGTAGTGAAAATACTGTAACATTTTTCATTTAGAGCACTTTTTTTTTCCAATTTCTAGCCTCTGTCTTAATAGTTCTAAACATATTCTAAAGTTGCTGTGCTGATAGCATGGGAATCAGAAAAAAACAAACATATGTGTCATATTTGACCTTAGAAAATAATCAAAATTCTAACCAACAAAGGTTTACACTTACTGGTTTTCATAGATGTTAAACCCATTGAACTTTGAAAAATGAACAGCTCTGAAAATCAGACCATTTATTCCAGAGTCCAAAATGGATTTAGAGGTCATATTAAAGGGTTTAGGATTGAAATTAATTTAAATTGGTTATTTTTTTGTATTGGACCTTAGTCACTGCTCAAGGCTCAGTTTCTACAAATGTTAAGCTTTACTTTCACAATTCAAATAGGATTATTTCTATGAATAAAGCTATAGAAGTGCATAAATGTCTTCAGGATCATGAAATAAAATCCAAAGACATGTAAAAAGTTAACTCATTTGGAATTTTAAGCACTGTCTCTTAAATTTCAATACATATTTATCATAAATGTATAGATCAGAGATTTATTTAGTGGCATTTCTTTGGACAAATAAAACCTCAAAAATCAATTTACATGCTAAAGTACTTCGTACTTTAGTAAGCTGTCCAGATTTGAGGGGAAGAGTTTCCATTGTTCTTTTATGATGACACTGAAAATTATTGATATGTCTGATTTATGAAATCCAATTCCATCAATCCATTAATGGAATTCAATTCCACTTATTTTTTTCTACTGTGGTATCTATATAGATTCATGTATACATTATATCGTCACATATTCACATATTGTATACGTATTTAGCACATGTTCTTGTTAGATGCTATGCGTCTTTAGAAATCGCCCTTATTGAAATCTTATGTTTGGATGAAAGCAGTGTCATATGTTTCTTTTTCATATATCATAGAACCATAGAGTCACAGAATGATTTAAGTTGGAAGGGACCTTAAAGACCATCTAGTTCCAACCCCCTGCCATGGGCAGACACATCTTCCACTAGACCAGGTTTCCTGATGACTTTTTTAATGCCTTTTAGAGACTTGAAAATTCCCTGCCATTTCACAACAGGAAAGACATGAACTGTGTTTTCTTTAATACATCCAATTCTCCATTTCAATATTTGTCTGTGAGAGGAAATATGCAGCTATATATTTCTCTCCAATTCTCTTCTACCACCACTACTGTTTGTTATCCTAGTAAGCAAACAGGACAGACAACATGGAAGAAGATGTTCAGCAGTTAGAATTGGGTTCCCAGATTAAAATAATATCTTATATTTCAGGTCCTCCATCTACAGCAGAGCCTTGTCAGAAATCGTGTATGTGAAAGTTACTGACTAAGGCAGAAGAAACAATAATCTATGTCTTTTTCATTAGAAAAAAAAAAAAGTCATTGTATCTATGTATATATATATATGAAAACTTATGTATAAATGTATACAAATGCATACATTAAAGACTTTAGCTTGGAAATGAAGCTACTCAAAATATTAATATATTTAGAAAATTCACCATATTGCCCACCTGTAGCTTCAATGTAGGAAATTTTTTTTTTTTTTTTAAAAAATCAGGAAATTATTAATGTAATGAGTTTAGCTTTCAGATGCACTTATTTCCATGGGAACAGATGTTGTAGAAACAAATAATGGATTATATGTGAAGAAATACTGCACATATACTCTGGGATTATAAAATAATATCATATTTATTACAACATGACTCTTATATATCCCTTTTCAGCTCTGCAAATTGGCCTTCCATGTATCTATTCAAAACCCTTTCCTTCTTAAATGACTTAGATAGTGATAATGGGAAATAGTTACTCAAAGCTGCAATGATTGCTAAAATAAAATTAATTGTGCAACAATGGAAATCTCCTTTATCTGTAAGAGCTGATTACTTTGAAGCAATAGGCAATCTGGCAGCTTAAAAAAGTATCTCTCTCCAACTGAAAGGTAATCTGGAAATGTTCAGTTCTCTTTTCCTGGATATTTGTAATGAGAAATGCATAACATACATAAATAGATATATTTTTCCACTAATGAAGAAAATTTATGAGGTCAGATTCATATGATTCCTCATATACCTGACATGATTTTGCTGGAAATAGCAATTAAAGGAACCACTGAAATAGCCAAGTTCTATACCTTTACTTGAAAACTGATTAAGTGTTACTATCCTTGTGGGAAAAAAAAAAATATTACGCAAATAGGAATCTGTCAGCAAAATTTATATGTTCTATCCTGTAGAATGCCAATTAAGAGAAAGAAAAACATGACAACATTTCCAATTACTTCAATGTATTTTACATCAAATCCTATCCATTTGTAGTCCTCAACACTTGTTCTACATTGAGCTGATCATATCTAAGAAATAAGGAAACCAGATAAGATAATAGTAGTAAGACCATATATATATATATGTGAGTCCATCAGTTAGATGAGTATAACTGTTCTTCTGCAGCCCACAGAATGTAAGTGATGTCCAGTATATACTTTTAGTATGTTTTGTTAGTCATAAACCCAAGTAAAACCAGTGTGATTATGACAACACTAATAAGAAAGTGAGGACAGGCGTAAAGTTCAGTCACCGGAAAAAGTAGAATTGAAAGACAAGTTCATTAGAAGCACCTGAACTAGAAGAGACCAGGTTTGTTCTGACAGCAGACTAATGAGCTGCCTCCAGGATTTCACCTAACATTTTCTGCTGAAAGCCAAAGTTTTACCCATGGTTCCACAGCTCCTGAAGTTTAGGCACAATTCGGGAGAATATTGTGACTCTTTCCTCCTGGATCTGCAAAACCAGGTGCTTCTGCACTCAGCATGGGCTGTAGCTTTAAATGATGAGCGTTGCTGAGACTGAGTCTGCAGGATCTCGTGTAAGCTGAGGATGGGGAATTTAGGATCCACCTTATTGTCACACAGGAAAACTATGGCAGGGAAAGAGATGGGGAGTGATTCCCTTTGTTGATCTTACTCATCTTTCAGTCGCCTGTGTCCATTAGCAAGTCCATCTGAGCTTCAGGCACATGTCGCAGCAATTGTACTGATCCCCTCCAAACAAACACAACAAGAAAGAAATTCCATTAGATTTGCATCATAATATAGATATAAAAATGGCTGAATTACATTTAAATACAGAATCTTAATTCTGACTCTTCCTGATTTTCATATGTGTCATTTTGCATGCTTAATAATGTTCATGTAGCATAGTTTGGGCATATTAACTTCTAGGTTATTTAACTTTGGGGATTTCATTAAAACAAATAAAGAAAAAACCCACCATACTTCTGGCTAATCAGTTTTGCAGTCTCATGAACTGTTGTGCAAATTTGTCATTTGAGCTGGAGAAAAAAGCCTAGTAGGTAATATTGTTATACTGCATGAGGTTAAGAACAAAATATTATGAATGAAACAATAATAATAAAAGACTTTGTCCAGTAGGTTTGGACTCTACATCCTTGTACAGGGAAAAAAAAAATTTTAAGTTCCATCATACCTCTTTTTACAGCAAATACTTGAGAAAGTCATCTACAAATGTGCAGTGCATGAACTAACCTGAAAATAGGCGGGTCAGATATCTCCACATGACCTTGTCTTGCAGAAAGACTATCAGAAAGCTACCCCAGAAATACCAGGAGTGTTTCTAAAGTTGAAAGCTAGCACAGATGAGATGACCAGAGCTGTAGCTTCAGAGAAAATCAAGTTCTGAACTTAAGCATTTCCTAGGTGTTTATTAGTAACAACCAAACCTGAAAGCCCATCTGAAGAAAATTCAGACACCAAACACAGAATATTGGCAGTATATGATTCCTCCAAAACAGATTACTCAGTAAAATCTTCTCCCAGAAAAGCAGCCTGAATGAATTGTGTACTTACCATTGCCTATTCAAAACCTGTAAAATACAATAATGGGTCCACATGCAGCTGCAGTGTTACCTACCTGATATGGAAGGGTTCATGCTTGCAAACAACACGTTTCAGCGTCTGGCTGGTTAGCTTACAGGAACATTATTACGAAGGTGTGAATGAGGCCTGAAGACCCTTTTAGATCCTTTGCTTAGACCCTCATAAAAAAAAACCAGACAAAAAAAACAACAAACAAAGAAGAAAAAACACTCAAGGGGAAAAAAAAAAGAAAAAAAAAGAAAAAAGAAAAAAAAGAGAAAAAAAGACTGTGTAACGTTCTAGTGGTATTTATTGTTTTTATTACTGATACTGAGAAACACAAGCCACAGAGTAGAATTTGCACTGTGCTAGATGCTGTACAAATATAGATCAATAGAATGGCACTTGACCCAGAGAACTTAAATCTAGCAAAGCTTAAGATCTTGCAATATGAAGGTGGAACAGGATAAAATTTCTGAAGGTGCTGGACGATTACTGAAGAAATAAATTGGTAGCTAGATGCTTAAAGTAACATTTTACCCTTAAGACTGTTTCCTCCTTTCTGAATTTGCCCAGGTAATGGTGAAACTAATTAAGTGTAAACTTTAAGTCCCCTTCAGATGTGGTGAGTTGCTTCTATTTTAATTCTCATTTTTATCTTGCCTACAAACAGGTATTTGGGCAGGGAGGTCACACCAGTACAGACATACCCTCTTTTCTTTTTATCCCAAATCTGTCTTTCATCACAGAATTTCACCTTCTACTTATTTAATGTAATGGTGTCAGTAAAAAGTTTGAGTTACAGTAGCTGGGAGTAAAGGAAGGTGACCTGGACTGATGTTTCTTGAAACCTTTCTTTGAAGACAATTTAAGTCCATACTGAGGCAGATGAAAGACAAAGTTTTCTAGGACACGAAAATGACAAATTTTTTCTGTGTCTTATCTGAACTCCTCATTGTGTTTAGAATGTTCTTTTTTTCCAGACTTTTAGCTGTTTTCATGTTCTCTGTCTCCTTACAAAAAAACTTCAGGGAATAGTTTTTATTATGATGTGACAGTCCACAAAAAAGACATATAAGTGTCAGGTCCTTTTCTTACACAAAATTAATCAATATTAGGTTTCAATTGAGTTTAATGTCCATGATAAAACTAACTATCCAACATGGAGAAAGTAGTCTAACTTCATATATTGAAGTTAGACACCTGAACTCCTTCACTTTTTGACCAAAAAGCAAGATAAGGATAAGTGATACCCTGACATGTGCACATATCTATATTTACTGTATATGCTTATATTTATAAAAATAAATATGTATTAAAAAGGAAGAAACAGTGAAAAACAGAAATCTATATTTTTCCAGCAAATGAGTCCAGAAACAAACAAACAAAAAAAAAACCCAAGCAAAATATTTCAGAGGGTCTGTTCTTATTAAGAGGTGTAAAATTATAGAATTATAGTCTGAAAAAAAGAAAAATGCATCTCATTTAACATTCCTGGAGTGAAGCTCAAAGATTTCACCATAAGTTCAAAATAGATTTCCTCCTTCAGGTACTATCACCCTGTCTGAAATTGGTAAATTTCATGGAGCAACTGCAGATGCTGATCTGATTAGTCACCTGTAAATACCAACCAGGTATTAGGAATCTTCATTTCCAAAATCTTAGTCTACTATAACACTGATAATTTGAATATCCAAGATGATGTCCAGTTAGAGGTCAGCTGTGATATAAGGTTTCCTGTGACTATATTTCTGGCTGCATTTACCACTTCCTCGGATGTCATCAACCCAAGTTAGTAAAGGAACCAAAATATCTGCTCACTTCTGTTGAAGTTGCAGTTTAATGTAATGACAGAGCTGTTAAAGAACAACAGGTCCCAAATTTATCATTGCACTGCAAGTGTAAAAATGTAGAATATATTACCATTCATAGCTATATCTCTTAGTTACAACAACATGCAACTCTGAACAATTTTTATTTCAATTCAGCACGTTATGCCTCAATCCAGGTATACAATTAATGTTCCAGAATAAAAGTTTTTTTTTTTTTTTTTTTTCCTGAAGATTCAGCATAATTAGTTGTCTTGGTAAATGCTGCCTCCATAAAGAGTCAGTGAGACCTTATTGGCGTGGGCAGGGATAGCTCCAACCAGGAGATAAAAAGCGTGAGAACTTTCTGTTCCTGAGAAAAATACCAGAAACAGACGAACTGATGAAGAAAATTTGGGTTCGAGTATGCATATGGTAATTATTTCAATTATCAGTTTGAAGAATTAGATTCAGAGCATATACGGTTTAATTACTCTATTCAAAAACAGGTAGGGTTTATAACTGATAACAGTTAATAACTTCTGTAAAGATTACACAGATAGTATAAAACATGCATTTTAGAAATTAAAGTTCAACTTCTGAAGTTTTTGATCCCAGAAGCTACCAGTTAAAGGTCCAGAGATTTTAAATTACACTTGAAATAAACTTTGTAGACATTGTGAGATGAGACTCTACTTCAGAGCATGCAAAATTTTTGCCTGAGACTCTCAACCAGTGTCTGATTATTTTATGCAAATATATGCAGATTATGTTATAATGTCAAGACAAAACAATGTCATTGCAAGTCTATGGAGATGAAATTATGAATAATAAGCTGAAATAAAATGAAACTAATCCCAGAGTGTGCCTATTGAAGTGATGCTACAATGTCAAAATTATACTGGAAGATTTCCCTGCTGACCAAATTGTGATGTCCAGCTTTAAATAACAAATTGTAAGGCAATTAGAAATTATTTTTTAGTGGTATTTTATGAAAGAAAGGCAATGCTGAGCAAGCTTATTTCATCAATCAGCTTTTCATACTGTGAATTCTAAATCATACCTTCTCCTTCCTTAGTAATGAAAATCGAGAAAAGTTAGAAGTGAACTGAAGGCAAAATCCATTTTATTACTTCAGTTGTAATCAGAAAAGAAAAAAGAAAAAAAAAAGAAAAAAAAAAAAAAAAGGATGCATAGCCAGCCACTCATTTTGCATAAAATGTACTTCCGTTACAATCAACAAGCAGACAATTGCCACATTTCTGAAGTGTGTGACTGGGAGCTTGTCAGTGACTCTCGGAGAAGGACTCTGATGACCAGCTGCAGGAGCCTGGAATGAAGGAGGGTGGAGTGTAACCTCTTAGGAAATGAGCCAAAATAGCTACTGTTAATTTTATATAGCCTGTCTTGCAGTATCTAAGCTCTGTCAGCAGCTACATTTGGCCAACAGTTTTCTAGGAAACAGGGTGCAGTGGTGGGAGGGAGACAGCAATTACTAAAGTCTAAGCAAGGTTCTCATGTTATACTGTTTTAGGAAATGAGATGGACAGCAATATCCTCGATCTGGACTAGGAGGTACTTAGATTCCAATTAAACCCTCATAATTCAGTGTGATGCAGAGAGGTTTCTAAACTGAACACAAAACTCTTCATCCTGGAGCACTTTCATTTGGACGTAATGTAGAGAAGGAGGCACCACTATCTGAATGTGAGACTCAAGATACAGTTGCAATGAACTACCTACTGTGATATAAACCGGTGTACAGGCTTATTAAATTCCAGATATTTCTTGGCAACTCCCCACATTTCTGGCTTACACAGTAGAAACAAAAATTATATCAATCTCCAGTAAAAACTGAACTAGTTATTTTGCATTTACAGAGGATTCACCACTTGCATATGGTTACCATGGAGCAACAGCTGCACTGTAAATTCACGTACCTAAACCAACATAAGACCACACCACAAATCCAGACTCAGAGCGTTTCAGTTATTGCATATCTATTGTCCTTACAGAAGTCTAAAGTGTATAGGACGAGACGCTACCTTAAAGCATGAAATAGTACTTGGATAAAGTGAAAACGCTACAGAATGGCTGCCTACTTTTTTTGGTCTTTACAAGTGGTAAGCACAACATTCTTGGAGAATAAATTTCTTCAGGCATCTATCGAGTTCAGCTTCTGCCCATTCCTGTAACAGCCCTTGGATCTACCTTCTGCATAGACTGAGGGATCACCTATGAAGGACCTTGATCCAGTAGAGCTGCAGACAACTTTGCCAATATAGCGAAACATAGTATGATGTAAGTACATATCATGCTGCAGCAGGATACTAGTCATAAAATAATTGTTTTGACATTCCAGTATGAAGGTAAGAAAACACCAGGGAGATGTATGGTTTCTATCACCACTAATGCTGAAATATTCATTTTTTATTCTGACTTCCTTTGCAATCCACATGAAGTGGGAAGATTTGGCGTGTTCTAAATGATTTCCAAGCACTTTGGTCTAGGTCCAGTGATGAAGGCTCAGCACCGTGAAAAAAAAAACACCAAAACAAGGTTGGCGATGTCCTGCCCCCACAGTTTCATTGCCTGGGCAGGCAGAAATGGAAAGGCAGCATAGCCAGGCTGAAGCAGATGACACTCTTATTACTGGATTCTTAATGGTTTCGATTAACTAATAAGTTAGTCCCTCATCTGCCATGAAAAACATGAATGCTGAAAGTAAGGTCATAACACTTTGGAATACCCAAATGGCATAATTAAAGGTATGAAATGCTTATTTTCCCTAGTGAGTTTCCATCCTTAACTGTTTTGAGCCTGATAAGGCCAATGTTGTATTTTTACATTTCTGGTTATGCATGCTTAAACATTGAAATATGACACCTAAATTATGCAGATAATATTAAGGTGTGATTACGACTTATTCTTGGTGAAAAGGAAGAAGTTACATGTTTTACCATCTTTGCTGGCAAGCGAATTAAGAGGGAAGTTATTGCTTTAGGTTAATAGAGCAAGAACATTAAAAGCAGTCACTTAGTAAGCATAAGGCGTATTTAATTTTATTTGAAATCAATAAGATGTAAAGGGTTAATAGATTTCACAAAGTCCACCAGGATTTCACAACATTAAGACTTTCCTTAAATTTTAGATAGTCTTTTAAATTCTTCATAGCTTAAACAAATTTCAGATTTTGCAGCTTATGTCTTTCACTTTTGCATACGTTTCTTTCTGTATATTAATGCTATGACCTCCAAGCTTCATATAGATCTCCCAGAGACTTTGATACATCTTGATTTTTTTTTTTTTTTTCCTGGAAGTTTTACACGTTGATTTAATGTTCTTAATAAGAGACAGTAATGAGCAATGGAAAACCTATGTTTTCATCATACACTTGCATCCTTTGAAATATTTTCCTATCTAAAAAACCCCACCAAACCTATAATGATGTGGACTTCTTGTAAAACCATGATGACACTGCAGGTAAAGATACTGAAGCCAGGAAGATTTTCTTAGACATGATGGCACAGACTTGGAATTAGTTAAACATTTTTCTACCTCATTTCCTTCTTCTCTCGCATCTTTCTCTTCTATTTGTTTTTGACAAGCCATCAGTAAAAGAGTGTAGCTGCCAAATATATTCTTCTGTTGAAAGGAAATGAAGCAAGGAAGATATATTTCCAACCACATAAGAATAGTATCTCTTAAAATTGCAGACATGAATTTCAGATTATGTTGGCTGCTCCTTCCTGATGCCTTTTCCTCAGAATAGACAAAATATATATGGAAAAAGAGCATGTTTAGCCTGCAGGTTTGTTCAGATGATGAAAATAAGTGGTTATGTATTATCTTCTGTTATATTAAAGGATTTCTAGCTTCTATTGCATTAATATAAGTTTAAATTAGAACACTGTGGGACAAAATTGTCTGGAGCCTTATTTCACCAGTTTCAATGGAGAAACCTTACAGGTTAATTTGTTCTGTGGAAAGCTTTCCTGTATAAAGTAATCATGTTGTTTGGATTGACTAGTAGGGATGCTATAATAACAGTACAGGACTATAAAATCAAACATGACATCTAAAAATAGCTATGCTAATACTATAGATCTTGGTCTTCATATCGGTTTCATCTCCTCAGGAACCCTCAAAATGCAAGTCCTTAGACAGCTGATGAATCAGGTATATATGAAACAAATCAGAAAGTTCCAAGGATTTTCTGATAAAGTAGAAAAATGAAAAGTACACAAAAAACTATCTCTTCTTTAAAAAGAAAATTAAAAAAAAGCCAGATCAAGGTGCCAATGGTTTGTTGTAGAATTAGGTACAAAGAAAAGTGAATTTCATTTCACAGTCACGTTACTATTAGGCAAACTTTTTTCAAAAATTGCATATTTTCACTTTTAGTGTGTCTCAGATCTATAAATCATAGGTTAAAAAAAACACAACCAGCCTAACAAACCCCAGGCTATGAAACCTTAAGACAAAACAAAAACAAAAACAAAACAAAAAAAAAATTAAAACCAAAACCAAAAATAAATTAAACCCCCTCCAAAAAATATTTTTCCAAGTAAATATCAAGAAATAGTTGCATGTATTTATAAATTTTCATCCAGCCTGTAGAAGATAAGATCTTATATCAAACTGAAGATAGTACCATTGATTGTATCACCATTTATAATGTTATGATAGTATTCATGAAAAATAAATATCTCAGTGAAAATTTTAAGGACTAACCTTTCGAAGACAGTATGTTTCTTTCTAATATACAAGTTTTAGGATAATCCATTGATTTCACAGTTTTGTTTAAGATTATTTCAGAATGACTATAAATTCAGAATAATGTCTTGGTCTATTTATGCTTAATTGGGAGCTTGTGTTTTCCACATAAGTGCACATATTTCTAATCAAAGTGGTCTGAAAACAGTCTGAATGGTTTTCAAAAAAACCTTGCTCATAATTTCTTCAGTAAAATAAAACTAGAAAACTCCAGAATTTTCCTACTTATTAGCATTTTTAAGCTTTAAAATAGTAGAATAGTAGTGTAGAATATTTTCAGCATTATAGTTTCTTCAAGGAATTTTTACAGAGATATATTTATTGATCACATATAGTTGTGATAATATAGACCTGCTATCTATTCTGATGTCTTACAATCTTGACAAATCCAAAAAGTTTTAAAGTGTACCTATATAAAATTTCTGGTCAGGTAAAAATTCTCCACCTGCACCTGAACTTGGTTAAAGAAAAATATCTGCAGCCATTTTTATTAAAGTCTTTTCATTAAAAATTATGTACAGCAAACTAGGAATGTGGTGAGAGTACTGTCCTTGAATTTTTTTTTTCCAAATATAGCCCATTTGTCAATTTGTATTATTTGTCCCCATTCTTGTGCGATCTACAGAGAACATGAGTTTCAGCTTTGAAATCCAGTTCACTAGCTGAACATGTAGATATCTCTCCTTTCATTTCCAAAATATTTCTTAGATCTGCCCACAGCAGTAAGCAAGATGGTGACCATCACTCAAACATCCCCCAAGACTCATTTTTTAAAGTGTAGGATCTATCTGATGGAGCTTGGTAACAGAAGCATGGAGACATAAATAAAATCCTAATAATCCTGCTCTTCTTTCTACTGGCCTTCCTAATACTACTTATTTGTACATGTCTAGTGTCAGTTCAGAGTTACACAAATATTACTCATGGCATACTTTTTATTCCCCCCACCAACCATTCAATACTCTTTTCTTGCTTTCTGTCACCTTCTGGTTTGTTTTTACTGCCTTACTCTCCGTTCTTCCCAGCCACTTACTACCACAGTAACTGTTGTGCCTTTACTGTTATTTTTATTTAACCTATACATACCACTTAGGTAACCCATCAATTAACAAAAAGAAATACCCTAAGGGATTAATGTTGTCTGTAATCACATTGGCTGAAGTTCTGTCACTGTTAAAATCTATGGGAGTTTTGCAGTTAATTTCAGCTGAGCCAAGATTTCATTCCCAGTGCATTGAAGTAACGTCAACAGTACACACAGACAGCTAAATTTGAAAACACAAGGTTCTCTAATTAAAAGCGCCCTTTCAGGTAATTGACTTTAGCATAAATAATCTGTGAAAAGAATTCCAGTGACGTGGAGAATGTTTCTCAATTCTCTCTCTGTCACCCTATGTAATTGATGGCATCTAATTGACAGAATTATTCAAGATGTCATACCTTTTTTCTTTTTTTTATAGCAAGTGCACAACCACTAACCTGTGTTTACAGTTAATGCACCATAAACAAAAAACATTCCCAATGTTAAAAACATCCTACCTGATGGACAAAATGCCATGTTCTTCCACACAGAAAGCACCATTTGTATACAGCTTGCATTTGATGACAAGCAAAAGGATGTGTCAAATACAGTCTTTTCTTGCTTTATACTAGAATCACTTTTTGTCCAAACATAAGAATTTTCTCACAGAAAGAGAGGACAGAGTGCCTTATTAACTGCTGTAAGGGTGCCAAGCATTTTTCACATTGCAGTTCTGAGGCAACAGCTGAAAACATAAAAACCCAAGAGAATCATCTCATGCGGGTTGTCAGTGGTATAGCATACATCATTTTATAGAAGGAAATCAGTTCCTTTAATTTGGATGTATATTCACTATAAATTCTGTGACACAATTTTGCAGTCTCACAGACAGGTGAGGATGTTACTGTGAGCAATCCAAGTTAAGTTCCAGTTTGCTGTATATAGTACATAATAAAATATAATCAACTCCTTTTCTTAATATCTTATACCATGTTTCATGTTGCTGTGTCACATGAGACTATCTCTTTCTGGGAAATTCAGAATAATAGCAAAAATGAAACTCCAAGATCTGACAGAGGTCTTTTCTTTAGGTGATATTTAGAAGCAATATAACATCATTGTTTTTATTAGTACTGTACTCATCTACTGATTTTATTTATTTATTTACTTATTTCTGTTTACCTTTTCCTCCAACATATAATCCTGCTGGCTTGTACACTGATTCCTTTATTCTCTCTAGGAAAAGTCTTTGTCTTCATTTCTTTTTTAGCCATGTGACTCCTAGTACCCCCACCCCACTGCACCAAGCAGTTTTATTTTAATAGTCTTTCTCAAATCGTCTTGTTTCCCGGTTGATTTTAGTTTTAAGCCTACAACACAGGAGGTGTTCTTAGAACTGTGACTTAGCTTTAGGGCAAGATCAGGAGCAGACAAATTTTTATCAAGACTGATCAGACCATGGAAAAAAAAATTAATAAAAAAGAGGTGTAAGCCACAGAATGAAATGCTCAACAAAATAAACAAGAAAGCCAAAGCATGGGTCTTACGCAAAGATGGAGCACTAAAGCTGGCAGGCTCAGACTGCTGCTTCACAGGATCCCATCTTCTTTTTGCTGAGCACAGTTAAAAGGTGGACATACTCTAAGGTCAAGATGAGGGCAACTTCAGTTTGACTTCTCCATTCCACAAAGCGAGAAAAAAAAAAAAATCATGTGGTCAGCATATTCCTCTGAACAACTCATGTTTGTTAATTAAAAGTTGTTTTCTCATCTATTTTCTTTCAGTCTGATATCCTTCTGTCAGGTAAAACTGCTGATCTGACCATTTCCTTCAAAGTGACCGGCCTCGCTGAAGTCAAAGGAAAAATTTCTGTTAGCTCCAACGAGAGAAGGATATTGCCCTGAGTCCTCAGGGTTCATGTCCCATGGTGAAACAAACAAATGAAAAGCCTGCATATAAATCTGCACAACTGCGTTTGACCTCTGGAATTAACTAGAGTTTTTTCATGCTATAGTTAACCTATACTACCTTTTCCTGGTTATAATTCATCTCACTTTTAAAAAAAATAATGTTAAACTTATGGGGATTTTATAGGTAGACAATAAATAGTTTACCTGTAACTAAGTAGATGTGGAGCAATCCCTGCCTTGGGATTTTTATATTTTTCTCACGGTGTCACACTGTACTTGCTAGCTCCACGAGCGCGTCTGAGCTCTCCTGCCTCCTCTCTCACTTCAGCTCTGCAGCACTTCTCCTCATACATTGATTACTCACCAGTCCTGCTTCATTTTTAAGGCTTTTATTGTTACCGTCTTCCAAAGTTAACATCCTTTTGAACAGCACATCTAACAAAAACCTATAAATGGTTACAAATACATAAAAGTAGCTACAAGTAAGACTCAAGCTCTTGATACATGAAGAGAAGGAATTACATCTCAGATGTAGGACTTCTCAGAATAAGAATGGGATTTTTCAAGAGATTTCATGTCCGTGTGAGTAGCTGGCTATGTGGACAGTGATATTGAATTTCTAAACCTTTTTTAAAAGAAAAGATGTTGCAGAAATAGCTAAGGCATTATGAGTACCTTTAATACTTCTGAGGACTGTGGAAAAATAAACTGCTTTTCTCATAAAATTGCCCTTACAAGGAGCTAAATGTTGTTTGAAATTGTCTGGTTTAATACTTGCAGTAGATTTTCAGCTCTGCACAGATTTAAGTCTATTCAACAATTTTTTTCAGTGATCACCCCACTCAGCTTCGTTTAGTTATTGTTGTTCATTAAGACATCATTAAAAATAGCTTTTTATTTTTGGATGCTGAGATGTATCCAGGTGATCAAAATTTCCAGCCCCACTATTGTATATAAAACTTTGGATGCCTTGTATAAAAATCCCCAAATGAATGCCTTTTTTTTGTATTTAGTATATATATATATATATATATATATATATATATATATAAAAAATATTAATTCAGAGGTTCCGGTTATGATTTCAGTCTTGAAACTGACACAGACACACCAAAACTCCAAAACCAACCAACCAAAAAAACCCAACAAAAAACCTCATATAGTGTTTAGAAATGGCACCTAGCATGACAGCAAGAATTTGATGCACCTCTGATCCTGTGCCTGTGAACCATTGCAATATTTCAAAACATTCAGCCAATTTCCTTACTTCCTTCCCAATTACCTGACAGATTTACTGCTTTTATGCTCTGAGTTTATGCAAAGAACAGATAACATTGATCATAAGAGTGAAAAAATTTCCCAGTAACTCAAAGACTGAAGGGTTTAAAAATGTGGTTGCTATCTGAATAGTTGTTTCATCTCCCATGTGCACATGTATAGAATTACTATTTTACAGATATTCAAGTTGCATAATTAAATAAATATATTCTTTTTTGTAAGCTGTGAATGGCAGGACTTGGAATACTTCCAATGGCATTAAGGATTAACAAGGCAAGAATTTAGCTTCTCTTTATAGAATTTTTTTTCCCCATGAAATCATAAAGTTATTGAATTAGAAAGGACTTGAGAAGGTTCTGTGGTCCATTCTTTCGTATCATGTAATACTGGCTGTACTGAAGTCACTTTTAAGAAAAGGTTTCTCTGACCTGTAATTAAAAACATCTTATTGTGTAGATTTGTTTTTGTCCAGAAACACTTTTCATCCATTGTCTTTATGATAATTTTTAAATTTCCTGGTGTTTAACCTAAATTTTCTCACTGGCAAGTTAACAAGGCACAACTTATCTGTTGCATATCTGTTTGCTTTGCAGGTGTATTTTCAATATTTGTGGGCCTGCATTGTGTTGCCCCTTCATCTTCACTTGTCTAGACTAAACAGGGATTTTTTTTTTTCTTTTCATTAATCTTTCTTATATTTTTTCATCTGGAAAAGGTTTTGCAAAATTCCAGCAGTTGATTCTCAGCCTGTCTGTGGATACCTTCTTATTTCTGCTAAGAATACAGCTCTTCACTTCTCTTTTGAGTTTTGCTTTGTCATCAGATGATTTTCCAATTTGTGAAGATCACATTAAATCTTAACCTTGTCTTCCAAACTGTTGCTGATTTCGTACCATTTGCAAGTGCAACACAAATGCTCCCTTCAGCTAGGACGCTTGACTCAATAATCAAGAAATTACCAGGTAGTACCTTGATCAGAATAGATCTCATCTGAAACATCTTTCTAGTGTGACAGTGAACCATTGATAATTACTTTGAAAATACAATTCTACAAGAACATTTATACCCCATGTATGGCTTTTTCAGTAGATTATATTTCCCTAGTTTGCTTATACAATGTCACACAAGACAGTCTTAAGCCTTAGTGAAGTCAAACAAAATGGAAGTTGCTATTTCACCCCTATTTGCAAAGTCTGCAGGCCTGTCATGGATATAAAGATGAGAGTAAGAAGAGTGTGACATGTCTGTTCTTGACAAGTCCTTGTTGACTGGCATATATCTTGCTACCTTCTAAGTGCAAATAACTCATTGTTTGTCTCTGTATTTTTCAGTTTGGTACTTCTGCATTTAGTTGGTTCTACCATTTCCTACATGTAAAGATCAAGAATCCCTCTTAAAAGTAGAGAAATGGAAGAGAATAACCTGTTTCTTTGAATATTCCTCCCCATTAATGAGATAATAGCTCTTTTTATGAAGTTGCTGTAGGATTAGAAGTTGCTCTGTCAGCATATTCCTTTATGAGAGTAAATACCCCACTGTTTATTGTGTATTCTCTGCATCATATTACTATGCTTTGAAAATAGTCCTCATTTAAAAACAAAACAAAACAAAAAAAAAACAAACAACAAACAAAACCAAACCCAAAAAACCCAAAACCAAACCCCAAACACAGAAGGGGAAAGGGAAAGGGAAAGGGAAAGGGAAAGGGAAAGGGAAAGGGAAAGGGAAAGGGAAAGGGAAAGGGAAAGGGAAAGGGAAAGGGAAAGGGAAAGAAGGGAAAGGGAAAGAAGGGAAAGGGAAAGGGGAAGGGGAAGGGGAAGGGGAAGGGGAAGGGGAAGGGAAAGGGGAAGGGGAAGGGGAAGGGGAAGGGGAAGGGGAAGGGGAAGGGGAAGGGGAAGGGGAAGGGGAAGGGAAAGGGAAAGGGAAAGGGAAAGGGAAAGGGAAAGGGAAAGGGAAAGGGAAAGGGAAAGGGAAAGGGAAAGGGAAAGGGAAAGAAAGGGAAGGGGAAGGCGAAAGGGAAGGGGAAGGGGGGATATGCAAAGACTCACAGGTGTTTAACTGGAATGTGTCCCAAATTCTGCTGCCTTCTGACAGAAATATCGCATCTTATAATAAAAGAGTTACAGCAATGCTGTCAGACGTGCCGCACTAGCAATCATTTATCACCTCGTGCTTTTCTGCCACTGCTGAAGGTGTACAAGGCCACAATAAAGGCAACAAAAGTATACATGGTGAATGTTGTTGCTGATCATTTTGTTAATAAGCAAAATCTGCCACAGTTTTCAACTACTGACACAGCTGGATTTTCCCACTGGACATCGTAAGGCTTACAGGATCTGATAAAGTTAAGGGCAGAGACTTGTATAATTCCTCAGTGTTAAAGCAAGGTGATGGTGAGTTTCCAGGGGAAAAAGAGCTGATCCTCTGTTGTCCTGGATCTCAAGCTGTCACTAGTACTTCTTCAAACATATAAACACCCACCAATGTTTGCATGTTCTGACTTACAGTGGACAGTGACTACCACAGTGGACAAGGGAAGAGCTATGGAAGTCATCTACCTGGACTTCTGAAAGGCCTTTGACATGGTGCCCCATAACATCATTCTCTCTCAATTGGAGAGATACGGATTTGATGGATGGACTATTTGGTGGATGAGGAATTGGTTGGTTACATCCAGAAGGCAGTGGTCAATGGCTTAAAGTTCAGATGGAGATCAGTGATGAGTGGTGTCCCTAAGGGGTCTGTACTGGGACCAGTACTGTTTAATTTCTTCATCAGTGACATAGACAGTGGGATTAAGTGCACCCTCAGCAAGTTTGCAAATGACATCAACCTGAGTGGTGTGGCTGGCACTCCTGAGGGATGGGATGCCATCCAGAGGAACCTGGACAAGCTTGAGAAGTGGGCTCACGTGAACCTCATGAGGTTCAACAAAGCCAAGTGCAAGGTCCTGCAATGGGTTGGGACAAGCCCCAGTATCAATACAAGCTGAGGGATGAAGGGACTGAGAGCAGCCCTGTGAAGAAGGACCAGGGGGTAGTGGTGGACGAAAAACTGGACATGAGCTGACAATATGTGCTTGCAGCCCGGGAAGCCAACCTTCAAGGTCAGGTTGGATGGGGCTTAGAACAACCTGATCTAATTGGAGATGTCTCTGCATATTGCAGGGGGTTTGAACTAGATGACCTTTAACGGTGTCTTCCAACCCAAAGTATTCTATGGTTCTGTGATCCTGTGATATTAAAGGTTGTGCTGACATAAAATACTTGACAAATTATTCAAATTAAACAACATGCAGAAAAAAACTCAACATGACCCAGCAGTGTGTGCTTGCAGCCCAGAAAGCCAACTGTGTCCTGGGCTGCATCAAAAGAAGCGTGATCAGCAGGTGAAGGGAGGAGATTCCTCCCTTCTACTCTTCTCTTGTGAGACCCCACCTGGAGTACTGCGTCCAGCTCTGGAGTCTCCAGTACAAGAAAGACATGGAGCTGTTGAAGCAAGTCCAGAGAAGGCCACGAAGCTGATCAGAGGGCTGGAGCACCTCTGCTATGAGGACAGGCTGAGGGAGTTAGGGTTGTTCAGCCTGGAGAAGAGAAGGCTCCAGGGAGATCTAACTGCAGCCTTCCAGTACCTGAAGGGGCCTACAGGAAAGATGGTGAGGGACTGTTCATCAGGGGGTGTAGTGACAGGACAAGGGGGAATGGGATAAAGCTGAAGGAGGGTCAATTTAGATTAGATGTTAGAAAGAAATTCTTCCCTGTGAGGGTGGTGAGGCCCTGGCACAGGTTGCCCAGAGAAGCTGTGGCTGCCCCATCCCTGGAAGTGTTGAAGGCCAGGTTGGATGGGGCTTTGGGCAACCTGGTCTAGTGGAGGGTGTCCCTGCCCATGACAGGGGGGTTGGAACTAGATGATCTTTGAGGTCCCTTCCAACCCAAATCATTCTATGATTCTATGATGATTCCATAATTCTATGAAAATGGCATACAACATATGAATGGACAAATGATCAGGCAGTACTTTCATTGTGCTGAAAGATACCAAAATGTCAATTTTAAAATGAGTAGCAGTGTATAAACATGAAGATACCTTATCTAAATAGCTAGATGGTATATTAGGGTATGCACAGAGAGCAAAAGTGTGTCTATTCTGCCAGATAAATTGAGTCCTTCAGCTCCAAGTATCATGGAGCTCCCCACTGGACTTCGTTTCCCTCTGGTGCAGACTGGCTTTATGTCCATTACACATTTGGCCTTTCTGTCCTCTATATTCGCTGTGGTTTCCATGTGATTAAAGACAAACTTACAATTTGTGTGGGCTTTCACCCATTCAGGACCTGAGTTACAGTCAAATGTTCAGAAGTAGGATGAGGTTATGTGAACTGCAGCAGGACACAGTGCATGCAATTCCCTAGGATGAAGGGGACCAGAACTGCTGGGAACTTATCCATTCTGCCTTTAAATAAATAAATAAGTATAAATACCTGTTGTGAGTTGACCATGGCTAGTCACGTGTATCCACCAAGCCACTTTATCAGTCCGCCCATCTCAAAAGGATGGGGAGAAAAAATGACAAAAAGCTCATGGATTGAGGTAAGGACAGGGAGATCCATACCCATTACCATCTTCCCAAGTTCAGCTTCACTCTCAACTTCTCTACCTCCTTCCCCTGAGCAGCGTGGGGGGACCTCAAATGAGGGTTGCAGTCAGTCCATCACATGTTATCTGCCTCTCCCTCCTTCCTCCTCATGCTCTGTCCTTTCTCCAGCGTGGGGTCCCTCCCATGGGAGACAGCCCTTCATGAACTTCTCCAAGATGGGTCCTTCCCATGGGCTGAAGTTCTCCACAAACCACTCCAGCATGGGTCCTTTCCATGGGGTACCGTCCTTCAGGAACAGACTGCTCCAGCATGGGTTCTGCACAGGGCTGCAGTTCCCTCCAGGAGTCTGCTCCAGCATGGGCTCTCCACAGGCTGCAGCTTCCTTCAGGGCACATCCATCTACTCCAGCATGCAGTCCTCCATGGGCTGCAGGTGAACAACCTGCTTCACCACAGTCTTCACCAAGGGCTGCAGGGGAATCTCTGCTCCGGCACCCAGAGCACCTCCTCCCCCTCCTTCTGCACTGACCTTGGTGTCTGCAGAGCTGTTTCTCTCACACCTTCTCACTCCTTTCTCTCAGCTGCTGTTGTGCACTCTTTTTTACCCTTCTTTAAATATGTTATTATGGAGGTGCCACCACCACCACTGATGGTCTCAGCTTTGTCCAGCAGTGGGTCCATCTTGGAGCCAGCTGAAACTGGTTCTGTCAAACACGAGGGAAACTTCTGGCATCTTCTCACAGAAGCCACCCCTGCAGCTCCCCCACTACCAAAACTTTGCCATGTAAACCCAACACAATAAAATTTCTCACTTGTAGTATCCCAAATAGAAGATTCTGATAGCCCTGCTTGTATCAGGTGGTCATACTGTGTCTTATTCCAGACATATACCCACTGATTGCACTACATCATTTACTTTTGCATCTGTTGGTAAGGCAAAATAACCATTAGACCAAAACCAGTAGAAGTACTGGTCTAAGGTGTGTTGAGTTTGCATGGCAAGGTTTTGGTAGCGGGGGGGGGGGGGGGGGGGGGGGGGGGGGGGGCGGGGGGGCGGGGGGGCGGGGAGCTACAGAGATGGCTTCTGTGAGAAGCTGCTAGAAGCTCCCCCTGTGTCTGATAGAGCCAATGCCAGCTGGCTCCAAGATGGATCCGCCCCTGGCCAAGGCTGAGCCCATCAGCGCCTCTGTGATAACATATTTAAGAAGGAAAACAAAACAATTGGGGAGAGCTTTTGCAGCCGGAGAGAGGAGTGAGAAGATGTAAGAAACTTTGCAGACACCAAGGTCAGTGCAGATGGAGGGGGAGGAGGTGCTCCAGGCACCGGAGCAGAGATCCCCATGCAGCCCGTGGTGAAGACCGTGGTGAGGCAGCTTGTCCCCCTGCAGCCCATGGAGGAAGGATGAGGGGGTGTAGAGATTCCACCTGCAGCCCGTGGAGGATCCCATGCCGGAGCAGGTGGAGACACCTGAAGGAGGCTGTGGCCCGTGGGAAGCCCATGCTGGAGCTGGCTCCTGGCAGGCCTTGTGGCCCCGTGGAGAGAGGAGCCCACGGCAGAGCAGGTTTGCTGGCAGGACTTGTGACCCTGTGGGGGACCCATGCTCGAGCAGTCTGCTCCTGAAGGACTGCAGCCCGTGGGAGAGACCACGCTGGAGCACTTGGTGAAGGACTGTCTCACATGAGAGGGACTCCATGTTGGAGCAGGGGAACATTGAGAGGAGTCCTTCCCCTGAGAAGGAAGAAGCGGCAGAGACACCATGTGAGGAACTGACCCCAACCCCCATTCCCCGTTGCCCTGTGCCGCTGGGGGGGAGGAGGTTGAAGCCGGGAGTGAAGTTGAGCCGGGGAAGATGGGAGGGGTGGGGGGACGGGGTTTTAAGACTTGATTTTATTTCTCATTCCTCTACTCTGTTTTGCTAAGTAATAAATCAGATGAATTCCCTCTCTCGGTTCAGTCTGTTTTGCCCGTGACGATAATTAGTGAGCGATCTCTCCCTGTCCTTATCTCGACCCAAGTTTTTAGTTATACTTCTCCTCTCCCATCCCACTGGGGGAGGGGTGAGTGAGCGGCCGTGTGGTACCCAGCTACCGGCTGGGCCTAAACCACGACATAAGGTCACTTAGTTTCTTTTAAAACAGAAAATGGAGTAACACAATTAATCACATTTAAATGGGCATCTTGACCCTAAATTAGTTCAATGACCTAGCAATGTGGCTTCTTTTTCAGACCATCACTGCTCTTATCTTTGTAATCTGAATGCTCTGCTGTGCCTTGCAAGATTTTACCAGCTTCTGTTCACTCGCCTAACGGCAGCTTTCTCTGCTGTAGTTTATGATGAATAATATTTAAGTAAGAATTAATGTGCAAACAGCTAACTGTGGCTTAGACTGTTTCCAAACAAGCTTATGCTATGTTTAGTGAAAGTCTATGATAGTTTCATTGTCCTGAATGTTTCCACGTGTATAAACTATTAACAGGCTTAGAAAAACAAAGTAAAAAAATTACATTTTAAAATAGAATTTGAACAAAATTAAAAAGGTTTAGAAAGCTCTATGGGCAATTAGAGTATTTAGCATAATTACTCTAGATGTGATCATACTTGATAAAATACCTTGTTTGTGAAACACTGTGGTTTGTATCTATGTTTTGAATTGAATGCCATCAAGCAAGGTGCCTATTTTTTATTAAAGGTCTATTACCTTATTTCCCTAGTTCTGCATTCTATAGTGGAATATAAAATCATATAATGCTTTGAAATATGCTGTGTGAATACTGTAATACTGCATACCCTGTGCATGCAATTATTATAATAACAATTTTGTGTAAAAACAGCTATTGAGTATGCACTGAAAGAACTGGTTTATATGAATTGACTTGGATAAAATAAGAACTGCTTGAATATCTGCCTCTACACTTGAATTGACAAGATATGGGGTATATATACTGCATACATTTCTATTTATTCTCAGATTTCTGCATGACATGGGGTGAGCACTGCCTGAGTGATGATGGGAAGATCAAAATTTCACAGAAAAGTCATGAGACACAAGCAAGAGTCACACAGAACAGAACATTCTCCACTGCTTGTTAACGCTTTCCCTTGCACAAATAGCCCCTTGAAGTGAGAAATGGTAAGCATCAGGGTAAAGCTGTTACAATAAATTTAGCTGATTATTCCTCAGCTCTACTATAAAGCCCATTTGCTAGAGCAAAGAGCTTGAGACAGTCTTGCAAATACTTAGAGTAAAATTTCTTTCCAGATATTTAGTTCTGTGGTATCTTGGTTATTGTTGTGAAGCCATGACCGTAACTTTTTAAAACTGACTTACAAACTCATTGTTTCCCATTTTGCTAAATCATAAGAATTCAGCTTGCATCATGTCCATGAGTGGTCTTTTGCAGCAGACTAAAAGCAAAAGTAACCACAAAAAAATATGGTCTGCTTTTCAGTCGTAACATTTTTGTTTCTTCTTATTGCAAGTGTGAATAAAGCATCATTCAAGTCCAAAAGAAGTCCTTCACATTGGGAGCTGATGTTGGAGGGAGGAAAACAGGAATGATTTCTGACCCAGACACACACATATGCAAGCACACACATGCACGCACACAAATATATATGCATAAATTAATTTCCTTCTTGATTCTTATTGGTTCTTTTTCATTACCTTCTTCATACAGCATAAAATAATAATTTGTTTTAATGGTACTACTTCCAGAAAATGATATTTCAAATATTTTTCTTTTTTTTTTTCCCCCCCACTTATGGACAAGTTTGTGTTTACTATTTATTTTGTTCATCCTTTAGTATTTTCAAGGAGAGATAAAGGAGTTATTTAAACTTATTCATCATCCTTCAAATGTCTAGCAATGACCTGGAACCCAGTCCAGGTATTTGTAATGAAAATAAAGAAAAAGCAAGGGAAATTGAAGACCAGATTGTAAATGGGCGTGCAGCATAGCAGACAACCCATTGTGTCCTTACTGTACTCATAGGTTTCTGACTTGGCCAGTTGCCTTGATGAAAGATTTGATGGAATAAGAGATGGCCTCAACTCTCTCTGTGCTGGCAAACAGTAACTAAGCTTGAGAACTATTTTCTCACACACCCTTCTACACCTGTTTTTCCTACTTTATCCTCCTCTCCCCGAAACTCAAGTGTTAAAAGTGCTTTCTTTTTCTCCTCACTGAATCCCTGCTGCCTGTATTTCTAAAACAAACTTCACATAAAAATTATGTACTTACCAGTCTGTTGACTTGTCCTTGTTCTTTTATAGGTCAGTGATCTTTGCAGAGTTGAGCCTGATGAATTAGGAGACTGCCATTTACAGGCCTGCTTGAAAGGTTTGTGCCAAGTCAGATGTGTAGGATGGCTTAAAAATTTCATTCACCCAGATGTAACAGCTCCAGTCCTCACCTCCCGACCAGCTTTCTACCTTTTGCTTTGAGAAAAAGTTTGCCTCATTCCCTACCAATTCTCACGGCTGCTTCTGTAACTGTTTTCAACTGCATTTGAGTTATATGAAAGGGATGAGGACACGCTAGCCCTCACTGACATAAGAGAAAAATGGGGGATTTTCTATTCTTTCCCTTTTTGTGCACAGTATACATAAGAGCAGAAGCAATCTGGCCCAAAATGCTGAAAGTTAGTTCCTTCTCATAGCTCTTGGAGGGTTGCCCAAAGCACGTGATTACCACAGGGACATTTATGAAAGATCTGGATGCCAGAGAGTCTCAGGTCTGAAGTATGAACAGCCAAACTCTTATCAGGCAGTAACACAGAACAACTCAATTAGTCTTGCACAGTCACCACCAAACTGAAGTGATGTCTTGCGTACTGACACAATTATGGCATGGGTCTTGTGCCAGCTATGCATAAAAAGACATATGTAACCAAACTACTGCTTTTTACAGCTCTTTTGCATGCTACCCTCAGGACTATGAGCATCCCAGTTATGATATTATACATAACACCGTATGTCCACAGTTGGTCATTTCCGAGGCTCAGAAGTCCAGGATAAACTTTCATCTTTGCCATGTACCAGTACTGGACCAACATGGTTTCTTGCTCTCCCGGCCTGAACCTTCAGGACATCCCCGTATACCAACTTTTCTGGCAATGACAATGGTGTTTAGTAATAGACCTGTTTTTAAAATAAATCCAGATTAAAGTTTAGGGAGCGGTAGAGATAACAGTAGGGTGTCAGTTGTGTGTGTGAACGTAGTATGAAATTACAAACTAATATATCCATCAACACAAAACATTGCAAGAGCGACAAGAGGAGATACAATAGTGGATTTCCATACTGAACGTCTGCTCTGTAACCAAGCACGTTCATAAGATGAATGTTTTGCACTATAATTGTAGAGAACAAACAGGATCTGTCTATGCCGGTCTTGGGATCTGGAGTATAGGGTGTCTGATATGATATGAGTCCTTCTACAAAGTTCACCTTCCTGCGTAAACAAGTGCAGTCCCTGGACTACATGGAGACACTGCAACGGGCTTTAATCTGCTTTAGGAACATCATTGCAATTTCTGGTTGTGCTGAAGTTATTTTATTTTATGCATCGTTTGCTGTGGTTAACAGGCCCCACACTCCACCCTCCTAACAATAAAACCAAGAAACTTTCCTTGCTGATCCAGAGCTGAATCCCAGGTACTCTGCCAAGACATTCACCCCCCATCAAACAGAATGTTCTTTTGAGAATGATAAATGCTTCTTTTGCTCCATCAGCATGTCATACTTGGAGGGGAAAAAAAAAAAAAACAAACCAGGTTGTTTTCCAGGAAAGTTAATGTTTCTACCTGTCAACCTTGAAGGTGACTCTTTAAGGTTATATTAGTCTCTTTTAAAGCTCCTGTAATGGGACAAAAGCCAAGCAATAAAAACACTAAAGCCTTTGTCTCCTAGTATCTGCTAAACACCAACAGGTCTAAAGATCATATAAATGACTTAGTTTAACATGCGAAAGGAGGAAAAAGTATCTGATTCATTCATTACTAAAGGTACTATTTGAGATTTATCTTTTCTTTTGTGGTATCATGTATCATGTTTGCAGTTTACCTGGCCCTTGCCTCCTAAGTAACTTAAAATTGTTCAATGCCATGCAGTGGCTTTGTTTGTTTTATTGTAAAATAGCATTTAATTGGAATTTAATTTTAAGCTGTAAATAAAAGATGATTTGAAAGGAGATGCTTTCTTCAACTAAGGCTCATGCAAAATTTTTTAGAATTTATTTTGATCTGATAACATCTGTCTTTTTTGACTGTGTTTCTGGTAAGGTGAATTAATTATCTCTATGTCAAAAAAAGGAAAACCTAAGAATGAGCCTGCATCTTTTTTTTGGTTTTTTTTTGTATATGGAATTACTGAAAAGATATATGGGTGCACCCTCTTTTTTTCACTATTTCTCTCACGATAGAGAAACAGGTGTTCCGCTCAGCGTGCTGTGAGGAAAATTTTAGGATTTTCAAATTAAACTGTTTTTCTTTCCACCTAAGAATAAATCCAGATTCATATTTACTGCAAGCCCAAGTCTCCAATGATGGCAAGTCAGCATCCTGCAATAATGTCATCACAGCTAGTGATTGCTTTGTGATCAGCCTTCAAAATTTGTTCCATTGTTAAAATTTCCCTCTGGCTTTGCATTCTTCTGAGCTGATTATTGAAACAAAGTAAAATGCCAAGAGGGCAGTTTCAGCAAAAAAAAGTGCAGTTAGTACAGATCATTGAACAAAATATTTTTCTGCTGGCTATTCTAATTCCAGCCAGGCAAGAAATCTACATCAAAATATGGACATTGCCATTATGAAAGCTCATTCTCCTCTCCTTCTTCTCTCCTTCTTATCGCCTCCCCCCAAATACCTGTATGACAATAAGTAAAACATTTGTATGAGGTAGTAATGTCTTCTTCCCCCAGGTAATAAGAATTATTTTAAATAAGAGTATCTTGATTTTAATCTCTCGCTATTTAATTAAAAACAACAAAAGCCTGCCTTCAGTTATTAATTGTCTTTTATTTTGGGACCTTTTGGAGTTTGGAATACGGTGTTCTGTTTGAATTAAGTAACTGCATAATTTTTAAAAGATAGTGCTGAGCAAAAAAGCACTGTGGGACTAATATCTTATTTCTGCTCCCATATGACAGAAATAAAAAAAAAATCCAAACAAACAAAAGCAAAGGGAAAAAAAAAAAGAAAACAAGAAAGAGGTAGCTAATGGAGAAAATTGAAAAGCATTACGGAACAGGTCTGTAACTGATTAACATATTAATTTGTGTAGGTTAGCATGATTTGGTTGGTTTTTTCTTCCATAATAGCCAGCAAAATCATCTTCCATAATGAAAGATTATCATGCAGTTCTGCTATTGCAAGATTTTTCCTCATCCTGTTTTCCAGGACTAAATTTTCTGCAGAATAAGTTTGGTTGGTGTTTCAAATGGTTACTGAAGAACACAGAAGATATCTAACATGGATTATTTAGTTTCTCACCATGGGGAAGGACCTGTTAAGAACATTTAATTCTGTTGTCAGCACTGATAATATTCCTAATAACAGAGATGCCTGACCACACACGTACATACAGACACACAGACAATGAGGACTTAATGTATAAATTACTCTGCAATATGTGAATCAGGTTTTAGACAGGGCTTTGGGCTATTTTTTTGTTGGTTTTATTTTGGTGGTGGTGGTGGTTTTTCTTCCTTAACAGATTTATACTCATCTCTTTGGCTTCTTTTTGCCTGTGTTTCTTGTGGAACTAGAAGTTAAATCAAACCAGGTCATAAACACCTTAAAATTCAGAGTTGAAAAATTACCCTAGGTCTTGCAATAGACCTAGGAAATACCCTCTCTCCTACTCAGGGATGCAGAACATGTCCGCTCCTACTCATCCACACCTCTGGGGTCAGGCGATGCAGTGACGATCAGTTCATGTTGCTCTCTGGAGACAGTTCCTGCAGGAACAGCTGTTCAACATCTGCAACACATGGAGTCCATGAAAACAGGAGGGATTACATCACTAATTATTATTTACTTATTTATTTATTTATTTATTTATTTTGTGCTGCTGCTCTGCAGGAAGCACTAGAAAAGGACAGCACCAGTTTACCAGGGGCTCTGGGTCTTCTTTCCACTTCCACACTGATTTTTCTCTTCTTTCCTATACAGCAGGAACTTGGCCCCAGCCAGGCCAGAGTCCTACCTTTGAGACAAGAAAATTCAATTTTGCATGCACCGTTGAAAATCTGCAAGTTCACTCTGGATGAACACATTTGGGAATCACCTGCAGTTATTATTTTGGCAAGGGCACATAGCAGAAACCCTATCAGGAATTCCACTGATATAAATCTCAGCAGGGCTTTTCCACTGTTGACATCAAATTAACTCATCACCATCCTT
The DNA here is from genome assembly GCF_028858705.1 of Grus americana. Lineage (NCBI taxonomy): Eukaryota > Metazoa > Chordata > Aves > Gruiformes > Gruidae > Grus > Grus americana. The sequence goes on from NC_072891.1 coordinate 82,093,991, forward strand.
GCAAATGAACACCAAAAGAAAATGAGACACGTAGCAGTGCTTCATTCAGTGTGAAGACTTTAAAGACTATATTTCAATGGTTACTAATACAGAATGAAAGAACAAAGCCAGATTGCTTGAAACTTTTATGTTCAGAAAACCAAACTTCAGTTAATAGGAATGTAAGTGAGATACTAGTTCACTCTCTTCGTATACACTTTGAGTCATTATGCTGTGCATGTAACAAGGAATAATATCATTGTCATCAGAACAATACTGTGCTCTAGACAAACACAAAGGAGATATGAAACTATAAGGCATAAAGTCTAATCTTAATTATTATAAAATGTGGTTAGGTTTTCAGTAAACCACGTCTGCAGTCACAGCAGTACCTTAGTTGTTGTTATTTGGTATTCATATTAGAGATTTAGCTGCTGAACTATAAGAACTAAGAACTCACTGAATTCATAATTTTCAAAATACTTATTGTTTTGAGGGTTTTGTGCAATGTTTTTAATACACATTCATACAGTGATAAAATATGTAAGCACAAGGAATCTAAATGATGGTGCTTTATAAAGTATCTTTTGGAGACAACTGATTAGTAAGAGCACTGAATGGAAAAGCCGGGTGACAAATCAAGTAACAACTTTTGAGGATAGCTCTGCAGTGGAATACTCCAAATTGAATGTCACCATTTAAGCTTCTACTTTTGTCTGGCAGATTAACATCAGCTATTCAGTCAGAATTTAGTGTGTATCTTTATGTCAGATAGAGATAAGGACAGTAGTGGAACCGACATCTCCGTTTCATTTTTTTATTTTAAACAATCAAATCTGTTTCACTTTTTATTATAGAAGGACTGGTGGAATGCAATAGGCATATTGTTTTTACAAAAGTGTTTTGGGGACCCCATGTCGATTTATGAGTCACACTCAGTTTACGTCAGAGAAGTCTAGTAGCATGAACACTGAAATTACATCTTGCAAAAGTGTATTTCAGATGCAATCTAATTTATCCTCAGTGTTATACATTTATTTACTGTTCACTGTATGAATATCTCTAAGACTATGGAATGTGAAAACTAAGTGCAAGATGACAGAAGTATTCAAGATAAAAACTGAAATATCTAGGACAAACTAGAACTTCAAAGAAGCAGATCACACAGGGTAAAATGACAGAGACCATCTCCTAAAACTCATTGACCATCAATGTGCTCAACAGGTTGAACCACTGGGCTATTGCAGAGAGTCGTTCAACTTTCTGACAGCATTTAAATGGCTATATCCATGCAACTGTACTACCTCTGGGGTGGAGATCATGTTCATCAAGGACAGCTCTGACCTTAAGCTCTCTGCAGGGCTACCCATATATATATATATATTTATATAAATTGATTGCATTTGTCTATTAACAAATATGAAAGCAAGGTAGAATTTCGATTCAATCTTTGGCCAATCACTTCACTATCAGAGGAAATGCTTACAAACTCAATGCCTTGGGAGGAACATGAGGTCTCTCCCCAGATATCTCATAGCAAATGACTGCTGAGTCCTTAGAGACAAGCCTGGTGCCAGCTGTTCAACAAACTTGAATTGTAAATAATGCACCAGTAAAGCTGGTTATTCTGCAAGGCAAGTTTGTCTTGCAATACATTCCACATTCATTTATATTATAAGGCATATGAGCTACAAAACACGGTAGATCAGTGTTTCTTTTACTGTTTTGATTGAGCAAAGTGCTTTAAAATGTCTACTTTAAGACAACACATTTACATCGCAGGAGATAAAAGGTGTAGTTTTCATCTCATTCAGTCTGAGATAAATCATGAATTCCAGTGAAAGAAATGAGGGTACACTCCTGCAACAACATTGTCCAGGAGAAACATCAGCTGAAGCTTTTTCTTTTATTCCTCTACCACTTTGTTCTCAGTATGCAAGAAACAGTTTTGAGGATGTTTTATTATATGTAAATTTCCACTCAGTGCAAGGCTCATCACTTCATAAACAATGTAGTAGCAGGTAGTCTGGTTACAATAAAAGGCACTGCCAAAATTGCATCGCATTATTCTTCTACCTCAATTTTACAGTAGAAAAGACTGGTTAATGATGTAAAATATAAGTGTTGTAACTCAATATTAGTACAGCTATTCTTGTAATCATTGTTAATAAATTCATTGCAAAACAGTTCACATTTTTCTCCTCTGCAAAAGTACAGCATGTATGTGCTAAATGACTAAAATAAAGTAATACTGATTTTAACTGGGAACTGTAGGTAATAATAATATGTTACGTCAGTATGTCCATAAACAGGTTAATTACATGTACAAGTTGAAATTATAATTTTGTGCTACTGTCACAAAGATCATAAAATACTTTAATAATTCAAATCTAATAATTCAAGTTGCAGTTGCAGAAGCATTGGTCCCCTTTCTGGATTATACATGGGATTTCAGTGGGCTCTGTGCATGGAGTTAGTATTTTTATCTAGATGTAAATCTGTGAGTGAAAAATTTTGTTTGTAGTATAGCAAGACATAGTTGGTAACTACATTGTGACATATGTACTTGTCTTGTTCTCATTCTAAATCAAAAGTTGGAATGATTTTCTAAAAGAAATTAACTGATACAAGTTCATTTTCAAAATGATACTGATTTTTGAAGCAAATGGAGAGGTTGACTAGTGTTCAGACAAACAGCAGAAGGAAGGTGTCAGGCAGAGGTACAAAAGGTAGACCACAGTGCTGAGGTTTAGTGGTTTTGTATTTTGATCAGGATTGTATGAACACTCGGGATACCACGCCTTGTACAAAGTCATCTTAGCTATGATTGTGTGTCATGAACAGAGATAGCAAAGCCAGCTCCCCTGCCGCCAAAACACTGCAATTAGAGGCCTGTTTGCCTACAGATTTGTGTCTTTTCTCCCATATACCTATTTTCCATTCATGCCACAATAATCATCTCTCTATCTAAAAATTTTATGAAATTCCCACCCAGCAAAGGACAGCTAGTGTTTCAGTTTGTTTGCAGCTGCGGGTGTGGTGGCCACCAAGCCTATGCACACCAGTTGGTTGGTTGACTCTTGCCAATGGCATGTAAACTACCCTTCCCCCCATTCCTTGTAGGAAACAGCAACTTCACTTTCTCTCTTTTCTCTTCTCCAAGAACTTCTAGGAACATCATCTGTGAGACTGCTCCCATCTGTCATACCTCTGAGTTGGAAACGGGGGAATGAAAAGCATGCTCACACACAGCCCAATATCACAAATTCCTATTTCACAAGAGCCTTCTTCCTTAGAAACCTCATCACAATTTTCCACTATAACCACAAACTTTGTTAGGTTGGGTAGCCTGGTTTACCAGCCATATTCACCTAGATCAGTGAGCAAAACCCAGCAGACCTAATGAAATCTGTGGGACTATCTGAAGAGCAAAGCACTCTTCTCTCAGAATAAAGTTTGCAGAATTTAATACTTAAATAACTATGATAGCCCATAGATTTGTCTTCAGCTTCTGCACTGCAAATTAAACTACAGACTAGAGTGACAAAGACGAGATAATTATCTCCACTAACTTTTAGCAGAGATAGCTATCAGTGCCAGTCCTACTCTCCTTCTCTGTGCTTCAGTAATTCCTAATGAAGTTCTACAAGAAAAAAAAAAAAAAAAGGGAACTTTTTATACATTAAGTACCTTTCACAGTTAGTTTCACAAAGCCCTTTAAAAAGTAGTGAATGCAATGCTGACAGCATGACTCCTCTAAAGGCAAACAGGGTATCTGTTATATCCAAACCAGTTTTCCCCAGTCAGCCTTGGGGTCAGAGGCTGTTTTCCAGTGGCATCAGACTGGAGACTCGGTGGCCCACCTGGATTGCAGCCTGCTTCACCTGCCCACCAGTCCCTCCAGCTGCTGAGAAGGCAACATCAGTGACCTTGCAAGAGTAATGAAGGTACCTGTTAGAAATTAGTTGAATGTTCATTTTGTATTTTCATTCCTGAGCATTCACAGGTGACAGATTTATAGCTGAATGTGAGTTTCCCTAAACTCTATCAGTTTCTTGCTGTTTGTTTCTTTTTTTTTAAAACCCCAATACCACAAAAAAACCCAAACCAAAACAAAACAAAAAAACCCCCACCTAAAACCAAAACCACAAAGCACCTTTATGAAAAACATATGGGGATGTGCTTTTTAAGGTTTCTATCATTTGTTAAAATAGTTCTGGCAATATTACATTTTATAGATTAAAGGAGAAGTAATTCTAAAGGTTATTATTCTGAAGGATATTGAATTAGGATAAGTCATTTTCCTCAATTCATGTAACTCTGATCATAATAATGCATTTCATTCTGCGAACCTCATGCTCAGAAGCTAGTGATGGTTGTGAAAAAGCAGTCCTGTCTCTAGTCTTCTTTTGAATTCAGACCTAAAACTATTCTCACAGCAATGTAGATTTCCCAGAGTTTAAAGAAAAGGGTCAAGTGTAGGTTTTATGAACAGTGTGCTTCCTCCTAGTAGTTGCAAGGGCCCTCAGAGTTAGTGTAAATGAAAATCAGATTTCAAATATATATTCTGCTTCCCATTTTTTTTCTTGACTCTAAGTTTAGTCTTAAACGAGACTTTGAGTTAACACAAAAATAAGATTCATATCCTGCTTTGCCTTTACTTCTGTAAGAGAAAATTTGATTTATGGTTGCTTACCAGCAGAATGAAAGACAAACATTTAAAAACAATAGCATGACAACACTAGTAAATTGCACATGGACTATAATCTGAAATCTTGTGATGCTGTTAACACTTACTTCTATTTTGAAGAAGTTCTTCTTAGATTTGGCCACTAAGTTATAGCAGCAAATTGACTTTGATAATTATACATAACAAGGCTACATAACGTAACACAGGTAATGAGATTTTAATTCACCAATCCATCTTGTGAATGAGTACAAGAAGTAGCAGTCAGCCTCCACACTACTTTACACAGTTTTAGTGCTAGTTATATTCTGCATGTGTGTTAGCCCACATGCAGTGCCATTATTTATGCAATCCCATTAGGAAAACAGTTTTTGCTCTCATTTCAGAGACCTATTACAAAATTCAGACAAAGATGAGTTATATCTTTTTAATACTTTGCCTGTCTAAAGAACAACACTAGGAGACATAGTTGTCTTGTCGTGCCCTTCTCCAGTGCTGGGAGCGGGGAGGGACAGGAGGAGAGGATTGCACAGGAAAGTATGGTTTTCATTACTGGTACATACTGTACTATAAAACAAGAAGCCACTTGCCAAAACCATGAATCTGACTGTGTAAAAGAGGCTAAAGAAATTGTAACTTGTTAACTTTTACCCTCTACATCATCTATTCTTTACTTTAGTGACATAAAACCACAGGCTGTAGAAAAAGGGTAGGTTTGTAGCTACAAGTCATATGAAAACATTAAAGGTGTAACAGGATCCAGACCATCTAATCTAGGCATCTAACGTCCATTTATTTTTATGTATGGAGTGAAGCAGCCTGTGTGAAATAAGTGTTCATGTTTCTGTACAGTTAATGGCGAGAGAAGTCTTCAAAGATCTCAGAAGAGAGGAAAACTGCCCAACCTGGATAGTATTGCAGTTCAGAGCTTTCACTGCCACAAATACTTTCATGACTATTTGGAGTCCTCAGGTGCTTCCTTTGCAAGGACTATTTACTTAAGGCTTAGAAAATTTACATACAGGATATTAGCATAAGATAAGCAGAACATGTCCCATCTGTAGTGTCCTGGATTGTGGACAGACATGTCATTTAAGATATCATACACTTGACACAAGGACAGGCAACTATTTATTTTTTAAAAGCTAACTCCCTGAGCCAGTTAGGAAGAGCTAGGCTAATGCAAGAAGCATAACTCTGCAGAAAACTCCAAAATTTCAAGAACTTTTTTTTTTTCCAATCCAAAAGAAAAAAATGTGCAATGAGGAAACCATGTGTTTCAGAATCTAGATCTGGATGTGATCCCTGGATCTGGATAAAAATGGTCTACTAAAATATTTACCAATTTATGATGTATGATACCTGCCAAAGCAATATATTTTCAAACAAATAAAAAGAAAAATTAGGTTCTTAGAAGTTGTAACAAAATGTTTTGACAGTTTCAGTAGGTTTTTTTAAATGAAAATTTCTCAAACATGTTCCTGAACAAAATTTTATTTGTGGTGAAAACGCACTTTCCAACTGAAAATTCAGATCTGATATACTTTGTGATGGTTTTCAATATAGGTATAATCAAGTCTTTAGCTTGACTGCATCTCCAAAAACTTGAAAGTTTATATAATGCACAGAATTGTTCCAGGATCCAAGATTTAAAAGTAGCTTGTTTTCCAAACTTCAGAGTATTGTGGGGTGGGGGGTTTTTTGTAATAAAATGATGAGGCTTTGCTATGTTATTATCTACAAAACTTATTATTTAGATAATTCAATGGCTCTGTTTTAGACTTTTTTCAGTGTTTTATGAGCTTTTGCATTTTAGCTCTGTGAGCTGCAAATTTACCTACCTTTGTACCTGTCACGGGAATGTCATATACACTGTTTCTTCAGCCACAAAAGATCCGATGGACTCACAGTTGCTTTAGGCTAGAGTTTAAATCCCTTGGATGCAGAGTGCTATGTCTGATTATTCTGAATCCTGTGTTTCAAAGCTTGGTTTTCTGCTTAGTCTCTCACTATTCAAATGTATACTGTCAGTTCAGTAACACTTTGGGAAAATAAAATAAACAAAAAAATATCTTGTACAAGCTCAGCAGAGACTCAGTAGTGTTTAGCAGCTAATTTTTTTTAATTCTTTCTTAACTGAGCATGCTTTAATCCCTCACAATTACCATCACCATACATCTGCTATTGCCATCAGTAGGCTGAATATACTGAATCCTCTGAAAATGCCTCCCTGCAATGAAAGTATATATGGCAAAACAGATCATATAAGAGAGTCACAGGATATATTCCAAGCAACTTAGAAAAATTTAACCACAGGCAGAGAAGAGACTGAGATCTATGATGGAATAAAACAGGCATTGGGGGTGGACCAAGGGGCAAAAAGAAGGGATTTGGGGGATAAAATGAAAAATCAGAAAAACAAAAAAATGCACCAGCTCTTTTATATCAGTCATTGTCTTTTTTTTCTCAGATTCCTTTTCCTTCCTTCACCTGCTTTCTCCTTTTTTCCAGGGTGAAAGAAAGGCACTTGCCAGGTGGTTGTCAAATAAACAAAATACCTACCAAGTTGTCTCAGCTGGGAACTGGTGCTACCCATTTTACACTTGCTTTGAAGAAAACCTTCTGCGCAACCATTTAATTGTAACACCAGAATGTGAAAATCATTATGCATAACTAAATATCCCAATTAAAAAGGTGTTAATGGAACACTTTGTGGTGTTGGCTGCAGAGCCCTCCAAGCACTGCAGAGAGCTTGTGAGGTTCTGAGCCACGGGCAGGACAAGGGTGGATGCCCAATACGCATGGTGGAGGCACAAAGTGCACCTTGCAAATTTCAAACCCGCCGGTGAAGGATTTGGATACTTGTTCACAGCCTTGCCTGAAGCTCTTGCCTGGAACCCTTTAAAAAGCACCTGTCAGCCTCCAGGAAATGGGCCTCTTTTTTTTTGCCTACTTTTTGAATATTTTGGGTAACAAAATTATCTCATGTCTGTTCAGTGTCATCTTCCCAATTATTTTTATGTTAATAGGTATCTCCTTTAAAAATTTTGAATTGAACCTACAGATTAACGAAAAGAACAGTGAACTAATAGCCTAATCTTATTATCGAACCGTTACATTATTATAAGCTCATGTCCCTATTTTCAGCATTCCTCCTAAAAAATATATATTTAAAAAGAAAATCTTACTTTTTATAATTACAGGAGTAATAAAAATGCAGAAACTCCTCAAAGAATATGTCTGTAGTCCCATAAACTAGATGACATACTATTTTGCAAAAATAATCTTATTTACAGTTGGTGTTCATTATCTGTGCTTCTACTTGTTTTCAATTCATGGCTCTTCTTCTAAACAGCACTGTCTAATGAACTTAAATAACTGTCAATATTTTCTTGTATTGTGAATTGAGATGCATGTTTTTCACAGGTTTGACAAGTTAAATATCATTTAGTGGGTCAGTGGGTATGTGACATATCACACTATGCTAAACTCTCATTGATTTCCAGAGAAGTTTTTAAAGAGGTGAAGCAAAGAACATAATAAAAGTATTCTGGAAATCTAAGTGGCAGTACCCATTTTTCATAGCTGTAAATTAACAAATATAAGAAAGAACCTATTTCTTTCTGAGCTGTTCCAAAGGCTCAGAAAATCTGAAACTTTCAGAGTTAAAAGTGTGACAAACATTTGACAACACGTAAATGGTATTAGGTCTTCCTTTCTAACTTGATTTTTTACCAATTTCATTCTCCTGTTTTTGTGACATTACTTTTAAAATGTGAACAGATGGGGTTCACTAGACCCCTCACTATAAAAACTCTGCAAGGCTGGAGATATTTTGTTTATTGACAATCAGACCAAGAACAAATACCTAGAAAAAGATTAATGACATACTAGGGTGATTCTACCCTTGAATTCACCCTCTGTAAATAAGTTAAACCAGTCACTGTGAGCACCAATTTCCCTTCCTTAGCAGGAATCAGGCTGAGGAAAAAGCTGAAAGTAGTAGTTCAATACAGAAAATTGAGGAAGAGAAATCTTTTGGGGGGAATGAAGAACCAGAAGAGAGATAAGAAAAGAATAGCTCAGAGTTCAGAGATTCTTGAAAAAGTTGAGACTTAAATAACACAGGTCTGTGGGTCAACGCTGTTTAAAAGGGGAGACAGATAGGAGGCACATACATTAGATGAAATAAGATATTACAGCCCTGGAAATGCAGAAGATGCTTTACTGGTATATGATTTCAGTTTCTTTCTCATGTTTTTATGGAAATTCATGGAAGGCCTACGTACAACTCTAAGGATGAATAACGGAATAAAGAGCCTGGATATTCAGAAGATGAGCTATCATTACTGCATATTAATTATCTGCTGATATTGGAACAATAGACTCTAATAACTTGACCAAAACCACTAAAATTTTGTAGTAGAATAAAAATAATTCTATTTAAACTCTGCTGTTTTCCCGTAATATACAGTCTATATACTCTCACTAATTTTATCCCATTTAAATACCAAATTCTGTCATATAAGCCATTGGTTCCCCTCCTTTAACAAATTACTTTCCACAAAAACAGATGTTCTTTCCTTATATTTTTAGTTACCTTTTGCCAAGAGCACATATTTTGATTTGTTAGATTTAGCTTGATTGTCATCTTTCCTTCCCAAAGTAGAGAAGGATCAGGAACTTAAATCAGGAAGAAAGTAGAGATGGAAGAACAAAAAAAACCTGGTTTTGATTCACTTTTTGTCCACTTTGTCCATAATAGCTAGATAAACAGTACACAACATTCCTGTGCTTTCTTCCCCCAAGAAAAGTGTTGCAGAATTTATAAGCCTTAAAAGAGAGTCTTGTCTATCAGCTCCTGATTGCTAATCATTCCATACATTTCCTAATATTCTGTATGAATTTTGTCATCAAGAGATGAGCACAACAGAGAGAGAAAAAACTTAATCTTCTTCTCCCATTTCATGGCTTCACGCCACCGCCTATGAGGATCTGACATATATTCCAATGTCTTTTCCTCTGTCATAACTGGTATCACAAATGTAACATGCACAGGTACTTTTAAAGGCTCAATCACTTCTTGACCAGCAAAGAGAGAATTTAGTGTTTCCAGTGTACAATACTCACGTACGAAACTAAAACCAAACTTTTAGTTCTTTTCTATTCTCCTCCTTTTTCAATATAACGTCAGATAAACAAGGACTAAGATTTCAGAGTGGTATTGGAAGTGGTAGAGAAAAGTTATACGTTGAAAGTGGGGTTTTTCTTGAAGTTGGCTGCTGGACTGTTTCCCGGAGCCCCAAACCTATTCTTGGTGATTTTGTCTGAGGAAATCAAATAATAGATAGATGTGCAGTCTTCCTTCTCTGCAGCAGTTAAGAATAATAACAGTTCATTATTTTTGGTAAAGTCAGACACCTAAAACACTGGGTGGCCACAGCAGGTATGGCTCTGAGGCGTCAGGAGTAGTGACAAACAGCTGAGTTAACACATGTAAATATGAAATATAGTCTGTTTCTGCAGAGCAGTTGATGAAAATATTTATGCAAGGATATTTTTACATCTTGATTTTCTGCTGAATCATAAACAATTTCTCTCAATTTGCTTCAGTTGTGTAATCATAAAAAAGAAATATAAAACCATTTTGATTTAGTTAAATTCTGCTCAAAGATGGAAGACCAAGCAGCCTGGAAAATATAATGAAAGCTCTAGCATACGTTCACATGGTTATTTATATAGAATTACTTCTGAGCTATCTCCATCCCAAACTATAGCAAAATTTTACAAAGACTTCTGCAAAAGGCTAAACCATTTAAGCTGAGATTACATCTTCAAGAAAGAGCCTGTAGCTGATTTTCCTAGTTGTCCAATATTTGATTTACTCATAGGCAATTTAGATTTTTCCCCCCCAAGCCAAATATGTTCTAAAATAATTAAATACCTAAATACCTTTCTAAATAAGCAGATACAGACATATATAAATACATTCATAAATAAATCTTTCTGCTCTCTATCTCGTACTCTGTTTCTCAGCTGAGGGATAGATATTAGAGGAAAGCTGGGAAATACTGGGAAAGCTGATGGAAATGTTCATAATAATGGGGACAAATCTCTAATCCAAATCAGTAATAGCATTCAAATATCAATGTTTTTTATGGGTGAGGAGAGAAAATCTTGGGGTACTCCACCTCAGGAGGTAAGACACCTTCATTATCAACTTTAGAGAAGGTTGATTAAGAGTTCTCTGCAATGCTCGGAAACCTGGACTCTCAAATATTTGTATCCTTACTGACTTGGAAGATTTGAGGCTGCAGACTGAGAGATGAGCATTACCGACGTTAACTCAGGATTATGATCCTCATTTTGAGTCTGGCAGTGACACCAAGTCAAACTTAACTCCACAAAAAGTTTCAAGGAGATGAAGGGAGTTGCTCCAAGAATGAAGCGTTGCTCAGTCTGTAAAAATGGCAGGACATATACCTGTGAGAGGTGATAATTTATGGAGGCAATGAAAGATTCTCCTTCATACTGAGATTGTGCATGAGTAATCGAAAAGGATAGACAGACAACATAAATCTCCCAATATATACTACTGTCTTATCTCCTTTTCATGTCTTATTAAAGGTGTTACCTACAAATGGCTGTCTGGATTCCTATCTCTCAGTTACTAATGAAGTTAGAATCTTAGAAGCTTTCTAGTAGGGCTTCTTGCACTCTAGCTAAATGTCCCTCATCAAAATTCAGTTTGTACTTATCCTCCCTGAGCTGTGATCTGATCTAGTCTAGAGGGTGTTGCTTGTACTCTGCTTGATTTATTATCCCTTTTACTTCTGCTCATTATCACGGGGTAACCTAATTTACCACCAAGTTCAGCTATCCTTTTCATGCTGATTAAAAAAATATCTCTCTGCTTGATGCAGACCTGTTTCCTTCTGCCTGAAACAAAGTGGTAATCCTCTGATTGTCACTTCTCTTTGTTTGAATGAACAACTACCACTTCCTGCAGAATTCCCATAGTTTCCCTTACATTTGTCCTTTTTTAGCATTCACTGGAGAGTGTATATCAAAGTTGACCAGTGCATGCCAGTTCCAAATACTGCTGTAGAATTCATTGTTTGTTACAAAGATCAGGATAAAGGATGAATTTTACAGCAATGTTTTACTGACATTGGCTACCTTTTCCTATTTTCTAACAGCCCATCTCATAAACTGTCAGATCTGAGTCACTACAAGTACACTGAGATGTTCCTCCAAATAGCTAATGCCAGTCAAATATCCTTATTTTTTTTTTCCTACATGGCACTTGGAACGGCTCCCAAGAAACACTGAGGGGGAAAAGAAAAATGGTCTTTGCCACAATTCCCGCTGAAATGTTGTGAAATCCTGCTATTGCAATTACTACCTATCATCAAAGCAGCCAGTATTGTCTGCTTGCTCCTAAGCTCCTCTTTTGTTATTATTCATACAGTGTTTTCTACAGTGCCTTATATTATGTTCTGATTTGGGACAAAGGAACTAGCCTTCTATTTTACAACTAAGGATATTTATAAATTACAAATAATTATGATGATATTTAGTTGAATTTATAACAAATTCTATGCAGAAAAACTCTATTCTCCCCCATTTCCTACCTGAAACTCTGCACACATGTCTGAAAATAGCAGAGCCTTTCGCTTTCTTTCCAATGTTCCTGCACTGTGAACTTATATTTATTTCTCTATATATCACCCACTGGTCTTTCTCACATTTTTAATACATTTATCTAGTCAGGAGGACATTGTATTATGCAATTCTCTCCATTGTAATCAATCATTTTCTGTATATCACTGTCTTTAAAAAGTAAAAGCAGGCACCTTATTATTCTCTTAAATTCCCTAGTGCCAAGTAACACATGCATCAATGTCTATACATATGAGGTTATCTATGATACTTTTTTTGCTGCTTGTGTACCTGTTGTATACCTTTTTGTGGCTCAAGGTCATGATCATACTAGCCTATCTTCTGCAAATGGAAAAAAATGAGTGAGCACTTGTTATTCCAAGGGCTTAAGGAAAACTTGTGATCAGGATAGTTGTCCTTCAGACAAATCTTTCTTAATAAGCAGCAACTGGAAAAAAAAAGTAGGGTGTTACAGTAATATAAGAAGATATGCATAAGTGAACTGATTGCTTGTTGCTTAGTGGTAACAGGTAAGTTGTCATCTCACCATATTTTTCAAATATCAACACTTTTTAAAAATTTAATCTGAAGGAACAGCCAATTTCCTATTAGTATGATCTATATACCTGGCTATTTCTGATACTTAGTAAAGAATGTACATAGAAAGTAGAAGATTAGGTCTTTTACCTGTTATCACCTAATAATGAATTCTGTAGAATTTCTTCAAATTTTATTTTTCTATTATCAAATCATTAATGAACAGGTTCAAAATTCTTCCAGGCTATTACAGCCCCACTGATACAACAAACTGTTTATGCAAAATATTCTGCTCAAATAATACAGCAAAATGCCAGCCTGAGCTGTAATCTGTTATTCAATAAATAAACAGTAACACAGTTGTATACCTGTGCTTAAGAGCTTCTCTGTGTTGGGATCATAATTATAAGTACAAATACAATCAGCTTCAAAGCTTAGAATAGTATTCCAAAAGGATGGTGATCCACAGTGTTATTATCTTCAGGAAGCCTTATTTCCGATAATCTACTTCTTTTAGGTTACTTAGGGAGAACTTTTGCAGCTGGAGAGAGGAGTGAGAAGATGTAAGAAACTCTGCAGACACCCAGGTCAGTGCAGAAGGAGGGGAGGAGGTGCTCCAGGCGCCGGAGCAGAGATTCCCCTGCAGCCCCTGGAGAAGACCATGGTGAGGCAGGCTGTCCCCCTGCAGCCCATGGAGGTCCATGGTGGAGCAGAGATTCCCCTGCAGCCCATGGAGGACCCCAGGCCGGAGCAGGTGGAGACACCTGAAGGAGGCTGTGACCCCGTGGGAAGCCCACGCTGGAGCAGGCTCCTGGCAGGCCCCGTGGCCCCGTGGACAGAGGAGCCCATGGCAGAGCAGGTTTGCTGGCAGGACTTGTGACCCCATGGGGGACCCACGCTGGAGCAGTCTGTTCCTGAAGGACTGCACCCCGTGGGAGGGACCCACGCTGGAGCAGTTGGTGAAGAACTGCAGCCCGTGGGAAGGACTCCCGCTGGAGAAGGTGGTGGAGGACTGTCTCCCGTGGGAGGGCCCCCAGGCTGGAGCAGGGGCAGAGTGTGAGGAGTCCTCCCCCTGAGGAGGAAGGAGCGGCAGAGACAGAGTGTGAGGAACTGACCCCAACCCCCATTCCCTGTCCCCCTGTGCCGCTGGGGGGGAGGAGGGAGAGAAATGGGGAGTGAAGTTGGGCCGGGCAGGAGGGAGGGCTGGGGGGATGGGGTTTAAGGTTTGGCTGTATTTCTCATTGCTCTGCTCTGATTTGCTCGGTCATAAATGAGATGAATTTTTCTTTAAGTTCAGTCTGTTTTGCTCATGACGGTAACTAGTGAGTGATCTCTCCCTGCCCTTATCTCGACCCACAAGTGTTTCGTTATGCCTTTTCTCCCCTGTTTAGTGAATGAGGGGAGTGAGAGAGCGGCTCTGGTGGGCACCTGGCTTCAGACAGGATTAACCCACCACAGGGGTTTTGTTTGGTTTTTTGTTTTAATAGATAAATATGCCAGAAGAAAACATATGAGAAAACATAGATATTAATAACAAAAACATTTAAGGTTTCTCAGGAGTTTGAATATTTTTCTTAAAGCTGGGACTGATTGTTGCTACAACCCTACCAAGAACTGTAGTGATCATACAAAATTTGCAGAATATTTAGTGGACACTGAAAGGAAATTAATGAGCAATGAAAAATACTTGGACATCATAAGTTTCACATGATAGCCTATAATATCTGTACTGTTCCCCAGCTAATTCAAGTTGCAGGCTGTTAGGAAGTCTTAATAGGACTCAGTTTTCCCTTGGAAGTTACTGTCATTACGTTATTTTGCTGTGTGACTACACACTAGGCACAAGCCAGAAGGGTAAGAACAAGTCTGTTTTGTCCTTCATCTGACTCAGCTGTAGATATTTTACTTTTTTATCTCCTGCAGGCTCTTGTATTCATATGACTGCAGAAAAGCTGAGTTTGTCTGAAATTCATCTATACCTTTAGATAATAAATAGCTATTTCTTAAGTATTTTGCCTTCACGGGAAGCTATCTTTTACATGGTGTTTTAGAGTCCCTACTTCATTAACAACATTGTTTATAGTAGAGGTAACTGCAGTTGATTATTTCATCAAGTGCTGGGGAACTGAAAAGGGCCTTGAAATGTTTTTTTTGTGATTTGCATTCAGAGTACTGTGTATAACCAGCTGCATCAGTGTAGCCACAATGGTCTAAAACAATAGAACAAGACAAGGTAATATCTTTTTTTAGATCAACTCATAAAGCTGGAAAGAGGCCAAGAAATTTTTCAGGAATGTAAGCTCTTTCTTAGGTCTGAAACACTAGAGGCAGACTGTTCTCAGCATACACTTGCTTTAACTTTGATGTTTATGATTCACACCTGAGGAGGGGTTTGGGTAACCGAAGTCACGTCTTTGGGCCCCTTCTTCAAATTTGTCAGCTGGTGTAACAGGATGTATTTCTTCCTGATACAAGTCTTGCCTTATTAAATAAAATCTGAATGTGGTAGAATCATTCTGAGTTCTCTGTACAAAATAGAGCACAATTTTCAGCATTACTTCTCCAAAGCTGAGAGAAGAAAATACCATAAGTATCTCGTGAATGCTACTAGGACCCTTCTCTTTTCCTACTGTGTAGAAAACTGAGAAGTTCAAAATGTTCAGCAAATATAAGAGAAGGTAAGTATCATTAGTACATCTAATTAATAGGTAGAAATTGAACTTTCATTCTGATTGTAAGCTTTTCACTTTAAAGGCTTACTGTTATTGTACTCCATCAGTACATTGAAAAAATTAAAAAAAAGGGAACTACCATGAAA
Source organism: Grus americana (assembly GCF_028858705.1). Taxonomy (NCBI): domain Eukaryota; kingdom Metazoa; phylum Chordata; class Aves; order Gruiformes; family Gruidae; genus Grus; species Grus americana. Next base: position 82,109,674 of record NC_072891.1, read on the forward strand.
TTGCTGAATTTACAAAGGATTATAATTTTGATTTCTTAAATACCTGTTTGAAATTTGTTTCTGAATAAGTATCTCTAACTAGTAAGGAAGTTAAGATTTGCATTTAAAATTGTGTGCTCTCTAAAGGTGATGCTGATTATCATGCATGAAATAGTCATCTTACAAATAATAAAAGCATAGTGTAGTATTACTGATGAGTAAAAATTCATCAGTGATTATGAACATTTTGAAACCTTTATCTAAATATTTTTGTGTCTATCAAAAAAGCATGTCATAATTATATTTCATGACTAATTTTTGGTAAGGTGTGAGCAAAAAATGATCTATAAGAGGCTCTTGTTACTCTGAAGAACTTTGAAACAGTCTTACTGTGTCTAGAAAACTAAAATATCAGGTCCAAGGTAAACTTTCTAGTGAAACTTTGCTTGAAAATTAAGGCTTTTGAATCTAAAGGTAAATGTATGTACCTATAGATCATAGATTATGCAAATGTTCACAGACAATGATTCTGGTCACAGTACGATCACACAAAGAATGATAGAAAAGTTGTGTTGCTGGTTTGTTTGTTGTTGTTGGGGTTTTTTTTTAATTATTTCAAAAGAAATAAGCAAAAACCCCATGTCTTATTTTTTGCAGTAAACAGGGAGAATTTTCTGCTGTCTATAGTCAGTGCATCCAACCTTCAAGGTTGAATGTCCTTGCTGCTAGCACTAAAAATTAGCTTTAAACTTGGTTTAAATGGCTGTTGTGGGATACTCTGATACCTAAAGGGAGTTTTCAAGTGACTGGACAGCTGCCATGGCAGATCCTTGCTTTTCATTTTCTTAATATATGAAGTGTAAAGAAAAAATTAAGTCATTTTTATGTAGCCTGTGTTGGCCTAAAGAGACACCTTCCATAATTCAATAGCAATCTGTTTGTTAACATTGGTCACATCTCATATCTTGGTTTATGGTATGTTTGATGGTCCTAAGATTAGGCACATTATAGGATAGTGAAATATGAAGAATGCTTTATCCACTTCACAAGAGCGTCTCTGTTTCAACATATATTTTTTTATGATTTTATGATTAAACTGTTATTCTGGAGGAGTTTCCCATCAGTTCTCATCTGTAATTTTTCCTTCCTGTTTTCTTCCTTGTGACTCTTACACTGTTTTAAGACTTGAGTAATGATATTTATTAAAACTATATACAAATTATATAGATTATTTGATGCATACTAAAATTAACTTATCTCAGTGCCTTGTCAATCTGCTGGTTTATCAGAGGAATAACTCAGCTGTGTTTCTGTACATAATCACAAATAATAATTGTGCTTAGAGACGACCAACATGCAGTATACATTAAAATATACATGTGCTTTTTCAAAAGATTTCCTAGCATGCTCAAATCATAGTGTATTGAGAGTATGCAGTCAAAGAGTGCTATGTGTTCTTTTCAACTGTAGCAGCTTTTTAATCACTTCTTAGAAGAACATGAACTACTGATCAAAGTTAGATTTATGTGGGTAACCTCCAGCACAGAACATATAGTGCTGGATAAACAGACCAGGACAATTAATTTGATGACTTTTGTGACTCTGAGGCATGAAAATTCTATATCTTGCCCAAATTCTTAATACTAAATTCTGAAAACAATGCTTACAGTTTGGAGATCATCCATCAGCAAACAACACAAATTCCTCCACGTCCCCAGCTGAGACTTCTCGACTGCCATTATATTGTTCTCAATTCATACAAATAAAATAGAAGAAACTTTCAATGAGGGGAGATGGTGTTATTTTACAGCTTGCATAAAAAATTCCATCACACAGTATGCCTTGCATGGAAGCCTTCATGATGGCATTGTGGGGCTGATCCAGTAAAGGGCTTTAAGGAAATTCAGCCCATGCTGAGAATAATCACTGTGCCTCTGCCAACAACGACTGCAGAACCCATCTACAGCTTTGAAACTGTGCAGAAGTGTAATGGACGTATCTTTCTTTAACAAAGACTCTCATATTGAATGATACAGACCCCTTCAGTTGAACTAAGCTACTGGGAAATTACTTTGGCTCAGTAGTTAAATGGAAAGCAAATACAGAAGCAGACTCTGAAACATCCCCAGGAAATAGCATCTGGGTGCACTGTCATACAAAACACTAGAAGTTGGGGTTTTTTTTAAATGAAAACAACACAAAACAGGAAATGTAATAATTAAATAACATTGAATATGTAACATAAGAATGTATAAAATACAAAGTTTTTCATAAGAAGCATGGTCTGCATGGCTATAAAAGTTACACCAATCAAAAATAATGGAGGTTTATACTGAAACCATAGACAAGAATTAACTTTAAAGATGTTTAGTAAGCTGGGAAGCAGTGCTGTGCAATGTTAGACTTGTTTTAAATTATTCTACACATTTAATCATATTACTTCAATGAATATTTACTGTTTTCAAATATATTTTTCATTAGCTAAACAGACACAAATTTCCATTACTTGTTATGGTTAAAGAAGAAAGAAAAGAAAGGCCTTTACTGAATTCCAGATTATGACTCATTTGATCTCTCAAGTTGGCTACGTCTTAGTGATAAAAAACCATAAAAGCATTTTTTCATTTTGAAGTACTCATACAGAATTGTTGAGTTTCCAAAGCAATTAAAGAAAAAAAATTAAAATTACATGAACTCAGAGTAAAAGACCTGTGTATGTTCCTTACTTCAATGAAGTCTAACATTTGGGAGCAAATCATTTCAATGTTCATAAAACACGTGGCAGACAAAGCAACTGATTATTAAGAGTTTAAGAAAGAGATGAAAACATAATTTTCATTCATGTACATTCAGCAATTATAAAATCACCTCCCTACGAACCAAAGAAGAATGGAAAATTTTGTAAATAATGACATGCATAAACAGCAGCCATTATCTAATGTAGGTTTTGCGCATATCTTGTGTTTTTTTTCCGTAGCAAAATTAAGCTCATCTCTTTACAGCTTTTAACTCCTTACCGAGACACTTCCACCTTTTCCTTCTCCCACACAAGCACTAAGTGGAATATGTTGCCATGCAAATTTCTCTAGCCATGGAAAGAGCAGGTATAGCTTGACCATCAAGAAGAGCCTTCATAGCACTTGAATCCTTCTACAAAATGCCTTTTCAGGTTTGGAAAGGAAAGCAGCACACATACACAGATTAAAGCTAGCTAAGTAGAGAGCAGTTTCATCCATGTAAAAATTGAATATGTTTAAAGCATTTTTTTTTCCCACATCATCTTTTACAATTAAACTTTTACTTTTGGCTTCTGATGGACAGATTCTTTTTCACTTCAAAACTACTTTCATTATTCTTATATTTTTGTTTCAGATCGATAGGTAGAAGATAGCAAAAGAAAATAAGTTGTTTGAGTCTAGGGAGCACAGAGGATCGAAGTTTTTTATTTGCTTGGTTTTGCATTTTCTGCATATCACTCTGGCATATTGTTATCCCTAGACAGTGAAGATTCCTGTCTCAAGTCTATCTGAACACAGCAGAAACACATCATAGATGTTCCTTAATATTATGAAAAAATATTTTTCTTGGAGAGGAAAAAAAATCTCTGGTCAATAGACAGGTGCCAAATATAACATCACTTAGTTCATCCTTTTAAGGAAACTAATTTATGCTAAATGTTCTTTTTCCCACTGCATTTTGCCAGTAAAGTCCTATGAAAAAGGGATATAAATGGTTTTCAGAAGCTTGTCACTTCCCATTGGACAGCAGCTTTAACTTACACCTGTCTGTCTGTTTTGCATACAATTTTAGAATGATTTGCCCACAGAATAAAACCTACAACTCCTGTACAGACTTCACCACTTTGGGGTCTGTGTCCAAGGAAAAATCAAAATTTGGAACTTAAGGAACCTGATAAATGATACAACTTTGGCTCAGAAGTTATTTATTTTTTTCATTTATCTGTGTGGAAAGCAGATATTTTAAAACTAGAGGCCAGGAGACACTTAAATCTGTAGTCAAATTTGACTCCTAAATACAAAGCTGTAAAATTATGAACACAACATAAAAATGAGAAAAGTGCCAAGCCTTTCTCTCTCTTTGTAATTCTGAAAACTTGCACAGAAATTAATAGAAGACAATTTTAGCAATCATTAAAGCCAAGTAATCAGGCTTAAATGAAAACAAGATTTTCCAAGTCAGAGGCCCTTCCTGTTAACACTCTGTCCACAAATTTGTAACTTTAAATTAACACCGTGGAACTGTAAAGCAATCTTTGATAATTATTCATACTGTCATATATGGTCTCTGCTGTCCCAAACACAGAGAATGCCATTGCTTATTCCAGCTCTCTCAAAGTCATCAAATTTCAGCAGGTCAGAATCTTTCTTTTCTAATGTGTCACTGTTTTGCAGTGCAGCTGTTTATTATCTTGGAAATATTTTATGTCTTCAGTAGGAAAGCTCCAGTATATGTAATATATGCTGTCAGAATGTCTGATTAGATTTACAGTAAAAATAGTGGGAAACTTTGCCCTCCCTCCTTAGCTCAGAACCAATAATTAACCACTTATTAAAAAAACCCTACAGTTTCTGAAAAATAAAAGTTCCTACATTTCATCTATAAATGTTAAAAATGCATTCTAAAATCACAGCAATAAAACATTTGACTACAAATATGAAACTGGTATAGATTAACCTGCTTCTGTTATACGTTTTGAAAAAAAAAAAAAAGACTATAAAAACCAACTACCTTAATATCACAAAGTATCCATAGTCAAGGATGGTTAGCATTTTTCATTACGAAGTTTTGGTTTTAACTGCTTAAAAATATTCCATGGAGGGGTTTGGGTTTTGTTGTTGCTTTGTTAGTTTGTTTTGTTTGTTTGTTTGTTTCGTCTCAAAGAGAATATTTATAAATATTTGTAAAGTCCAATTCAACGAAGGTTCAGACCTTACAGGAAAAAAGGTTATCTATCATAAGCTGAGTAGTTTTGTCAATTTCCTTGCATTCCCAAATACTGAATTAGGAACTTGACATTTGACAGAAGCCAATTTTAAGGAAAGATAGGCTTCTTTTTCTATATAAGTACCACAAAATGAGACACTGCTTAACATCTAGAAGTTACTCTTAAGAGGTTTTGGAAACTCATTTTCACAAAACCTGCTCATAAAATCATTGTGCATTGCCTGTGTTTAAAATCTGGTTTGCAGATTATTATTATTATTTTTTTTACATGCCAACTGCATTTGACATGATCAGCAATATCACTCATACTTTGAAATTGCCAACTCACGTGCTTTTCAGTGACTGCTGGAGGAAGTTAACCCATCCAAGCTGCTCACTGAGGTAATTCTGCGAGGACTTTCTGCCCAAAGTGCATCTGTTTAGCGCAAAGAGCTTAAAAACTGACCCAGCTAATTTTAGTTGACTTGTTAGTGAAGAACCTAAACAAACAAACAAACTGAAAGAAAATCTGAAGGTGCAGATGAGCAATGAGGAGCAGCTGCAGCCGCAGCCAGAGCAGAGCAGTCTGGAGCCTTGCTGAAAAGTTTGGAGGTGCATTCAAATAGCATTGAGGAGCCTACTGTCTTGTGTTTAAAAAACCCTAACAACTGGTAATATGAATATGAACTCATATTACTAGACCAGAGAAAAATGGTGTGTGAAAGACACGTGTGGGCAGAAAGTACCATTTCCAAGAAAACTATAAAATGTTGATATCCAGGCTCAGTACCTGCTTTTCTTCATGAGGAAATGAAGAAATAGAGAGACAGTTACAAATCCAGAGACATTAAGGTTATTTTCACTGAAATTACCTTCTATTTAATCAGTGCCAATGAGAAAAAAAAATCTGTTGGGTGGGATAAAGATGGCCATAATTTTTCTAATTGTGTGATGAAGAACAACATAGAAAAAAAAAAATCTGCTGTATAATACAGTTTAGATTAATAGTGTATTCCTTACTGAAATCAGGGATTTGTGACTTCCCTCTCCTCCATCCATTTTTCACTAAGGTTAGACCCTAAACCAGAATCTCAACCTATTTCCCTGGGTGATCCTTGCTTTACCTGAACATCATATGGGAAAGCTGATCCATCTTCTCGAGCACTGGCTGATCACACACTCTCATCTTGTCCTCGGAGGTGTGGGCAGCTGAAATGACCGAATAATCAGGACTTTGTGGCAGGACCCAGGGCATCTGGGAATCAGCTATACGATAACCTGGCTGTGATCAGAGGTCACCTGCATATTCATGCTCTGGTGCCCTGTGGGATTCTCCTAGCAGAGAGGCCATTACCTTTGGTTTATGGCTAGCTGCTATAGCTAGATGAGCTGAGTTCACTGTGCTTATTCCATTTTTTGCTCTGCATTGTTATTTTCTTTAAAAATATCCTCTCACACACAAAGGTTTTCTGTTTAAAAAGTTTTAAGGATTTTTAGCAAATCATAGCAATCTCAAGGTTAATTCCCTTACATGCTTTCGCATATTTTATAATAATTATGGAAATGAAATATGAATGTCAATGATAATTATCTCATTAAATTGTTTTTATCCTAGAGGGGGGAAAAAAAAAGAAGAATTATTTCCATCTACAAAAAAAAATATTAAAATATTTGCGTTTGACCCTTTGCTTCCTTTTGTGCAAAGGATTAAAAAAATCATTGTGGCAGTTCATAAGTTCTAAGAGTAAAGCACTTTTTTGAATAAGCCATCGGCATTGACCTAAGGACTCTGGAATACAGAAGAAACAGCAATTTAAGTTGCATTTTCCCCTGAAGAAGAAATAAAAGTTGTTATGTCAAGCCTAGAGACAGACAGAGGAAGAATATTTAGAGGTATGGTAACAATATACGTGCGTTTCTCTCATCTGAAATGGTTTAGTAGACATTATTAGTGTGTAAGCCCAGTTCCTCCTGTCTAGAGTTGGGATAAGACTGAGGTATAGGATTTGTTTCTAGTTATCAAGGTACTGTATGTCTTCTGCAAATTCTTAATGTAAAACTCCTGTGAGTCTCCAAATTGCCCAGTGAATATACCTGGATCTAGCACTAGGTATTGATTTTTTTTGGTCAAATCTACCATGCCTACCAATAAACTGCAACAAAATGAACTGTATAGCATTATGGGGAGAGATAAGGAAAAAGAGAATTACGAACTTTCTAACAGAACTTGCTAAGCATCCGTCCAGCATTTCAGACTAGTGGAACAATAATAGCTATTTTCAGCACTTCATTGGAAACCAGCTTCAAATACAGAGAAGTGAACTTAATCTCAGCTAAATTTTCATTTAATCTTTGGACTCAAGCAATAATCATACTGATCAATTTAAAACTGAATCTCTAGACTATCTGACTGGAAATAATTTGTCAGAGATGGGAGTTTCATACTAGAGAAATGGCTCAAAAATTTCTAAAAATTGCAAAAACTAAATAGCTAGCAGGTGGCAATTTTTATACCCTCACAGTGAATGAATGATGCAGTCATTTTCCACTGAGTCAAATAACTATTTGTAAAGGAGTTTTTTAAAATGGTTTTACTTTTTATATATCAGTAATGCAAACAATAGTCATGTTGGCAAATAAAATAAATTAAATAATAATTAAAATTATGTTTGATATTTTTGTTGTTGTTATAATTTACTTTATGACATGACTAAAATAACCGAACCATGGCCTTTTTGTTGTGGTAAGGCCTTGCTGGCTCTAAGAAGAAATGAAGTATGGCAAAATCATGGCATATATTCAGCAAAAAGAAGATGAAATGAAAATTAATCTTACAAAATTAAAAAAGTGTTGTCTGTGAGGAATACTCGGTCACTTTTAACACTCGTGGACATACAATGCTGAATGTTCTAAATAAATTCATGCTACAGAGATGCATGTTCTCCTGGGAAGTGAAACGTGTATTATGTCTTACACATAAAGACACACAACTAGACTATGCACTGCAATTCATCATAGGACATCCTTCACGCATCTGTAGCATATGTATACCTTGTGCCAATCTAATCACATGATTCGTTTACAGGGCATCTGAACACTTCTCTGTTATTAATCCTTAAGTTCTGAAATGTAAGATAGAGACTGTGAATTTTCCATGCAAATTCCCTGTTACAGTTTACAGTTACAGTTAAAAGCAACTTTACCACTAGATGACTGAAAGCTAGCCTTGCTCGGTTAAGGCAAAAAAGGAAGTTTATCACACCTTTCGAAACTAGAAGAAAAGGCTACACAAGAGTTAAAGGTGAGAATGTGTATGCTTCATTTTGTAACTTGAGAAATTTAAAAGGGACTTCAATTAGAAAAGCAACCAACAACTTAAGTCAAAAGTTGTGTTCCTGAATCAGATGGAAATTTTTTATAAAATATTGTGGAGGGTTTTTTTTCCTTCTAGCCTCCCTTCTGAATGCTTTTCTTCTAACTTTTAGAACAAAAATAATAAAGTGGACTTAACGTTCTCTCTTTCTATCATCCCTAAAACCCTAATGTGTTTTAGTAGATGTTGCCAGTTTTGAAATTGTAAATGATGTTGTTCCCAAGGTTGTGGTTTTGCTTCAGACGAACATGATGTTACAATGGGATTACGTTTATGATTTCTTTAAATATAAAAAGAAGGTATGCTAGGAGCAAGACTTCCTTGATCTTTTTCATTGCCGTGAGGTTGAGCAATCCCAGCAGGAATGCCACCTCTACCAGGTGATGGGTTGAAATAAATGAAGAGAGAAGGAGAAGAGAGAAGAGAAGAGAAGAGAAGAGAAGAGAAGAGAAGAGAAGAGAAGAGAAGAGAAGAGAAGAGAAGGAGAAGAGAAGAAAAGAAGAGAAAAGAAAAGAAAAGAAAAGAAGAGAAAAAAGAAGAGAAAAGAAAAAAGAGAAGAGAAAAGAGAAAAGAAGAGAGAAGAGAAGAGAAGAAGAGAAGAGAAGAGAAGAGAAGAGAAGAGAAGAGAAGAGAAGAGAAGAGAAGAGAAGAGAAGAGAAGAGAAGAGAAGAGAAGAGAAGGAGAAGAGAAGAAAAGAAGAGAAAAGAAGAGAAAAGAAAAGAAGAGAAGAGAAAAGAGAAGAGAAAAGAGAAGAGAAAAGAGAAGAGAAAAGAGAAAAGAAGAGAGAAGAGAGAAGAGAAGAGAAGAGAAGAGAAGAGAAGAGAAGAGAAGAGAAGAGAAGAGAAGAGAAGAGAAGGAGAAGAGAAGGAGAAGAGAAGGAGAAGAGAAGAGAAAAAAGAAGAGAAAAGAAAAGAGAAAAGAAGAGAAAAGAGAAGAGAAGAGAAGAGAAGAGAAGAGAAGAGAAGAGAAGAGAAGAGAAGAGAAGAGAAGAGAAGAGAAGAGAAGAGAAGAGAAGAAAAGGCTAATTACTTTTTTGTGACCTCCATTGATCTCAGATATTTAACCCTCACATTTCCTCAGCCATTCATTGCTGAAAATAGAATTTCCCTCAAAATTAATGAAAAATGGCACTTCTCTTTTTTCTTTGTTTTTTTTTTTTTTTTTTCCCTTCAAAATGTTTTGATGGAATTTATTCTGTCCAGTGTTACTGGATGGCAGGGGGACATTCAAGCTAAAACTTTTCTCAGAAGTTTAATTAGAAGATACACTCCAGGGACACGGTATTAGATCTTCCCTGGCTTGGTGACCCTTAGAATGTATGGATGAGATGGGCTACCTGGCTCTGGTGGAGCTTGGAAGAGATATATGGGTAAATGATGTCTGCCAAGAAACTTTTTCATTTTCTCTCACTTGTATATCACACACTGACCAACTATTTCTGTGATGAAACACTCGCTGGCTCAAAGTTCAGTGATGTAAGACCAAAGTGCTTCTGCTGGTCCCAAGAATGAACAAGTCCTGGAGAAACTGTCTTGTAACATGAGTGAGAACCAGGAAGGGAGGTTTATGCTAGATCATTACATATGGGAAAACAAGGAGATTTGACAGATAATTTACGGGATTTATAAACTGGGGATTGTCACTCCCACCTCTACTGAGCGTGGTTACAGAGCCCAATATGCATTTTATGCATATTCTTTCAAGGGCATCAAGGAGACTAAACTGATATTTTTTTCCCAGGAAATAAATGCATCAAAAAAGCAGGGGCCTCTGCTTTTTCCCGTAACAATTCATATGAAAGAGAAAATTTCCAAGCAAAACTGACTTTCTACTTGTAATAATTAGAATACTAGAAAAAAATAAATATTTATTTAGAAAGTAAGAAAGTGGTTGCTCCTTCCAACAATTCAGCCTCAAGAAGAGCTGGCACAAGAGAAAGAAATAGTGCCTTGGAGTGTAATTGCATGGCATTTGTAGCCTGTCTTGAGAACCATGTTAGCTGTAATTGGAGAAGCTATTGATTTTGTAAAGACACATTGCTGCATTATATTTGAAGAGTTAGAATGATCTGACCGTTAGAACAGCTGGTGCTACCCCAAATTGTTTTGCAGACTGAAATCTGCATTGATTCCAACAACATTTTGTTACCCAGCATGCTGGCTGTGTCCTTAAAGAAAGAAATTTGTGTAATCTGTTTTTGGAGAAAGAATTGCACTATATGCTAAGAATTTTTTGGTCTTATATAGAGGTAAGTAGCAGCTTCAGCCTTCCACTAGAGTATTTCTGCATTAAATATTCAATATTTAACTTGCATACATTTAAAGTTATCTGGATTAAACACACAGATTCATTTTATCATACATATAAATAAGCCTCCTTTTTCTCCCTGTGGCAGAATGTTTTTTCCCTCTAGAGAAAATTCAAAAAACTATGTGTATAATGTGTTTAGACAACCACAGATCTTACTGTGACAAATTCTCTTGTCTCAAAACCACATATGAAACACTGATTATATAAGTGAGTATCTGTTTCAGTATTTGATACTGCAATATTCACTAGAGGAAGCCATTACTGAGCCCAAATGTGGACACCCACTTTTTTATTTACAATTTTTTCCAATACATAGTATTATACTTTTTTAATAACAAAAATCACACTGAAGGGGGGGAAATGATTCAAGAACTGCCTCAAATCAGCCTGTGGCAAAAAAAAAATGCAAGAAAATAAAGAAATACATGTTAAAATTTAATTAAAATCAAAATTACATAAACTGTTACACAACTGCTTCATTTTAAAAGAATGGTTGCTTTCCAAAAACACAAACATGAAAAACATGTTTTGTAAATTAGTTTCAATTCATGGTAATGAATCCTATAAACATTTCGTATTTCATATAATGGATAGTCAATCCTACCATTTGGGGATACTGGTTGGTTAAATGTAAACACCAGCTTCTTTATAAAAATGTGGGGTTTATACATAACGTTACTACTTCAGTATAATTCATGCATCTTTATTAAAAGACTGTGAAGCTAAACCCTTAGTTTCCACTCCGTTTTTACCTCATAGCTTAGAGACCTTCTCAATCTAAAGAAAGATCAATTGAAATTAGTGAAAGAGTAAATATAAAAGAGTAAATCACAAATCAAGCCTTAAACATTTTTCAAAATATTGCAAATATTTTTGTTTTTCCCTATATTTCCAAGTTATTAATTTTCAAATAGTTATTGAATTGGAAGATAGGTGTAATTTTACCAATATAATTTTACCAATATATTTTACATAAGAAAACTGTAGAATGGGGAGGAGGAAACAAGATTAAAACTCCATGGCCTGCACTCTTATGTAGGAGAGAAAAGTATATTTTGATACTCAATTTTATTGTGCTGAAACAGTGCACATGATATCAACTGTATTCTACATCCTATTCTGCACTGTAGGTGAGGTGATGAGAAATAACTTTGGCAGAGGGAAACAAGATAAACTAAATTTGATTATGTAGTTGCACTGCTAAATAGACAAATAAATAAATAAGCCTGTGTTTGAAGAGAATACCATGCCAAGTATGAAAGATTTATTTGGCACAAAAGAGTGACGCACCGTTTGTCAGAGGTAAATGGACCCCCAAGGTGAGCTGCAAGGGAGAGAAGGTGAAATGATGTCCCTCTGCCTTGGGACGGGTGTTCACCCTTGGCAGGCAGCACAGTAAGTCTCATCTGCTCATCCAGCCTCAGCTGCTGCCAGCATCCCAGAGCATTTATTACTATAGTGTAAACCTAACCTCCCCCTATCCCACCCCTTCTGCAGACAGCAGCAGTAGTTGGCTTACCGTACTAATTTAAGACAGATTTGGAAAACCACTGACAGTCTTTTGGGATCTAATTAACAATTCACCTCTGAAATTATCTCTGCAGGTACTGCAGGTGGCTAAATGTTGCAAGTAATAGAGCCTACATATGGAATTTAGTTATAAACTGGAAAATTATTCTTATTTATTCTGCAAATATCCAACAGAGAAGATGAGAGAAAACAGAATATTGATGCTGTGGTAGACTGGTCTTTGATCTGGCCTAATGGTGCCATTCATACAGTCTTCAGTGCACAAAAGGGAAGTCATCGCAATGGATGTAGTGCCTCCATGCAATCTGAGACTCAAAGTCCAAAATATCAGTGACTTTTATTCTTTGTAATCCCTCTGAGTTGTTTTTAAAAACACCCTTTAATTTTATTTTCTGTTGTTGACACCAACTTTTATTCTCTATTATTTGTTTAAGGCTGTTGGCAGTAGGTATGCATGACATGTTTGCTCTCCATTTATTTTCCTTGAAAGAGGCTTTTGGATCAATATATTGGGTTTTTCTTTCAGTACTGAACTGGAGAAATACTAAAGAAAAAAATTTTATATACAAAAATACCATAAAAACCTTAGCTATTTGGTTTTTGACAGTTATTATGGTACACTAGGACATTCGGACACTTAACTTGTTAAGAAATACTGAAAAATTCTTTTCACAATAACTTAAAAAATGAATAATAAAAATGACCCTCTTCCCACTCATACCTATTGTTTATTCCTTCTCCTATGCCAGTTATGCCGTATTTAAAATTCAACAGTTAGCAGAGAAGGAAACAAAAACAACCATATATTCTGTGTATGATGCTCACATTAGATGGCAATGGTTGAAAAAGAAAAGCAAAACCGTAAACTAAAATAGGCACATCCATCTTAAAGTCTGTTCCAGTTAAAACACAGAGAAGTGTGACATTGCTTCTTCAGTCACAGCAGTTAAGTACACGTATAAAAGAAATTCTGACTTCCAGGATCCTGCTCGGAAGCAGGGGAAGAAACACAACCACGTACAAGAGGGAGATGCCTGATGGATTGAGATGAGACAAGAAGACATAAGCTGCACCATAAGCAGGAAAGAATTACGGGCCAATTTTTTAAGGCGGGCACCTCCTCCCACAATATTTAATACTTGTGAAAGATGGGGATTAACTCAGATATCAAGGATTTATAAAGAAAATGGCTAAATGGGGTTCTAGTTTCCATTCTTGCATCTAGATTTCAGAATGTTTCACAGAAAGTGTGGAAATTATTGTAGGGATAGGTTCTGTCAGTCTTCGCTTTTACTTTGAGAAGAAACATACTCCTTCAGTAGTTCAGCTGAATTCAATGCAGCTATTTGAGCAATCAAATAATACTCAGCATGAGTCAATGTGAGAGGTTCTGGCTTAAGAAGATAACAAGCTATAAATCATGGCAGATGATCTCATTAGAAATCAAACTTTAACTGCTGTCTAACAGAATGATTACAAAAGTGAGATAGAAAAAAAGGAAAAGGAGGATACTGAAAATGAATTTTTCAAAAGCAAGTAAACAAAACCAGATGATTCACAAATCAGCACACTGCTCTTGCAGCAGATTCCTCAAAGAATTTGCCTAGCAGGAATTTTGAAAGACAGCCTATATTCCTGTATTTAGCTTAGCATATGCTCCTAAGCTTGTCACTGTGCCTTTAAGTTTCCATTTATTTGGAAAAAAAAAAAAAATATATATATATATATATATATACTGCCCATATTTATTGAGGTTATTTTCATGTTGTGGTCACCAAGACAGGCATGGTCACTGAAGCCAGTTTTGCAGGTCAGCATTAGTCACTGGAAAATTATATATTTTGCCCAGAACATAGCTTATTGCATATCAGAACGTATGCTACCAAAAGCTAGGGTACTGTGACATATAATCATCTAGAAGGAGGAAAACTACTATAAAAAATAGTAGTGCATAAAGGACTGGACAACAGCTGTCAACAAAGGTGCATTTACTGATAAATCAGCCAGCCTATTTTCAGAGATATACTGAAGCATTAGAAAGTAATTTAGGCAGTCAGTGAACTGCATTAAGTGCTGGAACAAATTATTTAGCATTTCAAGCCTCCATAAAAACTTTGGATTTGATTCTCAGCGAAAAAAAACAACCCACCAAAATTAATAGCGTGAGCCAAACCCCACTAAATTAAATGGGAGGTTTTCAACTCATTTCAGTGAACTAGGGTCCAGATTTGAAACACTCTGCTTTGGTGGTATCTTTTTTTTTTTTTTTTTTTTTTTTCACTTTTCACACCACCACCCCAAGAACTGAAAATATTCCTCTTAAGAAAAAGCTTTCCACATTAACCAGGTAAGCCTGGACTGCCTTAAAAATACACTAAGACTAGGACACACAGCTGATCCTGTCACGTGAGACTGGTGACTACTGGTGGGCTAAACTTCATTTACAGCCCTCTGTGCCAGAGGGATCAGGCACGGAAACAGAAAACATGTTTCATCTACCTTGCAGTAATTTGTTAAAGCCGTGGTAGTTTGAAAACACCGCAAAACTCTTTGGGAGAAAAACACTTCAGATGGCATTGCGGAGAATTTTTCCTGTGGATAGAAAAAGTACAACTTTTTAGCTGTAATAAATGATGATACACAGGCAGATCCTCCAGTCTTTTTCTGTGTGTGGCAGAGACCACTTCATTTTTTTATAAAGTTACAGGAAACATAACCTTTAAAATCCCCCCTCACCCCACCCCCATAAACGACCAGCATGATAAAGTGAGTAAGCAAGAAACATTGAATTATTTCCAAGACACAAACTCTCTGTCTTTGAAATATGCATTTGCAGAGATACTGTTCACAAGGAAGTTGCCCTTGCGGACTCATACGTGGAATTATTTAGCAGACATCCTGTGGGAATTTACGTTCACTGTGTGCCTGTGACAGTGACTTTATTAGTATACATTTTTCCCAGAACCAAGGCTGTCATAGCTTCTGAGACATAGGTCCTGATCTTATCAAAAATCAGCATAATAATGGAAGTCCAGGTTTATGCTACACATCACAGCCTGGCTTAACAAGGGCAAGGGTAATTCATCCTTGTTTTCCTCCTTATTTTAAAATGCTTTGCAGATAAGACACATTTGATCTGTGCTTTATGGGATTATTCAGCTCCTGAATACCATGCTGTGCAGAGGACTTTTGTTGCTGCTGTTTCTTTCTTTTTTTTTTTTTTTTTTTGGCGAGGCAGCATCAAAATAATATTTAAACGCAAACAGGAATTTCAGATCAGATGCACATTTTAACAGATAGCCTTGCAAAAGTGCACTAAGGATAACAGCTTTTGCTGTTTGCCTCAGTGCTGCTCAGAGGCACATCATAAATTCTTGACTTCTGCCAAGCACAGAGAATTTTCCAGCAGCAGCTCACAAGAAATATGCCAAGGCCAGGGGCATTGCAGTACAAGGAAAATGAACATTTTAATAAAGAATAGGTTAGCCAATATTTCCACTGGTAACTATAGTAAAATATGAGGAGTCATTTTGCTGGTAGGACTGCTGAATGAAAGTTCAATTTACTTTGTCTACTGTGAAAAAGCACTAAGGCAATGACACAGAACTATAATTTTTTTAAATGGCTACTTTCTCATCCCTCGTGAACTCTGAATGTATCCTAGACAGAATGTACATGTTCCTGTTCTGAGGGGAAGCCTATTCAGATCAGAGCAGAACTGTTCATTAATACTTATAAAATATATTTTTCTTGATTTCAGTATGACAGAAACATGGCAAATGCACAGAAAGATTATATACATCAACTTATGTAACTTAAAAAGCATCCTCTTACCCTGAAATTTCACCACTTCAGAGTTAGGAAAATGTTTCCTGGCTTTTTATGTGTTGGTTGTTTTGTTTTGGGGTTTTTTTTTTTTTTTTCTTCTCAACAATGAGTACTTACTGAACTACTCTACGATCTTCCATCAAAGCTTTACAAAGAATTCATCCTCACTAATAAGTCCGTAAATGTAAAGACTACAGACCATAGAAATGTAAAGGCTGTTTTTTCCCAAATCTACAAATTTGGGAAAGAGTCAGAGACATACTAACTGACTTGACAGATACAACAGGTCAGATTGCGCCCAGCCTATATGCAGGGTGGAAGCAAAGTATAGGGGCAATATTTCAGTCTTTCTGAAAATCTAGAAACATTTCACATTTTCTGGATCTTGAGTTGACAAACTGGACTGAAGGCAAACAGCCTTTTTTTCTTTTCTGGAGGTTTTTGTTTGTTTGTTTGTTTTATTTTCTTCTCCCCTTGGCTGTGCCCATGATAATAGGTGTCACCTTTAAACAGCCTTTATACCTGGAAAAAAAATTAGACCCCAAAGCAATGGAAAACAAACCTGTATTGTGTTTTCTCAGTGTCCATTTCTGAAACTCTTGGTTGCTCTGTGCACTGTTTGCTTAGGCGAGCATTCCTTTTAAGCACAACATAACACTGCAAAGTGGGCTGTAAATTAACTAGCCACCACGGCAAACCTGTTACAGTCCTTTATAGGATAAAGTAAGAGCTGTTTAATTGTATGCAATAAATACAGGCACATCAATAATTTATGGTGAACAGTTAACTTGATAGACTTTGTCTTTTATGCTCACGTTGAGGTTCATGGTGAGTTTTCCTCATTGCATTGGATTTCAGTGCATTGTTATTAGCAGTGGAAAGGGGTCTGCGCAAATGCTCAGTGCCTTGAATTGAAAGGTCCAGATGTGCTTTTTTCTTCGTTTCCTTGTATCTCAGCTGGTCATCTAAACACTGTGGCTCCCTGATGGGGTAAGCATCAATCATAAAGTAATCAGGAAAAAAAATCCAACAGCAGCTCACTGTAGCTTTACATCTCCATATGAGAGATATCTATTTAGGAAATTAAAGTTGAACCCACAGGGTAATACATTAGAAATCTTATATTTTCAGACTAACTTTATCTTAGAGTCTCTGTGGAAATGCTTCAGGAATATTTTCACTGGAACAATACCAGACCATTGGACAGAGATTGTTTAGACCATCAACGCACGCTGAGCTTTCTCAGGGCCATTGCACAGGAAGGCATATCAAACACTGTAATGGAGAACAATGGCTTGCTTTAATCTTCGTTTCACAGGGTATAAGTTGCTGATGTAGAGTCTGGTTTCTTAGTATCCAGGCTGCACTAGACATTACCTTGATGACTGGTGTAGCAACAGACCTGTGAATAATATCTTAATTGCTCTAAATTGGACATTTCTTTTTAGACAGGTCTTGATTTGAATGTATGTACCTTCTTGTAAATACAATTAATTTGGTTTTTAATACACAATTAGAGATTAACGATACTGCAAATGAGCTTTAGATCTCCAAGTGTGAGCTTTTGTCGTGCTTGATTTAGGATGCTGACGCTACATCAAGAGACACACTATGCTAAAAGTTATGAACCAGATGTCTCCTTGCTGGTAACGGGAAAGTCAGATGCCTCTAACACGATATACCCTGCAATATGGTTCAGTGTCGATGCCAACACAATACTGTCAATGGGGGAACAATTTTAGAGACTTCCTTTCTATGAAATAACGCAAAAATATTGTTTCTCTAAAATGACGAAATACAGCAACCTTCAGTTTACACCTTCAGTGTTTCCAGACACAGCAGAAATCTCTGTTACTGGTCTAACTGAAGACTGGTAGGGAAAATTATCTATCCTAAACAACATTTTCTCTTCCTGTCCAAAAAGGACCCATAAAGCAAAAATTACCAGTATTTTAGTGCCTTTAACAAATGTCATGTCCTACTGGTTAAGATGCAAGTAAAAGTAATTATAATTTAACCCAGAAGGAAGACATTCATTAGATTAAAGAAAGCAATAATGCCTTTCAAGTTTGATTTCTTCTTTCCTACTTTACTATGTGTCTGTGCCTGGAAACTTCAGCTCTTTGGCCTCCTGCATTTTTTGATATAACGAAGATAAAAATTTATCCTATGGCTTTTGAATATAGGATTTTATTTAATAAACAAAATGAAAACAAATGCTCCTCACTAGCTACACGAAGAGACACCAGCAGCTTTTAATAAAATGCTATCCAGAAAACCTCACCTCAGACAAAATGATGTGCAACTGGTTACTATGCAACCGTACAAGCATCTTCCTACAAATGTGGTTCTTCTTCACCTTCACTAATCCTCTGCAATCTTTTTACAGTATAACTTGTTGAATATAAAGTAAAATTAGTTAGTATTTGGGAGCAAATACCATGGTTTCAGATTAAATGTGAAGTACATTCTAGATCTCTTTGGAGAACTATTTGTTTCCCAAACAGTTGAATGGGGAAAAGCAATCAAAAAAAAAAAAAATTTGATTTACAGTATTTTTTTCCTCAGAATCAGATAGGAAACTTATTTCAGCAAGACACATATTTTCAAGCAGTTCAACTGTCAAATGTTTAGTTTGACACTTAGGAATATTGATCCAATAAAGATATATAATTCAGTAACTAATGTTAATTATCCTTCACTTATATCACCACTCTACACCAAAAGCTAGTATTATTTATGCAGCTCTGATAACCATGATCATCAATGGCTTACAATGATTTTCCTGTTTTAGATGTAACTGTAGCTGACCCTTGATAAATTATAGTACATAGCACAATTATTTAGAATGAGGCATTGGCCATAAGAAATCTTCAAGATAATTTTAGGCATCTATACAATCCACAGCTAGAGTAAAACACAGGTTCGTAGCACAAGAACACGCAGTCCATTAAAGATAGAAATTAGACCAGATACTGCATAAATCAACATAGTTCCCTTAGCTAAATGAAAATAGGCCAGTTTACTCCAGCCGAGAATGTAGCTTAGGACCCCAAATAAATTTTAAAAACAAACAAACAAAAAAAACCCCAAAAAACCCAGAAACCAAAAATAATAAAAAACAAACAACCCCCCAAACCGAGGCAGCTTAAATAGAAATATACTGCTGTAACTGACCCAGAGGATGGCTCTGTTTTCAAACAGCTTTTATAAATCTTATAGCTGAGAGGCAGTGGTTTTATTGACCAGGGACAGCAATTCTGTATACTGAAAAAGGCATTTGCAAGAATACAGGTGAAAGGAAGGGGATATTTTTTTGCTTAGAGATATAATTGGAATTTCATGAACAACAGGGAAATGTGATGAAAGGTTGAGAATGTGTGGGGGAAGGTGGAGGAATAGGGAAAAATAAATTAGCACAAATTAACCAGAAAAAAGAAAACTTCTCAGGAATTGAAATTGAAACATCAAAAAGCCATCAGATCAGGAGATACCTAGGGATGCACACAGGGAGAGATGTACTGAGAATCATGACTGAAGAAGATTTTAGCTGCTGTGTTTTGCACAGACTGGAAAAACAAACAAACAAACAAAATGAGAAAAAGCTAGGTATATCTATGATATCCTCTCTGAATAAAGATTTTAGGGTACCAGAGGTGAATATAGATCACTATGCATATATCAGCATTGTGGGCAGAATTTCATTTAGTCTGATGAGCAACACCTGTAAGTAGTCAGATAGCTGTCTACTATCCTGCATGTTTATACAAAAGGTGAGAAAATAGAAGAAAGAGCTCATTAAAACTGTGCCAATGCCCATTGTGCGTGAGTCTGGGATTTAACACACAGGTAATATAAGGAAAAAAAACCAAAACCAAACAACCAACATGGAGTAAAGTGCAGAGGAGAGGAGAGGGAAGTGGAAACTATTCTGGAAAGTTTTCTAGCGGTATCTTTTGAACATAGTATAAAAAGCTTTATTTTTCTACTCTGCATTAAAGAATAGCACCCGCAAAGGCCTGGGGATACTTGCAGTCACTTAGCTTATTTTCTATTAACAGAACATGAGTTTTTTATAACCTCTTAAAGGGCAGCCCATATATATTGTACCAAAGCATATCTCAGGGAGAAATACAATGCAAAATCAATTTGTGTATTTCTCTGTCTTCATCCTCTTTCAGTAATAAACCCTACTAAACAAAACTGTAATTCAGCTAAAATTAAACTTTTAGCACTCCACCCCAAATGCTGACTTACATGCAGATGTTCTATATAGTGCAATTGTCTCACAGTCTGTATCCCTGCAATGTCCTCATAATGCAGTGACTTGCAGAATAAAAGATGAATAGAAGTCTTGATCTCATAAGCTGTCTTTACTATATGTCTGTGCCATTTATCTGTCTATAACCCATGAAGGCCCTCCCCTGCAGATATGGCTCTTTCGATCTGACATACTAAACTACCTGGCATAAATAGTCCTCCACTGTTTTAAGATGTCACCTGCCTCACAATTTTCCATATATTCTGACAGTTACTGTTGGGTATAAGGGTGAGCTATTCAGACAGGGGGAAAATCGGTCTGTTGATGTGCATATAAACATTTTATACTGAAAAAAAAATAAAAGAAAATAAGGAAAGGTAAGTGCATAACTACAGGAATAATGGGTCATGAAGGATCATGAATGTAAAGAAAATGTTGGTAGAAAATTGAGCTGATGTTCTAAAACCTTGCAAACACATTTACTCCTCGCTATTTGCTTACTAGGTAATGTGGAAAAGTTAGCAAAACTGAAGGAGACATTGTTAAAGGCAACCTTCTCAAAGACAGTGGAAGGAGGCAGCACAGCTGCAACAAACAAGGGGTGTGGAAACAGCACGCTAAATAATTTACCTGTTTTAAGGGAACTGAGTGACTCCACCAGATAAGATAATTTGAGCCCAGAAAACAGAGCTGTCGTGGTGGTGTCCCTACAAGGATGTCAGCCATTTCTGTGTGTTCTGCGGTGGATTTGTGAATAATTGAAGGTAGCAACTGCATGGTTCAGCTCTTAGCCTTTACGTTGCCTGAATTGACATAATGAAATATCCCTCTGGAGAGACTTGAGTGAGTTAGAAAAGCATACAGCTCCCCATGCCTGCTTGCGATTTTTCTATCTCAAGGGCTTTGCACAGGTGATTTACAGTACATTATGTATACATTGTGTCAGGACTGTGAAACTCCAAATGATATTATGCTTCATAAGCTGCATTGCAACAAGAATCAACGATGTTAAGTCATCCATTTTAGAGCAGATTTATAGAGAAATATTCAAGTTCTGGAATTAAGCTCCTTACACTACAGCTTGAGGATAACACTTACAAGCAAATACAGAAAATGCACGTGAATCATATAGATAGGGGCAAACATAGTTACGGACATTTCAATGTCCACTATGTGATTGTCTGCTGGTGATATGGTGGAGGAAGTGATACGGAGAGAGCTATGCCCCAACAGTGGTCCAGTGGACACAGTGAGGATTGCTCATGAAGACCCAGGGGAGCAAGCTCGAGTTTTTCTATTCCCCTTGATAAAGTGACCTGGACAATTTTCCAGGTCTTGCTAACCTGGTCAGCAGGAACAAAGGTTGATGCTACTGAAATCTTACCCGTCTTATTTCAGGAACATCCCCTCTGTGTGGTAACTAATTTTGTCCGTGCGCTCACAGTGTGTTTTGCCCACATACACAGACTGTAGAGAGGACAACTCCTTGGACACTCTGCCCGTTATTTGCACACGATCAGCTTCACTGTAACCTTAGAAGATTGAAAACCAAATTAAGTGCAATGACTAGATACCGGGGAAAAAATATTAATGTTACCAATGAAAAAAATTGCTAGTTTTTAAATGTTTATTTGCTAAGGCAGCTCCTGGTCAGGAAATGAAGAAATGATTTAGGAATCAGAGTTTACACAATGAAAAGAAAGAAATAATTGGTCTAAGCAAAGACCATGTCACACATAAGCCACAGGCACCCTTACTGCAAACTGTTACTTAGATTTTAAAACTTAAAACTTAGACTTGTTTAGACAGGCTTTAATAAGCAGACACCCTGGGAGCAAGCCAACTGCCTAACATAGGAGTTTGGTCTCATCGTAGATGTTCCAGATGCAAAACATTTGTGCAAGGGTAGTAGATAATTCCTGCAACCTCAGGGTTGCACTACACTACCTAAAATAGCACTTCATACCTGTGTTTAAACACCAGAATCCTGCTTGCAACTGTGCAACTGTGCAAAGAGGACTTGGAAAAAAATCCTTCTTTAAAATCTTTCTCAGTAAGTTATTTCAATCTTTTTTTTTTTTTTTTTTTTTTTACTTCACGATGAACTTGAATGCGACAAGAGGTTGAAATACAAGGTTAAGAATTATATATGCCACGGGTGGGGAACCTCAATTTGTCCCACTCCTACCAGTTTGACCAGTAATAAATGCCCAGAGCCAGGAGAAGAATCACAGGTCAGCGGGAGAGCACCTGCAGTGCAGCACAGAGGACTCCCAGCCACTCCAGCCAGACAATGAGTTTCATCGGGGCCCAACTGAAATGCCTCTATGCAAACATATGTAGCATGGGGAATAAACAAGAGGAGTTGGAGACATGCGCACGCCTGCAGCGCTGTGATCTTATTGGCATCATGGAGATGTGGTGGGATGGCTCCTGTAACTGGAGTGTTGGGATGGAAGGGTTCAGCTGTAGGAAGGACAAGCAGAGGAGATGAGGAGAGGTGTCACCCTCTATGTCAATGACCAGCTGGAGTGCATGGAGCTCCACCTGGGATGGATGAGGAGCCAACCCAGGTACTTTGGGTCAGGATTAAAGGGAGCGCAGGGACAGGGGACACTATAGTGTGGGTCTGCTACAGGCCACCCGACCAGGAAGACCAAGCGGATGAGGCCTCTATAGGCAGATAGGAGCAGCCTCACATTCACAAGCCCTGGTCCTCATGGGGGACTTCAACCACCCCAATATCTGTTGGAGGGACAACACAGCAGGGCATAAGCAATCCAGGAGGAATACATTGATGAGAAGTTCCTTCTCCAAGGAGCCAACAAGGAGAGGTGCCATGCTGGACCTCACCAACAAGGAAGGGCTGGTGGGGAATGTGAAGTACAAGGGCAGCCTTGGCTGCAGTGACCATGAAATGGTGGAGATCAAGTCCTTAGGGCAGTGAGAAGGGTGCACACCAAGCTCACTACCCTGGACTTCAGGAGAGCAGACTTTGGTCTCTTCAGGGACCTGCTTGGTAGAGTACCATGGGACAATGCCCTGGAGGGAAGAGGGACCCAAGACAGCTGGCTAGTGTTCAAGGGTCACCTTCTCCAAGCTCAGGAGTGATGCATCCCAGCAAAGAGGAAGTCAGGCAAAAACACCAGGAGGCCTGCATGGATGAACAGGGAGCTCTTGGACAAACTCAGATACAAAAAGGAAGGCTACAGAGGGTGGAAGCAAGGGCAGGTAGCCTGGGAGGAATACAGAGAAACTGTCCGAGCAGCCAGGGATCAGGTTAGGAAAGCCAAAGCCCTGATAGATTTAAATCCAGCCAAGGACATCAAGAGCAACAAGAAAAGCTTCTATAGGTACATTGATGATAAAGGAAGACTAGGGAAAATGTGGACCCTCTCTGGAATAATATAGGAGACCTGATTGCCTGAGATATGGAGAAGGCGGAGGTACTTGACACCATTTTGGCCTCAATGTTCACTGGCAAGTGCCCTAGCCACACCACCCAGGTCACAGAAGGCAAAGGCAGGAACTGGGAGAATGCAGAACCGCCCACTGTAGAAGATCAGATTCGAGAATATCTAAGGAACCTGAAGGACCTGGTGAGGTGCATCTGTGAGTCCTGAGGGAACTGCCGGATGAAGTGACTAAGCCACTCTCCATCATATTTGAGAAGTCCTGGCAGTCCAGTGAAGTTCCCACTGACTGGAAAAGGGGAAACATAACCCCCATTTTTAAGAAGGGAAAAAAGGAAGACCCAGGGAACTACTGGCTGGTCAGTCTCACCTCCATGCCTGGCAAGATTATGGAGCAGATCCTCTAAGAAACTATGCTTCAGGCACATGGAAAATAAGGAGGTGATTGGTGACAGCCAACACAGCTTTACTAAGGGCAAATCATGCCTGACAAATCTGGCAGCTTTCTAGGGTGGAGTTACAGAATTGGTGGACAAGGGAAGAGCAACTGACATCATCTACCTGGACTTGTGCAAGGCATTTGACACTGTTCTGCACGACAATCTTGTCTCTATATTGGAGAGACATGGATTCAATGGATGGACCACTCGGTGGATAAGGAATTAGCTGGATGGTCGTACTCAGAGAGTGGCTCAATGTCCAAGTGGAGAACAGCGATGAGTGGTGTTCCTCAGGGGTTGTTACTGGGATCGGCACTGTTTGACATTTTTGTTGGCAACGTGGATCAAGTGCACCCTCAGCAAGTTTGCCAACACCACCAAGCTGTGTGGCAAGTTGACACGCTGGAGGGAAGGGATGCCATCCAGAGGGACCTTGACAGGCTGGAGAGGTGGGCCTGTGCAAACCGCATGAAGTTCAACAAGGCCAAGTGCAAGGTCCTGCATGTGGGTCGGCGCAATCCCAAATACAACTACAAGCCGGGTGGAGAATGGATTGAGAGCAGCTCCGAGGAGAAGGACTTGGGGGTGTTGGTGGACAAGAAGCTCAACATGAGCCAGCAATGTGCGCTTGCAGCCCAGAAAGCCAACCGTATCCCGGGTTGCGTCAAAACCAGTGTGACCAGCAGGGTGAGGGAGGGGATCCTGCCCCTCTACTCCGCTCTGGTGAGACCCCATCTGGAGTACTGCCTCCAGCTCTGGGGACCCCAGGACAAGAAGGACATGGAGCTGTTGGAGTGAGTCCAGAGGAGGCCATGAAGCTGATCAGAGGGCTGGAGCACCTCTCCTGTGAGGACAGGCTGAGAGAGCTGGGGTTGTTCAACCTGGAGAAAAGGTGGCTCCGGGGAGATCTAATTGTGACCTTCCAGTACCTGAAGGGGCTACAGGAAAGCTGGAGAGGGACTGTTTACAAGGACGTGTTGTGATAGGACAAGGGGGAATGGCCTTAAGCTGAAGGAAGGGAGATTTACATTAGATATTAGAGAGAAATTCTTCCCTGTGAGAGCAGTGAGGCCCTGGCACAGGTTGCCCAGAGAAGCTGTGGCTGCCCCTGGCTCCCTGGCAGTGTTCAAGGCCAGGTTGGATGGGGCTTTGAGCAACGTGGTCTAGTGGAGGGTGTCCCTGCCCATGGCAGGGGGTTGGAACTAGATGATCTTTAAGGTCCATTCCAACTCAAACCATTCTACGATTCTATGATTCTACATTTCTATGATTCTAAGAAAATGTCATGGTTTAACTCAGCCATCACCTAAAAGGAGCACACAGCCCTTCTCTCACTCCTTTCCCTGAGTGGGATGGGGGAGAAAATCGAACAGGAAAAAACAGTAAAACTTGTGGGTTGAGATGAAGACAATTTAATAAGACAGAAAAGGAAGATAGTACTGCTGCTACTACTAGCTATTATTATTATTCATAGTAATAATAATAATAAAATATACAAAACATGTGATGAACATCACAATTTCTCACCACACAAACCCAACGCTCAGCTAGTTCCTGAGCCACCTTGCCTCCCAGTCAACCCCATTATATATGGAGCATGACGTCATATGCTATGCAATATCCCTTTGGCCAGTTTGACTCAGCTGCCCTGTCTGTGCCCCCTCCTAACTTCTTGGATACCCCTCACCTTATTATTGGCAAGGCAGTATGAGAAGCTGAAAAGTCTTTAACTGCCTGGCAACAACTAAAACCATCAGTGTGTTATCAACACTATTCTCATCCTAAATCCAAAACACACCATTAACCAGCTGCTAGGAAGAAAATTAATCTATCTCTGCTGAAACCTGGACAGATGATCAGATAACTTGGCACACTGCATTTAAATAATAACTTCTACAATGGCATAACAAAAGGAAAGAATTGGAGCATCTAATTTTATTGGGGAGATAATTGAAGGTTGAAGAAGACAGTCCTTTTTTTTTTTTTTTTTAAAGCACTGGGTATGAATAATGTAGGCTTGCTGCAATTACGAATCTCAATTCACATGTCATTTTCAGTTGACACGATTTTTCCGTAATTCAGATGTTTCAGTTTCTTGAAAGTGACATTAATTTGAATTGATTTTGTTCAAGAAATCCTAGTTTGTGATGATAGTCTGTATGTTCTTCACCATGATGGCAGTTTAGAAACCATGGGTTAGATTTTGAAAAAAGGCATAGGGCTCCAGATGCCAAAAATATTGATGGAAACTATGTACATGGACACCCTTGAGAAGCTGAGCCTTAGTGTCAGAGACTTAACATCACCAAAGAGTCAGAAATCGAATGGCAAGATAATATATACTGCATATGCTTTTTATGCAAAAATGTATTGATTTTTCAGTGGAATACCAACAAACAATAAATATGTTTATGCATATATATATGTAAATGTATATCATAGAAGCATAGAATCATAGAATGGTTAGGGTTGGAAGGGACCTCAAAGCCCATCTAGTTCCAACCCCCTGCCAGGGGCAGGGACAGCCTCCACTAGACCACGTTGCCCAAAGCCCCATCCAACCTGGCCTTGAACACTGCCAGGGAGCCAGGGGCAGCCACAGCTTCTCTGGGCGACCTGTGCCAGGGCTTCACCACCCTCACGGGGAAGAATTTCTTCCTAACATCTAATCTAAATCTCCCCTCCTTCAGCTTAAACCCATTACCCCTTGCCCTGTCACTACACTCCCTGATAAACAGTCCCTCTCCAGCTTTCCTGTAGCCCCTTTGGGTAGTGGAAGGCCACAATTAGATCTCCCCGGAGCCACCTTTTCTCCAGGTTGAACAACCCCAGCTCTCTCAGCCTGTCCTCATAGGAGAGGTGCTCCAGCCCTCTGATCATCTTCATGGCCTCCTCTGGACTCGCTCCAACAGCTCCATGTCCTTCTTGTCCTGGGGTCCCCAGAGCTGGACGCAGTACTCCAGGTGGGGTCTCACCAGAACAGAGTAGAGGGGCAGGATCACCTCCCTCGACCTGCTGGTCACGCTGCTGGGGATGCAGCCCAGGACATGGTTGGCTTTCTGGGCTGCAAGCGCACATTGCTGGCTCATGTTGAGCTTCTCATCCACCAACACCCCCAAGTCCTTCTCCTCGGGGCTGCTCTCAATCCATTCTCCACCCAGCCTGTAGTTGTGCTTGGGATTGTGCCGACCCACGTGCAGGACCTTGCACTTGGCCTTGTTTAACTTCATGCGGTTTGCACAGGCCCACCTCTCCAGCCTGTCAAGGTCCCTCTGGATGGCATCCCTTCCCTCCAGCGTGTCAACTCACCACACAGCTTGGTGGTGTTGGCAAACTTGCTGAGGGTGCACTCCATCCCATTGTCCATGTCGCCAGCAAAGATGTTGAACAGTGCCGATCCCAGTAACAACCCCTGAGGGATGACACTCGTCACCGTTCTCCACTTGGACATTGAGCCGTTGACCACAACTCTTTGAGTGTGACCATCCAGCCAATTCCTTATCCACTGAGTGGTCCATCCATTGAATCCATGTCTCTCCAATTTAGAGACAAGGATCTCGTGTGGGACAGTGTCAAATGCCTTGCACAAGTCCAGGTAGATGATGTCAGTTGCTCTTCCCTTATCCACCGACACTGTAACCCCATCATAGAAGGCCACCAAGTTTGTCAGGCGTGATTTGCCCTTAGTAAAGCCGTGTTGGCTGTCACCAATCACCTCCTTGTTTTCCATGTGCCTGAGCATAGTCTCCAGGAGGGTCTGCTCCATGATCTTGCCAGGCATGGAGGTGAGACTGACCAGCCAGTAGTTCCCTGGGTCTTCCTTTTTTCCCTTCTTAAAAATGGGGGTTATGTTTCCCCTCTTCCAGTCAGAGGGAACTTCACCAGACTGCCAGGACTTCTCAAATATGATGGCGAGTGGCCTGGCCACTTCATCCACCAGTTCCCTCAAGACCCGCAGATGGATGCAACTCATCAGGTCCCATGGACTTGTGCACCTTCAGGTTCCTTAGATATTCTCGAACCTGATCTTCTCTCACAGTGGGCGGTTCTGCATTCTCCCAGTCCCTGTCTTTGCCTTCTGTGACCTGGGCAGTGTGGCTAGGGCACTTGCCAGTGAAGACTGAGGCAAAGAAGTCGTTGAGTACCTCAGCCTTCTCCATATCCTGGGCAGCCAGGTCACCCGTTTCATTCTGGAGGGGACCCACATTTTCCCTCGTCCTCCTTTTATCACTAACATACCTATAGAAGCTTTTCTTGTTGTCCTTGACATCCCTGGCCAGACTAATTTCTGTCAGGGCTTTGGCTTTCCTAACCTCATCCCTGGCTGCTTGGATAATGTATTCCTCCCAAGCTACCTGCCCTTGCTTCCATCCTCTGTAGGCTTCCTTTTTTTGTTTGACTTTGCCCAGGAGCTCCTTGTTCATCCACAGTGGCCTCGGTGTTTTTGCTTGACTTCCTCTTTGCATGTGTGTATGCGTATCTATGTATGCATGCATATATGCATACATACATATAGACTTTCTCCTAAATATTTATTATTCATTATTCATATTGTATACATATATATGTATAGCTATATGTGTTTATAGCCTTGCAGTCATAGGTATATGGGTTTGTGATCATTGTGGTTTAACCTTGGCTGGACACTAGGTGCCCACCAAGCTGCTCTATCACTCCCCTCCTCAGCAGGACAGAGGTGGGAGAAAATAAGATGGAAAAAAACTCATGGATCAAGACAAAGGCAGTTTAATAAAGTAAAAGCAAACATTGTGTGTGGAAGGAAAGGAAAAATAAAAGATTTATTTTGTACTTCCATCAGCAGGTGATGTCCAGCCACTTCCCAGGAAGCAGGGCTTCAGTACGCGTAGCGGTTGGTCTGGAAGACCAAGGTTGTAAGTAATGAATGCCCCCCCACCCTTCCTCCCCCCATCTCTCAGCTCCTTATTGTGGAGCAGACGTCACATGGTATGGAATATCCCTTGGTCAGCTGGGGCCAGCTGTCCTGGCTGTGTCCCCTCCCAAGACCTTGCCCACCCCCAGCCTGCTGCTGAGGGGGATGTTGTAGAGACAGCCTTGGTGTGTGCCAGCACTGCTCAGCAGCAGCCAAACCACCGGTGTGTCACCAGCACCTTGCTGCTACCGATACACAGCACAGCGCTGTGAGGGCTGCTCTGGGGAAAGTTAACTCCATCCCAGCCAGACACAATACAGAGATTTTCTGCAATCTATGAAAAATGAAATCTAATTACAAATCTGAATGATATTTTATCCTCAGAATAGCTGGCTGAATGAACATTGTTGTCAGCTTTGGTGGTACCATCCAGTTTCCTCTACCACAAGGTGTGCTTCTGAGCTCACGGCTTCATAGTCGTCATGTTCACATTATCTTTAAGACCTCCTCCAATGCCCTAAAATTGTATTTGTAAGTGCATCACTCTTAGTACTGTAATAACATAAAGGCTAAATTCTGGATCCAGCAGTTACGAGCAGAAAGCTGGAATTTGTGTCAGAGGGTAGATTTACCTGAAGGTATAGGATTTTGTAAGAAATTAACCTGATCTGGTCATTTTCCATTACAGCTATCCAGAAAATATGAAAACAACATAAGTCACTGAAAAGCTGGTTCTTGCAAACAGAATTTGTGTTGGCAGCATGCTATTGTGCTTCAAATTCCACAAAGCTAAATTCGTTGCTTTAGGCAAGTTGTTAATCTGAACTCTTTGTTTCATAAAGCCAAATCTTGCTGTTTTGACAAGTGTCACTCTAATTTGCATCGAGGACCCCAAATCATGGTCTCTCAGATATCATAAGTGTAAGAGGTTTACACTGTGGCCTCTGTGGAAGTGTAAAGCTTTCACATAAGTGTAATCACGGTAGCATAGTGTAAAAGAATCTCAGTGTGAATGTCAATCAGATGTGTAATTTATAGACATACATGTACGTGACTTAGTTTTTCTTTCTTGCCCTGCTTGTATTGCCTATTCAGCCTACGAGTTTTGTTTGCTTGCTCCTCAGCATGCAAATGGAATGCACTCAGAAAGCAAGTGACATAGATTTTCCTAAAGGATGTTGGACTAAGATCCTATGGGAGAAAACTGGGAAAGAGGATTCTAGAATAAGATCTGAGATTTGTATATTTGTGTTTATACGTGCTTAGGGGAAAGCGCAAGCTATTTTAGCACCATTGATGGGTTGTATTTTATTCCTTTCCTCACCTTCCTTGATATTTTGTCCACGATCTTTATTTTGACACCAATATATCCTGACATCTTTTTTTTTGTATGTATAAGCATTGAAGGACTGTCAACCCTTTCTCACTCAACAATATCTCAGAGGGAATTGCTGCGTGATAGGTAACAACCTACCTGAACATCGCACATCTCTTCTCCATTTAAACTCTGGAATCAAAAGAATGTGATTGATTTGATTTTTTTTTTATTTTATTTTGCTAATATGTAAGAAGGCTACTTGGACAGTGCTTCTCAAGGTTCTTGTGGCAGCATATTTGCTTTGTCCAAAGATCACACATTCAATTTATTTTTGGCTTTATAAATCGTCTTCACGTTTTCTCTGTCCTGTTCTTTGCAATATTCTAACCACATTCATCTTTTAACTACCAGCACAAATACTGCATTCATTTTTCCCTCAGTGTTGGTCGTTCCTGGTTATTAACAGCTGAATACTTCTTCTTATTTAGAAGAAAAATCTTAATTTGCTTTATTATTTCACCTCTGACTTTCCCAGAGCCCGTCTTTATCTAGCATCACACATTTTCTTAGAATTGTTTCTTCAAGGTCTATGGCAGCAACTGATTTTACTTGGAATTTTAATATCCATGTAACAACTTGGCAGCCTTTTCTTTTGGTTTGTGTTCTTTAGGTAAAGACTTTCTTCTATATTTTCCTGCTCTTAATTTGATAAGTTAGTTTAATTTTTTTGCATACTTCATGGGAGAATTTACCACCTCTGCCCAATTTCCTGTTCAGGTCCACATCAAATGGAAATACGCTGGGCAAACACACTGGATTAACTCAAAGTTTAATTTTTTATTTTTTTTAAAAAAGTGTTTATCCTCCTCTTTTAGACCAATTTTTTAGCATGATTTGGTTTGCATACATCAGCAAGTCTCACCATCATGACTTCAGTCTTTTGAGAGGCCGAATACCTTCCACTTAAATTAATATCAGTAGAAAATGTGGGAACTTACTATCTCAGTGGGGACACAGCTTCACAGATGTTTAAACTAATTACCAGTAAATCCAGTGAAGGAGCAGCTTATTTTTTCCATTGAGTTTACTCTCTTTTATCTAATTTAGAACAAGTCTTGAATCGTGCTTTTATTTTTTTGTAAGAAAATACCCAGTACCTGGGTTATTCTGCAATGTGCTTGTGGCAGTCTTTCCTGTTTAAATGCCTCTCCTCCTGCAGAGAATAATATTAAAATATTCATTGAAGCAGGATCACAGTCAGTGTTATTCTGTCTTTCACCTTAAGAAAATCTAAATATTATTGAGTGATACAGCCTTGATGTGAATTGAGAAAGATATACGTAAATCTAGCCTATAAACTGGGACTGGAGCATTCTCTTGAGAAACGAAAGTTCTTTGTCCTGAGATAAATGGTTTTCAATAGCACTGCTTTGTGAATCTGTTTACTTTTTTCTTTTTTTTTTTTTTTGGGGGGGGGGGGTGGGTTATACTTGAGTTAAATTTTCATATAATTTGAGGTTTAAATGAAATTCTAGAATGAAACTGTATGCTGAGTGACCCATTCTCAAAAAAAATGCCAAATTTCCATCATTAGAATAATTAATTAATGTACACTCCTTTTCTTTTTTACATTTTACTTTCACTTTTTGTAATATTTCCCTTAGATAGAACATCACCTTTCAAGTTTCAGATTTACAATAACAGACGAACACCAAGGTGAGCGTTATCCTTTGCTAGTTTACTTCACTAGATAACTGAGTATTTAAAAAAAATAATTCTTGGGAGGATTTCTACAGTGGAGTGTCAGTGAATACATAATCCCTTTCTTCCAGTGGATTTAGTGTCCTTTTTGCCTGATAGTGCAGGAAGTGTGCAATCTCATGATAATTCTTCTACAAATCAAAGAAAGAATAGTCTGGAAAAAGAAATTCTGTATCGGTTGAGACTTCTTTTCTACTACCTAAAAGAAAGGAGACACATTCAGGATTCATTGGCCAATTTGATTTCAGAGCCTGACAGGCTGAAGAAGTCATGAATTTGTTCTGTCCTAAACTGTGCACACATCAATTTGCACGTATCCATGGCCTGCCAGATGCAGTGCTCCAGTTGATTCCAATATAAACACTGTTAATGTACTGTGAAATGGTTGTCCTAAAGGAGCATAAACATTTAGTCTTTTCATTAGAATAATAAGTTGTAAATTACCATATTTAAAATGGAATACAAGACTATATTAAAAAATTAGGTGAACCTGATCCTATAAAATTGATTAAGAGATTGACCTTGAAAGTTCTTGACTTCATTAAATAACTAATAGACATTAGACCAATAAGATGTTTTTAGTTTTAGAAGCCCAGCTCCTACTCCAGGAATATTATTTTTAAAATTTTAATATGGGTAATGCTGTAAGTTATTCTCTGTGCAGTTGTCAGACAAAGACGATTTTCTCCAAAGTGAAGAGAGGCACAAAACTGTAATTTCATTTGCATGCCTGACACCTACTCATCAATTTTGGCAGATATCTTCTTTTACAAACTGTATTTTATTTGAATAAATGGCAAGACATCCCATATTGCTAAAAAACATTGGTTTAATATATATATTCCGTTACATCACAGTTAGCTAAGTCTTAAAAACATGTAGTTTTGGTGACCATGAGAAGCAAAGGAAGAAAATAGGGGTGGAGAGGAAGTTTTTTTCCTGAACTTTATTTCTGTTGCCAGGACAACCACCTACTTAATATCTCTATAGATTATGCTCAGTGTAGCTGCTTCATTTAAAGTGTGATGGACCCAGGTAATAACAGGCTCAAACACATAAAGGAATGTATAAGGTCTGGATCTAAATTGCCACTTTATTTATTTTCTAGGAGGAACAATAGTCCTCCTCTTATGTTTTTTTCTGAAATGTGATGAAAATAAATGAAAATCTTTGTTTGCAAGGCAGAGGAGATTTAAAGTCAAAGTCAAAAGAATATCACGATGGCATGGGGCACAATTTTAGCTATGTGATATCCGTGGCATCTCCATTTTTCAGGAAAAGAATGGCCTGGAAAGTCAGACACTGGTTACTGCTTCTCCTGAATGCATCATACACAACTACACAGGGTAATGGGGCTACTGATGCTGGAGCACTGCTGTGGAATTAATGTTTTGAGAGGAAATGTATCATTTTAGATTAGTAGCAGGTGTGTCCAATTCCACAAGTAGGACAATTCTATTGTATCTTTACCATCACATTACACTGCACAATGTCATCAAGGAGACGAAAATGAATACGCTTAAGCATTGTAGGAATTGACAAAGAAAGGAAACATGTCATTTGTGGGTGAAAAAGCCCTTGGAACCTGTCACGTCATTTTCTTTCTTTATTTTAAAGAAAGAAGAATAAAGGCTTAGACTGAAATTTCTAAGTTGCAGAAGCGACGGATTTGGCATGTCACATTTCAATAATATAAGGAAAAGAACCGAATTAAATAACTCTGTGGGAAAACACTTGCTAGTTCTATTAAAAAATAGTCATAAAAGCCTCTGTCTTTTACTAGCCATTTGGGTGGTGGTATAAAATATAGCTGTGATATCTTGGGAGTACAGTATATAATAAAGAAGCTATTTGTTAAAATTAAGCTAATGTGTCACCTAGAAGAAAAAGCTGTTATTAACTACAATAAGGTGCTATTAATCATTCAGACTAACTTTCAAGTGCTCACACTGACTTCTCTCAATCTCGCAGGACAGAACTTTCTGAGAGTTAGGATTCATTTCAATGCCAGTTAGACCCCTGCTATCCCAAAAACCTGGAAAATCAAAAGTTGTTCCCAAATTCTGAGTGGTGAAGTGAGGGATGTTTTGGACTACTTCAAAATGTGGTCTCTCGGATATCAGGAGGCCTCCTATAAATTAAGGATTATATGAAAGAGGACACATAAGGCATGATTAGGTAGGACAAGTATACATTATGGCATCGCATCTTACAGAGAGGCACCACAAAAGAACCAGTGTGAGAAAAAAGACATCGGATTTTTCATCTAAATATGTAAAGAGGAAATTTTCATTAAGCTGTCATGAGATACTTTTGGAAGTGTCTATATTAAAGAGGAAGGAATACTATGATTAGTGAGGAAACTTTCTGGCAGTATTAATAGATAGTGGTAGAATAAAGTCCAGAAAGACTGAAGTCCTCTTGCTTGCAACCTTTTTTCTTATATATCTAAAGAATGCATATTTACTCAGTAAGTATTAATCTTGGTAGATATTTAGAAATATGCTTAGAGACATAAATTATATGTTAAGTACTTCCAAATGTTACCATTAAAGATTTCTTTAAAAGCAGATTTTGTATCTGTTTAGAATGTTTTGTAACTTATTGGTTCTAGTCATAGCAAGAGAAAACTTTGCTTCAGATTTTTTTCTGTGATGTTTTATTGACTCTCTGTTTTAGCAACATTAGCTTTACAGTATAGTTATTCAAAAGTTATTCAAATATGTAAGATATGATTTATATTTATGTGATACTGCATTTTTGTACACTATTCATTCCTACATAAGGTTCTTTGAATGATCAATTCCCTGTTTGTCTGTTTGGTTTTTAAGTTTCTTCGTAGAAGACAGCCCACTGTTAAGGTCATTTTAAATGTATTGCATCTAAATAGATCCAAAGTATATACAGACAATGTAGCATAAGAAAACAAGTAATTAGGACAACATATAGACAAGTTCCCTACCATAAGAGTGGAAAAATACAGATAGCATTTAGTCACCAGTCCTAAATCAGATGGAGTTTAAATTTTAACTTTTAATTTTTTAACTTTTCATTTTTTTCCTTTACATGCAGTCCATGGCTTTGTTTTCCTGTCATGTTGGCAGATGTGCTGGTGAGGTGCACTCTGAACCTCCCTGTTCTATTAGGCTTTCATCACTCTCTCCCCTTTCTTGAAAAATCTTACTTCAGTTTTCATGATGGTGATGACAAAAGCCACAGGTTTGCTTTAAAGCAGAAAGTGCATGTTAAAAAAATCAACATTATTTATCATGATTGTGAGCATGGTTAAATTTGAGACAGGGATATATTTCCTTCTTCCACCACATGGAGGAACTGCAGAGTATAGCCAAAGAAAGTGGGGAAATACTTCCCTGAAACCCTGAGTAGCAGCAGGAGACCTCTAAGCTTCAGGTCTGCTGAAAAAACTGTAAATAATGGACTTTTAGATAAATGCCCTCCTACTCTGACTGGCAGAATGTAATAAGTAACCACAGGTTATGGGACGCAAAAAGGGAAGAAAAATCACAAAGGCAGTCAGCCACTAAACTATTCCTACCTTTGCAAATTTCAGCTTGCATGTCTCAGGTCCAGCAACATCACAACAGATTGACTGAGCCACCGATCATTTTTTTCTGCATGACTGATGGATGAGAAACTGAATCTTCAAACCCTAAGCATACGATAAGAGAATTTCAGGGAGCAATTATTTTAAAGCAAATGTATCCAATCAGAAACTCTAATCTAGGAAGCTTTTAACTGCCTTTTAATACAAAATAAATATTTCTGAATTATGAGCTTATTCTCTTGGCACCTGAAGACAGAATATTAAAAGGGAGTTATAGCAGACCATCCTAAGTTATGCAGATGCAAATACTCAACCCTGGTAGCAACATATTTGATTTTTGTACACATTCATTATTCACTAAATTATTTATATACCATTCACCAATAATTTCTTGCACATTCTATCCCATAAATTTCATCACTTGACTGTTTTGTAGACAGCAAATGGAGCCTAAATTAATGCAAGTTTCTTTGAACGCATACTCACTGATTATTCTTCCCACTCACCCAGCTCTAATACTTGGATTTGTAAGGCTGACAGAAAGCAAGTTACAAAATATTTGAGTAAAAAGCATCCTAGAAGTGGCATAACTAAATACAGAAACTGATTATGTTTGAGTATGGAACTGAGTCAGATGCATATACGTAGCCTGGTTTGCTGTTCATTTGCACCTGGGCAATCAGTTACACCTACACAGAGGGAGTGTAAAATGCTGTCATCCGCTTAGGATTTTGGATTCATTATGGATTTCCCTGAAGAAGTAAAAACAATGACTCATTCTGCCTAGGTGTGAATGCAAACCAGGCAAAATTCATCTAATTCAAAGATGACTTTAAATTTAGAAACTTACAAAAAAAAAAAAAAAAAAAAAAAATTGCAAACATTGTGGTAATTCTGTCTTCACAAAAGCCATGGAAACACAGAGTAAAAAGTTGATAGGGCTCCAAAGTGTGATGCTCACATCCCCATAGCGGCACAGGAGGCCTGATTCAGTGGACATCAAATGATGTATGCAGAGAAAGTCTGAAATAGGGCTCAGGAAGAAGTGTCAAGCATTCCCAAAAGGATGAAAGATTCACTAACAGAGTACTGGTAAGAAAAACAGTCAGGTCTGCAGCTGAGCCCTCTGTGTGGCAGGGGCTACACTGGGGACATGTACTTTAGGTACGTTTTTTCGCCATGGACTTTCATTCTAAGAGAAAGTTGTATTTCACACTTTTTATTAGAGGCTAATTTTACGTTATATCAGTCATGAATAACACTACAGAAGAAGAAATAAAGGTGATATATTTCTGAGTATATGTCACATACTTCTAAATATCACAAAAAACAGCAATTTATAAAAAGCTGTACTGCTTTTAAGTACAGTATATCTTT
This sequence comes from Grus americana, assembly GCF_028858705.1. Classification (NCBI taxonomy): domain Eukaryota; kingdom Metazoa; phylum Chordata; class Aves; order Gruiformes; family Gruidae; genus Grus; species Grus americana. The sequence goes on from NC_072891.1 coordinate 82,146,664, forward strand.
CCCTTTACACACAAACTTCTAAGCGTTTCAGATACATGAACTCGTACCAGACAATGACAATTTGTTCTCCACCATCTGTCCCCCATTCTTTGTTTCTTTTTCTTCCCTTCTTATACAGCCATTACTTCTGCTTTCATCTACAGATGATCTTATTTGACTGGATTCAACTGTACGAAGACTTCAGATGCCTTACCAATTTCAATAACTTGCACATTATAGCCGAAAGGAACTTTTACGGGCATAGAGAGTCATGCTTTCTTGATGAATCTCAAGTGAAGTCACACAAGCTTTAATGAATTTTGAATGAATTAATGAGTTGAAGGAAAGCATTGCAAGGTTTTGCAAGTGCTATAACAGTGTCTGTAGTAAGTATTCAGCCATGCTGTAATTAACGCAATTAGTCATCTGGACTTGAAATTTGGGTAGATGCATGCTAGCACATTAAGAAGGAGAAAGAAAACAAAACCAAAACCCAACAACAGAATGCACCAATTCTTTTAAACTTAGAGCTAAAACACACCACTGTCAATCTCAAAATAAGTTATCTCATATTTATATTCATACACAAACACTTGTTCATGAGGCAAAACAGAACATCTGTTGTATATACTCATCATTAGCAGGGGTTACCACTGCTAATGAATTCTCCAATGTCACCTGACTGTGCTAGTTAGTAATAACAAATCATAACCTCTAATAAATGTCTATGAACTTGGTTGGACATGGCAAATTAATCCACTCAGTTACGTGACTTAAAAAACAGCAAAAATCCTCTGTGACTGGAGAGGAGGGCTTCCAATTTTTGCTGATCAGAGAATGACGAAATGTTCTTAAAGGAGAGGATATCCAGGCTTATGTAACTAAAACTTTGAAGTCTGGCATCTGAAATGACACAGAACACCAAAACAGACTTTGCCAAACCTGAACAGAATAATTACTACAGTAATCTTGCAGACTACACTATACATCATATGACAATTGCCTTTTTTGCAACTGTACACCTTTGCTAGATCATACTCAGCTGGCCATTGAGTATAATCTCAGATCTTTTTTTTTTTTTCTTTGCAGTAAAATAACTATTGAATTTTGTCTGGTTTTAATCCATTTGAAACTCTAATCCATTCTCCAGGGTCCTTTTAAGCCATCTCAGATTGATTAAACTACTAATTTAAAAGTGAACATTGTTCCTTCTATCACCCCTGTAATTAATGAAAATATTGCTGATCTTTGCACAATCTTAGTTTATAAATACTTTCCTGCTGAAATTGAAGCATTTATGATTATTATAAGTATGGTTTTCTAATAATTTTTGCACCATTTCTATAACACTATACTTCTATAATTGTATGACTGTATCTTTTTAACATGAAAATATTTTTCAAACTGAGTCAAAAGCTTTGCTATAATCAAAATATATATCAACTATTTCCTATCTTGTTGCATGAGATTTGAATGGTTTGACATGAGTCTGCATTTCCCATATCTATCGCCCTTGCATTGGAAAATAGCTATCTTTTCTAAGTAGCTTCTTGCCAGGCTTTTTGTGCTGCACACTGATTGCCTATTACCTCATGACTTGTACTAATTGTACTAGCCCCATTATTAGCTTATCTTGTTAGCAAAAACTGTAGCCAAACTGGAGGTTTGTTGCACTCGTGAATTAGCAGTAAACTAAAAAAGCACAATTCGTACTTGCTTGGCTTGAAATCAGACATAAAATCAGTGAAATAGCATAACTGTGGCAGTATATAAGCATTTTGTAAAATCGTAACACTTCTAAACTGTACACTGGTGTCTTATCAACACCTTTCTAGTTACCAATACAAAGCACAGCTCTATGAGGGCTGCTGTGGGGAAAATTAAGATTAACTACATTGACAGCAGATGTGGCTATCCCCTTTTATTTTGGGAATGGGACTGAGGAGCAGGAAAGAGGAGAGAAGGGGAGAAGGAGGTAGTGCACTCCGGTCCGAGCTGCATCACCTAGATCTCAGCCAGTAAGATCATCAGGGACTTTCACCACCAGCACTCACCATATGCATCAGTTCCGTGTCATTGTATACACAAGACTAGTTTATCATAAGCTTCTTAAGGGCTATTTGTTTGCATGAGCAATGAGAATGCCTGAAAATGATTAAGAGCTAACCATTGGCAGTGTGTGTTATTAATGAGTATCAATCCCGTGGAGGGTTGCCCTGAAGTTTGAAACAATCTTCTAAACGCTTCCATCACCGTGATAATTTTCCTAATCTATACATAGATCTATTTAAATTATATACATATCTATTTGTATATATAATATAAATGTGTATGTACAGATATATAGAAATAAAACACACATACGTATACAGTTGCAACAAAACCAGTGGTCAAAGGATGTCAAAATTGCAGTCTTAGAGCTGTCTGTGAACAGCTGTTGTTCTTTATTGGCTATCAGACCTCAGTCTTCCTCATGTTACTCATATACTCTGAGAACGATTTCTTGTTGCTCCCGATGTCCTCTTCTGGCTGTATCTATCTCATTCTGTGATGAGGCTATTCTGATTTTGCTCTGCCATTTGTTGTTGGTACATCTGCTGAATCTTAATTTAGTGTCAGATTAGGCATAAAGTCAGCCCATGCTCTGTGATGTTACTACGTATCCAGACCTATAGCAAAAAACTAGCTAATTGAAGTGTTTAACAAATATAACCTGTGTTTGTACTGTTAAAATAAATGTATATAAGATTTCATTATTATCTTACCAGTCAGCTAACCTCAGGCTACTCAAACATTATTATAATTTTTTTTAAATTATATGTGAATTTAGATGTGGTGTTCTGTTGTTTTGGTTTTGTTGTTTTGGTTTTTTGGTTTGGTTTGGTTTGGGTTTTTTTTCCTTTGTTTTTTTATATAAGCTTATTTCTAGACTAGTCAAACTGTTTCTTCTCAACGTAGGGGTTTGATCCTTCAAATTCTTTTTTGTCCTTTAATTCAATAGGGGGGTGTGGGTGGGTGTGGGAGTCCTATGCAGGTGAGAGAACTAAGGTAATAATAAAATAAATGACATACTTGTTTCTTTAAAGAATCTTTTTTACAGGGTTTTCTGGTAGGGAGCTAACTATAATTAGATATCCATTTTATTGAATTATATGCAGAGTGTTTAATAATATACTATTTATTCTGTAGGCAGAAAGCACGACCACAATTTTAAGTAGGCTTTTGTCCCCTTTTTCTGGTTTGCATGATTTTGTATTCCCCACAGCCCCATCATATGATTATAAAAATATTTTCTGTGAATTTATGATTGGCTACTGCATAGGAGGAAAAATAGGGTTTTTTCAGTTTATTAAAGTTAGCATGAAGTAAAATAAGTTTATTTATGAACATGGTGATATATACTGAGGAGGAATATTCCAGTCTGATGTAAATTCAAGTAATTACATTGACATGAGAGACCAATATTTCAAAGCAGATATACCAGTCGACACCTCCTAGATATTTTGTTCATTTTCACCAATGTGTCTTGATCAATAGTAATATCTAGTTTCCCTGTGATAAAATCATAAATTTATATTCTGATTTATTTGGTGAACTTCTTTAATTTGTATCCTCAGTATACTTACGGTAATTCCAAGTGTGCTATTCTAGTGTCTGTGTATCTAATCTGGAGCATACTGCAAGTTTTGCAAAACAGCCTTTTGTGAATTCGTCATACCCCTGCATCCAAAAAGTCTGGCAGAACAGAGGTTTCCAAGGAAGGATCTAGACTCAGCATGTTGGCCATATTCAAATTAATTTTTCAAATTGAGCCATTTTATATGATATTCAAGCTGACAAAACAGGCAACAAAGGAAAGGAAAACCCACTGTTAAATATATAGATTAGGTGACTGCAGAAGTAAAGATATGAAGAAATATAAAGATCAGAGGAAAAGTGATGATTACTCATTAGTGTGTGGGAGCAGAAATACTACTTTCCTTATTAGCATCTAATCTCTTATGTAAAATGGATGCAATGGTGAACATTATCAACACATGTCAGCATTTCAGTCCTACAGTAGCGGAAGAAACTTGAATGGAAATAAGCAAAAAATAGGAGCACGGGAGTGTATCATTTCTGAACTCTGTGCAAAAGTGCCTTCTGCCTATGCACATCAGTCAAGAGCAGAGTAATGTCCTGTGCATCTACCTGTACACTTATATCACCACTAGTCAGAAACATACATGTCAGCACTTCACCACAGACCATCACAGCTGATGAGATTTAGAAAGTGAACAGATTATTCAATAATACACTGACCAATTCCTTACTAAAATCAAGATGAGCATCTCTCTGTGACAAATAAAGACATGTACAGACAAGTATTTAAGAATTTCACATTTGACCTCTAATAAATTGACACTTTCTGATTTAAAAACAGCCAACATGACATCACCAAGAGCAAATTATGCCTGACTAATTGATTGGCCTTCTACAATGGAGTGACTGCATCAGAGGACAAGGGAAGAGCTACAGATGTCATCTACCTAGATTTCTGCAAGGCCTTTGATACAGTCCCCCACAACATTCTTGCTGCTAAATTAGAGAGGTATGGGTTTGATGGATGGACTGTTAGGTGGATAAGGAATTGGCTTGACAGCCACATCCAAAGAGTTATGGTCAATGGCTCAATGTCCGAGTGGAAACCAATAGCGAGTGGTGTCCCTCAAGGGTCAATACTGGCACCAGTACTAATTAACATCTTCATCAGTGACATAGACAGTGGGATTGCATGCACTCTCAGCAAGTTTGCAGATGACACCAAGCTGAGTGGTACAGTTGATATGCTAGAGGGAAGGGATGCCATCCAGAGGGACCTGGACAGGCTTGAGGAGTTGGGCCTATGAGAACTTCTTGAAGTTCCACAAGGCCAAGTGTAAGGTCCTGTACTGGATTGGGGCAATCCTCAACATCAACACAAACTGGGGAATAAATGGATTGAGAGCAGCCCTGCAGAGAAGGACTTAGGGACACTGGTGGATGAAAAATTGGACGTGACGTGGCAACGTGCCACTTTCTGTGGCCCAGAAAGCCGACTATATCCTGAGCTGTATCACAATAATGTGGCAAGCAGGTTGAGGGAAGTAATTACCCTCTACTCTCCTCTCATGAGACCCCGCCTGCAGTACTGCGTCCAGCTCTGGGGTCCCCAGGACAAGACAGACATGGAGCTGTTGGAGAGAGTCCAGAGGAGGCCACCAAATTGATCAGAGGGCTGGAGCACCTCTGCTATGGAGACAGGCTGAGGGAGTTGGGATTGGTCAGCCTGGAGAAGAGAAGGCACTGAGGACATTTTATTGTGGTCTTTCAATATATGAAAGGGGTTTACATGAAAGATGGAGAGAGACTTTCAGCAAGGCCTGTAGTGACAGGACAAGGGGTAATGGTTTTAAACTGAAAGTGGGTAGATTTATATTGGACATATGGAATAAGCTTTTTATAATGAGTTTTGTGAGACACTAGAACAGGTTGCCCACAGAAGTTGTGGATACCCCATCAGGGTCAGGTTGGATGGGGCTTTGAACAACCTGATCTAGTGGAAGATGCCCCTGCCCATGGCAGAAGGATTAGAATAGATGATCTTTAAAGGTCTCTTCTGATCCAAACAATTCTATAATTCTATGATTCTGTGATTCTGTGATTTTGGTTCAGTGGTATTGACTAGTTGAAATGCAAATACAAGTCATATGGTATTTACCTTTGCAAAAGGCAGCTCTGCCTCTGAACAACCAGTGATGCTTGTGCATGCTAGTGGAATTACAACTGAAATTCCATAGGTATCTGCAAGAATGTTTCCTCTTTGCAAGTATTTTTGATACAAAAGTGGGGTAGCTTTAGGTAAAAGCAATCATAGTTTAATTATGGAATTGTCATTATTTCCATAATAAAGTTTTCACAATTGCAATAAACTAATTTTACAAAAGCCAGCTCTTTTAGTGAAACTCCTGTACAGCTTCTGTTTTCTTTTATGATGAATTTTGTTCTCCATGGCCTTGAGTACGTAGAGTAGGATCCATCTCATCTAATTTAAAAAACTATACCTATCTAGTCCAAATAGTTGGATAGTCAAAGGAGAAGGATTATCTGTTGTATTCAGAAGCTAAAATACAGTGATTGCAAAGAAAAAAAAAATTTTAGTTTGATTCTGGAATAAAAGTACTTGGGGTCAAATTTCTGATGTAGAAGCCCTTAAAAGAATAGGAAGTGAACCCATTTTCACAAAACGTTATCATAAGTCAATGTAGCTATACTGTCACAAGATCTGCTAGAGATGTGTCACTATCAGAATCATAAAGTGAGTGTGAGTAAAGTGAGTAAAGTGAGTCATTGTGGATATTAATTCTTAAGCAGAGTTTACCTAAGTAGACTATAGTCTGTTTCATGGATCAACTTCACATACATTTGTCTTCAATTCTTTGGAAAGTAGTGTTTATGACACAGATGAGGAGTGTTTTGGTTGGTTATAATAAATATCAATGGCTGAAATACAGATTCAGATTCCAGACATACTACAGGTCCATTATGGAGACAACATGGAAGATTTAAGGTAGGGCTGGACACATCAAGTGATGACATGGGAAAGGAACCTCTTTAACAGGTCTCAGGAAGGGAAGAGTTTAATCTTCCTGATTGTTTATTATTGTTGAAACACTGGGTTTCCTATGGCTATTAAATGATTATTTTAAAGCCTACCTGTGTTGTGAACAATTTGATAGATGACAGAAGAGAGCTCAACTTTTCCATAACCTACCAGGATAAATTATTATTTGCTCTCATTCTGGAAAACACTCAATAAATGCGGGTGATTCTCTTATCCAGCCTGAAACTTGGCATTAAGACTGAAATCTCAGAAGCTTGTGATCATTTTTTAGTATTCTGAAAAAAAAAAAAAAAGATTAAATAAAGAAAAAGGTGTCACATTTCACACCTTCATCATTTCTCTCTGGTGTTCTGTCACACTAAAGCCACATCCTGGGAGCTGAAGCACTTCTTCAGTGCCTAGGTCTTGCATTTTCTTACTGTTTATACTACTACCCTAATGCTTACATGTGTCTCCTTCTGTTCACAGGGCCATTTAACATCACTGTGACTCAGCTCTGAGGAAAAACCCAAACACCACGTTGTGTAGGTGGTCCAGAACAAAAAAGAGCTACTCCTGTAGCCCTCCAAAAGAAACACAGCAGGTCGGCAATCTGTGGAGACTAGAGTTAATTTGGTCTGCAATAAAACCACCCTTGATTTTCAGATTCTAGTCCCACATTGAAAATCTGTCATGTAAAGGTCATTTCATCTCTGCATGGGATGAAGTCTGAGATCTATGTGCTATGTTCTTCTTAAGGGATAGAAATGGAGGGTTCTCAAAATGTTCAGAAATTGACATCAGATAAGGCTCTTCCAAAATATCTGGGTTTTTTCCAAACTACTCTTTGAGAATAACAGATATAAGTGTTCTCATACCAAAGATCCAGTCTTCCTTGAACTAAACAGTTTATGAAGAAACAAAAGCTGGCTGCCAAAACTGTAGCTCTGTGTTTCCAATTTTGGTCAGATTAAATAGTGAAATGGTGTTTGGTTTTGTTTTGGGTGGGTTTTTTTTTTTTTTTTTGAGAGAGATATTATCTGGCCTTTTAAAATGTTTGGCTTCAATTCACAAATAATTTTGGAAGACGGTAGTAACTTGATTTGATTTGAAATGTTTCATATGTTCGTACGTGAAAGCATAAAAATGATTGCATTGATCTAGAGGGACAGTTAGTGCACTGTAATACATAAATCACATTCATTCTGAACCCAGACTTAATTTTATCAAACAAATCTTGAAGGAAAAGATATTCCACAAAGATATCTATTATATCTAGGATTTGAAAAACATGCTTGTTAAAACCATTTATATTCACAGTAATGTCAAGCTGTGTATGAGAATACATTAACAAAAGGCAAAGTGACAGACTCTAATTAGTGTGCTTTTAAAAAGTGAATATAAATATTACATAGAGGGGTTTTGTGAGCACATAGGGGAAATTACACTGATAAGCCAACAGTGGTTTGCCAGGACATTGGGGCAGTCTGTCTTGCAGCACCAGCAAACTTTTGCACACTGATGAGAAGGGCTACATAGTAATTTCATTACCTACTCATTGAACCAGAGTGCCCTGTTTGTCCTTGGAGGATCATTACAGATGTTTGTAATTTAGAAGAACATTCCTAAACCCATTAATCCAGGGTCTGCTTCCAAAGCATGTTTTGATCAATGGCAGTAAGTGGTTGTTTTCCTTGTTTCAATCTCCAATCTGAAGGGGAAAAAAAAAAACCAAACACCAAAAGCCAAAAGCAGAAAGAAACAAACAAGTAAAAAAAAAAAATAATGTTCAGTACATTTCAAATACAGTTTATTTTTCATGTCTTAGACAAGGAAATATTATGGCCGTTTCAATTTTGACATATTCTTTTTAATATTATTAATTTAACATGTATTAACTAGGTATATCTTAAAATGGTGCAGTTATTCTACATAAAAGATGGTCAGTATTTGAAAGCTTGGAAAAAACTAATTTCTAAAGAGTGACTGTAAGTAAGATAGGTAACATTTATGTTTTGTTGGTATGTTAGCTAAAGTGTTAAATAGATTGAACTCACTCTTCCACACCAAAGAGTGGTATCTTACAGTTAGGTGAGTGCTGCTGCTGAAGTAGGGAGAACACCTCACAGCAGAATGTGTACTTAGCAGTTAGCATAATTATTGTCAAATTCCTCCTAAGGATTGTAAATTTGGTTTCTGAGACATCATAAAAATTGAACTGATATTAATATAAACGTGGTTTTTAAAGCTCAGCATCTCACATACATTAATATGTAATTATAGGTAATATCTGAAGCCACAATAGAATATTTCTTGCAACATATTCTTTCTCACATTTACACAAAGCCATATGATGAAAAAAATTATATTGTGACATATTATTTCATTTTTTTGTTCAGGTTTATTTTTGTTTACCTTGCAAAAAAACCCAAGAAGAATTAAAGCAGCTATTGGATTATTCTGCATGCTCTAATATGGTTGCCTTTTTCTTCAAGGAAATTTGCGAGCAGGAGCAAAGAGTATATGTTATTCAGAGAAGAATATTTGAATAGAACTGCCAGATTTTAATAACAATTTTAAAGCCTTTCTTTACTACATTGTGAGATTTATGTGTCAAGGTTAAAACTACCACTCCCATAAGCTAAGCGCATCATCTCCTTGTTTCATAAATGTAGTACTACAATATAAAATAGAGCATACAGAAGAACATGGTCTAGAAAATTTAAAGATATACACTGGTCTAAGCCAAGAGGGGTTTATACATACAGGAAAGCTTTTTTTTAAAAGTTTCTACAAGATAGGTAAAAACCTGTTATATATTCTTCCTGGAGAAAATCTGCAGTATACTTTCACATAACAACATCCCTGAACTGACTCCTCTGTGGCTGCTGCACAACCCTCCAACATAGCACAGGGGTCACTTCTTGGAGCAAAATCCCCTTCTGTTCTGTACCTGCAAGATGGAAGCCTTTCATTGCAAATTTAAACCTTCGATTACATTTCAGTAGCAGCCTGCCTCTTAATGGTTATAAATTTATGAGCTCCTGTTAATTTTTAAACAGGGAAACAGCAAGAGTAGCAGCACATATTGCTTCAAATTCATGTTTTAACATCAGTTGCTTCATAAAAGTAGATCAGAAAGGTTATGGATCCAATACTTGCATAGTCAGCATTCATTAAATGAGTGGCCTTGGCTTCTCTGAAGCTTGTACAGCCTGGCATGCATATGTCACAAGGCTTTGCTGAACACCAGGGAAAAATAAAAAGAAATCAGGGACTTTTTGTCCAGCTTGTGCTGAAATAAAAATTGCCTCTTCAGCACTCCATGAATGAGTGGCTTTCCCTGAAGCTTCTTAGTTTGACATAGGCATTAGACCATGCAGCTTGATTGAAGTCAGGTGAAGAAAATAAATAACAGGAAGTTTAGTAACGCTGCAGAGCTAAGTTGCTATCTTGCTGCTCCAGGAACGTTAGTAAGTGGAAACATGCCACTGAGAATTAATAGTATTTCCTATTTCCCTGTATACTTGGAGATGTGCGGATAAGTCATTATCTTGAGGGGGGCTCAATTTCTGTGTTTCCAAGAAGCTCTTGCCTGTACTCATTGGGAATTTAATCTTGCCAAACTTGCCTTGACAACTGCACGTCCTTGTTAACAACCTCACCTTTTAACTGCAGTTCCAGGAGTATGTTGTGTGTTGAGCTACACAGAGGTTTCTAAGTCTACTGTTTAATGAAAAGATTCAACAGCAGCCTAAGATCTGAATGCTGAATTCTGAATCCAAACCTGACATTATTTTTCTACAGGAACAAGAGATCCTGCAATTAATTGCCATAGCTTGATGCAAATAACACCTATCCAAGCAATGAAAAAAAAATAAAAAAATACATACATCTGTTGGTTCCTGCACAGTTACATTATATTTCACCTAGGCTGAGATTTGTTTTCGTTCTATGTAGTTATCTTATTGACATTATTTAGTTAGACTTCACTATTTTACTAATACTTACGTCTGTGGAGCCTGAATGTTCTATAAAAACTGGTGGTGTGCTGTGCTGGGTTCCTTATAAACAGACAAAATGAAACTTTCAGTTCCAAAATGAACTTGTTTGCTTATCCAGCAATTATTTTATTACATTCTCATCGGACTATCTCAAGTACTTTGTTTCGCATTGACGGGAACAATGAAATAGAGATTTGCCTGAACTGCTGCAGATGCTCTGTGGCACTGGCCTTTTTTGACATACTTGTAATATTCTGACTCAGATCAATATATTTAAAGCTTTTATTAAGAATTCTGCAGAACTTTCTGGAGCAAAATGAAACGAAAACCCATTTTCTTTTGAAGTCATGAGCACCTCAGCCACATAGAGATAGGTAGTCCCTGAATGACTGACACTGAGACTACCTGCTCCTGACAGGAAGAGATGGATCAATCAGCCAGTATCTTGCATCAGAAAACTCTACCTTTTACAGCCGAATTATCATGATGCAAATATTTGACTATAAACTAAAACTTCAGCATAAAATTTTTAAATGTAGGACACTAAAGCGTCTAAAGCTTGACTTGTTTTTATATGGTGGAATGATATATAAATAACACATGTCTCATGATATCTCATAGATATCATATAGATATATATGAAAGATATATATAAGCACAAAAATATAAATCTAGATGCCCAGCTTCTTAAATATAAATCTAGATGCCCAGCTTAAAAATTTAGCCAAATATTTTCTCAACAAGAGGGTAACTGAACTCTTGCATTAAGTAGTTTCACCTTGCACAGCTTTGATCGTGTCCTTCATCCTTCAACATTTCCACAGAGTTTATGATTAATTGACCTCTCAAATCATTAAACTATTCTTCCTTGTATTGTAAGTGTGGGTGTAAATCAGCTCAATATTTTTCCCAATATTTTCAAATGTTCTTAAATACGATGTGGTTGTTGGACAATGGTCTTCTTTTCAGGGTGAAAATGCACTTCTTAAAGAATGGTTCCAGCAGTTTTGTGTTTAGGAAATGTATAAGCTGCATGCTGTAAGATCAGTTCCGTTAGCAACCAGGTAGATAAATCTTCATAAATGAACCCTTTGGTTAGGCTAGAGGTAGTACCCAAAGTTCATCCACATAGCTCATGCCAAGTGAACTCGCCTTACCTTCCTCATAAGCAGTTGGAAGTGCGACTGCCCAACTGGAGCGTGAACAGACACATAAAACAGAAGGCAAGCCAGAAGCGTACATAGAGCTGTTTATCAAATACAGTGCTTTTACAGTTCAGCTTAATTTCTTAGGGGAAAGACTCTTTTGTATAGCTACCACTTACACTGCTTTTTTTTGTGTTGTATCTGCCCATTTAATAGAAGTTCAGATATCTAGCAGACAAATTACCAGGAGCTTGTGGGCACTTGAGACACATACAAATCCCTGTTTTGATTCAGCATGGAACAAATTGACAGAAAGGCAACAGCACTGCAGCGTGCATGCCTTTTTACTGGATGTTAACTTGATTTTTCACATTGTCATTGCTTCTGGACCTCACCATGTGCATTTTCCTGATAAGCTTGCTCCCTCCTTTCAGAAGTCCATACTGCTGACCTTGCATTCATTTGGAATAGAAAGACTGGTGCTGGCTGCAGCAGATTAATATGAGCTCTGATCATGTTGGTTTTGATTAAGGTGCTGAGGTTAGAGAAATGTAATTTGAACCCCACAAGGTACCATAGTATGAACAGTGACAGCAATTAATCCTTTTCCTACTGATGGCAATGATAAAATACCTGCTGCTCTTTCTAATAACTTAATTCATGTTCCAGAAAGGAAAATTTACCTGTCCCATGAAAGAAAAAATTACACTTTCCATCTGTCTGTAAGTTTTTAGTCTTTGAAGTCAATGGTTGTTTTTAGAAAGCAAATCTTTTGTTTTAAATAGTACTTCTGAGGTCCTTGTTTGCCATAATAAAGAAAAATTTGGATTTCTCATTAAAATTAAAAAACTGTGGGATATAAGATTTTTTTTAATTAAAAAGGAGAAAGAGAAATACAGAGTTGCTACAGGGGAAAGAAAGGTTAACTTTGAAACAATTTCTCATGTGATTAAACAAAATCTTTAAGAATCTAATGATTAAGACTCAAATTCTAATAAAATCTAAGTATGTGGTTTCTCTCACAAGAGACAGAAATGTCAATTGTCTTTTCCAATGAGACACTGTTTGCAGTAGTATTTATATTTGTTATTTATACATAATGTTGTGTATTTCATCTACAACTTTAGCGTATCATAGCAATATTGGAAAACCCAGACAATTATTACATATTTCTTGTGATGTCCCTAGAGAAATAATGCATTAGGCTTCGCTCGGTATGAACCGAGTATAAAATTGCTGTCCATTTCCTTCCTTCTTCCTTGTAGAAATAAAGATTGCTACCAAAAATTTCTTTATTTACCACACTGAAGTGCCTCATCACTCAAGTTGTGTCTATACCATAGCTGCATTTTCCCAAGACCAAGGTTCCTTGCCAGCAACTTCTCAGGAACTACACTGAAGCCATATCTTCAAAATTGGTATACAGGAACACATAAAACCCTGTGCAGCCTCCAGCTAATCCATTTTCCCTTTTTTGTGGAAGTGAGTAAATAATGCACGTATATGGGTCTCCTGGAAGAACCGTGATGCTGCCTATCACAAACCCTCTCAGATCTGCATCATCCTGGATGCAGCCTGAATTTAAGCTACCTGTAAAGGTAATCTGGACAAACACAACTCTGTTGTGGGAAACATCAGGAATTCAGGGAACTTTATATGCACTTTGAAAGTATAATATAGATGAGACATTGAAAACTCTTCTAATGCATTTATGAATATTTGTGGAAGTAATTTAGTCAATTATTTTTACAGCAGTGCCTTCTAAAGCAGTTGCAACAGGTGGCACTGAAGTAAAAAATGGAACCTGAGTGAATAATTCACAGAATTTTAAGTTATATTTTATATGTCATAGAGTAAAATTTTTATTTCATCCAAATGTAATAGGGTACAGCAAAGAGAAATAAGACAACAGTCTAAAAAATTGATATTGACCTTTTGAACTACTCTATGAGTGGACTAACAGTTTTAAATCTTTTCTGTGATTTTATGTTGTATTTTTATGTGTATTACAGCATAGAGGATACTAACTTGGGCAAAAGTCTGCTTGAATGATCAGGCTCTGAGGGTAGTCGTTAAGTGTTGCACTCTGCCTGGAAAGTGGTAGGCAGTGAAATACCTGAGGGACATCTTCATCAATGAGCTGGAGGAGGTGACAGAACCATCTATTTAATTATGTCTACAGGTGACATCACACTTCAGTGCTAGTGGATGCCCTGGAGAGCAGGGCTGCCACCCAAGGAGGCCAAGACAGGCTGGAGGAAAGGTCCAGCAGGAGCCATACCAAAGTCAACAGGGACAAATGAAAAGCCCTAACCTGGGCATGGAAAGCCCCTGTAAGGGGACAGGTCTTCAATTTTGGGACGCCAAGTTCAGAAAAGACCTGAAAGAAAAGACCTGAATAAACTGGGATGAGGTCAGGGGAGACTATTATGCTGGTCAGGGATGGAGACCCTCCCCTGAGAGGGGAGGCTATGGGAACAAGACTGGTTCCTCCAGGGCAGGGGAGCTTCAGCAACACAACAGCAGCCCTTAGGGCCTGCAGGAAGATGGAGTCAGGCCCTTCAGAGCAGTGCATGGCAGTGTGGCAATAGGTAATGAGATGTTTGAAGTGGATACAAGGAGAGACTTTCTCCCCATGAGGATGTCAGGCAGTAGGGTAGGTAGCCCAGGGAAGCTGTGCTGTCTCCAGCCTCAGATCTTTTCAAGGTGGGACTGGAAAAAGTCCTGAGCATCCCCATCTGGCTGCTCCTGCTTTGAGGATGAGGCTGAACAGGAGACCTCCTGAGGTCCCTTCCAACATGAATTCTGTAATTCTCTCTGTTCTGTGGTTCTGTAATAATGAAGGTTCTTCCATATAAAACATACATGCTGTTACAATATCTTGTAGCCTTTGTGAAGGTTTCTTTGTTCTTCAAGAGAGAGAAATGTGATAGGAAGATACATTATCTGAAGGACCATTAAAGGCCATTGGATAGTCTTTGTTCCATTTAGGGAGGGGTTGGAGGCTGGTAATTCCTGTACAGGTGACCTTTTTATTTTCTGATTAGCCTGGTTTTGCCCACTGTACATTTTCTGTGATAAAAAATGATGTCTTTATCACTTACAGGTTACAAAGTCATCAGTAACCCTTGTAAATAGATAATACATCTCCAGCTAAACAACCTTGTTATCCATCTACTACACTGTCTATAACTTTAAATAACTTATTATTAGAGCTAAATATACTTTCTTTATAGCCTTGAATTAATAGGCTAGATTCAGATAGTCCCCATTGCATGAGCAGGCATTGACGTATGGTTGACATCAGTGCCAAAAGTGATAAATTCAGCATTGAAATTGCAGAGTTAGAACCTCTGACTGGCTGATGCTGCAAATTCTTCTGTCCCAAAAGCATCATATCCCAGTTTAGTATTACAAAGTCATTACACAGACTGATGAATTAAAACCATTTTGAATCCCTTTCTTTTTGTTTTATAATTTAGTTGAGCTAAGACAGATTTCTATCAAGAATTTAAGCAAAAATTAAGCATTAACAACTCAAATATAAAGGTATGCATGTATTTGATTATTGTCCTTAACAGAAAGATAATTATGCTAGTATTGTTGCCTCTCATTCCTGCTCTTTTTTTTTTCTTTTTTCTCCCTTTTCATTAACTCTTTTAAGTTCTTAGAAAGGGCTTGATTTGATTAACAGTATGATATAATTTTTGCCTTAATCCTCCACTGCCGCTTCTTTGCTTCAATAATAGATTGCCATGTCATTAATTATAATGTAAATCTATTATGGTGATTTAAGTTAGCCAGTTTTACTTCCCTTTTATATCTTATGAAGATTTCACAGATTCCACACTGAAAGATATTGTGTGAAAACAATAAAATCTGGATTAGGCCTCCTTTAGTTGACAGGTTATCACATTAGATTTTGCTGGTTAGATCATCTTCTTACAAATATCACCCTGAATGAAAATGGGTAAGCAGAACGGGAATACAAAAGTACAGATGGAACTTGGTTTTGCATGACAGCACATTTGACTTAAACTAAAAAAGACTTCAGAAGTCAAAAAAAATGGGGACCCTTTTTTAGTTTGACAGAACTCAAACTCAATGAATACATATCACAGTAATGAATAAATACAGTCCAGTAAGAATACCCTCTGTTCAATTGCAAATTTTGTCAGGAATCCAATACATTCACTTTGACCGATTAACCTAGAAACAAGAACTATAAATCCAAACATCAGTCTTCTTATCTCCTTGAAGGAAAGGGCATGCACAGCTGAGCATGACAGCTTGTGCAACAGTACCAAAAGTGAACCAAGTTATTTCAGAGATGAGCCATCTTAAAAACATTCATTCCCGAGTACACTTCTCAAAAAATCATGCACCGGATTTTGTGAAGGACTTTTACAGACAGTCAGCTACCCACTTGATTGCTTATTGCATTGTCACTGTAGCCTTGATAAGACTTTATCATTTACAGTGCCCTGATTTTATTTATGTACTTTAAGTGTTCATGCTGAAAATGTTTTAAAAGCCCGTTTTGTTCAGTGTAAAACTCTGTGCACTGTCAAAGTGAAAAATCCTTGAAAATGTTTCAGAAATCTGAATGCAGATTTTTGGATACAAGTATTTACTTGTAGTTCAGAGCCAGTAAGATACACTGTAGAAGAACTCAATGAAAAAGAATTAACCAAAATAATTTAAATAGGTGTGTGTACCTTTATTCTGCACTGTGAATGGCAGAACAATACACACAGCTGTGCTATGCGTCTTTTGTGTATTTGGAGAACAGTTTGAATTCAAGTACTTAATCTCTGTGGAAATTTCCTGCAGATCTTGTCACTTTCACTGATGGCTTATTAAGAAAAAATACTTCCCACATGCAGTAATAAATAATTCAAATATCTTAAAATGCCTTGAAAGGAGTAATCACTAACTACAGTTCTGGATCCATATTCTAGTAATGGTTATTCTTTCTTTAGTTATTACCATATAGATTTTATTAGAGCTTCTTAAAAAAGACTAATTCCTATTGCCCTGGAAAAAAGAAAAATGTGCAAATAGAAGGTTACAAAGAAGTGATGCTACAATGATTTTATGGATCATTCATAAATTACTTTGTACACAACGCAGGATACAACTTAGGCTCACTAAGTACCAGCTTTATGTATTTACCGTATCCTAAGGCCATTACTTTTCATTTTTATTAAGTGGGTGCAGGGTTTTTAATTGTTTGTACTCACTTGGACAATGAGAGTACTAACTTACATATTAGAAATATGTGATGGTGTATATGCATGAGTGGCATGCCTGAATACAGCTGAAAATCTTCCAGATGAACAAATACAATTTACAGAATCAGTCCAAGCTAGCTCGATGGGTTCTTAGCCTAGTGCACTCCCATTTCAGGTGTCTTACCCTTGACTCTCAAAACCTCTTTGTACTTGTTTTCCCCTTCCATAAGCTGATTCTGTAATGAAATACCAAAGTTGTGTTCCCTGTGACCTCTATAGGCTTGCTCTCAGTTTGTGCTCTTGGTTCTTAACTAACCTTTCCAGGCCAGAATCATAGAATCACAGAATCATTTAGCTTGGAAAAGACCTCTCAGATCATCAAGTCCAACTGTTAGCCTAGCACTGCCAAGTCCACCACTAAACCATGTCCCTCAGCACCACATCCTCTTTTAAATACCCCCAGGGATGGTGACTCAAATACTGCCCCAGATAGACTGTTCCAATGCTTGAGGATCCTTTCTGTGAATATTTTTTTTCCTAATATCCAATCTAAACCTCGCCGGCACAACTTGAGGCCATTTCCTCTTGCCCTATCACTTGTTACTTGATAGAAGAGACCAACCCCCACCTGGCTACAGCCTCCTTTCAGGGAGTTGCAGAGAGTGATCAGGTCTCGCCTCAGCCTCCTTTTCTCCAGGCTAAACAAACCCAGTTCCCTCAGCTGCTCCTCATCAGGTTGGTGCTCCAGACCCTTCACCAGCTTCATTGCCCTTCTCTGGACACGCTCCAGCACCTCAATGTCCTTCTTCTAGTGAGGGGCCCAAAACTGAACACAGCGCTCAAGGTGCGGCCTCACCAGTGCCCAGTACAGGGGCATAAGAGAATTCACAACATGAATTTCATCTTCATTGTTCTTGAGCTTGAGTGTGTCTATGAAACTGCTGACTGATTATTAGGAACATGAGTATCTTGGATGGATTCAAGTGCAGACAGAGAAAAGAAAGAATGGGATATTCATATCTTCAGGTACCAGACATTGCAAAAGAGCTTAAGGAGAGAATTTTCTTTCTCCCTCACCTTGAATGAACACATCAGTGTTAACAACTAATATCAATGGACTTACCCTGCTACTTCTGCTCCTAGGAGTCTGTTCCCCTTCCATGTATTTCCCCATACTACATATGATAAAGTGAATTGATGCTGGCCATGTCGATGTCAGATTTCAACAAGAGTAATATTCCTGCTATTTTTGTTTTATGTTGTGTTCTGTGTAGCGTTTGAGAAAAAGACGGAAAGGTTTCCCCGTGGGAGGGTATGAACTGGGAAGTTTGTCTGCTTATTTTGAGTTGCCAGGTAAAAGAGCAATTACAAGAGCCATTGTGGTACTACATCATCTAAAGGAGACCTCAAGACAATTTTGGCAGTCAGTCACAAAACTGAAGCACACTGTTTCTCTGTATGAGACTTGCACATAGCTCTTCAGAGGATTTGTTAAATCCCATCATGAAGGCAAATGCTGGGGATTGCTAATTAGAGCTACGGTGCTTTTGTTTTGTTAGACCTATCCATTGTTCTGTCGTGTATTACAAAAGTAGAAAAGGCTCATGAAGTTAACTGCTAACAACAAAATGTTAAGAGTATAAACAGATGACGTGCTTCCAATATCAATAATGAGAGTCCAAAGTGCAGGACAGTAGCCTACTGGCCCTGCTTTAAAGCCAGTTCAGATGTGATAATCATGGCAGTTTCCTTTCTTTTACATTTTAAAAAAAAAAAAAGAAAAAAATTAAAAAGAAGCATATATATACAGTTATATACAGTTACAGGAGACACTAGCCTATTCATCAAATATAAAGAACATTAGTTGGGGAACTTTGCAATCAATCATACTCCTGGATGTTTTTCAATATCTAATGAATTTTCCATGGGAACTCTAAATTCTGGAGCTTGGTAGTTTTCCTATCTGACCTTCTTCTTTCTCATCAAGACCTTGTTCTCCAAGACCCTATCCTTTTGTAGTCTAAAGTCTTTCAGTAGTGGAAAACACAGCCTCTTGCATTTTTTTTTTTTCTTTTCCAGAAGTAGGTCAATTTTTTACACAAGTTTCTCAAGGGTAACCCAATTGCAAAGTAAAGAGAACGAGAATAACAACATTAAACTTGCATAGCAAGCCTCAGATCCCCTTTACTCAGGATGACTCTGCAGCTCTCAGGATGAGGATCAGTATGTGAATGTTGTTAAAAACCTGCTGTATGTCCATATGGCTCTCAGAAAGGAGCAAGGAGCAATAACCGGGGACTGGATTAGTACGGCAAGACTGGCTCATTTACTTAGTAATTATGGCTGATCTTATTCCTCAGTGTGACAAAGGCCACAAGAAAAAAAGCTACATAAGGAGATTCCCCTGTTTGGATGCCATTAAGTTATTCACCATTATGGAGACAGGACAGATACAATATGGGCATAAAGATTTATTGCTTGAAAAAATAACAAGTGTCAAGCAAAGTTGTTATTATCAGCTTAATATTATTTCGGTGACACAAAAGGGCATTTCTTTCATATTTAGAAATCTCTTTTTGGAAAGAAGAAAGGTCAGAGACATCAAAGAAAACTAAAGTACCAATGTCTCTCCCTATATCTTTT
The DNA here is from genome assembly GCF_028858705.1 of Grus americana. Taxonomy (NCBI): domain Eukaryota; kingdom Metazoa; phylum Chordata; class Aves; order Gruiformes; family Gruidae; genus Grus; species Grus americana. Next base: position 82,166,291 of record NC_072891.1, read on the forward strand.
CCCATGTATGTAATGAAAATTATTTATTCTAATATTTGGCAATTAGGATTGGAGGAAAAAATAAAGAAGCATTTCCATTTGCAGTGTTAGAAATCATATTCTTAAAATCACATATGCTAATTCACCAATAACACATGATTTTGAGAATATTTTAAAAGTTAATTTTTTTTTTTTTTAATCAGGTAGTAGCTTCAGCACCTTCCTGATTATGCTAGTCCTTAAGTTGTAGAGTATGATAATATTTTATTTAAAAAAAATATTTTATTACCAAAATATGCTGGATGATAAGCTTTCTTGATATTGTAATAATACCAATACCGTAAAAAATATGAAATTTGAAAAAAATAAAGTGAAATTTGAAATGGAAATTTCTCACCCGATCTACCATTCACATAATTTCTGTTTTGAGTCTGGGAGAAAAAAAAAGAAGGATCACTTGGGCCTGGAAAAAAATGTTCAAAATGAAATGGAAAAAAACCCCAACATTTTAGAAACCATCCAGTAGCAGGGTTACATTACTGTCTCTCCCCCTTCTTACAGTCCTGGATCAAGACTATTTTGGTATGGAGGAAATTTCTGCTTCCTAAATAGCTTGGGGTTTTGGTGTGGTATGGTTCCTTCCCTGGCTCTGGAATGTATCTGTCACCAGTCACCTGCTGCTGATGGCATCGCCTGGCTGTATACGGTACCAAACCTGCCTCAAAAAGAAATTGGTATGGGCAACACCTGGGTTTCTTAAACTGTCATTGCCTTTTTTCTCTGACGAGTGTATCCTACCATCATCTTTCCAATTTCTGTACGGATATCTTTACTTCTGCAAGTGTTTTTAATCTGGAACAGCAATGCCACCTCCCCAGAGAGCAAGGAAGCTCACATACTTCCGACTTGAACAGCTTCACACAAGGTTTTAGCAAGACAGAGGTCACATTTAGGACCAGAACAAATGCATGTGTTGGCTGTCAAACAAACCTAATCATTATGAACATGGGATTGGATGATGGTTTAAGAGAAACACAGTTTAGGATAAATATAATACAATATAGAAATACAGTGTCTAAATGCTTTGTTATTTTTCCCAAAGATCCATGCTAAAGAGGTCGTCATATCCTTTGAGGATATAGTCATGTATTGGTGATGAAATACAGGCTCTGCTTCGGTAGGTTGAGGCAGGTTTTGAACAGATGCAAATTTAAGCAAGCAGCTTTTGAGAGCGTGATTTCTGTAGCAGATCATCTGTCAGTCCTGTCCTGCTTTCCTACATCTCCTGTTGTTCTCTCAACCATTCAGTTCAGATTTCACAGCAACACTAGACCAGGGGAGGTGAGTTTGGGATGAACCGCTCTGTTGCACGTAGAGACAATTTCATTTGCATCTACTATTTTTAGGTTTAGAGTTTACAGAGCAGCTCTCATTCTAGGTTTGCACGCTACTGCTATAGATTATATATTTTTCTTTCCTTCTCATCAGAAGACAAAGTGTTGAGCCAAACTTTTTGAGATTAAAAAAATTCTTGAGCCTTCTCTAGGGAGATTAACAATCTGCACAACCTGTGGTCATGAGATGAAGAAGAAAATAAAGTAGGTAGAACATCATATTACCATTAACATATTTATCTTATTTTACTATTGATAGTTACTAAATTCTGGATAATACTTTCCCCATGTGTTTAAAATTGATGTTATATGTATTCATCAAAGAAATATTTTTTATTAAAAGGCCATGAAAAACATGTTTATATCTCTGTACTTTAAGACTTGCGATAATGAAAATATTTGGGCAACATTTTCTCCTACCACCACTCTGGAGCATTTGAAAACATTACTCTGAATGATGGGGGTTTTTTTCACTGCTGTTTGTCAACTTTAAGTGTCATCTGAGAAGGGAATCTCTTTTCTTTATCAGACTTCACCTGTTGCAGAAAAACGCTAACAGAAGTTATTGGTGTGAAGACTGGGAAATACAGCTTAGGAGAAACAGATGTTTTACAAGCACTGAATGCTGGGACATGCAAAAAAAGTTCTGCTTCTGCTTATAAAAATTGTCAAAGGTCACAGAGAGCCCTTCACTCTCTCCTGTTGCTTTAAGCAAAACCAAAGCCTTTTAGAACGGAAACAAAACTGTCATGAATTTTCATTCTGATGTTTTTAATATTTTGTTGTTCATCTCTCCTCTGATTTCAGAAGAAAGCCAGGGGACAGGGAGGGTTTCCCACCCTTTGAAATCAAAGAATATAAGAAGACACTCTGACATGATGTGCACATTTAGATATTATGCATACAGATTTTTTCTTAATTTGGAAAATGTGACAAAATTTAAGTGGCTCTCAAAATGAAACAAAACATAAACTGTTAGCACAAGAAAATTGATAATGCCCTTGTAAATTAAAAATAATGCCCTCAAACAACATTTCTGGGAGCAACTTTTTTTTTTTTCTTTTTAAGAGAAGCACAATTATATTTACACAGAGATCCCTTCTAGACAGCACTTATTTTAGGAAGAATGAAGAGACTGTGTAAGACTATAATTTTAAGGAAGTCTATTTTTGCTTGACAAAGGAATTAATTTTTGAAACTTTCCTGTATTAAGTGGAGCGACTTGGTGTTTATTTGCAAATGAAACGAGAAGTCAAAAAAGCGACAACAGGTAGTAAGTGACAGTTGAATAGATTAACAGTCATCAAGACTAAAGAAACACATAGGCAAAATGGTGAAACTGATAAAAGGACCGTGACAGGAAAAACAATTCTTCACTTTTCTATTGTGTGATGAGTAGAAAAGTGTGATAAATTAGCAACACATTAGAACCATTAACTGCTTTTCTGCACTCAGCTGCGATTGAAAAGAGAAAACATCTGATAGAAATAGTCTCCAATTTGTGTTCAGAACAGGTAAATAGCTAATCAAAACTAATAGTTCACAAACTTTGTTACTATCTACTAGAAGACATGTCTGTGGATCATGATAATGTGATTGGTAACTAGTGTCAGCTGTGAAAAAGGTTAGTTTGAAGTGACCTTTAATCACTAGAAGATGCTCTGAATAAGCCCATTTCCCTTGGACATCAGCTTTCAGTTTTCGGTGAGACTTGGAGTACCTTCAGACCAGCGACCTAGAGATGAACTGCCTAGTATCTGTCCCCTGAGTGATTCAGATCCTCTGGAGCATAAGTTTTGATCACAGTTACACACTAAATATTTGACCATATAGATTTCTGCATAAAGCAAAGAAATAATTATTTTTCACAAAGCATAAAGCATTTTAATATGAGAACAGATAAACCCATTCCGCTTGCATTAATCTTGTGAGTTCATACATTTAGATCATATCATTTAATAGAGACCAAGGGTCTGTGTTGTAACAGACAATGGCTCACACAATTAAGAAAATGGAAAACGTCTGGAATGAAAACATTAAAAAAAACCCCAAACAAACAAAACCACAAAAAACCCAGCATCAATCCAGGACTAAAGCTATATAGACTAAATATATCCAACTGCAATTTTTAACAGGAAAAAAAAAAAGGTGAAAATGAGGATGGAAGAATTTTAAGGTGAAATATTTATGCTATTGATAACTGTAGTGAGCATGAAGGAGAGGCAGACTATTGGTATGTCTGTATGGAAAATTCACTATTAACAAATGGAAGAAAAGACATGCTTTCAGAATATGAACTTCTTCAATATACATATGAATTCTGCTGTGATATTATCACAGAAGCAAGTAATTTTGTTTGCAGAAATTACAGAAAAGTTCACACACTCTCATAAGGTCATATAGAGAAAGACTGAGGATCTCACCTGCAAAGAGACTGCTGTCTGGAGAAAAGAACACAGTCTAGTGTGTTCTAGAAGTGAGTTCCAGGCTTTTTCTATTTCTAGTGTATTGTGCTTACGTGGCAAGATTTTGGTAGCAGATAGGTGGGAAGGGTGGGCAAAGAGGGATGGCCTCTTTGAGATGAGACCTGGGACTGCCTCATGTCTGGCACAGCCAAGGGGGACCCGATGCCCAAAGCTGAGTCCATCAGCAATGCTGGTGGCAAGTCTGTGGAAACATATTTAAGGAAGGGTAAAAAACTCTGTACAGGATCTGTGAGAAGGAGGAGTGAGAAGATGTGAGAGGAACAACTCTGCAGACACCAAGGTCAGTGCAGAAGGAGGAGGAGGAGGTGCTCCAGGCACCGGAGCAGAGATTCCCCTGCAGCCCCTGGAGAAGACCATGGTGGAGCAGGCTGTCCTCCTGCAGCCCAAGGAGGTCCATGGTGGAGCAGAGATTCCCCTGCAGCCCGTGGAGGACCCCAGGCCGGAGCAGGTGGAGACACCTGAAGGAGGCTGTGACCCCGTGGGAAGCCCACGCTGGAGCAGGCTCCTGGCAGGCCCCGTGGCCCCGTGGAGAGAGGAGCCCACGGCGGAGCAGGTTTGCTGGCAGGACTTGTGACCCCGTGGGGGACCCACGCTGGAGCAGTCTGTTCCTGAAGGACTGCAGCCCGTGGGAGGGACCCACGCTGGAGCAGTTGGTGAAGAACTGCAGCCCGTGGGAAGGACTCCCACTGGAGAAGGTGGTGGAGGACTGTCTCCCGTGGGAGGGCCCCCAGGCTGGAGCAGGGAAAGAGCATGAAGAGGAAGGAGCAGCAGAGATAATGCATTATGAACTGACCACAGCCCACATTCCCCATCCCCTGCACTGCTGGAGGGGAGGGGGTAGAAGAGTCAGGAGTGTAGATGAACCTGGGAAAAAAGGGGTGGTGGTGGGCAGAAATGTTTTTATGTTTGTCTTTGTTAATTGGCAATAAATTAATTTAACCTTCCCCAAGCTGAGCTTGTTTTCTCCATGGTGGTAATTAGTGAGTGATCTCCCTTTCCTTACCTCAGTCCAGGAACTTTTTCATTTTACTTTCTCCCCCATGTTGCTAAGAAGAGGGAGTGAGAGAGCAACTTGGTGGGCACTTAGCATCCAAGGTTAACCCACCACATATGGGCTAAACAAATATTAACTACTAATTTAACTCTCCTGACAATAGGCATATGTCGGGAGGTTTTTTAAATTTGTTTCACTGAAACTCTTTTGTCTCAAAATGTTTAAAAAAAAGTCTGTGAATTAGTACCTCTGAGCATATTTTCACCCCAAATGACTAATTAGAGTCACATTTGATATCAATTAGTTGTTAATAAGTTAAGTACATTTGTTATATTTTGACATTCATGGACTATGTCTTGGCTAATGATGTAGATGATAAAATTCAGTGAAAGACACTTTTGACATTGAAATATGACAATGAATCACCAGAAGAAAAGGGAAATATTATTGTTTATTGGTGCAAGAACTTTTTTTTTTTTTACTGGCCAGTACAGTATAAAAATTACACCTGTGTTAATAGAGATGCTTTTGCATATCCTAGAAGCAAAACAATATTCACTCTGTTCATGAAGGATGATTGGTGAATAAATAAGCAATCCTGTTGGGATGTAAGATGTTGTCTATGATTCCTCTTCCAGTTCCACCAACATGAATCTCTCGTGAGTCTCTGTAGGATTGAAGTTCCAGCAACGTAAGCACCTGTAGGATGAGAGATCTGAACAGCCATGTAAGTGTTCTTTGCTGGAGACACTGTGAGAGATGTTCCCACTGTAAATGGATTCTCTGACAGATTCTCCAATGCAGGATCTTTCTCTGAGTGATATGCTTTGTCGGGAGAGGAGTGAGTCAACTGTGTAAGGAAGGGACCTTTCTGATTTCACCTTCATATAAATAGGTAAGGTGTTGGGGGTTGATTGTTTATTTCTTTATTTGTGTAATTTAAAAGCATCTGTGACTATGTTCTATGTTTTGGATGTTGTGAAAATATTATCTTGTTTGCATTTTCCCTCAAACCAGAGTCGGTATGATTGAAGATAATTGCAAAGCAGCAGCAAAACTATAAACTATACAGGCACACCTATCAAGTGTAGTATACAGGCACGCTTATAAGGTGCAGTAGCTTACCAGCACATCCTCCCCTTAACTGGGTGGACCAAGTGCAGAGGTAAAATGAGGAATAGCAGGAGAGGCAGAAATGTCTATAGGTCACCAGTTGTGATCATGAAGGCATTTCTGCTATGCAGAAAGATATTGGTGTGCACAGTTAAGCCCAGAGGGTGCAGGGAGAATGGTCTGCTTTAGAGCAAATCTAAAGATTGAAAGCCACTGCCAGGGAGCTGAAGTGTGACTGAGCAAAAAAATCTGAGCTTGAAGGTAGTTGCTGCCTGTTTCCATGTAAGCTTGACATTGTAATCACGAGATTAATAGGCTCTCAAATCCATGCTGCTGTTAGACTGCAGTGTTGTAAGAGCAGCATTGAATTCATGCACTTTTATATGAAAAACTAAATCCAGAGATAGATTTTTCTCCAACTTCCCAGATCATTTGTGAGGGCAGCATGTTTTTCAGGATGACATTAACTTGAACTCTGATCTCTTGACACAGGTAGCATAATTTCAACACAACATTGTAAAGAAGTCTCCAAGTTTAGAAGCATGATGTACCTGAATCAGTCTGGGGTCATGATAACCAAGTGACCTAGACTGACTAGACAGCAAAGGCTTTTCTTTCCCCTCTGCTAAAGTTCTCTTTCTTCTGGATTTGTTAGAAATTGAGAACAATAATTAGCTGAAATAGAATTTTCTTCTAGATTTGATAGAAATTGAGAAAAATAATTTGCTGAAATAGAATTTTCTTGAGCTCTTCTGCAAACTTCTGTGTATATAAAAGAAGCTTAAAGGTGTTAGTAGATATGTAGCAAAGTTATTCAAACTTAGATTCCTATAAAACTTCGTCATAGATCCACAAATTGACCTGAGTGTTGTTTTCAATGTGCTAGGTACTGAGATAGCTGAGCTGAAGGCTGGAATCTCTGTGTCTCAGCTCTCCGTTTATTAATATAGAAAACAGGAGTGCAAGCCTATCTTGTAGTGAAGTAGTATAGGATAGGTACATTAAAGGGAAAAAAGAATAATAGAAGTCATTCAAGTGTGAGATATGATGGAGCATAGCTCGGCCATATCATCGCTCTGCTTCTCTCTCAGGAAGATAGTAAGCAGAGAAACAAATCCAGCCCAGATCAGCAATGCACAACAGTTTCTTCACATACCAGGGGAATGCTCTACCAGGCGTTTGCTGCCAATTTATTGGGTTTTTATACTGAATGAATGATATGGAGGAAAAAAGAAATAAATTCACCTGAGAATCTGGCCCTGGAGTATTTAGGGGTTATATCCTATGATGGGCATTTTCATAACTCTACTGACTTCACAAAGCCAATAGAAGATATATGGAGAAAAAAGGAAGAAGTACAATCCCCAAGACGCCACTGTGTCTCTAAGGCCTGGTGTGATATTTTTCATTTTGTCTTTGCAATGTTTTTTTCATCTGTCCATAGAAGCTGTAAGTGTGTATTAGGGTCTCTGATATGCAGCCTAAGTGCAAGTAAAGGCTCCAGTCTGTACATGTCTGGAAGGAAGTATTACAGGTTTTTTTCCTTGACAACTGAATTTTTATTTCAGGTGTTTCAGTAAGAGAGATAATTCACTCTTACACAGGAAAAATGCTATATGAAGCAAGTCAGGAGGGATCTTTCCTGTATAATGCCCTCTGTTTCATTACACTTTGGCAAGCAAAGCATGTTCTATGGCTTTTCTTTTCTCTCCTACACCATTGTACTGAGAGAAAGAATTCTTCAGATAAGCAGAAATGAATGAAAAATAAAAAGCAAAATGACATTAGTTTTGCACAGGAATACAAGCACCAGAAGAGCATGAGAATAATGATTGCTGCCTCAGCTCTTTAGCCTAGCCATCAACTCATTACTGATTTTAATTACCCATAGTCACTGGGTCATTAATGCGCTCAATTCATGTATCACTTTCATACAAACACATAAAGGGCTTTAATATTTGAAAGAAAGAAAATAGAAGTTTTTAGAAACAGTGAAAATTAAGTTGTCAGGCATAGTACAGGTGAGGTTTCATCATGACACCTTTAAAGATATGTTGTGGGACAGAAGGAACAAAAAAGTATGTTTTCTGGAAAAGGTGGTGAAAGAAAATCTAGAGGGAAACCTATGATTCAGTTATGTAAGGAATAAAATAGTCCTACGATCATGCCAACAGCACAAACTCCACTGATTCTTTCTAGCATCAGTTACTTTTATCCACAGCCCAGAAGTTAGATTTTCTCCCAGCCCAAAACGGAGACTGACATTAAACCACTTGTTTTGTGTTCTAATCCTGCAATAATACAGTGATTTTTATGCAGTGGGGGATTTGACATTGCAGTCAAATTACAGTATTTAGGAAATCACAGGATTTCTAAAGATTTTTCTATTACATGGAAGATAATGCAGGCCACACTGAGTATTGGTAGCTAGGAGCAGCTTGTCATTAAGAAATGCCATATGAACAGAATGAGAAAACAGTTAATGAAAGTAACATTGAAAGTAAAATCAGATGGGAGACAACAGTTGTAACATAAAAATGAAAGTCTATCAGAATGATTTAAGAAATCTGGGTCCAACTAATCATAGAATCACAGAATGGTTTGGGTTGGAAGGAACCTTAAAGCCCATCTAGTTCCATCCCCCTGCCATGGGCAGGGACACCCTCCACTAGCCCAGGTTGCCCAAAGCCCCATCCAACCTGGCCTTGAACACTGCCAGGGAGCCAGGGGCAGCCACAGCTTCTCTGGGCAACCTGTGCCAGGGCTTCACCACCCTCACATGGAAGAATTTCTGCCTAACATCTAATCTAAATCGACCATTCTTCAGCTTAAAATAAAATAAAATTAAGATTTTCAGAAAACAGGCTAAATAGCGTACAGTTTGCTTTTGTGAAGCTCTTTCAAAATCTGCTTAAATAATACAACAGTTTTGCCTGAACAAAATAGCCAAAATTCTCCATGTCCCTTAGAATATTTTGACAACATCCATCAGTTACTTAAATACATAAATTTTGTGTTACAAATTGGAATATATTTGGCTGAATCAATGCCTAATTCACTTTCTTGCAGGGGCATCACCTCCTTTCCACGCAGAGTGTGTTTGCTTTCCCCTATTCATACCAGCAATACTTTTAAAACACTCAGGAACTCTCGGCATTTCTCTAACACCACTCTGTAGTTTATGTTTGCAGTCAGGAAATGTGCTTTATCACAAAGAGCAGGGGCAACACTGACCACCCCTCTCACTGCAGAGTGCTTCCAGCCACTGCAGTATGACAAGATACAAGATAAGCCCAATTGATTATTTTTTTTGCCTCAATAGGCCTTCCTCTAAACAGCGCTATGTTCCTATCTGGCAATAATCTCACAGGGTTTGTTTGCAATATGACTGGCTAGTTTGTACCAAAAGCATAATCAAAATTTTTGTACACATCACACAGTATGAAAGCCAGAATCCATCAGTCTGGATCAGAGGAAAGGTTCTTCTGGGAGCTTCAGTTTGTTGCCTAATGCAGGAGCTCCTTCTATTGGCAGACAATATTGAGAGGAGTTACAAGTCAGGCTGGGAAAAAGTTACCTGATAAAAGGGAAGTAAAGATACTTTTTGATGCAAACAATGAGCATTTGATAAACTCTTATTAAACACAATTATATACAACCTATTTTTAAAACATAGAGTAAATAATGCACTAAAGTGAACTAAATCTTTGTAATAAAAGGAAGTAGCAAAGTTTGGACCTCACTGTTAAAACTTTTGTTTTAAATAAGTGATTCTCACTTCTCTGTTACTTTCTCACCAAATCTTGTTCTTAAATCTTAGAACTGCAAGGCTATGGTTAAATTTGATATGAAAATAAAGGAGGCTATTACAGTGGGTAATATCTTTTTTACTAGTAACATTTTGTTCATCTAGTCATCTTTTAAACTGATATCAAAATATTTTGCCATTAATATAAGAAAATTAACTCCCCCATCCCACCATGGGGGGAGTGATGGAGCAGCTGTGTGGTGTTTAGTTGCTGGCTGGGGTTAAAATTCAACAGTTTCTATATTCAATCTGCTTACATGATTTATGTCAGACATGCTGTCCTGGTTTCAGCTGAGATAGACTTAATTTCCTTTCTAGTAGCTGGTATAGTGCTGTGGTTTAGATTTAGGATGGGAATAATGTTGATAACACACTGATGTTTTTAGTTGTTGCCAGGCACTGGTAGTGTCTACACTGAGTCAAGGACTTTTCTGCTTCTCACGCCCTGCCAGGCGTACAAGAAGCTGAGAGAGCACAGCCAGGACAGCTGACCCAGGCTGGCCAAAGGGATCATAGACTCACAGAACAGTTTCGGTTGGAAGGGACCTCGAAGCCCATCTAGTTCCAACCCCCTGCCATGGGCAGGGACACCCTCCACTAGACCACGTTGCCCAAAGCCCCATCCAACCTGGCCTTGAGGACTGCCAGGGATGGGGCCTCCACAACTTCTCCGGACGATATTCCATACCATATGACATCATGCTCCATATGTAACTGGGGAAGATAGCCAGAAGGTGGGATCATTGCTTCGAAACAGACTGGGTATTGGGTTTTATTTTCCCTCCTGCACACAGCGAGCAATTGCATTTATACATCACTTTATATATATAATAATTATAATAATTATATCCTTATTCTTTTTCTGTTCTTTTGTTATCCTATTAAACTGTCTTTATCTCAATAGATAACCTTTTTTCCATTCTTCTCCCCATCCCCTTGAGGAGGAGAGAGGTGAGTGAGCGGCTGCATGGTGCTCGGTTACCGGCTGGGGTTAAACCATGACATGCTTATACATCTGCAGCTATATATATCTATAATGTGTATTTTAAAATCAAATTACATGTCTTTAATTTTGATGAAAACCAACTCTAACATAATAGGATCAACGCCGGATATCATTGCAAACCCAACACCATCAATCCAGTCTTCTTTTTATGCATTTTACAGAAATGCTGAATGTTACCTGCAGTTGCATGTTCATCAGCATTGCTCTGTTCTCTGCTAGAACACAGTTAATTATTCTCTTGTTTTCTATGAATTTTCATAGATTATTAAGTTAGGAATGTAATGTGCTCAAAACTGTACTTAACAAACTGTAGCAGGAGGTTTGGAACTAGATGATCTTTGAGGTCTCTTCCAACCCAAACCATTCTATGATTCTATGATTATAGATGTTTGTCCATATCAGGTTAATAGAGTTCAGCTTAATTTAAAAGTCAAACAAAAAAGGTCTGATATAATCATAGATGTCAAAGTAGTTTCAGTTAATTATTTGGAAGGATTATCTCAATGATTCCACATGATGTAAGCATAGCACCCCCAGAACAGCCCTTCTTTTACACCTGCACTGTTCAGGAACCTCTCAAATCTGGGCTCACTTCTCCTCACCAGCACTAACACTTGAACAAGCTTTAATAAATGTAGAAACCTTTTGCTGTCTTCCAAAGAATATTAAATTCTTCCTCTACAAGCACCATGTCAGAGGTCTAAGGAAAATTCATTTACATGTTTTTCAAAATCTCAAATCTACAAATAATTATATACTTCAAGCAAGATTCTTTCATGGTTTTGAGGACCTGTGTAGATACTAATTAACCCATGGGTTTACTTTGGCATGTGAAAAAAGAATGTAATAATAGAACTCACAGTTACTAGCAAAGGGATATAAAATTTTAGGCTTGTCATAAAAAATGAGAACAAATGTGACAAGTCAAAGAACAAGTTGTCTCATACATCTGCTGAGTGAGAATGGAGACTGAGTACTAACAAAAACAAATGATATCTTATAGCTCACAGATTGTCTGATATGTTAATGGCCTGATAAATTAAACACCAAGTCAAAATACCGTAAAATAAAATAGTATTAACCTGCCAAGACTACATTATGGACTGGGAAAGTAATTGTGCCATATTTATATGTGTTAAGAAAAACAATAACTCTAACATCACAATGTTTTTTTTGTTTTTTTGATAAGCGGCATCAATCAGTCCATATTAAATTGATACACTTCAGATGTCCTCTAGAAATTCAAAATGAATTATGAAGAAGAGAAATTGTAGGGATTCAAGCATATATGGTGCAGAAATGTAATTATCTACTTGTAATTGTCATTCTGATCCCATTCAAATGCAGAGAAAATCCTCGCTGATTTGAAGGATATGCAGTGAAGTGTACTTAGAACTGTAAATACTGACTTTGGACAGTACAGTACAAAGGTATAACTGCACTGATTTTTAATATTGGCTGTTAAATTCAGACTCAAGGTCACTGAACCAAGTGACCTTCTTGCACTTTTTATTCATGAACATTGCGGCAGTGAATTCAAGTGTACCAATTATACTGTACATCTGTGTGCAGTAATATAATTTGGAATGCAGACTGTGGTGGGTTGACCTTGGCTGGACACCAGGTGCCCACCAAGCCGCTCTATCACTCCCCTCCTCAGCAGGACATCGGGGGAGAAAATAAGATTGAAAAAAACTCATGGATCAAGATAAAGGCAGTTTAATAAAGTAAAAGCAAACGTTGTGTGTGGAAGGAAAGGAAAAATAAAAGACGTGTTCTCTACTTACCATCAGCAGGTGATGTCCAGCCACTTCCCAGGAAGCAGGACTTCAGTACGCGTAGCGGTTGCTCTGGAAGACAAACATTGTAAAAAACTGAATGCCCCCGCCCTGTTCCTCCCCCCATCTCTCAGCTCCTTGTTGCGGAGCAGACGTCACATGGTATGGAATATCCCTTGGTCAGTTGGGGCCAGCTGTCCTGGCTGTGTCCCCTCCCAAGACCTTGCCCACCCCCAGCCTGCTGCTGAGGGGGATGTTGTAGAGACAGCCTTGGTGTGTGCCAGCACTGCTCAGCAGCAGCCAAACCACCGGTGTGTCACCAGCACCTTGCTGCTACCGATACACGGCACAGCGCTGTGAGGGCTGCTCTGGGGAAAGTTAACTCCATCCCAGCCAGACTCAATACACAGGCTTAGATCACCTAGCTGGCAGCGCACTTACATTTCCTGGCTGATGAGATACAAAAGGAGGCAATGAATCTTACAATCCCTCCTCCAGGTAAGCCACACATTCTGCAGCAAAGCCATGAATAACCACTCTGGTTGAAGAGCATTGAGACCACATGCCAGGATTTGACTTGAAATACTCATACATTGCTCCTTCAAGAGCATACTCATTGCTACATGGAGTCTTGCTAAGAAACCTGTATGGAGTGACGAAGTCTGCTACCAAAATCTTCAAAACAGAGATGGGCAGTGCCACCTAGGACATATTCTGTCGTTTGGGGTCGGAATCAAGTGCGTTACTGAAAGCACCATAGGCTTTTCTTGATGTGGTTTCTGGAACTGTACAATCCCCACTGATAAGATATACATAGACTACCTTCAGGGCCCTGTGGTGGGTTGAGCCTGGCTGGGGGCCAGGTGCCCACCAGAGCCGCTCTCTCACTCCCCTCAGTCACTAAACAGGGGAGAAAAGGCATAACGAAATGCTTGTAGGTCGAGATAAGGACAGGGAGAGATCACTCGCTAATTATCGTCACGAGCAAAACAGACCGAACTTAGAGAGGGAATTCATCTAATTTATTACTAGGCAAAACAGACTAGAGGAATGAGAAAATAAAATCAACTCTTAAAACACCTCCCCCCACCCCTCCCATCTTCCTGGGCTCAACTTCACTCCCGGCTTCAACCTTCCCCCCCTCAGCAGCACAGGGGGACGGGGAATGGGGGTTACGGTCAGTTCATCTCACGGTGTTTCTGCCGCTTCTTCATCCTCAGGGGGAGGACTCCTCTCATCGTTCCCCTGCTCCAGCATGGAGTCCCTCTCATGGGGTGCAGACCTTCAGGAGCAAACTGCTCCAGCATTGTGTCCCCCACGGGGTCACAAGTCCTGCCAGCAAACCTGCCCTGGCGTGGGCTCCCCTCTTCACGGGTCCACCGGTCCGGCCAGGAACTTGCTCCAGCGTGGGCTTCCCACGGGCCACAGCCTCCTTCAGGTGCCTCCACCTGCTCCGGCGTGGGGTCCTCCACGGGCTGCAGGTGGAATCGCTACACCCCCTCATCCTTCCTCCATGGGCTGCAGGGGGACAGCCTGCTTCACCATGGCCTTCACCACGGGCTGCAGGGGGATCTCCACTCAGGCACCTGGAGCTCCTCCTCCCCCTCCATCTGCACTGACCTTGGTGTCTGCAGAGTTTCTTACATCTTCTCGCTCCTCTCTCCGGCTGCAAAAGCTCTCTCTGTAAGTGTTTTTCTTCTTCTTAAATATGTTATCACAGAGGCGCTGATTGGCTCGGCCTTGGCCAGCAGCGGGCCTGTCTTAGAGCCGGCTGGCATTGGCTCTATCAGACACAGGGGGAGCTTCTAGCAGCTTCTCACAGAAGCCACCCCTGTAGCCCCCCCCGCTACCAAAACCCTGCCACGCAAACCCAACACAGGCCCCATGACAACATTAAGAGAAAAACTAAAACCCGTCCATGATGAGAGCTGCTGTTTCAACAGCTTGCCTTTGCCCAGTACAAACCTGCTACAAATAGGATTTCCTTTTCCATCCTAAGTCAATCATCCCCTTCCTCCCTCTCCCATAACAAGACACTTCCATTGCCTTGGAGACTCCAGGCTAACAAAACATTAGCATATATTATCCTTTCTGTGGAAACAGGATTGTCCAGCAGTTGTCCTTTGTTCACCACAGAACTGAGAACAGTACTCATTCAAAACTGATCCTCTCCCCTGAGCATTGCCTGTTAGGAATTACATTTTTTTTTTTCTTTAATAAAACAGTCTCGATGAGAAAACACACAGAGATCATTTATATAGGGTGTCAGTCATCCCAACATACCATTTCAGAGTAATACGTATTCTCAATAGAAGAATGAGTGAACTGTGAACCTATGCGTGGAGGGATAGTTCATCTGCAAGTGGACACCCACCTTAGTAAATGTAAGTTTTCTTACTGTGAAATGCAACACATGCAAACACTGCCTTTCCTAATTCCAGAGAAGTTAGCAAGCAAGTTTTTGTCGCTCTTTTACTTCAAACAAAAATATTTTCATATAGTAAGCTATTCTATAAATTTAATAAATTCAGTATATAATACAAAATAATAAAATTAATCAACTAGCAATCAAAATACCTAACCAAAACCAAACTAAAACGAAACAAATCAAACCACAGATAACCTTATAGACAAGAAGAATCTGCAAGACCACAGACACAACTCTCTTTTCCATGTCCACTTGTCAGGCTCTCTCCCTAGCAGATGTTCCACTCATATTCTCTGTTCTGTCTCCAGATCATCATGGTCCTTTCATGTCAAAAGCAGATGTTTCCAGAGATCCTGGCTTGTCTTTCTTTAATCCTCTGGGCACCCAGCCCAAATGTGCCAGGAGGAAGAAATCTGCATTAACAGCTGTCTCGGGGTGTGCTGGTCGCAACTCTTTCCCTGGCCAGGACCTCAGACAAAAACACAAGCTCTCTGTCCAGCTCTCTTACCTGAAATTTTGTTTCACTTCTTTGAGCTCCTTTTGGAGTTTGACAATGAGTTTCTCTTTCTAGTCTTGTAGTTTTCCACTAGAGGTTTCCTGGGTTTGGGAAGAAACATAGAAATTAAAAATATTGCAAATTCTCCCTTAGATGAGCCTGTAATTAAATGTACAGCAAAAAAGAAAGGCAAAAAATATACTTCTCTTTCCTATGTTTTTTCATGTGCAATTCATCATGAATTAACCTTTTTTTTGTGTCTTGGTTACTAAAATTAATCTTTGCAAATGCATCTTTCTCTTCTTTGGTGTCCTTCCCAAGAGGATCACTTGACAAATCTCTGTCAGCAAGAAATCACAATAGTGAAAGATGACTAGCACTGGGAAAGAGATCAAGTAGCTGGATCTACACCCTGACGAACAGTGCACTGTCAGTCAGTTAAATTGCTGTCAGGGCAGAAAGTACAGATGCAAGAGGTCTACCTCTACTGTGCAGTTGACAGCATGCTAATGGAGGTTTTTAACAGGTGATTCTAGCCCAAACTGAGCAGCTACAGGATTGGCAGCCTCCTTCTTAGTCGAGAGTCCTCATGCCCTCTCATGAAGAAATGCTAACTGTAGTTTGAGAATGGTAGGGGCTTACTGCACGTGCTTTTGATAAAACTCTTTTGCACAGTCCTGTACAGAGCTAGGAGCAAATTGGTAGCCTGCAGCTGAGGGTGCTTTTGTCGCTACAATATGAACTGATCCAGGTTTATGTGGAGCTTACAATTTGCCTATTTCTCCCTCTCTGTCCTTCAACTCATGTTGAGGAACTGCAGTCTGGATCCTGCTTGGAGATAAACCTGATGACCCTGCCCCTGGATGGGGAGTCCACCTGCATGAACAACAGGTTGGAGAGCAGTGGCCTGTCTTCATAGATCTGAAGTGGGAGCATGAAAATGGGGAGGAAAATCCTAATCGCTATATTACTTGAATGCATTATAAATAAATATGTTTAAGAGCAGTGACAGCCACGACAGCCCTGCTTATCTTTACACACACTCTGCCATTTTGTAGTTGTCACAATTGATTTACCTGCTGGCAGAATGTACTACAGAAAACCATTAATTAGTGGAATCATGCTACTCTTTTTTTTTTTTTTTTTTTTTTGTTATTAGAAAACTGCACTCAGGGGGGTTCAATGCTGAACCGTAGTCCTGTTAAGCTCTAATAAAAAATTGCATAAGGGAAACCTAGAATAGGCTGTAATATTAAAACCTTGATTATAGGATGTAAAAAAAAATAATATTTAGGGTAGGATTTTTGCTACATTTGTGTTTGCAAATGGAGAAGTACAAATTATCTTTATTTTAATTAAGCTTTAGTAATTTTAACTTGCTCAAATTCCCCTCTTCCTGCCATCATGAAGACATTTGCTTCTAGTCTTACAGTTCGGTCATGAAAGATCAGTGTGGAAAAGCATGTGAGGAAACAGAGAACATTTTATAAAGAATGTTATGTAAATAATACAGACTAAAAGGGAAAAGGAAAAGAGCTAGACTATTCTCTCTCTCTCAAAAAAAAAAAAAAAGACTTTATACTACCACAAAACTTTTAAATCTCAAGAATCTGTGGTCACCATCACCTGTTGTAATATACAGCTGCAAAGCTTATGGATATCTGTAGGTATTTGTGCAATCCAGAAACACAGGATCTGGAGCAGCCATAAGGGAAATAATTTTCTCCTTTATTTCAGCAATTGACTAGAGATTAGAGAAAAATAGCCATTGATCTTTCATTCTGTAGGCTGGCAGCAATAATTTGCCTTGTTCAGTCACTGCAGAATAAAGGACTCAAATTGCCATCAGAGGAAAAGTGGCAGATTCTGACCCTCAGCCATCTCCATCTCTACAACAGTAGTTTGAGGTCAATCCCACAGAGGCTACATCCTCACAAAATCTTTCTACACATTTAGATTTATAATATAAAATATTGAAAGGAAAATATTTATTTTTAGGATTGCCAGTGTCATTTGTAATGACTTGTACTTTTGAAGGCAGGTTGCTGTGATTTGCAAGTAACCAAAACACAACTTCCTCACAGATTTTTTTTTGCACACACTTTATTGCAGACTGAAGTTAAAACTTCAGATGATATATTAGCCCTGATCGACATTTCCTCATAACTAAACTCTTTGTAGAACTTTTTACTTTCACCTACTTTTTTTGCGCGAAGACAAGAATGGGAGGGAAAAGAAAGATTACTGTTTTCAAAACTTAAGCTCTAATATAGTGGTGTTACTAAATAAGAACAGCTTAAGAACATGAGCCTTGTTTTTTCAAGAAACTGCCTTTTTTAGACTAAAAACCAACCAGCTTATATTAAGTCAAGGACTTTTCATGTGCTACTCACTGAGAGGGCGGGAGATGCACAAGAATCTGGGAGCGGTCACGGCCAGGACAGCTGACCCAAATTGGCCAAAGGGATATTCCATACCATGTGATGTCATGCTGAACAATAAAACTGGGGGGAAGAAGGGACCACCGCTTGGGGACTGGTTGGCCATCAGTCAGCAGGTGGTGAGCAATTGCATTATGTATCACTTCTGTCGTTGTTGTTGTTTCCTTTTCTGTCCTATTAAACTCTCTTTATCTCAACCCATGAGTTTTACCTTCTTTTTTTTCCCCATTCTCTCCCCCTTCTCACTAAGGGGAGAATGAGCGAATGGCTGTGTGTATTTAGCTGTCTGTCAGTTAAACCACAACGATATCGTTTAGATGAATACCACTATTAGATGACTATTGTTCTTTAATTGAAAACCAATACTCACAAAGATGAAGATTGTTTAACAGCTGCTGCTAATTACCAGGTTTTAAAGATAAACTTATCTTTAAAGATAAAGAAACTTATGAGCTTTCCTTTTAAAAGTAAAGACGGCATTTTGAGAAACTGTGCAAAAAGACAAAAAGTTGCTGGTGTACCAACAGCTAGTCTACTTTCCTCTGAAGTACAGTAAGTATAAAGTTCAGTTGTCTATGCAAGCTTAATTATTATTAGTACGTATTTACCACTGTTTTCATGGAATTTTCAATCAACAGAGAATGCGGTTCTTACTCTTCAATATGGTGCCTAATTAAAAGCTTCAAACATGGTTTCAGCTAATCTATACTGGTAGCCTTCAATTAACTTAATTTGATTTATCTTCCTTTATCCAAGATTTTTTCAGTTTCTTTGTCTAGATTTTCCAAGACTTGTGGGCATTTGTGGGGTGGAGAAAAACAGAAATGATATATCTGTCCACAGCATCCTATAGTCTTTGAAAAAATGTGGGACTCCCTAGCACTGAAGAAAAATTGGAAAATTATTTACCTGCAGGTATACTCATATACATCACATCATACACTTGTTCTGCTCATGGAAGTCTAAAGAAGATAGGCCCTCTTTTTTTTTTTGAGTAAGATGTTGTGGACAATCTTCAGGAAAGAGTTGAGCTCCTCAAATCACACAGAAAAAAAAAGGTGAATTCATGCCTCAAGCCCTTGCTCACATTCATACCCAAATAATTGGAAATAATTTTAAGCTGACAAGAATACTTATGTGCTCAGTCCATTAATGGAATCAGAGCATTAAGGTTCATAATTTCTTGAAAACTAATGCTGTTGAACAGAGAGGTTAATAAATTTAAGAAAATAAGCTTTTGATTGTTTTTTTCAACTTACAGGCATTCTGAAGTTTTTGGTCTTAATCTGTAGTTGTATTTGCTGGAGTTTCGTTGCTGGTTATGCCTTTTTTTGAAAGAAGGTAGAGGGAGATCACATAGGAAAGCAGCAACACTTAGTGTCCCATCTATGCAGAACATGTTTGAAAAACCAGGGACATCATTGCTTACATTACTTCTACAGCTGTTTTAAGAGAAGATCTCTATATGCAAGTATTCCAGAATATATACTGAAGGCCTCCAAAAAAACACAAAAAAGCAAATGTCAATATTGGACACTTAGCTGTATGTTGCTGGATATCCTGCTCCATGTCTATATCTGCTTATTTCTCCTATTTAAAAAAAAAAAAAAACAAACCTAAACCAAAAAAACCAGCAACCTCCTATAAGCAAACTCAGTCTGATGGATTATGAGGTGTGAGATACTTGCTTTGAAAAAATCTGAAATACTCTTTTTTGTCCTTGCTCTAAAGTAAAATTCACAAAATGTCCTGAGAAAATTAGATCCTCATTTTGTTACGGCATGTTTGCATGAAATCTCTGATGTTTCAAAATTCTTAAGTAAACACAAGTGAAGTGAGACATAATAAATATTAAAAATAAATTAATAAATATTAAATATCAGAGCAAAGCTAGTAAAGTGAGCTTTATCTTGCAATATGTAAATGTGTATTTACTTGCCTGAACTGATTTTTGAATATCAGACTTGTAATAATACTAAAGTAAATAAACATGAATGTTTGCTCAGAGGTAGAAAAGGTCCTTCAGGTTTTAAACTCACCAGAGCAAGAATTGGCTCCTCCTGTGTTTTGTACAATACCAAGCACTGCAGTGTCCCATTACCAGGTGAAAGTGTTCAAACTTTAATGCAATACACATGTTTAAAATAATAAATAAGTTCAATTTAGTCAGTACTTTAAAGAGACACATACAACCACAGCATATCTGTGGCCATTTTTTCTTCTTGCCTCCTCCATAGGTTCTTATTCTCCTTTCACTTAGGTTCATATCACTCTAAACTTCAGAAGAGCTATTCTTCAGGTACACTGATGCACAAATTGTTGAATTCAGCTTCCACATCACCAAGGAGATAGTAAATCCATCATAGACATATTGTAGGAAATCTACGTCCCTCAGTATGGGCACATGGCTCTAAGAACCACTTGGGTTTTGTGTTATTTTCCAGGTGAAGGAAGAGCCTTCCCTCCATGCAGTAAGGAAGTACGGTCTTTTGCATGGCATCGCTCTGTGGCTCCTGAGGGCCAGGTGTCCTCAAACTTACCAAATTGTGAGGAGCCTACCAGAGGTAGCTAAAAGAGGCAATTAGCTGTACCTTTTTTTATTGGAATAGATCGGGATTGCCTTCAAGACATCTACTTTCCTTAAACCCTGCAGAATTCAGAAGAAACAATATGAATCATGGCTCTATATGGTCAAGGATAAATAGAATATTGAGCAATAGTAAATTAAAATGTAAACTTAAAATACTGTGCAGTTAAGATACCTCAGTAACCCCTACATGAAATGGGCTAGTGTGGACTCCATGGCTGTCCATAATTTAGCATGGTATTGATCTCTGTCACTTAATTGTGAACCATGCTGAGCATGCTTGGGATGATCTGTCAGTGACCCTTCCTACAGGGGTCAAGCACAGTCGTTCTTTCTGTTCACAAGAACCTCACCCAGGATACACCTTTTGGCCTCTTGTCCAGAGTGTGGCTTTGGCCCATTTTTTCACACAACTATGTCTTAAGAGACAATCTTTTCAGAGCTCTCTGACAAAAGTGATGCTTAGAGCAATTTTGTACAAGTACCCAGTAATAAAATATTAGGTGATGGTAGTTAAGTTACACTAGATAATCACAATATAAATCTTCAGCCCAACATGTAAAATGTAGTCTATTAAATGGTGATATTCTATACCATAAAATGTGATATACTTACATGACTTTCCGGATGAGATTGGTGACATTTTGTATATACTTTTTATATGCAAAGAGTACATTTCTATGCCAGTTGTAAAGTTTCATATTTTTTTTGCCTATAAAACATACAATAATACTTTACTATATGGTTTCATGCATAGGTATGGTATTAACAGACAAAGGTCTTTAAAAGAACCAGAAGTTACAAACTTATATCTGATACGAGACAGCATTGCACAACGCAGTCCTAACTACCAGCATCAGCATGAACTCTAACCAGAATATATTTTATCTTACATTATATTAATTTTGGGCAGTAATTCTCTTTTAAGTAATCATAATAAAGCAAAATCCAAAGAAATGTAGTGCTTCTAAAACATCACATGATAAATATCCTAAAGGAAGATGAAGACTGACAACAGTTGGTTTACCAAGGCCTTGTAGACCATGGAAATAGTTCATTCCATAATTAACTCTTCCTCACATTGCCAAAAACCCCACATAAAAAAAAACAAAACCAAAACCAAAAACAAACAAACAAAAATAACAACCAAAACAAAGCCACCATGCTCCTCCTCGTTCCAAACCAATTAAAGCCTCAATGTATAACATTTTAATGAAGGCCTTCTTTGAACTGGCTGACAACTACTTTAGCTGGCTAGTCTGATAGTATCTGAAAGAGAAGCAACTCATAGGTCTGGCAAAACTTCTCAGCTGTCTCTTTTTGGACGTTATCTCCTACAAGGGTTTGACCGACCTCTAATTTCAATACAGCAGCCATGCACACTGAGGCTGACAAAGTTTGTGACATTTAAAGTATGTGTTTATTGTAGGAAATCTGTGCTCCTCAGCAGGAGGACACCACTCT
Organism: Grus americana; assembly: GCF_028858705.1. Classification (NCBI taxonomy): domain Eukaryota; kingdom Metazoa; phylum Chordata; class Aves; order Gruiformes; family Gruidae; genus Grus; species Grus americana. The sequence goes on from NC_072891.1 coordinate 82,188,265, forward strand.
GAGAATCATTTGCTTTTTGTGTGTTTATCCATAACAACACTCTGTGTGAAAGTTAGGTAGCCAAAGCTTCATATTTTTAACAGGCATCTACAGTCTTTCGTTTAAAAAAAAAAAGTATCTACAAAATTACAGCAACTGGAGGTAATTCTAGACAGAACTCATACAATCTAACACCATATCTTGACAAAATCTTGCAAAATGCAATTATTATTAATACACTAATTATGTAATAAATAGTAACTATGTCATGGTAATAGCAAGAGTAAGAGTAAGTATAGTAAATAATAGCAATAAAAATAGCAATAGTAAGGATCGTAATTACATAGTAAAACATGCAGTATGCAGGCAAAGTTCAAGATTCAAAAAGCTCCATATGAGCAGTTTCCCACCCATGGGCTGGAGCCCAGACAATTTCACTGCAGTTTTAGGCAGATAAAAATATTTATCTATGAGGAGTGCAACTGGAAGATCTTTGGTGCACGAACTGTCCTTTCTTCAGTATTTGATCCTAAGAACACGTAATAAACACTAGTGACATATGGGTTATACTTACAGTATCTAGGGTATACTTAGGGTGTGGGTTTAATGCAATGTAAAAATCATTATTATGCTATCTCCTGTCTTATTTTTTGCATGTATCACAAAAAAGATATGCAGAGGTATATAAGTAAAAAGTATTATGTGACATCAGAATAACCATTTCTGACAATTATGTCATCCAATGGCACTTTATCTATGAAAAGCACAGTTCCAGCCACAGCTTTGACCTCACTAACTGTCTTGTGAAGCCCAGGCAAGCAGAAGAAAATATTGTAGTGGGGTTACCCCGGATGGAGGCCAGGTGCCCCCAAAGCCGCTCTGTCACTGCCCTCCTTAGCTGGGCAGTGGGGAGAAAATATCATGAGAGGCTGGTGGGTCGAGATAAGGGCAGGGAGAGATCACTCACCAGTTACCGTCACGGGAAAAACAGACTGAACTTAAAGAAAAAATCACCTCATTTATGACCGAGCAAATCAGAGCAGAGCAATGAGAAATACAGCCAAAGCTTAAACCCCGTCCCCCCAGCCCTCCCTCCTGCCTGGCCCAACTTCACTCCCCATTTCTCTCCCTCCTCCCCCACAGCGGCACAGGGGGACGCGGAATGGGGGTTGGGGTCAGTTCCTCACACGCTGTCTCTGCCGCTCCTTCCTCCCTAGGGGGAGGACTCCTCACACTCGGCCCCTGCTCCAGCCTGGGGGCCCTCCCACGGGAGACAGTCCTCCACCACCTTCTCCAGCGGGAGTCCTTCCCACGGGCTGCAGTTCTTCACCAACTGCTCCAGCGTGGGTCCCTCCCACGGGGTGCAGTCCTTCAGGAACAAACTGCTCCAGCGTGGGTCCCCCACGGGGTCACAAGTCCTGCCAGCAAACCTGCTCCGCCGTGGGCTCCTCTCTCCACGGGGCCACAGGGCCTGCCAGGAGCCTGCTCCAGCGTGGGCTTCCCACGGGGTCACAGCCTCCTTCAGGTGTCTCCACGTGCTCCGGCCTGGGGTCCTCCATGGGCTGCAGGGGAATCCCTGCTCCACCATGGACCTCCTTGGGCTGCAGGGGAATCCCTGCTCCACCATGGACCTCCTTGGGCTGCAGGGGAATCCCTGCTCCACCATGGACCTCCTTGGGCTGCAGGGGGACAGCCTGCCTCACCATGGTCTTCTCCAGGGGCTGCAGGGGAATCTCTGCTCCGGTGCCTGGAGCACCTCCTGCCCTTATCCTTTACTGGCCTTGGTGTCTGCAGGGCTGTTTCTCCCACACCTTCTCACTCCTCCCCCTGGTTGCAAAAGCTGCCAGTTCTTTTATTTTATTTTATTTTTTTCCCCTTCTGAACTCTGCTACCCCAGAGGCACTACCACCATCACTGATGGGCTCGGCCTTGGCCAGTGGTGGGTCCATCTTGGAGCCGGATTGCATTGGCTCTGTTGGACACAGGGGAAGCTTCTAGCAGCTAACATGTTCTGGTCAGATACATCATTACGTCAACCCTTTGATCCCCACATTGGGCGCCAAAAAAAGACTTGTGAATTAACCTCAGCTGTCAGCTCAGCCCCATGCTGCTGCTCACTTACTTCCCCCCGCAAAGGGATGGGGGAGAGAATTGGAAGAGTGAAAGTGAGAAAATTCATGGGTTGAGCTAAAAACAGTTTAATAAACAAAAAAAGGAAGCTAATAATAATAATATATACAAAACAAATGATGAACAGCACAATTTCTCACCTCCCAAAGTTGATTCTGCACAAGACCCCCAGCTGCTGTGCAAGACCTTCAGCTGAAAATGGAACATGACGTCATATGTTATGTCATATGCCTTTAGCCAATTTGGGTCAGCTGTCCTGGCTGTGTCCCCTCCCAGCTTCTTGGGCACACCCAGCCTTCTCATTTGAAGGACAGTATGAGAAGCTGAAAAGTCCTTGACTGCTTGGCAACAACTAAAATATCAGAGTGTTATCAACATTATTCTCATCCTAAATCCAAAACACAACATCAACCAGCTGCCAGAAAGAAAATTAACTCTATCCCAGGTGAAACCAGGGCAAGTAGAATGAAAGAAGGGACTTGTAGCAATTTTTCTCCTCAGTAACTACAGGTTTGTACAAAGAGTAAACCACTATGGGTAAGTAATGACTGTGTGCTTTCACCAGGGAATATTGTCGTGATCAAGGCACACGTGAAATTAAAATGAAGTGTACTAATAACATTTTTTGTGGATTTTATGGGGTTTTGGCACCACATATAAACATTTTTAGTACAGAGGCAACCAATTAGGTCTGAAATAATGGTTCAGTTTGAGAAGGAAGGAAAAGAGAAGTATTTGATGTCCATACTCTGAAACATAAGTTCTCACTTTCCTTCTCTTTAACTAAAATTTGAGCCCAGTCTCCCAGCAGTTTACCGTCTGTGCAAAATAATGGGAGCTATTATTTCCTCATGAGATATTTGTGAGGGGATTACTCATTTTGCTATAAGCCATTATGATGCCAAGTCTTGAAGCTCAGGAAAGAATCACAGGAAATCATCTTAATGCCCCGTGCATAAAGCTTTTAAAAAATTCTATTCAAAAAGTCAATCTCCTCTGTCATTTGCTGTAGTTTTCAGTGCAATTCAAAGAACACTGAGTCCTTTACTGTTGTTTCTGATACTGCGATGATGCCACCGGCACAGCTTTTCTAAGGAACATTTGAGATTTTTCTTATCTACTGAAATGTTCAAGTGGAAAATCAACAAGATACAGGCAGATGGTAGAAGATAATAATACTTTAATGACTGCAAAAATTCAGCCTGTGTAGTTGCATGTCATTAAATTATTCAATGCTTTGTAGCTAGGCACAATAAAGCAGCAGTTATGTATGCGAAAGCCATAAGAGGTTTTGTACAATAGACATAAGACCAGAATTCCACTTTTGACATTTAAGATGGCAATGAGCTCATTGGTACAGGAGGAGCAAACAATGGTGCAGCTATAAACAACCACAAAAAATTGAGATGTTTTCTAAACTAGTTTTACAAGTGACAGTGATAATGCAAATGTAGCTGTAAATATGGTATAATGATCTGACAGCAGCAACTAAGTCTCCTCAAAAAGGCAATCAGAGATGCTGAGATTAAAGCTGTAAGACACCTGCTGGTTACCTGGTAATCAGAGAACCATCAATCAAAAGCACACTGCCTTAAGATCTTTAGCTTTTGAGAGAGTATATGCACATACACAGAGAGGACACACTCCCAAGAGAAATAGGACGTATTTCTGCTACAAAATTTTAATTGGATACAATAACTGTGTTTATTCAATAAGCTTTGTTATATTTATTTTCTCCAGTTTGCACATCAACTGGGGTCATTTTCTCTTTTTGTTTTGCTGCTACTCATTTCAATTCCTTCCACCTCTCTTATCTTTTTCAGCACATCTGAATCACCTGCGTGTGTTGCTTCCAACACTCAGGAGGGAGGGGGCAGGAAGTTTTCACTCACATTTCTCCTCCTCTTTTCAAAATATCCACGAGATTCAGAAAGTCAGTATTTTGTACAAACTCTTGACTGTTAGGAATATGGCTTACTCACAATGAGTTTAATGCAAGTTTCATCAAATTATTTCAAAATGTAGTGGTAGGCCACCAGCCTCCCGTGGCATGGCAAGAAATAAGAGGCACAAGTCGCAATGTTAAAAATTACAATTAGATGAAAGGAAAACCTTTTTCATTATGAGTGTGGTTAAATATTGCAACAGGTTGCCCAGAGAGGTTGTGAAATAGTCATTGTTGGAAATATTCAGAACTTGCCTGGGTGAGGCCCAAAGCAACTTGACAGAAGTTAGCTCTGCTTTGACTAAGGGAGGATAGGGTTAGGGATCACAGGTCCCTTCCAAACACATACACTTCTTTTTTTTTTATGTATGGTGGGATCAGTAACATGGTAGACAAACTGCTTCAGTTTGTCATAAACAGATAAGAAATAATGATTTTATTTTATTTTATTTTATTTTTTTCCTCCTGAAAGGTTCCTTCAGGTGTCCATACTGCAAGCATTTATTACAGTTCTCTGTATGGACATCAGTATGAGCTGCAGGAATATGTTCAATCCTTTTCAGCACAACATTGCAGTGCTGAACAGAAAGCCTTGGCCAGCTGTGAGGAAGAAAAAAATTACATTTGATCAGATGGACGGTGCCATTTGGATAATATGATCAAGTGTTGTAGCATCTGGTTTTCATTTTGTTATGCCTGTGGGAATGACAGAGGACATTAAAAAGGTTCTACCCCAACTTCAAAAGAACAGCAAACACAAAAGGAGATTCCTGTTAAACTTAGGAGCTCTCTTAAAATGAGATGCTCAGTATCAATTTTATTAGATTGTCCTACATCCATCCCCCTAAAAATGTGATTTTCAAATTGTCTGCTGTTTTGGAGAAAGAGAAGCTTCTCTGTTCACATATCTATTCATTTACCATTATGATTTTTGTAATTGCACTTCAACCAAGGCAGTTTTAATGAAGTATTTTTCAGTGAGGGGCTAAGTTTTGATCTCAGCTGCAGCTGCTCTGGAATATCACCTCATGATGCCACAGGAGGTGGGCAAAGGAGTTAGCAGATACAACACAAAACTTTCTGAGGATCATCTTCTAGACCTTGCTACTAATGGGATCTTTGATATAGGAGATACTGGACATGAAGAATGGTGTCCTACCCCCATAATGTCCTGTAACAATTTGTTTCATCTCAGCTACCAACATTCAGATTGGTTTACATTTTTTTTTTTTTTTCCCCAAGCTTTGCATAGCTACATCCAAAAGAATTTGTGTTTACTTCAGTACTGGAATTTATGGAAGTCAGAAATAGAGAAAATGGTAAACATGATTTGAAAGTGACACCAACACCTTAAAATAAACTACTGTAAAGCTTACAGTAAAACACATTTAGCAATTTCCTGTAAAATAATATAACTATGACCTATATTTATTTAGGTAACAATTTTTATTTTTAAATTTACATTATTATGTTATGATAGCTGATGAAATGATTTCTAGTAAATATAATGATTACGTAATGAATTTTTTATTTTTTACTTCTTTAATTTTATTTTGAGAAAAAAAGATTTCTTTCCTTTTTCTTTCTAGTATCCTTGTAAACTTTACATTTGTAATTATTTCCATTCATTTCTAGGATACGGTTATTTATACTGTGACTTCTACTACAGTAATAACACTGCAAAAGGCCTTCAATCCAGATGTGTGATAGACAGAATTTGGTTGTTCTTATTTTCTGGAAAATGTGGCTAAGTCTTAAAGGGCCTATGATGATAATATAATCATGCATTGCTACCACTTTACTATAAAAATATATTGTACCTTTACTGCCTTCTTTACAAAGAACTTAGTCCAGTAGGAAGCAAACTTCCTCTGTGGAAATAGCTGGATTCAATGACTTGATTATTTTGAGAGCAAATCTGAAATCAATAATTAGTCTCCAGATTGCAAGCAAAGCAGTGGGGAATGTGAAAACAGAGAAATGTTGGGATTCATATAGAGCATGCTATGGTTAGGAAATACCCAGCCCAATTTCTAATCTTAGAAGTACAACTATCTTTTGATTAACATGTGTACCACTAATGTAAAATACATTTTTCTGATTAACTATCGTATGCATTCATTTGTGGGTTTTTTTGCAGAGCAACATAAAAATTCACAGAAAACAAGAATAAGAAGAGGGGAGATGATTTAGTGGCTTGAATATTTGGAGAAATCTTGAGGCTGTTCACACCTCTGCCACAAAGTCTTTCCATTAACATGGTAAAGTTTCTTACATGGTCTTTTAGCTCACTGTCCTAGAGAGTGCTGGAAAGACTAAAAGACCACATGGTGTACCAATTCTATGGAGAAGTAAAAAATCTAGGAAAATATTTTCATCTTCTACAAAAGGAATAAATCAATGTTAATGCAAAAAAAATATATTGAGAATTGTAATGTCTTCTGTCATGGAGAAAATGAGGGGTGGAACAATTTTTTAACGTATACATATGTTATTCTCTAGAATAATAATTCACATGTGGATAGACATTCAATAGAAAATAATTCTGCTCATGTTATTCTAATTTCCTTTTCCACTTTTGCTTAAATGTATGTATGAATCTCTAATAGAATGGCAGCTTGAGCTATTCTTAAAGTTTAATGTATTCAAGGTAGACCACTAAATGGAACAGTTTAAAAAGAAAAAGAAAAAAAACAAAAAAACCATAGTATTTTGAACCATAAATTCTGCAAACACACGTATGAGTGAAATGTCCTAACCTGAATGTTATTAACAGTCAATAGTAACAACCTTGTCTTATTTTTTATCATTCCTGCCATTTGTTTTGGAATCATTCAATGGAAGTACTAGCCTTTAGTGTATCCTCCTGCAAGTATTTAATTCAAGCCTGTCAATAGGACTAGATAAGGCAATTTCACTCTTTTCTGACAGTTCATTCCTGTTTATTTCTCCACTAATCTGTTTGAATTTTTAATATAAAGTAGAAAGCTTATATATCCATCCATTATATTAATAGATTTTTTTTTATGTAATTGAAAAAAAAATCTATTTAATGGATGTAACTACCTACATAAGTATAGAATACAAAATATTAAGATATAAGATGAAGTAATGTGTAGCACATTTATGTATGTATATATCAAAACATGTTTCATATTAAAGGCCATATCATGGATAATATTTTAATAAGAAACTTCACATTCAGGATTTTTCATTTTTTTAGATATTCTTTTGACCTCACCTACACATACCTGGCAAACAGTTCATTTGCATGCAGTGGCAAGAAATCCCTCACAGAGGTTACCAGTGGTATCAGAAAGAATATCAGGTATTTCTGGATGCTCAGCAAAAGATGATATTTGACGTTATTAAAGACATCCAGCAGTACAAGGCATTTTTATTACTTCATATGATGTAAGAGCATTTGAAGAAATGGGTGTACAAGAGCAAGTGAAACTGCTTCAGATTGCAGCTGGTACTGGGTAATCATAAAAAAAGTCTGGAAAACTAAATTTGACAGAAGTAATTCTAGCTTTATTTATCCTTTTATATTCACCAGATCTGAGCATCGGAGTGTTTTTGCAAGACAGCAATGACTATGATAGTTCACCAACTACATGAATTGTTTTAGCAGTCTCTGTATATGTTCAAAACACTAATAAAATCACAGTTCAGTTATGGTGAACATGGACCCACACAAAATTAGCTAAGGAAATAGCCAAAAGGTAAACAATTTTGACAGAAATATTATTAAGGTAAAATAAGTAAATGCATTTACCTTTGGATTTATTTTTGTGAGCTCTTTATACACAAAAAGTCTGAAGCTGGTCTCTATTTATTCCATGTTACCTAATTTTTTTTTTTTTTTTTTTTTATTCCACTGTGCTAATTACAGAAAAGTTTGGAATTATTGGATATTTATAATAGCCCAGTAACATCCTCTAATCTCTCCCTTTCCTTAGATAACTACCTCACAAATCTGCAGACTTTATTCTTTCAATCACTTCCTACATAACAACACTGTCATACATGACTAAATACAGTCACTGTCACCTTTGAGAAATACCTCACTATACATATTCCCCGAGCATATATTATGTCTCTTATGTGTTACATTCCCTTATAACACTGCCTTGTCAGTTCCCTTTTTCCCTCCTGTTTTGTACACACAGGACACATCAGCCCAGTGGGCACTTTTCTGTTTTGTTGAAATATTCTCCAACTTTTACCTATTATGAAAGGAACATGCAAAATTGACCTATTTCCAGAATTTCCCTATGTTGTAATCTCTGCAGCCAGTCATGTCTCATTTACAGCTATCGCACAACTTGCCTCAGTTGTCAGTTTTATGAAGTTGCACAACTTTTTACAACATGCTTGTTTTTTTCTTTTATCGTTACTGTTGTTAATGGTTGTTCTTTCTTCTACTGTCTTCTCAACATGTTCCATGACCTGTCTGCATTTACATTTTGCCTATTTTAATTTTGTAGGTATGATAAACACACAAAAAAAAAAAAATAGTGAAAGAAATAAGATACAGAACTACCACTCCTTTAAAGATCTCACTTAACCTTGAAGACAATCTATTTTACAAAAAACTCCTCTAATTTTTGTGTTCCCAGGGAAAAAAGGCTCGAGGAAGTAGCCTTTTACCACCACAGAAATCATTTTGCACACAACAATACCCTCGACTGATTTTAATCGGGATTTTTCTGTGGCCTTCGCAAGGAGATTGCTCTTCTCCACCAACTTAATGACTTCCTCATTTCAGTTGCTAATATTTTTTTTTCTCCTTGACCTTGGAGGTGTGCTCAACTTTGGGGACCTTTCCATCTTCCTGCAGCTGCAGACCACCACTGCAGCTGTCCTTGTCAGATGTTTGTTACAAGTGCCAGTAACTACATTTCATCTGTTTTGTGTCATCTGCTCACTACCAGTGTCTGTCCTACTTTACAAATAAATTTTATCTTAGATCTCACTACCGGATATTAATATGCCCTGAGCTTTACCTACTGTGTCTTCTTACAGATGGCTTTAAATTTTGTAAGTGAATAAAAATGCTAGCATATCATCTCACACGTTTACTATGTTAATAAATAAAAAAGGAGGATCACTTATATTAAATAATTTGGTTTGGTTTCAGAAAAAGCTAAATATCACTACAAGACATTCATTGTCTAAGCACAGCTTGTTAAAAACACAAGCTTAAAGGTCTGTTGGAAAGGTTAAGCTGAAAGGAATAAATCTTAACATTAGAAACCTATAATTAATAAGGTTTAAAAAACCCAAACAAACAAACAACACCCCCCCCAAAAAAAACCAAAACCAAACAACAATAAACCAGCTCTCAGATATTCTTTGTCTTTCTACATTACTATGAATAAAACCATAAAATATTAATATTTCAGTTTAATATCAGGCAAAATTTCAAAGTTCCTGAACATCGAACAAACAAGAATGTAAAATAACATAATAAAATCAGGAAGATAATTCTGGATACGATAGCAATGTGAGCAGCAGATGCACAATAGCAAGTCAGTGGGACTGGGAGTCATTTTAGTGGAAGAATTACAAGAAACAGAGGAGAGTGTCTGAGTGGGGGGTGCGCATCAGCCCTAGCAGGGAAGATGATGGCTGTAGCATTACAGCGCTGGTAGGTACGAAAACACCCATCTCTGTCCTGAGTGCCAGTGGCACTTTTATTATCAGAAGCTTGTAACTGCTCCCTGGCTGAGACTGATTTCCCACACTAGCAAAATCCTTTCTGATTAACAATTATATGCCACCTTTGGACAGTAGCTCGGAGCACCTGGAGAGAAACTCTGCTCACAGAAAGTGGAGGAGGAGTAGGCTGGTAAAACCTGAATGAACTATTTATAAGGATTATTTTAATGGATGACAACCCTGTCTTCAAATGGATGACAACAGCCTCCTCAGAGATATGTAGGCACCTAATTCCAATATAAGAGTCTGCAAAGCCAGAGGGATGTAGGCACCTGAATACAAATCAGAAGCCAGCATCCCTGGAGAATGAAAGGTATTGTCTCCACTTGCATGCCTCATATTACAAAGCGTTTGCAAACAGATGCAAGCTGTCCAACTTATTATTACTTGAGCTTTTATTTAGCACATAATAATTACCAAACAGCAGTTTCTTGAAAATTCACAATTTGCTCTATTTTCATTGTTACAGTAATAGATAATACTATTTTTATTTTCTGATTAAAGATTTAAGAACCTACTCAAATAAAATGAAAAGCAAATAGTAAACACTATGATCTAATAGACAATTTATGCAGTATTGCCCATCTTAACTTATCAGGAAAGTAAACTAGAATATATGGCTTGTATGTCCACAACACTCAACGTGTGTTTGGTTACATGATTATTTAATATTGACTCTTTTCTGAGGCTTGATTATTTCAGTAAGCAAGTTTATACAAAACAGCATGTAAACTGCAAACTTTGTCTTAAGAAGTGTTGGAGTGTTTATACTTTTGAAGAAATCCTCTGTGAACATTTGTGCTTAGTAAAATGTAACATATTAAACATCTATGGAAAACTATGGGTAAATATAGCTGATGTGTAATTAAAACTCAGTCAGAATTAATTTTCAATAAATAACTTTCCACTCTTTGGAAATTACTTATTTTTATTTATGAAGCCAACAGTAGTTGGCTAACTGCATGTTAGGTGGGCAGGGTTGCATACCTTTAGAGAAACCAGACAATTAGTGTTGCAAGGTATTCTGATACGGAGCACTAAACTTTACATCAGTGAGAGCAACAAGTAGCTGTATTTGTGAGAAACCAGACCTAATGTAAGAAGAAAGCACTGTTTTTAACATTCAAAACCTGAATCAATATACTGCAACTTGCAAACATGCTATGAATCATAACCTGGGATTTATTTCCAACATTCATAAGTTATTTGTGAGCTTCTAGTCATCAGAAATCTATGATTTGTAGGAATTCAAATAAAATGTCATGAAGCTTTGAAAATTAAGTTCTTCCTTGACTCTGGTCTTAATTCTGAGGGCATAGAGTTAACAAATAACCATTTCAATATCAGACAGGATAAAGTCAAGGTGGTTTGCTTTGTTTAGCTGTTTGGCTATGACAATACTAGTTAACAAAATAAAGTATATGCTTTTTCTTCCCCACAATTGAATCAAATGTTGTTTCAGCATGTAAATTTTCATTTGACTAGTTAATTCCATAAACTAACATAATGCTAGACATCATATTTAAAAAAAAAGTGTAAAAATACATGTATGTTATCAAATGCTTACATTTTGGTTTATTTATATTCTCAGTGCTTGGAGGTTTTCAAGACTGGACTAGACAAATCCATGTGATCTGATCTAGTGTTGGCAGCAGTCTCATCCATGTGAGATTCAGGTCTGGGACCTCGAGAGATCCTGCATCAAGTCAGTGACCTCCATTGCTCTTCATAATGTGGGTTGTGGTTTAGTCCTCACGTTCTCTGATCCAAATGAAGAAAGCACTCCTTGGTCAAAGAGGCTGGATTTAAATCTACAGTCACCTGCTTTACAAAATCAAACATACACATTGAACTTTGACACCTGCTATATCACCTTTATGTAATCTCTCATCTGTGTGACTGAATCCCATGGACCATCTTAGCCTCACACCTCATCTTATCTTGTGACTACTGAATTCAGTGAGGGTAAGCAGTTTGAGTTAAACATCTATATGTGGGCTGTTTTGCTGAGACTTGCAGTCTTCTTTTTCCACATGATGAAACTTGAGTAATGTAAATCCCCTACATCTTACTTACCTATTTTAATACCTTGAAATAAAAGAGGTCATCATGCAGTAAGGTCTCTTCAAGGCCTTCTCAGCAACCATTAAACTATGGTACTAAATGAAACTAGAATCTGTAAAGGAGGTTACTGTACATCCAGGATATTATACTGAAACTAGACTTTTGTATGATATAATGCCTTTATTCCAGTAATGGCACATTTAGATGACAGTTTATCAGGAATAACTTGATTGATACCTCATATTAGCCATTATTATTTATAGATGCATTGATGATCGTTACGTGGAACAGGTATGTGAAGGAAGACTTATTTATGTTACTCAATATCATCTGATTCAAATTTTACCTTAGTAACTACTGTTTCTGGTATATATTTGTACCAAGTCATACTTTTTCTAGTGTTCAGAAGGAAACTTTGGGTTTCTTTTTACAGTCATGAATGTCAGATATACTCTATTTTAAGACAGATTTTCCTACACTCTCCTGTGGCTTTAATAGAAATACACAGCTACAGATTTGTAGTATAGTGATTACCAATGAGAACTCTTTCCCCTAAAGTCCCGCTTTGACTTTTCACTCAGTTTTCATGTAAGTGTTCCAAAGTTTAGAGAAAGCATATTTCTTGACTGGAATCCTTGTGAAAGTGATCGTAGTATCCTCTATTATAAGACATACTCATTCTAACACAGACTTGTCAGCAGGGAAACATGACCTGGATATTCCTTCTTTTGCAAATTCTTTAAGATTCTGCTCTGCTTGAATAGCTATAACCAAAAGAGGCTGCCACGTGCAATTAAAGAGAACAGAAAGAAATGAAATAGTTTTATCTATATTGAAAAATACTATCATCACCAAAATTACAGAGAAAAGATGTTTACATGAAATGATAGGAACCACAAATGCTATTTGTCCTCCCTTGAAGTTTCTACATTTTCTTTATCTAATTAGAATATCACACTTCAAAAATCAATGTCTTTCTAATGCTTTCCCTACTGCAGTTGTGACTTTTGAAAGACATTTATTACATAGTAAGCCACTACTGATGACTACCATTATTTCCTCATTCTATAGTTCAATAGCGTACTCTCATGAGGCATTATCACAAAAGTCTTGAGCAGCACTACAATTTACTCAAAATTACCAGAAATTTTGGGCAAGACTGTTTAGAGTGAATTGGTATCATTCCCACAAATATACTCATATTGTTGATACCATTTTTGCTCTCCTTTCAGACATATTAGTTCCAGTCACTTATTTCCTCCACTTACTTTATCTGTTGTTAACAACAGCTCTGATCCATCAGTGTTTGTGATGCTACATATGGCATGGTAGTTTTCTAAAGTAAGGAAGTGTCCTATATTACCCCTCTAACTTCTGAAAGTGCTTTGTGAGACAGATGCAGATATCTAGCTTACAAAAGGTAGCAACAAGTAGAGATTATATAGAAAGGCTCTGGCAATGCACAATGTTATTAGTGAGATCACCTTCCCTGTATGTTTAGATTGAGAAATTCCAATGCCAGGATGAGGAGACAGGATGCATATGCCAGTGGTAAACAGTAAAAAAGGATTTAGAGCCCTCATTAATTAATATAAACATATTCACTGCAATTTCTATAAATGATAGACTGAAACATAGATCCACTGCAACACAGTATAAAAATAATAAATAACCTGCTGCCATCTGCTGCTCATAAGTCTTAGCTGTCATTTGGTCATTTGAGTTTGATTTACTTCTGTGTTGTATTTGGAGGAAACAATAGATTTGTGTTTCAATATGTTTCCACAGCGTATAAAATAACCCTACACAAAACAATTCAACACCAAAATTTTTGACACAAAGTTACTTTTTCCCACAGTGTATCAACTATGCTCTAGTAAAAATTATGATTGAACAACTAATGCTATCATTCTTATTTCTGAGCTTTTGAGAAATGTGTCCTAAATTTTGGTAATAATCTACTCAGTAACTAAGTCACAAATGCTAGAGTAGCTCTGTAAAAAAGGGAGAATTTATATTGTGAAAGGCATGGCCTGGAATACGATTGTACCAACACTTCTTTTAGGCTTGGTAAATCACTTGACTTGAGCTCTTCTATCTCTATGGCTAAAAATTTGTCAGTTTTGCTAGTGATTTCCTTAGAAATATATATATAAATTATTGTTGGTAAATATTCAAAAATGTTGCCTATTCATGTAGTAATTTGATGACAAATGTCCTTGGAAAAACAAAATTATTAACTATGTTACAATTATGTTAGAATTAATCTTGTTTATCCTAGAAGAAAAAGCAATAAAACTCTATGGTCTGCAGGGTTCCTATCTGCTACATTTTTAATTAGGGAATTCTTCCATAAGAGCATAGATAACTGCATTATTAAACAATTTTTGCCAACTTATCTTATTAATTATATTCTTGAATATATTCCATAACTCTGACCAAATCCAGTTAGTGAATTGTGAGTTGCTTTCTGACCACATTTTCTCACATCCTTACTTAGCCATGCTTTATGGTAGTGTCCTTCACCATGGTATTAATTAATTCAGTGCCACTTTTTTGAGCAGACATTGTTATTAAGTATATGCTATCATTTGCTATAAGCAAAGTAATTGCTTTGGGAGCATTTTAAGTTCTTATACCTAAGGCTAGTATTTATTGTAGTATGAAACAACTGCACAAACCTTTATATTATATGGAAAAAAATAAGTAGAATAACCAAGAAATCCTACATTCTTTAGTTGTGTATTTAGAAGGGTTTTTTGAAGGTGTTTAATATCAACCAAACCTGGCTACTGTTGTTCTCAATACCTTAATCAGAATGAGAACAATATTAGGTCAATGCTTTTCATAATCCAATAAGAGGTTTTATTTGTGACAGTGTGTGAAAACACCACCCCAGACCATGTCCTAAAATAACATAGAAAGGCTACTCCAGAAAAAAGTCATCTGTGTTTCTGCTGTCCCAGCTTTCAGCAAATGTAACTGGCCTCTGATAATGAAAGTCGGAGCTGATGGAAAGGATCTTTAAAAAATTATAGTTTGAAGCTATGAACACCAGAAAGCCTCTGAAAGAAGAAGGAGTTTGCCTATCTCTTTTGAAGTGCTTGGGAAAATAAAGTTAGGGGTTTATTTCCTGAGTAGGAAATACTCGTATTCAGAAATGGTTTATCTCATTATTAGGAAAGAACTAGAGATTAATAATATTATTTTAGGACTAATCTAAATATATTTTGATAAAAACCAGAAAGCAATAAGATTATAGTCTTATAATACCTCCTTGTCCCCAGAACCTCACAAAGAATTCCTAGGATTAGGCTTTTGTATGTAGCCACATCAAATCTGCACACTACCCACACAGTGTTTAGAGATTCTTCCTTTAAAAAGGAATGAAAAGGACTTTATTTTCTGAATCAGCAGCAAATACTCCCAAACCTATTGCTGTCCAATGATAGCAGAGCATGAATGCAATAATTTTGGATAACTACTTTGGGTAAAGTCTTCAATGCTTCTTGAACCAATTCCTCATACTCCAAAGTCTGTTAATTACTGTGACACTTAGAAACAAACAAACAAAAAAAGATTCATAATTGTATAGTTTTGCAAATGTCTATTATTATGGTCCATAGTCTAATGTTAAGAGAGCTCTTACCTGAAACATGAAAAATTTTGCAATGGTGATAATTCAGTAGAAAAGAAAGTTTATTTCTGAGAATGAAAGAAAAAGGTACAGAGATTATATAAGCAAATCACAGTCACTTCATTTGCATAACAATGCATTCAGTGGCACTGATCATGTAGCTTGAAATGAAACTAAATAAAAGCACAAGGATAAGTCATATGTGTAATATTTTGTACTTTATGGTGAAGGCTGCTAGCTAAGCCTAGCCACATTGCATGGGCAGCCATGAATCAAGTAGTAATATGCTTTGACCAGCTCTTCAAGAGGTGCACTGCAATCCAAGATACCTCCCATCCTATCCTCCCATGTGAGATCAGTAATGAAGGGCACATTCTCTTCAGTCTTTAGAGTGGTGCAGATTAAGGAAATGAAAAATTCCCAAAAGCCAAAGCTAAACACAAATTTAATTTCCAAAACTAATATTTGATCATTTGTAACTACAGCTCTTTCTAATAGCTCTGGTAAACAATAGTGTTTAGGAAAAAGAAATAATCTCATAAAACTGAGTAAATGAATTTTCCTCTCATTTTACCAAAAGACATGACAAACAAACACTGTAAAATGGCAAACAGATATTTTTAATTCAGAACTTGATAAGTGTTCTGCTATTGGAGGAAGAATTAAAGTAGGCAAAGGCTGACAATTTCTGTCAAGAATAACCAAAGGGACTACCATGGCTTTGCTGGAAGAAAATGCTAATGTGTAAACTTCCTAACACTCAAAATGCAAAGACTCTGTAACAAAACCTGCAGAAATATTCCCAAATTTTAAGTAATAATACAATACCATGGTTAACCTAGAAAAAAAAAAATCTAAAGTGATACCAGTTTTAAATATATGTCAGGTATTTGGAAATTCCTGAATACTGGGCTTACACTGATGTCTCTGAAAGTCCTTCATAAACTAATGCTCTCAAGTAAGTCTAAGACCAATTTTTCAACTTCTACAGATGTCAGTAACTAGATTCTGTAAGATTATGAAGACTGCAGCCCAGGGAAAACATTAAGTCTGGATTGCTGCTTTACAATATACATTTTAACAACACTATTATAAATCACACTGGTTAAAAAATGTCCTTAAATAAAATCAGTCAAATAGTTCTAGAAACCATTTCAACTAGAGAGAAATTTTATAAACTCTTTTATCCACCCAGGGAGAGTTTAATCATGTGTTTAAGTACCTAAGACACCATTTTTCTTAAGTGTAGGGATAGATAATTACTATCTAAATCAATGGCAAAAAACTTTGGAAACTCTCACTGAAGAAAAGATTTGCAAAGGCCTTTAGATAAACCCACTCAGAAGTTATCTAATTTTTTCTTTATCTTTATTTTTTCTTTTTTTTTCTTTTTTTTCCCTGAAACCAAGATGGCTACAATTTAAATGAAGCTTGCAACAAAAAAAAGTTTCAGGAAATTGTATGAAATTATGTGCTCTATTTTATTTTTGTGCTAGCTTTCATTTCAAGGTTGGGATTTTAATCTAAATTTCTTTTTTGTGTGTGTGTCAGCTTTCTGTTTATTCTATTGATTTATGTTAGCCCTCTTGTCATCAAAATCAATAACTTGCAACTAGATTTTGCACAACTATTGAAGTCCGTGGGAAAACCATTACGTGTTGAAACATGGGGAGTACTTCGTATTTTGAAAACTGAAATTGCAGAAAGAATGAAACCTATAAATGAAAAGCAATTTAATTGGGATCTAATAACAAGAATATATATTACAAACCTGTAAGAAAACAAACAAACGAACAAACAAAAACAGTGGAGGAATAGAGAGGTTTGTTCGTTATCCACCTGTTAATAACTTGGACACAGCTCTGGTTGAAGGTTTAGGGAAAAGAAGATCAAACTCAAAAGGGTGCAAAAAAGCCACTACGATGCCCAAGGGAATTAGATCACAGGATACAGGATAAGACTGAGAAAAGAAAATATTTTCTTGTCCTAAATTGGAAAGTAGATATAAAATCAGACAAAAATCATCTGTACAGAAGGCATAAGATAAGAGAAATTCTAGATGAACTCCAGAACAGTATTTGGCCCAACATTTGCAGAAGGACAAAGGAGAATAGATTGATGATGATATTTAAACTTGGAAGGAAGTAAATGTGCCCAACAAAATAGCAATTTTTTTAAAGAAAGCTAGTGGAAAATTCCTTTGTATTCAAGAACAGAAACAAATAATTTTATGATTGACTATACAGTATGGCAAGTGATTGAATTCCATGCTTCAAGGGGTTTTTCAAACCCTGTGTTTTTACAGTATATTTTACAGTTCAGTTTACTAAAATATTTTAGCTTTTAGTCACCAGCCCACTATCAAACTCATTGCTGTCCTATGAACTGTCAAGCCCAAGAAAGACAGGAGATACACAGAGTCCAAACACCCACAGTCAAAGTGGGCTCCACCAGAACTGGTGGTCAATTCATTCCACAATTTGACCTTGAAGAAATCAATGAATTTCTTTCCCAGGTACAGGGCAATGCTAATTTATTTCAAAATGTCTAGTTAAGAGAAGTTCTAATGAAATGCATTGGGTACAATTTTGCCAGTTACTGTCATAGTGACTCAGCGTTTCTCCTGAAGGACAGATATTTGTTAAATAAGATAGACAGAAACCAAATGTTAAAGCTGTAGAAAGGTCCAAACAGAGGGAGTCAATCTTTATTCAAGGCTCTACTATTCAACATTAAGCAAGTAGATTAAGTAAATTAATTAATCATTGATTCAACATCAACGTGATGAAGTCCTTTGTCAGAGCCATCTAGAGTACCTAAATTTTAAACATGTTGCGTAATAAATTGAAACTAATGCAGCACAGAAGGGGTGGAGTGTAGGAATTAGTGAGTAGATGTAATGGCCTGTCCTGCAGGATTACTCCCTCCTGTGGTCTGTGAGGCAGACAAATGGCACATGACTTTGAAATCCTGAAGTAGTAAGTTGTAGCAATATTTTGAAATGTACTTTTTTCTGGAGTGCCATCACATTGCTTAAAACAAGCAAATGAACAAACAAAAAGTCTGAGTAACTTGCTTGCAACTTTACATTACTTCTCGTCTTCGTTTTACTACTTAATGGTTATTATACCATTGTGTATTGTATCTGAAGCTGATTGGATCGATTACTGCAGAATTTTTACATGTCTTGACAACTTTGAGGTGTTCTTTTAAAAACTCTTTGATTGTCCAAGACTTTAATCTTTATATTGATGATCCATCTGCTTGGGGGGTTTGCAGTTGTCTCACAGCATTGAAATACTGAGCTTTTTACCCAGCTCATTAACTTTTCTGCTCACAGGCACAACTCAAAAAAGATTAGCACCAACATATTATGTTTTGCCTCTTTTTGCTACCCCCACTTACTTTTTTTTTTTCCCCCCAGAAATACCATTTATTTCCATTCTACTTCAAACAAATTTTTTTCCCCAACATATTTTAACTGCGTGTTGGTCCAGTAGGTAGCGACCTCTGCTACACACACCTGGTTCTCAGTGTTCATGCAAAATACTGAATTGTAATTCATGTCTCTCTCAGATTGTCATGATATAATATAGCTAACATGTATGAATAATTTTGTTTCTTTATTCTAACATAATTGTCTTTTATATGTATATGCTTTTATTATAGTGGGAACTTGGGACCTCATTCTGAATCACCTGATTTCAGTGGAGCTCCCTGAAGTCTTAAGACACGTATTTATGCCAAGATTAGTTCTAACTGGGCAATATCATTAATGTTTGGAATAAGCATTACTATAAAACCAAAATTCAGTCTCCATTTTTCCCTTGGCTTCATAAAGAAAAAGCTGTAGAGCTTGTAAAATGGTGTGGTATCCTTGGGAATACATTTCTATTAGAGTTTTCAAATTGGAGTTGTTTAGATACTGTTATGAATTTATGAACTGATTATACTGATTTCATGTTCACCCTCAAGCTGAAATTCTCCAATTATCTACAATGACCATATCTTGGCTCACCCTATGGCTCAAGTGAGGCAGCCGGTTCCCCTGACAGGGAATCTCAGGCATGAAAATGGGCTCTGGCCTGCACGGGAGCTCAGATTCAAGGGAGGGATCCAACCTGCTGCAAGAGCTTGGGAAGAGTTATCAGATAGAAGTACACACAAACTTACATCACACTCAACAAAAGGCATTTCTAAATGATGTAGCAACAGGGAGAGACCCTGGAACTTGGAAATGTACAACAGATCCTCCATTTCATTTTCTTTGTGGTAAACAATTGCCCTTTGACTGAAGTTCTGAAGCATGACATTCAATGTTGGGTTTTTTTGTTTGTTTGGTTTTTTTTTTCCAAAGCATGGGTTCTGATACAACAGCAGAGACTTTTGAGAACATTTTTTCATCATGTTTGCTTTAACTTACAGTCATGACACGCATGTCTGACATCATATACTAATTCTTCTTAATAATCGCTTGCAAAAGAAAATTATGAAACCAAAGACCAAAAAGTATTGCAGCCCTCTCCTCAAGTGCTCCATACTACTCAGCTTGCCATTTCTGACTTTGAGAACTGTAACTTTGTCCAATATTGATAAGAATAGACATCTGTATAAAGACTGATCGAAAGTTTCATATGCTAACCACAGGATGCAAAGTAAATTGTCATCACAGAATAGTGGAAAGGATATTCTAGGGAATATAGAGTGGAAAAGCAGCTGAAGAGCTAACCATTATCCACCACTCACAATTGTCCAATCATACAATTACTCTCTTGGTAATTTTTAATTTATAATTTTTTGTTTGTTTGTTTGTTTGTTTCATCAATCTATCTATCTCTCTTATGGGGATTTCCAAAGATATTATCAAAGTTTCCAGATGAACTCAGTAAGAGCGACTTGAAGAATATTGTGAGCTAACGTGGTAAGTTTACTTTTGCTGGTCACCAAGTACCCACCAAGCCACTCTATCACTGCCCTACTCAACTATACAAGGGAGACAAAATGCAACAAAAGGCTGGTAGGTCAAGGAAAGGGCAAAACAGACTCGACTTGGGGGAAATTAATATAACATATTGTCAATCAAAATCTGATTGCATAATGAGAAATACAGCCAAAGCTTAAACCCCATCCCCCCAGCCCTCCCTCCTGCCCAGCCCAACTTCACTCCCCATTTCTCTCCCTCCTCCCCCACAGCAGCACAGGGGGACGCGGAATGGGGGTTGGGGTCAGTTCCTCACACGCTGTCTCTGCCGCTCCTTCCTCCTCAGGGGAAGGACTCCTCACACTCGGCCCCTGCTCCAGCCTGGGGGCCCTCCCACAGGAGACAGTCCTCCACCACCTTCTCCAGCGGCAGTCCTTCCCACGGGCTGCAGTTCTTCACCAACTGCTCCAGCGTGGGTCCCTCCCACGGGGTGCAGTCCTTCAGGAACAGACTGCTCCAGCGTGGGTCCCCCACGGGGTCACAAGTCCTGCCAGCAAACCTGCTCTGCCATGGGCTCCTCTCTCCACGGGGCCACAGGGCCTGCCAGGAGCCTGCTCCAGTGTGGGCTTCCCACGGGGTCACAGCCTCCTTCAGGTGTCTCCACCTGCTCCGGCCTGGGGTCCTCCACGGGCTGCAGGGGAATCTCTGCTCCACCATGGACCTTCTTGGGCTGCAGGAGTAACTCTGTTACCCCCGAGGCACCACCACCATCGCTGATGGGCTCGGCCTTGGCCGGGGCGGGTCCATCTTGGAGCCGGCTGGCATTGGCTCTATCAGGCACAGGGGAAGCTTCAAGCAGCTTCTCACAGAAGCCACCCCTGTAGCCCTCCCCCTACAAAAAACCAGTACAGCTGATCTTAAAAAACTAAGAGGAAATATACTCTTTTTCAGACTCTAAGGTTTGTTTTCAGAACTACCAGCTAAAGACAGAAAGAAAAAACAACCCCACACGCTCTAGGGCTGCGCTGCCCAGTTTATTCAGAGCTCAGTGCCATCTTTACAGACACATACTCAGGTCTATTCATTCTTCCACTCTCTGACGCATAGAAAACAGGTGATGCTCACCCATCACATAATGAGGAGGAATGGGAAGAGCTTTTTTCCCCTCTCCTGCCACTGGTCACAAATGTAAGTAAAAGACCTTGTGGTAAAAAACAGAAAAAAGGTAAACAAATCTGCTTCACACGGAAACTATGAGATAATTTCTTCTCAGTCACTGACTAGCAGAGGCAAGAAGAGGATTTGCAATTTGAATTAATTTGGTCTCAAGGGTTTCCCCAGTATGGTGTAACTACAGTAAAGATTCACACCATCCGACTTAGGAAGCTAGTCTTGTTCAGCTTTCCCTAGAGATGCAGTGATGAGACATGAGCTCCTACAAAACGTGATTTTGAATATTCTGCTTTAAACAGCACTCCAGAGCATCTCCGTTCACTCTCTGGCTATTATGCTAGATACCAGCTGCCTTGTGTATTGCTCTTTTCTCCTGGCAGATGACAATGTAATCAGAAAGACTTTGCTTGCTATAACTCAGTGAGATGAAGCATTTCTAGCACAGACTCAATATTAATGAAACCATTCTTCATTGCTATCTATATCAGAATTAGGTCTTTGGGTAAGGGAAATAGCTTTGGACAAGTGAAGAAATTAAAGCAGCTCCAGTTTCTCTTTACAGTTTTCAGTTGTGATACTATCACAACTACACTAATCATCCTATTTTTACCACCATTTTTACACAGCCTTTGTGCTCCACTTTATCCAGTCGTGTTTAAGTTGAGCGGGTTACAATCCTATACTTTTCTTCACTGTTGGGGAAAACAGTCCATTAGGTACTCCTTTTCGCCCTTTCTCTTAAGCAAAAGCAAAGCAAAGCAAAGCAAACAACTCCAAAAAGCTCCTAGCAGGCCATTACTGCAGTCCTTGCACTTTTTGAACGTGGGGGGTTTTTTGTTGCATCGGGGAGGGGAGCACTTAGGCAATATGAAGAACAGGTCGACCATCGTTAGGAAGGACAATAGCATTATCCTTTCATTTGGGATTCAGAGAGGGAAAGGGGAGTAGCAGTGAGAGTTAACAGAGTGGTGCCTCAGAGTACCTGTGTGTACCCAGAGCATGTGTTCAAAGTAGGTTGGCTGCACGTGGGTGTACAGGTCAGAATAAGTAATATCTTGGCTGTGCTTTAACAACAAGGGAAAGAGATAGGAATCCTGTTGGGAATGAAGACAGAAAGTCTCGCCACTGTTCCTGCTGACTTTCTTTTATTATTTTCTTTCAGGATCCCCATGACCCCAATTGTGTGTGGAGTTCATCATAATGCTTCAGGTTCACTGCACGTTCCTGGAGGGAAATAGAATTTCCTGCTGGTTGCAGAGGATGCTTAGTGAATGCAGTTGTGCTTTCTCTCTCACAGTTCTGCTGCCTATTTTCAGCCTTCTTTGAACTTCCAGCATTCAGAAAGACCCCTATGTTTTGACACACATGGGGAAGATGTGTTTATTTTAATCCTGATTTTATATGTTTACTGGATTAATAAATAGCTAGTGGGAAAGCAAAAGTAATTATGTCTTCTCATTTTAAATAATTTTCTTGCTCCTTTATCACATATGAAACACTATTGCATTTATTAATGCATTCTATTAATCATTAAAACCAAGAAATAAACCAAACTCATATAGTCTCAGTAAATAAATTCTCATATTGCTACTTCTGTAAATAGTGTGCTAGGCTAGATGGACCACTGATCTCACCAAGAGGGAGATTTCTTATGTTCTTAAATCCTTTGGACTTTTATTGACTCCAAGGGAGAACTGTTGGGAGTTATAAGCAAAAACCTGCATAAAGGAATATTTTTACTGGTATGTTACAATTTTATGAATTCTCCAAAATTTAGAGTCTGCAATATATTTATATATATTCACCTAAAAACTACTGACATGCTAATCGAGTGCCTTTTTATATGGAGTATCCCTAAAATAAGATAAAACAATAGAAATATCTATGCTGAAAATAGAAATGTTTACCTCAAACTCCAAAAAACAATATGACTGAGCTACCTAGAAAAGAGTTTTTCTAGAACATGACTATTGGTTCATATGACAAGCTTGACTGGGAGCCAGGTGATTTCTTGTACCCTTGAGTTTGTCCACACTTTATGAAGTGCAGTCACCACAGGGTAGTTACCGCTACCCCGTTACTCCAGCAAATGACATACCCCAAGCTGGGCAGTCTCATTGTGAGATATCACACTTGGAAGGTTTTTTTTCCTGCTCCTTTGAATGAATTGGTGCAGAATTGGGCTATTAACACAGTGCTCATATTTATGTAATATAATGTGTATTACTATAATGACTATAATGAACACTCTACTAAACCTAAATGAATAACTGCCTTTGATCCAACTTAACGATTATTTTGCTTTATCACAATTTGGAGAGGATCCTATTTGGTGTTGTTGATTGAGACCATCAACAAGAGTCAAACACTAGGAACATTTGGAAATCTGTGTGTACAAACTGTGTGACCATCTGCTTGCTTAACGGATATGAGAAGACACTAATTTTATGAGAAAAGAGCCAGTTTGCTGCCTGAGAAATCATGAAAATTATTTCATCACAGATATACAAATGAAAGCTCATATTTTGGAAAACCATTTTAGGCAGTGCGTGTTTGAAGTGGTAGATATGCCCCAGGTCTACTGCAAACATGAAGGGTCATTTACCAGTCTTGCTTCTTACGCTCTGTGGAGTTCAAAAATACTTAGCTATATTTTTTCAGCTATACCTTTCTTTATATAGGGCTCTCTTCCTCTTCCACTCTCTGGTCTGCTCCCTCGATACACAAGGTAGCAGCACAAATAACAAATTTGCTTTTCTTGATGCTTTGGTGCTTTACTTTCATTTACTGTAAATCCTCCCCAAACCATAGAGAGAAGCACTCATTGCTCCTTTGTGGTGGGTTGATCCTGGCTGGAGGCCAGGTGCCCCCAAAGCCTCTCTGTCACTGCCCTCGTTCAATAGACAGGGGAGAAAAAGTATAACGAAACACTTGTGGGTCGAGATAAGGGCAGGGAGAGATCACTCACCAGTTACCGTCACGGGAAAAACAGACTGAACGTAAAGAAAAATTCATCTCATTTATGACCAAGCAAATCAGAGCAGAGCAATGAGAAATACAGCCAAAGCTTAAACCCGTCCCCCCAGCCCTCCCTCCTGCCCAGCCCAACGTCACTCCCCATTTCTCTCCCTCCTCCCCCACAGCAGCACAGGGGGACGGGGAATGGGGGTTGGGGTCAGTTCCTCACACGCTGTCTCTGCCGCTCCTTCCTCCTCAGGGGAAGGACTCCTCACACTCGGCCCCTGCTCCAGCCTGGGGGCCCTCCCACAGGAGACAGTCCTCCACCACCTTCTGCAGCGGGAGTCCTTCCCACGGGCTGCAGTTCTTCACCAACTGCTCCAGCGTGGGTCCCTCCCACGGGGTGCAGTCCTTCAGGAACAGACTGCTCCAGCGTGGGTCCCCCATGGGGTCACAAGTCCTGCCAGCAAACCTGCTCCGCCGTGGGCTCCTCTCTCCACGGGGCCACAGGGCCTGCCAGGAGCCTGCTCCAGCGTGGGCTTCCCACGGGGTCACAGCCTCCTTCAGGTGCCTCCACCTGCTCCGGCGTGGGGTCCTCCACGGGCTGCAGGGGAATCCCTGCTCCACCATGGACCTCCTTGGGCTGCAGGAGGACAGCCTGCTTCACCATGGTCTTCTCCAGGGGCTGCAGGGGAATCTCTGCACCCCCTCATCCTTCCTCCGTGGGCTGCAGGTGGAATCTCTACACCCCCTCATCCTTCCTCCATGGGCTGCAGGGGGACAGCCTGCCTCACCATGGTCTTTTCCACTGGGGAAGCTGCAGGGGAATCTCTGCTCCAGCGCCTGGAGCACCTCCTGCCCTCCTTCTGCACTGACCTGGGTGTCTGCAGAGTTTCTTACATCTTCTCACTCCTCTCTCCGGCTGCAAAAGCTCTCTCTAACTGTTTTTTTTCCTTCTTAAATATGTTATCACAGAGGCGCTGATGGGCTCGGCCTTGGCCAGCGGTGGGTCCATCTTGGAGCCAGCTGGCATTGGCTCTGTCAGACACAGGGGGAGCTTCTAGCAGCTTCTCACAGAAGCCACCCCTGTAGCTCCCCCTGCTACCAAAACCCTGCCACGCAAACCCAACACATCCATCTACTTGAGAGTAAAATATTATATTCAGATCCCAGCAGAGAAAGAAGGTGTCTCAGATCTTCTTTACATATGTTTACATATGGTTACATATATTTAATAATCTTAAACAAATATTTCTTCTCCAATATTCACTACCTCTTCTTAAACTGAAGGAGGAGTGGGACTTACTTATATATACTACTAGATATTTAAAGATTTTCTGATTCAAATGCCTTAAGAAGTTATTTCTGATGAGAAGAAGATAATTTGAAAAGATGTGATGATATTTATAATCTTTAAGATATGGATTGCTTTGAGATTGGCAAACTCAGCAATGCATGTTTACTAGGTTGTATTGTAGCTATGCCAAAAATACCAACAGCCTCTCTTCCTTCTCAGACAGCAGATACAAGCACCCAACCAACTGCTGGAGATATTTTGAGACTTCATGTTTTATTCTTTGAATAGTGTTGAAGTTATATTTTTCTGTTCAAAAGAATGTCAGATTTACAAACCAATTATTGTTGTATTAGGCAGTATCTACATTTTGGTTTTACGATTTCCAGGCTTGATCATCTTCATGCTAGATGAAGAATTACCTCATAAGAGTAGAATAAGTTTCTGAAGAAAGAACTGTTTATGGTGACTTTTAGGTCTTATTTCTAGCAATCAGTCATTTTAATGCATGCATTATTGGCCTTTTTGAATGTCTAATGCATTTGAGATACAGGATCCTGTCTACGCTTTGTGGACTATACTCCAGCCTCAAAGGACAGTACTGGAGCACAAATTAACACTTAGAAATCCTTATTCCTGTAGAACATAGAGTGCGACTTTGGAACTTATGTAAGTATGCGTGTGTCTATACAGCACACACTTTCATTAGAGCTAAGCCTCAGCAAAAGAGTAACCAAGAAACTGTGTCTGGGCCAGAGTTATAGGCTCTACAGCAGTATACTACACTGAGCTTCTAGCAAAGTGGTCATCTTAATTATTTTGCAAATTGCAGTGCACAAATTGTCTCTTGTAATCCAATGCAGAAATGCACTTCTGCTTGGAATATCATCAGTAGCATCCCTGACAAGGTATCGCTTCCATGTTTGGGAGATGTTCTAGCTTTTACAACTCTGTTGGTGAAAAGTAAATAGGCAAAGTCTGAAACAGTGTCAGGAACAAACTGGTAACATTGTGTTGGTCTGATCTACCTACTGTGTGTTTTATTAAGAAATTCACATCTGCTGGATGCAGACAGAGAGCAATCGAATTGCAAGCATGTTCTAAAGTGACAGTGGAGATGTTTACTCATCTGTGGCTCCAGTGAAGACTGAGAAACAAAGAATGGTGAGACTATGATCACGCAGTGATGTGGTCATCAGGGGTGGCTGCACAAGCCACCACCCCAAAGTAACCTTGCCCCATTGCTTCAATTCACAGTCACTTCCACAAAAGAGGTTCTTCCAGAACAGGGTGCTGCTATTAGAAATCTGACTAATTCTGCCTCCTACAGTTTGCAGTGTTTGTTGATCAGCTGACACTGTTCCTGCAGAGGAGTTTGTCAGACAGTTATGGAGCAGACTGCACTCAGTTGTGAGGACTGATAGCTGCATGTGAAAAGGTTTCATGAATTATGCAGGGCCTATCATGGTGCATATGTGCCCATGATATCTCCTTTAATGGTGCTGATGAGGAAAATGCCAATGAGAGTGGATATCTGTTGACTGTGATCAACTGTGAGCAGGATGTGAGAAGCCAGAGAGTTCCCAAAACCTGGCTGATCTGCCTGTGCCCTGGCTGATGAAGTATGGTCCTGATGTGAGAGCACCTGGCAGAAGGAGGTTTAATTGCACACTAAGCTGCAATTAATTGCAGGATGGTTGTAAAACGTGCATTCAGGCAATTACAGGCAACTTGAGGATGCTTACACAACTGACTGAATGCAAAAGGGTAGAATTGCCATGTGTTGCAGGGGAGTCCTTTGCACTGCATAACATTTGCAAGGAAGAGGCGGTGAGCATATCCCAGGGGCGGGTTGATGCCAGTGTTCATTTACAGAGAAGGAGGAGGCAGCCAGAAAATGCACCTGTGACAACAGGGTCTGACTCCAAGAAAGCAAAAGAAATAATGGGATGCCGTATGTGCCCACATGCTTGTTTTGCAGAGCAAATTATCATAACAATGTAAAATGTTAGCCAGGGAGGAGCTGTCATAATGGATAATGCAACTTCAGCAATGTATCTCTGACTTGACAGATTGCATTTGGGGGTTCTTTTTTTTTTTCTCTCTCTTTTTTTTTTTTTTTCCTAATAGGGTTGAAGTAGTCACATGTATGTGAGAATTCATTAAAGGCAGAATTTTATTTCAATTAAAGCTTCCTTAGGATTTCTGAGTTATAGAACACAAGCGTACAGCCAACAATTTACACTCACATAGAGACTAAACAATCACACAGAAATAAAAGAAAAAAAAGCACTTCCCATTTGAATCCCTTCCTATCCCATCCTGAAAAATAAAACTAAATAAATGCATAAAATAAAACAGGATAGGAAGTGCAGACAAAGCTTTCAAGCAGCTGAGCAACAAAGAGCAGCAACAGATTGGGAGGTGGGGATATCATTTGCAAAATTGGTGTATTAAAATTATTACATGTCTTGACTAAATACGAATCCCACAAGAGCTCTCTCCATGCTTTTGTCACATGCAATGCATGTGGTTCTAGATATGTTTTTTCTCCCTTTCTGCTGCGCTTTTCATACCTGAAGGAGTACCTGTGGTTTATGTTCAGTGAGGAGATGAGCTGAGCTTGCATGTGAAGTCCGTGGGGCAGAGGAGAGGCTGTAAACACAGGTTTTGCATGTCAGCTAGCTGCTCCACCATCTCATCATGCTGAATTTGCTGTTTATGTTGCAGCTTTCTGTCATGCTCCCTCATGGCAGCAATGTGCTGGTAATACCTCACTTTTTTCATCCACCTGATGTTCTCCAGAAACTTGTTTGTTTTGCTGGGAAGCTCCCTCTAACATTGCAGCAGTTGGCTTCTAGCTGTTTTTCTTTCATCCTGATGATTCCCACATCTCTTGCTGGCAGCTGATAGGGCTCCCCCCGGGCAAGAGTCCCTGAAAGCAAAGAGATTGTGTTTATTTTTCTGTCTATCAAGAGGAAAAAAAATTCTCATAGACTTGAAGCATCTCATATCCCTCCTGAAGCATCCTCAGAAAATGTTTCCTTTTTAACTTTAGTGCAAGAAAAGTCATTTAGGGGAAAATAAAAAAAAAAAGTTACTCCTTTTTCCCACATTTGCATACACATTTCTATCATCATACCTTTAGTAACAATCTTTGCTTTGTGGGTTTCCAGGGACATGTCAAAATAAACTGTTTTTTTCATGATGCACAGGGACATCAGAAAAATATTTTGACTGCACATTGTGCTACCTATGCACTACAAATAAATAAAGAATGAAGATTTAACTATCAGTCCTTCCACAGCTTCCCCCTGACCCATGAACCTGCCTTTTCTTGCTGTGAAAGCTGGGTAATGGAGGAAGACAGCACACATTTGTTCTTCTTCCAGCACAACATCACAGAGTAGCCTTACAGGTCTCATTATTTAAAAAGAGCGTCTTTCACCATGAGTAGGAAAAAATGTGGTATCCCATTTCATGCTTTTAAGACTTTTTACAAGTCATTGGGTTGGCCCAAAAATCCACCCAGAGGCCTGATTAAAAGAAATACTGGGAAACATAGCTTGCAAATAGGTAACTTGACCACTTGAGCATAATAGTTATATTTAAGCAGTCAAAGAAAACGAACTTTTTCTTGAATAAGGCCCTCCTATAAAAGCTTTGCTCTTGATACAAATATTCAGCCTTGCCCTGAGGATTATAGAGGCATTTGTTCAAGCTCTCAGTAAGAGCTTTTACCTTACAGAGGAGGTGCAACTACATTCCCAGTCCTGTGATCAGCATTTCATATTGCTTAAATAAAGTGTCTTATTGCCAGCTTTTCTTTACAAGCTTTTCTGAATTACGCTTTACTACATTTTCTCAAATTGTGACAGTGAGTGCCACAGCAGTACTAGAGGGTGGACATCAATTTCTAGCACACCGGCAGGATCGCATAAGCTGTTTTCTTGTTGCTGAGGAAACAGCCTGGGAGGAAGAAATCCTTAGCTCAGGACTACAGCCTTGGCTGTGCCTCAGACTGGATTTTGCTACATACAAGGAGGAAGATTTAGGGACATAAAATGTGATTGATTTGTTTGTTCTGAATGTTTAGTTAAAAATTGATACAGAATGGTTTAAAAACATAAAAGATTTAATTAAATACATCTTTTAGAGGTTTCTTTTTTTTTTTTTTTTTTGGTATCAAACAATTACCTTAAGTGTTATATCTTAATTTAAAAGACATGCATTCTTCACTAGCAGTATTCTGATCTGATTTTCTGATTCATACAGCATTATTTAGCACATTTTTACTAACTTAATTCATTTATGTACTTTATCTTCTGGAATTTATTCCAGGTCCACAAGTAGAATAAACATTTTTCCCCACCAGAGTGTTTACTGAACTATATCATGAACAGCCACACATAATATAGCTGTGAATGAATGAATTTTGTTTTTCTGCTCCCTCTTCTGTACTATTTTTGACAAGCAATTCATTATTGGATCTCTGACTTAGCCCCCAAATCTTCTGTTTTTGTAGAATATCCATCTACTTTTAAAACAGGGTAAAAAAAAAATCATCAATAACTTTGAGATGTTCTGCTATTTCCATATCATTTGCAAATATGGAGGTAATATAGGGTTTTTTTTTTAAAAAAAAAAAAAAATCACCTGTAGTTGGCCAGGCAGTTAAGACAGTATACAATCTGACCTGCCTTATGTAGTAAGGACAAATTAATTTTCTAGTTTACATATGTACAAGCAAAGCTCTTTTTCCACACAGAAATATCATCTGATATTTATTCTGGAGATTTCCCTGTTTGAGCAATTTGAATAGTACTTTTTGGAACAAACAGACATTTACAAATTTACCATGTAAAAGAAATAAAGGCCATGCCAGAGAAGGCATCTTATAAGGACATAGAGAGGATTAAGGTCCAGCATAAATGAAGAACAGCATTCTCTCCTTGATTCAGAAGAGAACTTTTCCCTTTCCAAATTTCCATACTGTATTGGATGTGAAATTCAACTCTGCTTTTCCATGCATCTTTTTATGCTTCTACAACTATTCTCTATGGCCTATTTCAGTTGTATTATTTGGAATGCAATTGAACACGACTTGTCCAATTATCCATAAAGAACCCTGTATATTTAAAGATCTCAAAAGCCTCATAGGGGCACCTCTTTAATGAAAAGTCTGGAACACAAAGCTTTTTCCACAACCAAGGGGGAGCAGTCATAGAAATGTATTTAGAAACTTTGCCTGGATTCATAAGTGGGGATTTAAGCATCAAACAAATATGTGTTGTTGAGACAAGTTAAGGCACCTTTTAATTGAAGATGCCCATTTGTAAAACAAAATTACTCAGACTAGTAACTGCAAGATTCACGGTGGACAAGTGAGTGAAGAAGGAACCTGTAGCTTTACTAGTGAGGGATATACAGTGAGGCAAAAAGTGGCTTTTAAGCACCAGAGACACTTTCAGGGATTTAGATATAAATTTCAAGAAGAGATAAACATCTTTGAGCTTTCCTTTATAGATGGGCATCTAAATTCCCTCTTCAAGGGGAAAAAAGTCCTTTCTTTCAAAAGGATGATGTGCAGTCTCTTTAGTATATAAAATGCCATTTTCACAAGGAGTAGGAAAAAATATTTCAGTTGAAGAGAGAAATGTGTGGCTTCTCTGACTAATATGTAATTTGCTGTAAAATATGGGGGGGAGATCCTTCACAGGGGAGAGGAGAGCTTCCCAGAATATAGCCTTGTGTTTCCTTAGAGGTGAGATTTAAACCCAAAATTTCTGTATGGGAGAGCTCTGGTATCAGTCTACTGTATAAAAAGAGAACTCCTTTTCTGTCTTTTGTACAGGACTGAACATCCATGGACCATCTCCATCAGATGAATCTCTGTAAGTAAAGCAAGAAAAGAAACATTTACTCTTATTCAAGTGTAAACATGAATTAAGTATACGTGTAATTAGCTCCTGGCCAGAAGACCACTGTATCAAGTGTGGAGCCAAGTCTAACCCAATTAGTCTTGTTAAGAGGCAGAGTACATTACCTCTAAGAGTGGAGTTAATATTGTTGCTTGCTATGCTTTTACCCCATGGAGATATGCTAGATCCCAGAGCTGGCTGAGGGATCACTACAACATTGCTCAACAAACACAAGCACATCCTAAGCTCTCCTTGTGAAACTAGTACAGTAAGGCAGTGCAGTTTACTTAATTAAAGTTACCTTTTGTAGAACAGAGGAAAACAATATCTAACAACTCTAGGCAGTCTGCAGTCAGCTATTTCAAAAAAGCTTAAAAAGTCCAAGTACGAACCACATCCCACCCATGCAACATACAAACGATTGATGTAAATCCTTTTGAAGAGAAGAAAGGGAATATACTCTGGAAGTTATAATTTTCTTAAAATTGCAGTAGTGCTCTTCATTTCATTGAGATAATTAAGCTAAAATTATCTTTAGGAAAGAAATATCCACAATTGCGTGGAAGGCACTGTTACAAGAGGTAATTTATTTCACCACACAGACTCATCGAAACCATTAGTCTAAGATGAAATAAGGTTGTACACAGCAAATAACAGGAAATCTTTCTAAATGAAATTTTTCTGAATACTGGAGAACTATTAGCTCCTTGTTATCTCTGAAGTTTAAAATGTGGTAACCATTTTGCCATACAGACAAATCCTACTATTTAGAAACCTTGAAGCCATAGATAGCAAATTCACTGATCATAGAATCACAGAGTCATAGAATCCTAGAATATCTCAAGTTGGAAGGGACCCATAAGGATCATTGAGTCCAACTCCCTGCTCCTCACAGGACTATGTAAAACTAAACCATATGACTGAGAGCATCATCCAGACGCCCCTTGAACTCTGAGAGGCTTGGTGCTGTGACCGCTTCCTGGGGAGCCTGTTCCAGGGACCGACTGCTCTCTCAGTGAAGAATCTTCTCCTAATGTCCAGCCTGAACTTCCCCTGATGCAGCTTCATTCCCTTTCCTTGTACCCTATCGTGGGTCACCAGAGAGAGATCAGCACCTCCCCTTCTACTGCCCCCCTTGAGGAAGGTGTAGACTACCATGAAGTCACCCCTCACTGATGAGGTCACCCCTCAGCCTTCTCTTCTCCAAGCTGAATGAACTAAGTGACCTCAGCCACTGCTCGTAAGACATGCCTTCAAGGTCTTTCACCATCTTGCTCACCTTCCACTCGACACACTCTAAATAGTTTGATGTCCTTCTTATATTGTGGTGCCCAAACTGCACACAGCACTCGAGGTGGGGCTGCACGAGTGCAGTGTAGAGTGTTACAATCACCTCCCTCAACTAGCTAGCGATGCTGTGCTTGATGCACCCCACTTTTGGCACTTTTGGCTGCCAGGGCACACTGTTGACTCATATCCAGCTTGCCATCAACGCAGACCCCCAGATCTCTTTCCATGGGGCTGCTCTCCAGCCTCTTGTCCCCCGGTTTGTATGTGGAACCAGGGTAACCCCGTCCTTGGTGGAGAATCAAGCAGTCACTCTCGTTAAATTTCATATGGTTGGTGACTACCCAGCTCTTTAGTCTGTCTAATATAATATTTATACACATGCTTATTCTAAGCTTCTTTAAGTTTTATTTCTAAATTTCACCACTGTTGTAGGTAGCATAGCTATTTTTCCTCCAAAAGGAGGAAAAAACATTTTCAGATGCAGTAAAAACCTGCAGTGATTTTATTTTTCCCTTCTGCTTCTCCAAAGTTGAGTGTCTTTAAAAATTTATTTTCTCTTTCATGCTTTGACAGAAAGGTACTCTAGCAGCATGGAGCCAACACCATCAAGGTCACCATTGACTGAGGAGCACAGACCCCTCGGGACTGCAAGCAAAGCAGGACAGGTCACTGCCAGCCACGGTGGCAGCCAGCTCAGCATGTGGCTGAAACCACCCAGTTCTTGCCAGATGTGGTCACAGCCTTAGCTCTGAGAAAAGCATCAGGTGAGCCTAACTCAGAACGTGATTTATTTTGAGATGACCACTGAGCCTGAGCTGGGTGGGATGTCACTGTGGCTCTTATTCATCACAGGGACAGACCAAACAGGCTAGCACGGCTGCAAAGATTTCACCAGCTTCCCACGTGTGACAAAGCTCCATTTGACAGTGCAGGACAGAGGCAGAGCATTTGTGGGAAGGTGTCATTTTATTAAAAAATGAGCTGAATATGTGTTGGGTTTTTATTTGAAATTTAAATTTAATCTGTAGTAGATAAATCTTACACAGTTACATCTCTTAAGCACTTTATTTACTTCCTGCAAACATTGGAGAGATTCCTTTCTGGTGGATTTTATAGTTAAGACTTTTAGAAATTAGTCTCTGTCAGTGAGTTGCATCACAGGATGCAACTTACTGATACCAGAGGCAGCCATAAGTCAAATGCCGAAGTCAATATAAGTTCACAGAAATCAGTGTCTATGGTACTATATAGATTAGATCTAATAGACTGTAAATAAGAATATCTAATATGTGTCCATACACTAAAATACTCTCAGAAAAAAAAAAAAAGGCCTTTTTCTGTTCCATATGCAGCAACCAGTGTGAGCAGCTATGTCTGCTGTCAAACCAGAAGACCAACAAATTCATATTTCAGTTGGTGAGAGCAGAGCCATTTCTGAGGCTAGTGACCTTCCATCCCACAAGCAAAGCAGGATAGAGCTCAGATGCTTGCTCGGTACAGCAGAGGCCAGCTGGAGTGAAGAAAGGGGCAGCCTCTGTCCCCATGGTGGCATCTCATGCAGTCCAAACCGAAGTTCAGAAAATGAGCAACCACCAAGATACAGCCACTGATCTATCTAGTTTATTTGTATTTCCCAATTAATAAGAGTGAATTGTTGTAGCCTGTCCGTGAGAGATAGATAAATGGGTCCTGGAAACCAGGTTTATATCTTGGTGCGCTTGCCTGGCCAGATGCATCTGCTAGAAAGCTTTCCCAGTCACTGGTGCTGCACGACTTACTAACAGGGGCTAGGGAGGGGATGACCCTCATACAGTGAGTGTCTAGAGTAAGCACCCATCTCTGCCCCACCTCCCAATTTTTTTCTTAATGCTTTTATTTATCCAAGTGGATAAATAAAATTTATTATAAAATGTATACAAAAGCATTTTTTCTTAATGCTTTTGTCCACATTTTTATCTATCCAAGTGGATAAATTAGGTAGAAATTCAGAAAGAACCTTATTTTTTCACAGCAAACTCTGTTACATACTAAGTTAACAGTACCTCAGCATTGGTAGAGCAATTCAAAAGATGTGAAATCAAAAACTACCTCAGTAAGTATCTCCTTAGTAACCCTTGCACCGTAATCTTTTTCACAGATGCCACACTCCTCCCCATAACTGCAGAGCAGCCATCACGCACAGTCACCAGAGAGACCCTTGTGTACACCACCAAAGAGCCGTTCTCTCCCACCGAAGCTATGAATGTCTCAGTCTTGCATGTTACATGCAGAATACTGGTATCAGATTTATAATATGTAGCTCATACCTACCTCTGAAAAGACTCCATCTGAAGCTATTTTGCTGTGGAACAGCTTTCCATCCTCATCTTACCCTAAAATATAGCCAGTTTGCTTCAAGCCACCATGTATCACTCTCTTTGCAGTAGATAAGTTTACAGCTGTTGATCAGTCTCTTCACAGATGATCTGTGATTCCTGTATTCTAACCCAAACTGCACTGAAGGCTAAGAGATTTCCAACTATTCTGCAGTAGCCTAAACTCTGAAGCTGGAGACACATTGTCATGGTTTAACCCCAGTCGGCAATTAAGCACCACACAGCTGCTCGCTCACTCGCCTGCCTCTGGTGGGATGGGGAGGAGAATTGGAAAAAAAGTGAAACTCATGGGCTAAGACAAAGACAGTTTAATAGGACAGAAAAGGGAAATAATAATAGTAATAATAATAGCAACAGTAACAACAACAACAACAATAAAAAAATATACAAAGGAAGCGATGCACAGCACAATTGCTCACCACCCATTAACCAATGCTTAGCTAGTTCCTAAGCTGTGGTGTCCCTTCAGCCAACTCCCCCTTATATACTGAGCATGACATCACATGGTATGGAATACCCCTTTGACCAGTTTGGGTCAACTGTCCTGTCCATGTCCCCTCCCAGCTTCTTGTGCACCTCTGCCCTGGCAAAGCACGGGAAGCTGAAAAGTCCTTGACTTAGTATAAACGTTACTTAGCAACAACCAAAACATCAGTGTATTATCAACACTATTCTCATCCTAAATCCTAAACACAGCACTATACCGTCTACTAGTAAAAAAAATAACTCTATCCCAGCCAAAACCAGCACAGATATAAAACATGGTTTCTTTTACTCCTGCTCTTGTAAAGGCACCACTGACTATGAATTGCCTTGCTCTTTGCTCCACTGCTGCCATTGAGTAGATCCTGAAAATGCCTACCAGTGAGGACTTCTCAAGAGTAAAGCAAAGGAGGCATGTACCTCAGAAACGTAACCATCTGGGATAATTCTGCAAAAGTAGGACACTTTCAAGTTAATTTAGAGGCTTACAGAATTTAGCAGACTACACTCATGATCTTTCTACGGCACATTACACGTTTAGACTCAGGTAACGCTGTGCACTGGCTTAGTCATAAGTGCTGTTGGGTCTACTTAAAAATAACTAGCTCCTGACCCACTGAACTAAGAGAAAAAGCTATGAAAAACAGTGGGACAATCTATACTTAAAAAACATTTGTGCTAGTAATCAGTTTGCAGGAGTCTTACAGAAAATTACTCATGCATAAATTACAGAAAAGACCAAAAGAAAAATTTTCAAAACCACTTTGAAATTAATAGACTTCAACAGAACAAAGAAAAATGCATGTAATCTAAAGTGTAACCATTTCACCTATCATTAACCGTTCCATATTAAGATACATTAACATCTTTAGTTTTCTCCTCCAGTTAAATAAACCATTTTTTTAAAGGGCTCTGTGTTAACACCTGATTGGTGCAACTCAGGATTGCCTCAGTTTAACAGGGAATTCAATCAG
Source organism: Grus americana (assembly GCF_028858705.1). Lineage (NCBI taxonomy): Eukaryota > Metazoa > Chordata > Aves > Gruiformes > Gruidae > Grus > Grus americana. Next base: position 82,225,133 of record NC_072891.1, read on the forward strand.
TGCCAGTACAAACCAGGGAGTAACACTTTCTGCCACATTTAATGAAGAGACTTTGCACTTTGTAACTGTTCATTAAAGTCACAATAAGATAAGAATCCTAATTTGTCTCCGTATATTTGAATTTGCTGTTTTTCCATGCCATAACTCTATCCAAAAAAACCAGCTGCAGCTAAACCTGGGGGGGGGTTGTGGGTTTTTTTTTTTAATGTTGATTTTGATGAAGGAGATCAGAAAGCAACTTACAGTCTCAAAATAGCAGGAGCTGTTACTTGCAGAGGGATATTTCTTTTGGACCAATATACATTTTGTCTTTAAAATTGTAGAGTAGAATTATTAATAATGACAGGAAAATAACTCTGCAGCCAATTTAAAGAGAGCTATATTTACCCTAGATATAGGGAAAAGAAACTAAGTACTTGGCAATATTAGAAAACACCCTGGTGGCCAGATGTGTGACAAAAAGCATTATTGTAAAATACATGTGGTAATTATAATATACCTATAGGCAACAACTTCTATTTAAAAAAAAAAAAAAAGTTGTGACTTTTATAGAATATGTGCTGCTAATTATCTTCAATCTTTGAGAAATACTGTGATCTACTGCTTTACCAAAATAAACAGAATTTAAGTTAAATAATCATATAGTAAAGAATACTATAATTTCATGGTTTAAATATTACATCAAAGTTCTTTTTTCCAGGTATTTCAACCAATGTAATGGCAGCCTCAGATGTGACCTTTAGTTTTTTTTTCCATTTTTATGTATATAGTTCCATACATACTTAGCTCAAGCATAAGGAAGCATATATCCAGACAAACACAAATTTTAAATGGAGAGTCAGTGATAAAATGGCTCTATCTCATGCCAAAACTCAGTTAAGTAAACAAACACTCTCAGTCCTAATTCTCAACATTTACTGGACCTCTTGGTTACCAATGCAAGTGAGCTGATCAGAGGTATCAAGATTGGAGGCAGCCTGGGCTCCAGGCACTGGTGGAGTTCGCAGTCCTGAGGGAGATGGGACAGGTAAACAGTGAAGTTATGACCCTGAATTTTAGCAAAGTAAACCTCCAGATGTTCAAGGAGTTCATCAATGGGACTCCCTGGGAAACTGTCCTCAGGGACAAGGCAGCAAAAAGATTTGGCAGATCTTTAAGGATGCTTTCTACAGAGCACAAGAGCTCTTGATCTCCATGTGTAAGAAACCAGGCAAGGAAGGCAAGACACAGGGGTGGCTGAGTCCAGAGCCCCTGATCAAACTAAAGGGCAAGAAGGAAATGCACAGGTATCCTGGGAGGAGAATAGGGCTGCTGTCTGGTTGTGTAGAGATGGGGTAAGGAAGGCTAAGGAAGACAACAGTCTTTATATTGAATCAAAATACATTAAATTTTTTTTTTCTTTTGTGATGGTTAGCTTAATGTAAGGTGTCATCTTTCTCCACATTTTGCTTTCCCAAATTTACACGCTGCCGACATTCAGATGTTGTTGGTTTTATAAAAAATAGATGTTACTCTTTTAGACTGGATGTAGTCAGTGTTTCTAGTTTGTTCTCCACTTTTAGAGACTGAGATAAGTTATAGAAGAAAAGCTTAATGTACCCAAAGAACTTATGCCAGAAAGCCTAAAAATTTGCCAAACAAGCCTGAAAAAAATTGTGAAATAGAGATGTAGGGTGATGAATTAATTTGAACTCTCCACAGGTAAATGTTTGAGTCAAAAGCAGGATGTTTTTGCTTCACTAATGTAATGAAATACTGGGTCAATTTACTTATTTTATTTGACAGACCACAGAAAATAATGATTAGTGTGTGGCGACACAGAGTTTGTAAAATGAAAAAGGAGAATATGTAAAACAATAAGTATGTTCTATGTCCAAGTAGAATAGTAAATAAAAGGTTTATAAAATTTGTAGAAAATGCCACTTGTTTCTAGAAAAATACAGAATTAAAAGTAATTCAAAGTAATTCTTAACAGGAAAGTTTGGTTGTAAAATAGTTGGGAGGAGACTGGCTTAAAACTAAGTGTAAGAAATTTGTTGTCAACTACAACTCTTACCATAATTTTTTAAACTTTTTTTTTTTTTTAATCATAATTGGAATGAAGAGATAGGAAAACCCTTGTTTTCTCTGATTTGGAAAAGGCTAAGGGTGAAACTCTTCACCAAGAGTAGGGTCCATTCATGTAAATGTTAGTCATTCTTGCTACTCCTCATCTTCACACTGACCCCAAAACACCTGTATGTATGTGCTTTATTCTGAGAGTGTGCAGATACCTTTTGAAGGTTAAAGGCTTATAAATGTGCATACCACTCTGCCAAGAATGAAATCTGCAGTAGGAGATTGGTATAGCATCTTGGTGCGGAAGACAGACTTGGCGCCACTGTTGTGGTTCAATCCCAGAAAGCATCTCAGACCCCCCAGCCGCTTACTCACTCATCCCCAGTGGGATGGGAGAGTTGGAAGGGTGGAAGTGAGAAAATTCATAGATTGAGATAAAGGCAGTTTAATAGGTAAAGTAAAAAATGTGCATGCAAACATGATGGTTACTTGGGAAGACAGACATCATAACGCTGAACTTCTTCTGCCTTCTTTCCCTGAGCACGATGTCATGAAATCATAGAATCATAGAATGGTTTGGGTTGGAAGGAGCCTTCCACTAGATTATATTGCTCACAGCCCCATCCAACCTGGCCTTGAACACTTCAGGGATGGGGCCTCCACAACCTCTCTGGCAACCTGTGCCAGTGTCTTATCACCCTCACATTAAAGAATTTCTTTCTAATATCTGATCTAAATCTACCTTCTTTCATTTAAAAACCATTACCCATTATCCTACCACCGTACTCTCTGATAAAGAGTCCCTCCCCATCTTTCCTGTAGGCCTTTTAGGTACTGGAAGGTGCTAGAAGGTCTCCCTGGAGCCTTCTTTTCTCTAGGCTAAACAACGCAAGTCTCCCAGCCTGTCCTCATAGGGGAGGTGGAGGGATACAATAAAATAAAGAAAATTAAACTCACAAACCAGTTATAGACATAGTACCCACCTTATGCCATCTAGTCAGTGGTTACTTCACTCTTTTGAAATATGGAAGACGTGAAACCGAATACTCTCTGCTTGATACAAATATACTCAACTCTCAAACTTACAGAGTATTCTGTGCTGAATTTCAATAAATATCTGTAGATAAAGTTGTTCCAGAAACAAAATAAATGTTACCAGTTGAGATACAACCTTATGTGTAAAAAATTAAAGCTATACCATTCACACAGCTTTAAGCACGTTGTATTTCACTCAATCACAAGTTATGAGTCTTAAGACAGAAATAACTGGATAAAATTCAATAATTTCTCAAATGTGGAATCAGATCAGGTAATACAGACCTTCAGCCTAATAAGATGTCAAAATTTACTTATCTACTTATCTAGATTCTTGTATTGACATTGAAGAAAAAATTCTCACCACTAAATAGGAATTTTAAATATGTCAGATTTTGCTTAAGAACTCTGTTTTCCTCTGTTGACTGTAAAGAAAAGCGTGGTGACTAAGTCAGCGTTCACATCTATAACAGGCGGCAGAGATGGGTGAAATAAGCTCCACCTTGGGGGTCTGAGCAGACATACATAAGGAAATCTCTGACTTCTGTTCCTCCCATAGAACAACCTGTTTTCTGAACACATCCTTTGTCCATCCTCCCTATTGAATGAACGATCAAAAATCACAAACGTGCTTTTATGTGGTGTACAGTCTACTGTGTATTTTGGCCATGTGCCTGGCAGCAGAAATGTATGAAGACAAGTTCTGTCCTGTTGTCTGCAGGAAAGAATTAAATCATACTTTGTTTTCCTGTAAGTCAGCAGGACAGGAAGCAGTTTACTATATACATTTTGTTCCAGACATACCCAGCCATTTACTATTAAAACTTTCATGGAGAACCTGCATCATATTCTTATTTCACTCAAGTTAATTTACCTACTGCTCAATCTGAAAGAAAATCAGTAGAATACAGTAATACCTGAAAACAGGACTGCATTTTGTTAGACATAGTCAAGGTTAGGAAATACTCCCATAGCTCAGGAGTTTATTATCAGCTTATAAACAAAGAAAGCCTCAGGGTATTTAAATAAATGGACTGCTTAAGAACATTCAGATCAGTCAAGTAAATTTACTGAGTATAAATCATACCATGGTACTTCTTCAGAGAGACCTTTCTGTGAACTATACTGAAATTTTCTTGGAAACCTGTATAATAGCATGTATCTAATTAAAAATGTTTTTATTTGAGGGTAATTTTTTTCAGAACAGATTAATGGTTAATATGTAATATGCATAACTTTTCATAAACAAAGCCTCAGATCCCAGCCAGAACAAAACTAAACTAAGACTTTGACAAACTTTAGGCATCTGTCTCTCAAAGTGCACTCCAAAAACAGCATTTTGGCTGCCATCTAACACAGATTCTCCCAGGTAAATCTAGATTTTACATGAAAATGTTTGGCTGAAAAATGTTTAAGCTGTCATTTTTGTTTGTTGGATTTTATTTTATTTAAAGAGGTCTAGAAGTTCCTGTTCTGGGCACGACTTGCTTCTTCCTAAGCCTTTTGAAATATTCTGTTAGTGGGGTAGAGCAACACAGAAGGGACACTGTCCAAAATGTAACTAAAGTGTATGGGATTGGTACTGATAGTGCTGGGATCCTTGAAGAACGGTTCCTTCCTAAAATATATTGTGACCACGAGACTGGGCCCATATTCATATGATGCCCCAATCTCACTTTGGAAATGGATGTTTATTTTTTTCCTCAAGATCCAGGTGTTCAAATTCACATTTCCACCACCTGGAAGAGTAGCTAACCCACCTTCCTGTAGTTTTGGCCAGCTGAATCACCTCCAGATTTGATGAAGTCTGCCCGCTCTGCAGAAAGAAACACATCCAGTGGATACCCTCAGGATGGGTAAGTGAGAGGTTATCTCTGTAGGTATGTGCTTTAGAAATTCATCCTAAAAAGGCAACCAGAAAAATTTCATATTAGCTCAACTATAGGATTATAGACTTTATGGCAAAAAAGTAGCTCTGATCTGACTTACTCTGAGACCATTCACTTCAATTAAGCCATTCAAAATTAATTATGCCATTTCCACAGCAACCATGCCCTGAAGTGACTGTTTAAGTTCATCCACTCTCAGGATGGACACTAAGGTCACATTCATGCATGAGCATACCTTGATCTTCTATCTTGTCTTTAATACCAGTTTAAAATACACCACGTATATTCTTAGGCACTCTCCTCATTAAGATCCTTAAAATTAAATCCACTTCTTGATGAGTGTCAGATGACAACAATAGTACATAGACTATATTTTTGTGAATAAAAATCATATGAATAAAAAAAAAAATTTCAAATTTGTAAAGTAAAAGAAACCATCTACTATAACAAAAAAAATTAAAAATCGTACTTTTGATGTGGAATATCTAAAATAATTGGCACTGTCCGAAACAAAGACCATTTTTCAGACTGTTTAGAATGTGAGTTAGAAAACCGACTGAAGGCAGCTGAAATTCCTGGAAAACACTGGCTGCACAGACCTCAGACAAGGTTTTGAGGCAGAGTACTGGATGAAAAAAACAACAGCAGCCATGAACAATGACAACAATTTTATTTTTCCACAGTGCTAAACAACATTTGCTTGACTCTCTTCTGGTGCTACAAAGGAGCTGACCACTTTGTGAATAAAAGCAGCACTAAGAAAGTCTTCAGAAGGTATTTATCTCATTCCTCCTTTCTTTCATTTTTTTCAAGAAAATATTTCTGTACAGCTGAGACGAATAGAGTTAAATCTCAAGATACTATATTGTTTCAATGTCCCTGTTAATTTAGCTAGGAAAGGCATTCAACACAGAAATATGTTCAATTACTTTTTTATGGATCTTTACATACCTTGAAAGGCGCTTTCTTTTTTTTTTCTTTTTTTTTTTTTTCCCAAAGCACTGCACATGTCTTTGTAAACATAAATTGAGACAGCAGTTGTATACACCAAAGTTTCTTTGGGATTTGCATAGATTTTTATTTTATTTTATTTTTTAGTCTCAGGTTATTATATAAAATAAGAGTATTTAAGGTCATGTGGTATGAGTTGTTGAAAAATATTAGTTCCAAATATTCCATCAAACTGGTGGTTTTGATTTTGTCTTTTGTTTAAAGCGTGAAACTAATGCCAGAGAGAACTTACCTACTCCTCTGAATTCTTTCACAGAGACACAAATCAGCTTTTAAATAGCTTATTTTCTAAAGAAAATATCTGGACAAATTTCTTTCACAATTTTTTATTAAAAACCAGACATGATCAAGTAACTGAACTATTTCAGTTATTAAATGTCTGTGAAGGAAACACTTCTTCATAAATTGAATATGTTGTAGCTTTTCCTTTGGCAGACAACTTCAAATAATGAAGAGAACAAATTCAAGTCAACTACAGCCTGGAAGGAATACATGTGAATCTTTTCATATGTAACTCCCTTTTTAGCTTTTATAACAAAGGAGAGGATATCAAGCCTATTTAGTCAGTTATAGTAATTTTACACTTTTGTACTTTCATTGGAAATGGTTTTATTCTTGATTTTCCTTATTCTTTTTATATTCTCTGATGTAGTTTTAGGAGAGGAGAAACCATTAATAATATGGGATAGCTAAAGCCGACTGAAATTCACTGGATTTTGGAATATGTAATTTACAAATGTGGCCTCCATAGTCATATTTAGAACTCTTGCATTTTGTTTTAACAATACAATGTATTAATCACTTCTAGAAACGTACATTCCAGTAGGAGAGAGTATTATGTTTCGAAAGATAAGGAATGGGTAGTGAAACCAAATATATGGAAAATGGTATTCTTTGTTCATTGTTTCTGCAAATATTTTTCCTTGCCAAACAAATACATTCTGTGTTAATATTCTTATTCCTTAAGAAAGTTTAACTAACCTGGATAGAGCTAATAATTTGGATAATTCATGTCCATTAAGCAAGCTAGCTCAATCAAAGCCTAAGACATTGTACAGTGCACACACATTCCGAGTGTGAAATCAGAGAGGGTGAAGGGTTTATAATTCTACATATTAACAATTCAGTCCCCAAAATGGCAAAATCTCCTGACATACGTTCTTCTAAGACTGAATTTTCCGATTTAAGTGGGGGAAAAGAAAGAAACTCACATTAAGACCCTTCTATTCCAATGAAAATAGAAACTAATTAGGACACAGAGAACACCAGACAACAGCAATATTACCAATGTAAAACCAGTACTTCAAGATTTGCAATTATTCTTATTGCAATCCTCTTGATAGCTCTAGACAGCCACATTCAAAGATGCTCATTTTTCCTTATTGTTCGCCTGATCATTTCCAGGAACACTAAAGCTGTGGCTGTTTGGGTTAGCAACATGGATTGCAGAGACTATTTGACTTTCATTACTGCCAGCAGTTATCTCAGATTCAAGTTTGTAGTGCAAATACATGGGAATACAAATTCATTTTTGTAAACTTTCTGAATCAGTTGCTTAATATTCTCTTTCACTGAACTTTTCAGAGATAATTTTTTTAAATAATTGCAAATGGGATGGTGACAGACAAAGATCTATAGAAGCTATTTTATTAAAAAAAAAAAAAAAGAAGATTATGGGACATTTTTCAATAGCTGTATGTTTTTATTTACAATGCATGACAATGGCTAGACATATAATGAGTTTTCCCCACAGTTTAACCTGTAGAATGGACTTCAGACTGCTTCACTAACTTGAGTAGACTTTTTGTAGATAATTAGGTTGTCTGACATGAATCTGAACAGAAAGAAGGAGGGAAGCATTGCACTGATACAACCCAAATCAACTCAAATTAATAACTAGTAAAATAAATTAATTGTAACACTACTCTATTGTAGCAATCAGTGAGGAACATTCAAGAAGTAAATATACTGAATAACTGACCCAAAGATGAGAAAAGAACAATTATTTTTGAAAGCCTTAGAATATTTCATTCTGTAAAGTCTCTAGCAGAAAGATTCATTTAAAGATTATCGTATTAAACTCTGAGAAGTTTCCCCACAATTTGTGTGCAATTCAGAGGGGAAAAAGTCTGCAGACCATATTGGTATGTTTCTTTACTCTTAAGAGATAATGTATTTTTAAAAGTTTTTCAGTGACCAAGACTTTCAGTTAAGCTTGTTGGGAAAGTACATCTTGCTGAACCAAAGTGAGCAGCTTACAAGGCATTTTAAGTGGTAGCCCATTGACCAAGCTTTCATGCTAAGTGGGATTACCACCCAAGCCCAGATGTATTCTCTTAAATGTATTAAATATAGTCTTCAAGAGACTGTCTGGACTGAAACTAAAAGAATATGCTATAACAAGCATCAACAAAGAACTTCTTATAGTAAAAAAAACCCAACACTGTGAATAAGACCAAAAATATATTTCCCAATTATATATCATTTGGCCCTGTTAAGGAAAATTTTTGTACTCAATAACAACAAAAGGAGATTTGACATATAGACATAACCCTTCGGATCTGCTAGTAAAAACAATCTCCCCTTCTCCAGTTTATTGTATAGGAGAAAAAACACAATCAAACCTATCCCTGCAGAAGCTGCAGCCATGAGTCACAGAACAATTGGTTTGTGTCATGGTTTAACCCAGCCAGCAGCTAAAACAACCAGACAGCCCTTCACTCACTACCTCTGCCCCAGTGGGGTGGGGGAGAGAATTGAAAAGAAAAGCTAAAACCTGTGGGTTGAGATAAACACAGTTTAATAGGGCAGAAAAGGAAGATGATGATGGTGATGATGATGATGATGATGACAATAATAATAATAATTAATAATAATAATGAAGAAACAATATACAAAACAAACACACAGCACAATTGCTCACCACACTGAGTCAATGCTCAGCTAGTTCCTGAGATGCCCCATCTCCCAGCCAACCTTCCATTTATATGCGGGGCATGACATCATATGGTATGGAATATCCCTTTGGCCAGTTTGGGTCAGCCGTCCTGGCCATGCCCCCTCCCAGCTTCTTGGTCACCACCGGCATTCTCGTTGGCAGGGCAGGATGAGAAGCTGAAATGTCCTTGACTGCTTGGCAACAACTAAACACATCAGTGTGTAATCAACATTATTCTTATCCTAAATCCAAAACACAACACTAATCAGCTGCCAGAAAGAAAATTAACTCTATCTCAGCTGAAACCAGAACAGTATGACATAAGAAACACTGAGTCATTGTGAAGTTACGGCGTCTAATACATCCAATTTATCTGAGTCTGCAGACAACACCAACTCATTTGTATTGACTAAAGGGAAAATAAACCAATAATGCTGCGAATACAGAATTTGTTGAGCAGTGGTCCTTTGACAACTCTTGCCTCCACTTCCACCTCCTCTCAAAAACTCAGATGCCAACTTGTGGAAAAACTGAGGAACTTAATGCAGAAATTGGGACAGCCATCACAATAATGAAAAACTCTGTCACTTTTCTTTTGCAAATAAGATTATACATTAGAACAAGTAGAAATCAATATTTCTCTATTTCTGTATCAGTAAAACCTATTCTGTCCCTTAAGAAGTGTCTTAATGTCACAGAGACACATTAAGAGTGGAGAAACCTGCAAAAAGGTAAGAGTCAAACACTACTTATTTACATATAAAGTCCAAATTTTCACAATGGTAAGATGAAGCAGTGCATTCTGCAGAAAGACATACATATATATACGTGACCTCAGAGAATATATGAATATTAGTGCTTCACACTAACATTGAAATGATGTATATACTGCCCTAATATAAATATGTATAAACATTTACAAATAAGCCATACAAGGCACAGTCTTACTCAGGCACTGGTATGTGACTCTCCACATTACTCAGCTCTGATCACCCTCCCTGACATCATGTTGGCTCATGACAGCCAGCGCTGCCCCAACGCCAGGCATGGTTTTGGAGGCATCTCTTGCCAGGGACCAGAGGACAAGATTTCAGGGTGGAATGAAACATACGACAAAGAGAAAAAATCTAAATCCAGCTTTTTTGTATCCACCTCTATAATAGAAATTTCCATATGCAGTAGGCAATATAGTTTTGCCAGACAGTCAACATAGCTTTCCTTTTAAAGTCCACTTAGTTATACAACCGCAGCAAGGATACTTTACCCCATACAGCAACATGCACTTCCAGAACTTATATCTTTGTGAGATGAATATGGAAACTGAGGTTTTCAAAGTATGCAGTAGGCTTGGGAAGAGCAAAACTGTGTCCAGGAGAACTGCAAGACAGGGAGACAAAGTGAGGTGGCCACGTTTCTGACAGTAGCCTTAGCTGTCATACAGCAGTAATAGAAAACTAGGAGTTAAAAGTGCCACGCCAGCACAGTGAATTAGTTGAGGTAAGAGCATAAAGAGCTCATAACTGGCTTATGAGCACTATCCATATTGCGGAATGGCTTTTGTTCCATCTCTAACTTACTTCCTCCTTAATAAACAGAATTGCTTCTCCAAGGTAATGTTTCTCAAATGCAGTTCTTTTGCTTTGGTTCTCAGAGCAGAAAGTTTATTTTCCTTTAACAAAGTATACCCTGAATAAAAGTTTGACTTCTGCAATCCTATGCTACAGGAATAAAATCTGAAATTCATGTGAGCCATTCCTTAAAATTGTGTTAGAGAACTGACAGCATGCTTCAATAAGCTTTGACAAAATCACAGGGAAAAGTAAATACAATAAATGATTTTGGACAACACAAGGCAGCAATATTTTAGCAATCTTAATAAAAAGGAAGCCACATCAAGGGAAAAGACGTTCGTTTAGAATGCTTCTTTTCCTCCCCTTGTTTTTTGGTTTGGTTTGGTTTTGGTTTGTTTTTTATTTTTTTTTCCTGGAAGCAATTTAAAGATTCCACAGTGTACAATTTTTCCATGAAACGGTGAACTATGTTCTGACTGAATTCAAGTTTTAAAAGCAATGGAACTATGCACATTTTAAACTGAACTTCTTATACTTTGTCTGTAATACTGCCTAATTGCAGGTCAGTCTAAAATTAAGGCTTATTAAAAGAATATAGACTAATATGAAGAATAATATATAAAGTAATAACCGATATAGAATTTTGTTCGTGTTGCGGTTTTGATATCCATTATAACTAGTTTACATAAAAAATAATAATCAGTAAATATTAACACCTCAATAGCTAAATTTCATTGTAATTACACGAAAGACTCTTGTCTTCCAATGTGCATTCTAGAATTCTTGGCATTGCGTGCTATCTTTTTCAGATATCACTTATATCAGAGCTAACTGAAAAAACAGCAAAGGTAGGTCCGCAAAAAGAAATACCTAATTTGTCACATTTTCCAATTTGTCTGTATAATTTTATTCTTATTGAGATGTCGTTAATAGTTTGCCCAAAATGTGTGATTGGAGGAACAGCCTGGGGTAGCTATTAGGAATAGCTACTTTTCTCATATTGCGTGTGGACATTTATTCTCTGATTTTTCTGTGACCTTCCTGACTGTTAGGAGATGAAGTAAGCTAAACTGAATAGAAGCATGCCGTATAATTCTGTGTTTGTAGGGAATAATGTTGCAACAGCAGAGCAAATGTAAAGCCTGGTAGGAGGGGAACATGATTTTTGCTTTGGAAGGAGATGGATTTCACTCATTTGTACTCTGACTCTCACATCAACATGCTCGCAGGCACCATGACACGTGTGCGCCCAGCTGCTGAATCATCCTCAGGATTCCTGGACTCCTTTTAGGTCTGCAGTCACATTTGGATATGTCTTTTGCATCCTTGCGGAGCTAAGAGCCATCAGTCCACCCTTTCCTTTCTCTCCTAACCTTGGTCTTCTGGGAAAAAACGTATCGAGATATCTGTTAACATCTCGATGGCCTTCTGCTACACTCTCACATGTAGTATAATGATTACCAACTTGCTGTCTTTAGACCCTCGGGAGTCCTCCTGGTTACTTCAGAAGTATCTGTGAAAATAGACGAGGAAAATTAGAACATTGCTGCTATGCATCTGTGCGCACGCCATTCAAATGGGAGCCTGCAGCCTGACATTAAAAAAAATAAAAATCAGAGGTCCAGAAACTGACATAGGTTTAAAACTGCTCTCCCAAAGCATTCAAAATGGCCTAAAAATCATAGCAGTTTTTGCATGTTTTTTCTCATTTCTGTTTATATAGTTTATCATCATTGGTTCAGGTCCTTGCAGCTGCAAGGAGCCTGTCTGCTCCTTTAAATGATATTATACCTGTTAAGAGCATGGAATAGTGGAGTTTATTTGAAGTCACTACACATACTGTGATTTAAATTCTTACCTTAACCTTATTGATAATTTTATTTTGCAATTATGTCCATTACAAAGAACTGAACCTGCAATACAAACTCTGCTTGACCCGTACACCCTCCTTGTCTTTAAATAATGCCACCAGTTACTGCGGAGCAAATTCCTTATCTTCCGAGAGAAATGTGGAATAATTAATTCAGCACAGTCTGTAAAGCCCAGGTTAAGTGTGAGGTAATGATAAAATGAAGCAGAAAAAACATGCTTTTCTATCATGCCACTTTGATAAGTTATCCATAAAATAACAAACATGAGACCTTGTAAGGGTCTACAAGAAGCATGCCCTGCCTGAGTTTAAAATGGAAAACCTACACAGAAATGGGCGGGGGGGAAAGCAGGAAAAAAGAGCAAAAGAGATGTCAGTCATAGGATTGTTTTTTTGCTGTTCCTTTGCAGGAACTTTGAATACATTTCATCATATTCCCCAGAACATACTGAGAGAAAGCTGAACGTATATCACAGTAGTCAGTTCCTTTGGCTGTGCTGACCATGGTGGTCTCCAGTGAACCGTCGACATGACTGGATATCCATATCACGATGTTTGAAAAGCTTTTCAGTAAGACTGAAAGCCACGAATCTGTCAATCGAAATCTGCATGCATACACATTAATGTCCCAGACTGGCCTTACTGCCTGCAGGGCTGTGTAGGCACACCAGAAACTTCCACCATACAGCCGCATTCTGAGCAGGACACTGTGGGATGCCGGACTCGTCCAGGCTTGTTGGTGCCGAATACAGGGCCATTATGACCCAGCAGAAGGGGCCCTGGGGGAGTCCAGCTTGGGCGAGAGCAGGGATTGAGCAACTTGCTTATCTTGCACTGATAAGCACCGGACCTGAACAGGGGCAGGAGATGAGCAATTTGTTCATCTTAACAAGCTGCGGCATCTGACGGGTCTACTCCTTAATCAACTAAGTGACGCCTGGGGTGAGGGGGAGCCTTCACAGCTTGACGTTACTTTGGTAAAACTAAACAGACCACCGCTCCTCTGTACTGAACGCCTTTGTTCTCCGCCACTTCCCCCCCCCAGCCCCAATCAACTGCACAACAAGCCTTGTTAAGGGCCAATCGGCAAACAAGACCTGACTTAGTCCCACCTCGCCAACAGTATAAATCTGGCAGTTAGAATCCTCTTTTTTGAGGACGAGAACTCCAACTATCCGGACGGGTCGACAGGCCTGGACCTCTCTCTCCTCCCCAAGCAGGGACGCCTCTTTGGTAAGATTTGTGCCTCCGATTATGTCGGATGTTACCCTGGGAAAACTATCATTAACAAAAGCGCTGAACTATTAACTTGAGCTCAAAATTGTTGCAGTAAGTGCATTTATCAACGGCAATTCCAAACTTTTATATCTGTCGCCTCAATAAATTACTTATTTTTCTTTTCAACTTTGTGAAGCTGTTTCAGTGAAAGTCCTTAGTGGGGCTCTGACAGGCAAAGGTTGACTCTGGTATGTGGCTATATATATAATCCTTTAGACATAAACCGTTGACCAAGTCTGGGACTAAGACTGGACCTAGCCGCACCTAGGCTCCTCTCTGAGACGGAGTTTAGAAAGCAAGGGGGTCCTTTCTGAACCTTGTGACTCAACGGGAGGGCCTCCCTCAGCCACACATCAGACTCACACCCTTTCACGCGACAGACACATATGCAGTTCTTGCCTATGACGATAGGCTCCTGGGAGAGAAATCGCTTTGTTGTAACAAAGTCAATCTCTCTGCATTTCAAAAGCAACTAATAAGAAGCTCACTACACTGAGTCCGCAGATGTCCTTTGGAGTAGGACTACTAATTAACGAGCATAACGTGGAGTCAGATAAGATATCATTAGAAGCAGTGACAGTCAGGTGATGATGATGTGGAGCAACAATTTAATTCAGTCTCACCCTTTGTGAAATCTTGTAGCTGTTTGAAACGTCAGTAAGCAAGTTTTATGCATCTTCTGTGTTTACAGGTACTTGATGAGCTATTTCACTATGAAGAAGAATATAAAAATCCTCCTGTTGATATCTCAGCAGTGTCTGTTTTGCATCTCAGTATCTTTATTCTTTAACATAGGGAGTTTCTTGCTTTCAGAAAGTTTATCATATCTTTCAGTGATCTGAAGAAAGAGTGAATATGTCAGTTTTCACCTACTCCTCCTCCACTTCTTGCATTCTGCCTCATGTTATTTGATATAAACTATTTTATTTTTTTTTCAGTATTTCTTCCTCTTTCCTCTGCTTCAGACTCTGTATCACAGAGTGTGCTCTTTTCATTTTAATTCTTTTGGTCTGTAAGTAATTTTACATAATCATAATAAAAAACAAATGTCAGTTTGGGGAAAGCAAATAATCATTTTAAATCCCAGAGCTTTTACTGCTACAATCGTACTGCCCCAAAAATTAACCGAGGAGAAAAAATTGCACAGATGAAATTATGTATCTGAGGAGACTAGGTAATTTTAATAATTTTAAGACATTTTATTATAAGACATTTCTTCTGGATCACTTAGGATGGATAATTAAAAATCAGTGCAGAATTTTATTCTCCTAATTTTTAAATTATACAGCAGGTGGTGGGGATGGAGAGTAACAAGGAGAAAAATACTCTGTATGAAATGCACTGTGAAGTTTTGCATGCTTATGAAATTAATTGACATAATTTTCTGAAAGGATATGGAAACAAATATAGCTAATACTTTAATAGCATTTCTTCAGCACATTGAGACACAGGTTGGAAAAAATCAACATGGGTGTAGATCCGTGTCTTTATTTTTCTATCTTATGCAATTCTACCTGTATTCATGACTTGTTTAGAAGTATCTAAAACGTGGTTGCCATTGTACCTAGAATAGGAGACTAGGAAAAAGTTGAGCAGCCAGGTATGTTTGAAAAACAGCTCAGCCTTGAAACAGAAACTGCTTACGATCAGTTCCAACCATTAACTCCCTGACATATCTAATGTGATCTCTTCTAGGGACGAGACCCAGAGGCATCGAAGTGGCATCTGAAACACCGCAAACAGTGTAGCCCTGCCTTAGAAGTGAAGTAGCAGCAGAAAGAAACTTTAAACAGCATCAAATAGCTGTAACAAAAGCACTTGTCTCAGCTTTCTGTGAATGTGAGGGAAGTAGTTTGTCTTTGCTGCAGGCATTAATAACAACGCAAGAAAGCCATTATCCCCACAGTGCATTAAAAAGGCATATAAAGAATGGTATAGCTAAGACTTTCTGGCTCAGTGGACTCTCAGAAATCACAGGACTGTGCGATGTTAGACAGACACCACTACCAGTTGTCAGAGCTGAGACTGTCAGGTAGGCAAGATGGACAGAAGCACTATTTATCAGGCCAGTTTTGCACAAAGGTTATATTTTTGCACTATTGTTTGCTTCACAAAGAACAAACCTTGTGTAGACTACATCATCCTTATGCATTGTCTTGCAATTTTCTGAGCTGCAATATGTTCAGTTTCTGTAAGTAATAAGTGAAAATTGCTAGACAAACATGCACTTTTGATAGAATAATTATTTTATTTGAAAATATGCTGAAGCAAATAAAATTCATTTTCTCTGTACAGCACGATTGTAATGGCTTCAACATAGCTTGCAGCAGTAAATTAACAGCTAATTATCCTGAAACTTTATAGGACGGTGTTCTGAATCCATCAAAAGGCCCCGATGGTATTCCTGATATACTACTGATGAATATTGTCTATGTTCATTTTAAGGTTTTCCCTTCTATTTAGAGGTTCTTCCCATTATATTAAACTGGTTAAGAAATATGAGAGACTCAACTAACAAGACACAAGCTAAAAACACAAGAAAATGTATGCTAATGAAAAAAAATTCTATTTCTGGAAAAGTAAGTCTCTCCTTGGAAATGCTAATTGGCAACGCAAAAAAGATAATTTGTTTCAAAAAATAGACTGAATTGACATCACTATGTTAATTTATCCAATTAAAAATGGTCAAATATGCATTCATGGGGCTTAGGGTTAACAGGTAGGGGTTGTATT
Organism: Grus americana; assembly: GCF_028858705.1. NCBI lineage: Eukaryota > Metazoa > Chordata > Aves > Gruiformes > Gruidae > Grus > Grus americana. The sequence goes on from NC_072891.1 coordinate 82,241,516, forward strand.
TCACAGTCAGTTAGAAACTTGGCAGTCTGGGTTCAAGGTTATTTTATACAGTTTTTGTACATAAATTTCTATCACCTAAAACTGAATTTACTTTCAAGGCTGTTTTCCTTGGTTAAATTGAGGAAAAAAGGTCTTCGTTAGTCTGCTAGTAACATAATTGTACTAATTTACCACAAAACCAAGACTAATACAAAAGCAAACAAAATGGCACTGCTGCACAATGAGTCACATTCTTATTTCTAATGTATTGACAAATGTTGAGTTTTGAGAACATACAGTTTCTTACTGCTGCCAGAGGAAGCTGTATGAACAATGAACCCCTTGCTGTCATCTTTATTCTCCTCTAAGGTTTTTGTTCTTTGGACAACTTAATTCATATTTTTCAAAAATGAAAACAAAACCCACACAGAAGAATAAAGTAAACTCCCAACAGTTGCCTTTACCAAATAAATACAATAAGGAAAACTTTCTGTATAAATGTTCAGGTGCTGGATTTTGAAGACTTCTGAAACAAAATAAATTGGGAGTCAGTAGGAAATTTGCAACTGAATAAAGGCTTCTAAGTCTCTTTCTATTTTACATCATCTGGTTAGTGACAGTTTATGAATCATTTCTTGCCTCTGAAAATGTAGTCACTGCAGTTCAGAAAAGATGCATCAATGAAAGACTGTAAGCTGCTTATGGCAATTTCCATCCCATCGGTAACTGATGTTTACAAGTAAACAAAAATTCCCACTCCACTGGGGATGGAAAGCAAAGTCTGAGTATTTAAATATTTCTATTTTGGATCCTATTACATTTTGAATATCTGAAATTCAATGTTTGCATTCTTAGGGCTGCTTTCTAAGTCATTTAATAAGTGTAAAAAGACAATACCAGCTAACTTACATAACAGCCCCTAACAAACTGAATTTCAACAGCTGACTGAAGTAGTTGCAAAAATCCCTTTAAATGTAGAGGGGAAAAAAATCAATAGAGCTTAGAAATACACGTTTATAATGAATCAGTTGGGATTTACTAATCTGATCAAGAAGCACATAAACTGAACGTTCATTTGAATTTTCAAGCTACTTTGCATCTTTTTTTTTTTTTTTTTTCTTTTTCTTTTTAGCAGGATTTCCTACTACTAATCCAGAACAGGAAAATCCAAACTGTTTCAAGCAGTTTCTTCCAAATGCATTGGTTTGGATATTTTTTCAGGCAAGTTAAACTTGTCCTGGATTTCTGGAGCAGTTGATACCCCTCTGCCCCTGAACCCCTGCAGCTCAGCTGCTGTCCATGCAGTAGTCTTCGCCTGGCCATGGCATGCCTGGAACTGATCAGCATGTTCCCTGTGCATTACTGTCGTGATGCACGAGCCCTCTCGTGCGGGTACTTAACAGCCGCAGTGAGCCTGCATCTTGCAGCTGAAGTGTCCAGAAGCATCTGCTGGACTCGCCGCATCTGTAATGCACCGCAGCTCTGGGCCAGTGCAATAAAAATCCAATCTTTCCCTTGAAAGCTGAATTTATTGTGCCTTTCCAAAGTAACTGCATAAAAATGTGCAAACCATCCTGTCCAAGATAAAAATGTGGAATGTGACCCTTCTGCAGTCCAGTTTGAGATCGAGCTGGGCAAACACCTGGAGACAAATACCACTAATCTCCTGGGACTTTAGAGGAGAAATCAGACACTTGCAACTAAGACCTGGTTTTTTTGAGCCACTTCAGAGAAATACTGAGACAGAGACATTCAAGACGTTCAGCATCTTATATAAACAGGCTTAAATATTACATGTAAATATTACTAGAGAGGTTTAAATGTCTGCATTTGTGTGAACTACACAAAATAATGTAAAAGTCTTCTGTACTTTGTTCAGATGTTTAAGTCAAAACTGATTCTTCAGTCACTGCTTCATGTTGAAAACTAGAGTGAATGAAGTCTGGATATTTTTTTTGAATGCCAGTAAAAAATATGTCTAATAAATCATGAAACATACATTTTATTCATAATTAGCCCTTTCCTATATATTGATGTACTTAAGCATGCAGGAATGAAACATATCCAGGCATGAAGGATGACAAAATATTTTACAGATTTCTCTTTTGAAGCATGGTATTAACTCTATATGACTTTAAGAATACGTCCCTGACAGCAGAAACATGATACTGAAAAGTTAAATACAAGTTCTACATACCAAGTACAATCTTTTGTTCCCAATTCTTACACTGTCTTACACTGTCAAAGACTAATGTTATAAAAAACTATCGAAATATGCAGTGGGTGGGTTAAAATTATTCCTTCTGAAGAGTATTTTTCTCCCTACTTGCTAATGGAATAACATCTGTTCCTAAAAAAGTGACTATAATTGTTATAGCTACCACTAAATATATTTCAAAAATATTTCTTGGGCCCTGAATTATTTCTAATGAGTTCCACTTCCATATGAGTGAGTTTATATAAACTTTTCTTTTAGAAAAGACTAAAAAATACCTAGATAATGAGATATTTGCAACTAGTGCATATATATATACATATACATATATATTTGCATGCATTTATGTTACTTACAAATGCAATTAACCAGATGTGTCAGTTATCAAAGAAAGCATTGTGGTTATATCAATTCCCTTTCTGCTTCCCTTTTGCTGTCTTTGCCTGTATTGACTGAAAGCTATATAATATTCCCTTTGCATCCCTCCTCCCCAGACCCCAAACTTGCTGGATTACTTGCCCCAGATCAAGGCCAGTATGAGGCACTTCAGCTGAAAAGTGGAAGGAATGTGATACTATTTACACACAGTAAAATTTAAGCATGAACCAAATGTTATTTAAAATTACGTTATGTGCAGAGGTAAGGACCTTATCAATTTCAAACCAAATAATAATTTAAATCACACAGCAAAGTCCTTTTCACATTAGCTAACAACCTCCTCAGAAGCATTCACAACAAAATGTAAAGTTCTATGTCACCAAGAAGGAAAATGCCAAAATCCTTAGCGCTTCTTCCAACTCAAAGGAAAGTAATTTGAAGGAAAATAGTACATGAAAATGGTAGATAGTTTACTTACTTGTTTAAATTTTGGTCATTTCACTGAGGAGATCTAGCAAATGTCACATTTAACATATCTAAAATACTAAACCATGGGGCATCTTTGAGATTCATATCAGGGGAAAAAACACAAGCGTACAAGTGTCTCTCCATGCTACAATCACAAGGTATGTCTTCGAGCTGCATGCACACAATAAATTTCTTTGCCCATCTTTGATTATGATGAAACAGTCCAGAATGACCAGACTAGTTTGTTCAAAAGAAGCACAAGATTGGCAGGAGCTGGAATCAAATCTGGAGAAGGTGCTTGTTGTGAGAAAAAATGGCAGCTAGATTGCAAAGTAAATTATAGCCCTGAGTGAGGACAGTCAGCCAAAGGGTTGTTAAGGGATCTCCACAGCTGGAGAGGTATTGCATTATCTGATTGGGTGCAGAGCATTTATATCGATAACCTCACTCCCAGGAAGCAAATGGAACAAACATGGGGAAACATTGCCTTTCGTAAGTTCAGTTTTCTATAATTGTCAGTCATCCTTTATCTCTTAATCTGGATTCAAAAAGACGAGCAGTACTTTTCCATATGTGCACCATTAAATCATATAAATGAAACCCCCAAAACAGGCGTTTTGGGATTAACATATGTTAACTGAATTTCATATTTTATCTCAAATTATGGTAATCAGTCAAAATAAAAGTTTGTGTATAATGCTTAATTCAGAAAAGCACAAATTTATTGTATCAAGGAAATGCTGAGCACAGGCTAATTTTGTATGTATTCATCTCAGGTAAACTTCAGTTTCTAATTTTTTTTTTATTTTTTTTTTTTGTCAGCAGTGAGAAATATATTTTCATACACAATGGTGGAATTTTTCTTTCCACACATTGAAAGAATTACATTGTCATACCACACATTTTTAAAATTTTCTTTCCTTTCCATATTTCTATTTTTTACATGCTTTGAAACTTATGTTGAAATACAGTTTCAAATGTGGTTCTGTGTTTTCTTGTGCTAACACAATTATATTTTGCTGCTCACAACACATAATGCTGGAATACTTCTGAATTATATGTGAAATCTATTATATTCATATAATTAAAAATAATATTGCACATATGGTTGTAAATTTATGTTAATAGTGCCAGAATTTATCATCCACAAGTATTATAAATATATTAGAAAATTAGTCAGTCTTTGAAAGCTTTGCTTGCCTTAGTTGTTGTGAGTTTTTACATATATTTCTGAGCTATACTCTCCCTGGTTCCTTTGGAAAAAAAAAAAATCATGTAATCTGGCACTTTAGAAACAGATGGACTTTCATTACTGTCTAGTTCTGTCCTTCTGTGTCATTTTTTTCTCCTTTGAATGGAAGTGGAATGGCCTACCTAAATATTTATGACTCTGTGATCAGGGCTCCTGCTAGCACTCCATCTACCCTTTAGCTCTTAATCAGGATGGACATATTTAAAACATCAAGTCTGAATCTTGGCCTTCCTGTCGTCAAGAGATATTTTTCCATACATTTAAACAAGTTCATGACTTCATCCTCTGAGGCTAGCTTCTTCAGAAATTGTTCTTGTGTTATTTGCTAGCAGTTAGTTGTTACCAAACACTTCAGACACAACAGGGTTAGCAAGGACAGTGTAAACAGCTCTCAAAAGTAGTGCTAGGATGACTTTTGTATTCATTTCCAGATAGTCCTTTATGCTTCTTTATAACTTTCTGAGTTTGGAATTTTTTATTTATTTAATTTTTCTCATACTGCATAAGTATTATTTGCAATAAATTAAAAATAATAATTTTCATATTTTTCTACTACAAATTCTACCACTTAATTTTTCTTTACATTTTCATACTAAAAACCTTACCTAATTTTATTCCTGTAATCTCATCTACGTACAATCGTGGGCTTCTACATATATTACGGAGAGATGAACAAGTGAGAAATGCTATTTTTGATAAATTCATCACAAAGTATAGCTCTTATGGATATTACAGATCTGGGTTTTTTTATTAGCACTGTGAAATTGTAACCATGAAATATGGTACTTTTCTATGGAGACAAAAATAAAAGTTTGAACTTCATTTATGCAAATTGTTAAATTTCAGTTTCGTTTAAATTTTATTTCAGATCTTTGATCTAGACCAGAAAGAGGTTTTTGAATCCTGAACTAGATCTTAAGCTAGAGAGGCTCAATTTACTGTTTCCATTCTGGGTGTATTAATGGGATTTGATGAATACAAGACTAAAAGCACCATCTGGATGTTAAATAATTTAATAAATTTATCATTAACAAAGGCAACAAATAAATACTCTGTTTCAAATTACTTCTCTAGAAATTAGGCAAGCTTTTTTCCTTTTTTTTTTCTTCCTATATAGAATTTCTCACATGTATAGAATTATTTTCACATAGACTGCATAATCAATCATTATATTTCTAATATGTATTGCCACCTCTGTTTTGAAATGTCAGTGTCTTCATTTAAGCTCTTAATGAAAAGTTCAGGTCTACTGTCTGATATCTACATCAGCATAGTTATGGATTTTAGAAAACTGATATAAAGGAGTAAAACTAGTGGCAGAAGAATCATAATGTGATTGAAAGAGGTGACATATAATGTGTGAAAAATGTAGGTGCCAAGATTGAAAACCACGATTTGTAATTCTTTTGTAAATGGAAACAACACTAACTTAATGGCAAGACCTATTGATCAGTATAATTAACAGAACTGTTGGCAAGGATCATATAATCTGATTTTGCTTTTCACTGATCCTAACCTTATACAAAAATGTCAACAGTTAAATTTTAACTTAGCCATTTACGTGTAGCTCCATTTTGAAAAGCAGACGTAAGGTTGCATAGCTCACTGATGTCACACAGCACAAAATCTGCACTTGCAAAACGGGCTGTTATAGATACCTTCAGATATGTCTACGACTCCAAGTGAACAGCAACTGAATTTTTGGTCCACAAAGGTTTTATGTAGCAGCATTTGACTTGTTTTGGCCCAAAGGAAGAAAAAAGAGGAAGGGAAGGACATCTAAGGTTATTAATGCTCTGTGTCAGGATACAAAGCATGGAGATTAGGTAATTCAGAGAGAAAGGTCCAGGAAAGTGAGGGGGTGGTGGGGGAAGTGCCAGTTATTAGCCTGCCCAGTATAGAACATGAACAGTGTAGAACATTCTCCATACAACAAATCTGCCTGTGACTTTTGTAGTTCATGGCAAGACCTCAGCCAGAGGCATGGAGAAGGAATTTATGAGTTCAGGAAAAGCTTGTAGACCCAACAGCCAATTAACAAAGACCAAAATCTATTTGATATGAGGCATAGCCACCCTCTTCTGTATTCTTTTAAGTATAGATTTCTGTCTGCTAGTAAATGAAGAGACTGACCACTAATTAACCAAAAGAGCTGAAAGTTTAATGACCTCTGCAGACCTTCGTATTTGTTTGGTGACCAAGAACAGAAACAATTTTGCTCAAATGAAAAGGATCGTATTGCTCACCATGACAATAGAATCCTTTCTGAACAGAGGACCAAGAGGAATATATTTATATATTTGTGCTAAATTTTTCAAGGGTAGAAGTATCCTGAAACCTCATTAAAATAAGGCTCTTAAAATAAGAGACATAATCAGATTTACTATGAAATAAAATTTTAATATTATTTACACAAGCACAATTTTAATTCACAATATTTATGGCATTTTATGTTCAAAATGTTCCTGGAAGCTATTAACATCTTCTCCCTAGAGCTTTTCATAAATAACTCTGTATAGTACTTTCTTTAAAACTCTGAAAAGACAGCTATTAACTCAGTGTTTCAATGATGAAGTAAACTGAGATGAAGACTGAATAGGAGTAAAAGAGTTATACATAATAATATTTCTCTGTAAGTAATATTTTCATTAGAAGTCTGTCAGTCAATTCAGAGGACTCATCAAAGAGCAATGTATGATTATTGTTCCTGGTCTTTAATTTTGGTCACTTTTTGCTTTTAAACTACTACACTCCTAAGAGCTCAGAGAAGCTTTCAGGTCCTCAGGACAGGTACTCACACAAAGCTAGTACAGTATTTTGATGGATGATATTTTTTCATTATTAATGTTATTATTGAGATTTATTTGCTTGTTTAATGCTGCTGTATATAACTAGTAGTATAGGGTAAAGTCGATTACAAAATATCTATAGTTCTCTTAGGTCTCAATTTTTACTATTGTAAAAATTTTTAAAAGTATCTTAACTAAGAAAAAAATGCATGTGGTTGTAAATACTTAATATAAGTGTTATATTTTATATGTGCATACCCAAACATATACAAAGAGCATAAAAGAATTTGTGCAATGCAGATGTTTGTGAACATAGTAGGAATTTCAGTTCCTTCTTTACAACTTTTTATCAGCAGCACCCTGTTGTCTAAAATTAGACTACAGGGTCAAATCTTAAAATAAGCTCATGAGGTTTTCTGTTACTTTTTCTCATTTACAAATTTGCATTCAGAGAGGTGTTCTCTCTTTTCAGTCTTCTTTTTTATTTCCTACAAAAATGTTGTCTCAGAAAAAATAACAAGTCATTACACTTATCAACTCAGCTACTCTTATGCTCTGGCAATGCATAGGTAAATCATAGAAGTCTATGGCAAAAAAAAAAAAAAAATCCCATTGATTTGGGACAGGACTTTGCTCAATATTTTAACAGTAATCTTTTTTTTTCTTTATCATATACATTCACTGGTTGCACATGTCATTCCTCTATTATGCTATGATCTGTTTTGTGGGAAGAGCAATAGTACAGTAACACGCTGGAAACCATTTTCTAATTAGAATCATAGAAGCATAGAATGTCCTGAGTTGGAAGGGACCCATGAGGATCATCGAGTCCAACTCCTGACTCCACTCAGGACCAGCCAAATCAGAGCATATGACTGAGAGCGTTATCCAGACGCTTCTTGAACTCAGTCAAGCTCGGTGCTGTGACCACTTCCCTGGGGAGCCTGTTCCAGTGCCCGACCACCCTCTTGGTGAACAACCTTTTCCTGATATCCAACCTAAACCTCCCCTGTTGCAGCCTCATGCCATTCCCTCGGGTTCTGTCACTGGTCACCAGAGGGAGGAGATCAGCGCCTGCCCCCTCACTCCCCCTTGTGAGGAAGCTGTAGGCCATGATGAGGTCTCCCCTCAGTCTCCTCTTCTCTAGGCTGAACAAACCAAGGGTCTTCAGCCTCTCCTCACACGTCTTCCCCTCTAGACCCTTCACCATCCTTGTTGCCCTCCTTCGGACACTCTCCAATAGTTTTATGTCCTTCTTGTACTGTGGCGCCCAAAACTGCATGCAGTACTCAAGGTGAGGCCTCACCAGAGCAGTGTAGAGTGGGACAATCACTTCCCTAGAACAGCTGGCACTGCCGTGCTTGATGCACCCCGGGATACGGTTGGCCTTCCTGGCAGCCTGGGCACACTGTTGACTCATATTCAACTTGCTGTCGACCAAGACCCCCAAGTCCCTTTCAGCATGGCTGGTCTCCAGCATCTCATCACCCAGTCTGCATGTATAGCCAGGGTTGCCCCTTCCCAGGTGCAGAATCCGGCACTTGCCCTTGTTAAACCTCATGCGGTTGGTGATTGCCCAGTTCTCCAATCTGTCCGGATGTCTCTGCAAGGCCTCTCCACCCTCGACAGAATCAACAGCTCCTCCCAATTTGCTATCATCTGCAAACTTCCTCACAACACCTTCTAGTCCTACATCCAAGTCGTTTATGAAAACATTAAAAAGAACTGGCCCTAAAATGGAGCCCTGGGGAGCCCCACTAGTGACTGGCCGCCAGCCTGATGTAACGCTGTTTACCATAACTCTTTGGGCCCGACCTGTCAGCCAGTTGCTCACCCATTGCACTATGTTTTTGTCAAGCTGTATGCTGGACATTTTGTCCAGAAGGATACTGTGAGAGACAGTATCGAAAGCTTTACTGAAATCTAAAAAAATTACATCAACTGGCTTCCCTTGGTCAACTAGATGGGTGACCTTGTCATAAAAGGAAACTAAGTTTGTTAAACAGGCCCTTCCTCCCACGAACCCGTGTTGGCTGTGACCAATGATTCCGTTGTCCTTCAGGTGTTTTTCAATAATTAATTCCTCTGTTCATTACAGACAGCTCACTGAAGAACATTCTGGTGGATCAAATGCTTTTTAGCTACATTTAAAAAAAATAACAAAATTAATCACCTTTGGTAATATAGGTAAATATTATCCTCTTTTTCTTTTACATGTTTCTAGTGCCTAAAATTTCTTTTTAAAGTTCCTATATATTTTGTCCCAATGTCACCACACAGCACACAATTTTTCAGGTTTTACAGTGTAGATTGTTATGTTTAAAAGAGAAATTCAGACCACCCTTGAGTCCTGGTAAGAAATCATTACTCTCTATAGATAATGAATAGTTTGGCATTTAGTGCCTCCAAGATTGCTGAATGCTTGTTTGTAGCTCAGAGTGTTTCTGTGAAAAATTCGAAGTTTTCTAAGCCTGGCCAAGTTGTCAACCATAGGAATACTACCTTCCTTCCTTCCTTTCTTTTCTTTCTTTCTTTCTTTCTTTCTTTCTTTCTTTCTTTCTTTCTTTCTTTTCTTTCTTTTCTTTCTTTTCTTTCTTTTCTTTCTTTCTTTCTTTCTTTCTTTCTTTCTTTCTTTCTCTTTCTTTCTTTCTTTCTTCCTTTCTTTCTTTCTTCCTTTCTTTCTTCCTTTCTTTCTTTCTTCCTTTCTTTCTTCCTTTCTTCCTTCCTTCCTTTCTTCCTTTCTTTCTTCCTTCCTTCCTTTCTTCCTTCCTTTCTTCCTTCCTTTCTTCCTTTCTTTCTTCTTTCCTTTCTTTCCTTTCTTTCCTTTCTTTCTTTCCTTTCTTTCCTTCCTTTCTTTCCTTCCTTTCCTTCCTTTCTTTCCTTTCTTTCCTTTCTTTCCTTTCCTTCCTTTCTTTCCTTTCTTTCCTTTCTTTCCTTTCCTTCCTTTCCTTCCTTCCTTCCTTCCTTCCTTCCTTCCTTCCTTCCTTCCTTCCTTCTTTCCTTCCTTCCTTCCTTCTTTCCTTCTTTCCTTCAATTTTTTTTCTTCCTGTTTTCAAAATAAATTTCTCTTTGAGTTTCTGCTTTGTGAGAAATTAAAATAAATGGGTTTATCCCATATGAAAATTCTCACAGAAATGACATGGTTTGACCAGCTCTTCCAGTAGAATGACCAGGAGAAAAGTCTACAGAACCACCCAATGGCAAGCTGCAATGATAAAAGTGTTTGAAATAAAGCTTTCAGGTGCTGTCAGAGTCTCCAAACAATGATTCTGTTCTGAAGAGAAGGGCTTTAGTACCAGTGAGTGGACTGCCAGAGAAATACCACTTGCAACACACTGCCACAGCTGGTCATCTCAGGGCTCAGTCCTTCCAAGCCCTCATGAACAGTCCTGTTTTGAACAAAAAGGAAATTGAGAAAAAATTCTCAACAAACACTTACTTAGTCATTGCTCTATTCCCAGCCAACCTTCTGCTGTTCTGCAGAGAACTGTTGTTGTTCTCCCTTTCTCTGTCACACAGCAGAAACTGATCTCCTTGCTGGTATCTCACCAACGCTAACTGCTGCTTCTCTGTCAAATGATCAGTAATACTTGGATGCCAGCCAGCCAAGAAGAAAGAGGCCACTGACGGGCATGAAGATCCTCACTGGAAGCTGGCGGTTTGATTGCAGGACCCAGCAACTACAGCTGTGCCATGCATCCTACAGCTGGGCAGAAATTGTCTTTCTACAAGATGGACCCAGAAACAAAGCTATGGATCATTGAGCACCACCCTGGGACAATCAAGGACTAAATCTGCAGAGGGCTAGGCTGCATGGATGGGCTAAGGCTTCAGTAGGCAGCAGCTACCAAGTCAGCTATTTAGCAGCGTCTGAGGCACTACAGCACATGTTTACAATAACTATTGTGAATTAACACCAGTGATATATAGACAAAGCCCAGGTTACTGTTGCCATTCTTTAAAAGGGTGCCAAACATTAATTTAGACTATTTCAGATGATTTTCAAACTGTCTTTGTGTGCTGTCAAGTCATGCACAAGATTGGTTTGGTAGAGAGGGGAAAGTTTTTGACAATCTCCCATAAGGCCCTTGTAGAGAAGCTGATGAAGTATGGATTGGATGAGCAGATTGTGAGGTGGTTTGAAAACTGCTGAACACCCTGGCCCAGAGGGTGGTGATCAGTGGTACAAAGTCTAGCTGACAATCAGTAAATAGCAGTGTTCCCCCAGGGTCAATATTGGATCCACTCATCTACATTAATGATCTGGACAATGGGGCAGAGTGCACCCTCACCGAGGTTGTTGATCAGAGGGTTGTGCTGCCATCCAGAGGAATGTTCATGAAGTTCAACAAGGAGAAGTGCAAAGTCCTGCCCCTGGGGAGGAACAACTGCATGCACCAGTAAATTCTGGGGGCCACTTAACTGGAAAGCAACTCTACAGAAAAGGACCTAGGGGTCCTGGTGGGCACCAACATGAACATGAACCAGCAGTGTTCCATTGTGGCAAAGAAGGCCAGCAGCATCTTGGGATGCATCAGGAGTTTTGCCTGCAGGTCAAGGGAGGTGATCATTCTCCTTCATTCAGCACTGGTGAGGTCACACTTGAAGTCCTGGGCTCCCCAGTGCAAGAGACATGGACATAATGGAAAGAGTCCAGAGAAAGGCCACTAAGAAGGGACTGGAGAACCTCTTCTGTGAGGAAAGGCTGAGAGAGCTGGGACAGTTTAGCCTGGAGAAGGGAAGGCTCAGGGAAAATCTCATCAGTGTGTACTTATATCTGAAAGGAGGGTGCCAAGAGGACAGAGTCAAGCTGTTTTCGTTGGTGCCTGGTGACAGGACTAGACACAATGGGCACAAACTGAAACACAGGAGGTTGTGTCTCAATAATGAGAAACACTTTTTTACTGTGAAGGTGACCGAGCACCTCCACTGGCAACTGGAGGTTGTGGAGTGTCCGTTCTTGGAGATATTCAAAAGCTGTCTGGACATGGTGCTGGGTAACTGGTTCTAGGTGGCCCTGCTCAAACAGAGGGCTTGGAGCAGACGATGTCCAAAACTCCCTTTCAATCTCAACTACTCTGTGATGCTGTGATTCTGTGACATTCCCAGTGACATCAAGAGGAACTTGGATCAAGGGCATAATGTGATATTTTGTATCTGTTCTTAAAGTAAACCTTCATATATTCTTTTAAGGTTTTCATATAGAGTCTTGATAGAACAATATGTTTCAGTATGGAGGCGGAATCCTTATCTGAGCCTAATAGCAGTCTCGTTTCAATAGCTTTAATCCCAGTCTATGTATTCTCCATGACTGAATTACATATGAGTATTTAAAGTATATTTGAAGTATCTGTGTAACCAGCACCTGAATAAGCCATGTCATGCATGTTGAATTCATGGGTGAAGAACGCAAAAGGATCTGTTCCGTTTCATATTCTTTCTAAGGCCTAATCAAAACCAGCTCATTGGATTCAAAATGGCTTTTCCTGCTACAGCAAGCAGTAAAACTGTTTCTGAAAATAACCTGGATAAAGGAATCTTCTATCTGACTACCAATATACGTTCCAAAGAGACATACCACCACATCAGAATTTATCATCCCCTGTATTTCCGTTAAGTACCTGGCTTTCTCCATATTAACCCACTTGTAGCCCAGAAATATAAGACATTTGTTAAAGGATTAACAATTTGTAGTGTGTAGAAGAAAGAATCAATTTACTGTTATATAGGTTATTTATTATTACATTATTTATTATCTTTTTATGTTAAATTTCCCTCCTGTTTTCTTCTCCGTCTTTATCTTTAGCTGGAATTATCTACTCCCAGTGACCTAAAGCTACTCAGTTATGGCAGCCAGAATAATTATGGAATCTGAATTAAAACAAAAGATAACTCTGTATTAGGAGACATAATGAATTATGAATCAAATCGTGCTCTCAAAACTTATGAAAAATAGTAGCAAAATAGAGAAGAGCTAGACCCTACAATGAGACAGCACATTGAAAAATGACTAACCTTATTTTCTTGATGCCTTGTTCCAGTTACAACATATGGTAATGATGACCAACATTAGCGTAAGAGTGACAGTTGCGTAGTGTAACCAGAAAACTTCACCCATTACTACAGAGGTCAGCAGTCTGGGAGCTTGGAAATATGTATCAACATATGCAATTTTAGTCAGCCTAGCTGGCTCTAGTCAAGCAAAGGCAAAATATAGAAATTATTCACATTTTATTTAAAAATATTAAAGATAATCTTTAAATGGAAAAATCACTTGATCTGTTGCATAGGGTGATGGAGGAGGGGTACAGGCTTGGTCTTTAGTATTCTCTGTGACTTTTTAAAAAGTCTTTTAATCATAGAATCATAGAATCACAGAATGGTTTGGGTTGGAAGGGACCTTAGAGATCATCTAGTTCCAAGCCCCTGCTGCGGGCAGGGACCTAATCTCACCTAATGTCAGACATGTATAACACGGACACATCTGAGCTAGTTATCTAGATGTCTTTTACAGTTGTCTGAGAGAAACAGTGACAATTTATTTAACTTATTTTAAACACTTATTTTAGGATAAAATTAATCATGTTCTATAAATACTCCTTTTTTTCCTCCATTGAGTGTATCAGATATATATGTGTTATCAGACACATATGTGTTAGTATAGTTATCAAAGCATGAACTGATAAATCCCACCTTGCCCCCCCTATTTCCTCTCAGCCTTTTTTCACAGTTATCCATGTAAACTGTAAGATTTCTATGGTCACTTTTAAGTTTGTGTGGGGATTAATGTAATGGGGTTTTGAATCAATCAAGGGACTGCTCCAACAGCATCTTTAAACAATCACCAAGGCCTTCTCCCATTTCTGAAATATCAGCATTGTTAATGTGTTTGGAAATGCTTTCCCCTGCTCAAAGTTACGATAATTTTATGTTCTGTAGCCCATATAGCAGTAAGCAGCTTTGCATCTTGGTTGTGTGAAGGAGGAGACCCACCTGATATCATGCCATTTGCCCATATAAACTGCTTGCAGCTCTATTAGTCATACCACAGCATTAACATAACTGTTGCAAAAGCATTTGGATTCCTCAGATCACTCTTTTCTAAAAACCTTCCAACTTTTTTTTTTTTTTCATCACAGGATCAGACTGTTATTTTTACATGATATAACCTCTTTTTTTTTTTTTTTTTTTTTTAATTAGGAAAATATAACCAGGAAAACTCTAGTCTTACTCTTGCTCTGCAAAATTCCGTAAACAACAGTTTCATATTCTTAGCCCAGGCATGTGACTTTGTGTCCTGAGACGCCATTCAGAAGGGGAGAGAAATGTCACTATGAAAACAATTTGGAAAAATAAACTAACAAAGAAACATTTCTGATTTGCAATTTTAGTTTCAATATTTGTTTTCATTACCTACCTTGTTCTCTCATATAGTCTGATTCAATAAAAATTATTTTGACTTCAGTGCAACTTCCCTTTGCAAAGAAAGAAAGGAATTTCTGAGGCTTGCTCAGGCTGCAGTCACACAAAAGCAAAATGCTGTTTTATTAGAGTCAGGTAAAATTGAGAAAGTAAAACGAGTACCATTTCTACCAAGGGAGTATTTACAATAACGCTATTTTGGAGCTCTGTAAGAACATTGGGTTTGCATGCTATGGGAATGTAAATCACTTTGAGAGTTAGTTTTTGGCCTTCAAATACATTTTAGAATTTTCTCACTAATGTGATTGCATTAAGAACTTTGTTACTGGTTGAGAAATGGGAACACAATAAAGTTGTTCAGCTTTGCAATTGTGAAACTGTCCTGCCATTTGCATTGTACAATATATCAATATTATATCAATAGAAGGACCATCCTGCCTTCCAGCTAAATAGTGTATCCTTCAGACCTCAGTCATATTTATAGTCTTTATGTTTTGCAGAATTTTTCATTGGACTTGTACAATACCAGAGATAGTACTTGTGCTGCCTTTGTGGGGTGTTTTCTACTTCCTTCCCCTGCCTTGTTCATCAAAAGACTTAACGCCTATGTCCTTGAAATGACAATACGTTGGAAATAAAGCCTAAATTCTGTCTTCAGATGAACATGCAGTTTCTGCTGATAGAATTAATAAATGTGACTCACATCCTCTTTATATCTCTGCAGCTCTGCAGAGAATGCTCAGGAAAAGCAGATGCTATCCTCTTTGCAGAAGTGGTTCTTCCAGGCACGGTGACATTTACTTGTCAAGATGAAAATAATGAAAAATTAATCCTGTTGCCATTAGTGGAAAAAGAAAAAAACCTCTTAAACAGATGGGTCCTGCTACACTTTAAAAAAAGTGCACTTGTGTTTTGACAGAAGGGAAGCCCACAGGTGTTTGAAAATATCAGGCAGTGTCAGCCCAGGTTAGGAGGAGGTGTAGTTTTGTTCCAATATGTTTCTTTGCCCTTCCCGTGGCTCCCTCATGTGTGAAATGGGGATAATAGTATAACCTTTTCCTGTAAATCTCTGAGGATCTGTAAATAAGATGACCCAGAAGAGGGAGAGATTATTCTCCCAGCTGGATCAAAAGGTAATAGATACAATGATAAGTATTTATTAATTGTTCATTAAAATGACCTAAAATCTTTAAATATAGGACACAAAGCTTCTATGCCAGGAACTAAAAAAAAGTCTTCATCCATCCTGTTTAAATGCTAACAAAAGAAGGAGCAGATAAACACAAATGAACAGATGGAAAAGAGGAGGTATCTGAAGCCTAACTACTGAATATCCCTTTACAGACATTAGAGATAAAGAGATTTAAAGATATATTCAATAAGAGAAAAAGGTAACTCTTCAGACATTTAGGAAAGCCTTTTTCAAACATGACAGACAACCTAAAAAGTAAAATAAAGATGCTTGTTTAAAAAATTAAAAAATAGATAATGGAGTGTGGCATTGTGATTGTATGATCCATGGTAATTGTCATTTGCAATATGAGTACAGAATGGCATGTGACTGGTAGAGAAAGAAACGGTCATAAGGAGCTTTGAAACCTGGTGGGTGGTATTTGGTAAGATAGATAAAAGGATTAAATAGAATGATGTAAAATAAGAAAAGTATGAAAAGAGGGACAGGTATAAGGAGCCTTAGCACTGGTGACACAGGAGAAAGTGACTGTGCTAGACTTATCTGGAGGGCGTTGAGAGACCTCAGACACCTATCATCAAGCACTGAATTTTATCTTTGATGAATACACAGTTCAGTCAACTTCCAAACAGTTCAAGAATCATCACTCTGATTTTGCAGAGAGCACTCAGCTGCATAGCAAAAACACACTTCTGGCCCATTGAAAAAAAGTCTACAGAACCTAGGATGACACCATCAAGGTCATTGCTCCTCTAATAAGACAAAAGAATCTTCCTTCCATATTTATACCTTACAGCTTCTAAATTTCTTCAGACACGTCTATACTTTTTCATATGTAGAATCTCTATGAGAAAGAACCATAAATGTAAACAGAATACAAATTAACATTGGCACTAATGGCTAATTGCTTAGCTAATCAATAAAAAACAACAATAAAAAAGGATTTTCAAATCACCTTAATTTCAAGACCTGCTGTTGAGCCTTAACAATGTTAGAGTTGCACTTCTACTGTGATTTGTTTCAAAATGCATTCAAAAGCTAAATGAATTAGAATTTACAAAATGCATTAAAATTTACATCAGACATTGATAAATTCTCTTTCAGCAAAATGGTAAATTAAAATATTCACTGAAGACAGAAAATTCAGATTGACTCATAACAATAACTGTAACAGTACTTTGTAGTAACAATAAGTAATCTGAGATACAAAGAAGATAAATGTGTTGTTGCACAACAACTCAGTGTCAGAACAGAGGACAGAAAGACAAAAGCAAAGTGTTAGTAAATAGCTTTAAATATCTGTCTTGATTTCCTTCTTGCAACAGTTTTAGGCCTGCCTATGAATGGTAAGATTCACTTATTTTAATTATTCTTGACACTTTGTAAAGTGTCAGGGAGTACAAATAGGAGTACCAATGTGATTTATTTAACCACCTCATAACAGTGAAGTAGCAAAATATTAAAAGGGGTTCTGCTTTTTTTCTATTAAAAATTTGAACTTTGCCTTAAGAAATCCTGAGAATATGTGAAGAATTTTTTATACTCAAAGGCAAATAAGTTACCAGGAAAATAATTTTAATTTTAATTATGACAAGAAATATCTTGTATAAAAAAACAGAGGAAAAAGAAATGTTGCATTCAAAGAGCGTTTGATCTCCTTTTTACACATCCTTTGAGGACTTGAAAGTTAACAGGTGGAGCTATTCAGAGTGTGACTTGACACTTGTGTCTTCTTCTTGTGCAATTATGTATATTTTTATAAGTAATTTTGAAGCAGGCTACTCTGTTTGTCATATATACATGTCATATACGTGCTGCAGCAGGACAATTCCAGCTAGGAGGATTGAATGAAATTTGACAAATTTACAGTCCATACCACCCTTGAGGTCTTCCAAAACAGTCATATCGCAATCAATAAGGGAATGGTCTTTGACATCAAGTAATTATCATTGTAGGCATTATTAAAGATATCTAAAATTGCGCATTAGCTTCTGTGAGATCAAGGATATAATTTGTGTCTTTTTGAGAAAAGTATATTTGAGGTGGAGACAGAAGACAGTTGTAGTGCAGAGAGGAAAGTAACACAAGTTCAAACTGTGCTTAAACATAGGTTATACAGGCTTATTTTGTGACTATATGGAAAATGGGCCACCTCTTATCTTACAGTTATTTTAATAAAATGTCATACAGATAAAGCATAAAGGGAAAAGTATCAAGATTTATTTAATAACATTTCCACCCACCAATATCTCTCATAAAGCGTACTTTGCAGTCTTGCTAAGTAAATTTCAGATTAAATGTCTGCACACAATAGCCTGCAAATGGTGATAACGAAAGATTCAATCTGCTCTGAAGGCAGGGGGTAGCACACCGACATCTGCTCTTACATCTCTTTTCACCGTTAACATGCAAAATGCAAAGAAACCAGACGGCTGGGAAAAAAAAATAAAATCTGGTGTGTTTAGTACAAATGACAAATACTATAAGGAAACAATAGTTCTTAATTTATTATCACATTGGGGGCTGTTCCCTTTGTGTGTATAAATGAATATAGTTTATAAGTGAAAACAGATTGCAGCGTTGTTTTTGAAAAGAATGGGGCAGATGCTGAACACTCGCATATATTAGGAAGAAATTCCTTTCCTAAGAAATGGGTTGTCTCAGATCCATGGCTTATCTAAATATATTTATTTCTTGGTTAAGAACAGGATGACAGTTTCCTAAATTCGCCTGCTTGTTACTTTTTTTAACTTTATCAATATTTTCTTCCAAAATAGGATGATTTTTGTAGAAATGTTTCCATAAATATTTCCATAAACTCCACGGTTTTCATACACTATTAAAAAAAAAAATAGGAAGGTGAATAAGGGAAAGATTTTTCTTTGGTAATAGCAGGAACAAAGAGGAATGTTCAAATTAAAAATTAAGGGCATATTAGGTATATCTGAAAGCCTACTTATTGTGCAAAGAAAAGTTATGAGGAGATCCATTTCATTTGTTAGTCTTACACCAAGCTTTGATGTAGTATTTATTGTTAACTTTTTTAATCAAGTATTGCAGAAGAAAAGTTACCTGCTACATATAGAAAGATAGAGTTTAAATAAGTATTATTATATTTTCCAATGTAACTAATATTTTTTTCTCTAACTAATGCATAATTTCCATGATGTAATGAATATATAGTTGCTATGCACTGTAAGCTTGGTTTTCTTTAAATAAACTACCCTATTTCTTCAATAAGGAGGTAGAAAGCTGAAGAGAAATGAAACAGTCACAACAGTTTTACATGAGCTATTATTAACAGTTATATAAATTTTGTCACGAAATGATGCTACTGCACAAAAGATAAATACTGCAAGAAATCCTATTCTCATTTGAAAGACCTTATAGGTAACTTCCACAGGAATAAACAACTTTAAAACCCAAGAGTATGTGATGGATCAGGAACAGCAATGTGTTGGAGTTTTTTTCTCTGTATTTCTTCTCTGTATGTATTTTTAGCAGTAAGGCTTTAGAAGGATGAAACTACCAAAATAAATCTCAGCCTGAGCCGAATGAACTTCAGGGAAAGTATTTCTCTCCAGTCATTCTTACACCTCCAGTGAATACTAAATATTTTAAGTGGAAATTAATGTATTTTGCCACATTTCCAAACCTTTCTTTTCCTTGGAGTCAGGACAACAGTTCAGCGTACCATACTTTCTGCTTCACTGACCCGCTGTGTCCTGTGTTTCAGGTCCTGCTTGAGGCATGGTTTAAATTTTTGATGAGCAGGAGTTAGTGCCTGAATCTCAACAGCACTGACTTTGGGGTGAAGGCAATAATAAAGGGTGCCCGAGCGCAAGTGTCTGTATTACACTCTGAAATTAGTCATCCTTGTACTGTTGAATATATTTGGATGACTCAGAAACATTAAGGATTTAACATATGTGTATCATGAGTGGAAATAAAATGTATTTTTATGCTGCTTTTTATGTTATTACAGGATTTGCTTATAATATGAATTAGGTGAGAATGGTGTTATTTTTAAAAACTGGATATTATTTTAGCTTAGCCGCAGAGATTTGGATGAGGTAGAGAACCATTAATGACGAGTGAGAAGTTAATGTTATTGCACATCAGATATGACTTCATTGGCAAAGACAACGAAGTCATGTCATCTGACAACTACAAGAGAAACAGTTCCTTACAGTGAAGCAGTGTGGAGGAGAAGTTACTGTGAGGGCTCAAGAGAAAAAAATGGAGAAAAGAGAAGGACTGAACAGAAGGAAAGGAGGTAGAAGATTGTGTGCAACAGCAAGTCAGAAAGACATGGTAGGTTTACAGACAGCTTTGGAAATAACAGCTGTGCTGTGTCTGCCATGTATTTGGGACAGGAGTTAAACAGGAATTGTTCCATCTCCCATGGGCAGGACCTGGAAGAGGTTTGGTATTCTCTCTTCATAGAGTAACGGTGCGAGTAAAGAAAAGAGCTACAAGAAGTGGTCACTTACACAGAGACGTTGTCCTGATCCCACAGTCATCAGGGACCCGTGCTGCAAAGATATTTTAGGTTGCTTTGCAACTCATTTCCCCTTGGCTTGCCATATCTCTCAACCACGTGGAAAGGTGACCTTTCCCCATACTGGTTTCTGATGATAGTTTGAAGAAGCCTGGAAAACAACTGGGTGTTTGTTTTTGCATTTGCTAATCTGTACATTATGCAGGCATTGAATGAAAATGTTCGTATGCACATTAATACATACGGGGGCATGTAAAACATAGGAAAAATACTCAAATAATTTAAATACATTGTTCTTAAATTCTACATGCGAGTCTAGTGAAGAGACCTTAATTAAGCTAAGTTTTTTCTCAATAAAAAATGTATTCTAGATCAAGACATTTATCACAATAAATATAATTAAAACTGCTACAACACAGAAAATGATAGGGGAATAAGTACATTTTCCTGAATTCACCTTCATATTACCCATAAGACATATCTGCGTCTTCACTGGTTGATGACCAAACCTTTCTACAGCAAAGGGCACTAAATAATTTATTAGACTATGCATTAAAAACTCCCAAATTTGCCTTACAGGTAGAGTTGAATGGTGTTGCTAATTCTTGGGTAGGGCAAAGTGGTTTTATTAAGAGTGAACCTATGCACAACAATATGTATGTAGTGATTCAACACAAAAAAATGCTCCATTTTGAACTCTTCTCAACCTTGCCTATGTGTGAAAGACTACATTTTCTGTTTGAATGGTTCCATCTCAGTAGAGTATGGAAGTATTTTCTTCTTTATTGTGTTTTTCTCACCAAGGACATTCCGTAAAAAAATGTAACTCTCACAGCTAAGATGCTGGCTTCACACAAGCTTCATGACTGCCGACTATTTCCATCCCATCATTTCTGGACACAACATAAAAGAAGAAAAGAAAAGAAAACAAGGCTCTTCCTTTTTCTCCCACTTTCTGCTGTCCAGCCTGAGGAAAAGGAATCATTTTTTACTACACCCAAGTCTGAGACCTCCCACAACTCTGGCCTCATTTCACTCCCCTTTTAACAGGCAGAGAGGACTCCTCCTGCTTGAACAGGATTTGGTACAGATATGTAAAGTTACTCTTTTCTACTAGATGCTCCTGAAGATATTTGCTCTTGACCTCTCTGAATTGTTTAAACCCACATTACTCAGAGCCAGTGTAGAAATTCACTAAAACAACTAACCTCTACAGTGAAGTTTTCATGGAGAAAATTAAACATAATACAAGCATGGTGATTTTACTCTCATTTTTATTTCAACATGATTTATCATCAGGCAGGATTTTTTTCTTCCCTCCAGCTTCCACAGAGTTAATACGACTTTTTTCTCCATTGCTATGCGGTATGACAGACAGTAGGATTAATGACAAAGAGCTGGAGTTAGGTCAAAGACAAACAATACTTTTCAGCCTTGTTGTGTTTTTTCAACTGCTTCCTCACCTAACTACAGGTCGTACATTTCAATGTTCTTTCACGTTCAAATGGTAGGGCAGTGCCTTCACGTCTTGTATTGGTAGGAAGCAAGTTACTATGCTAAAAGCAGCAATCTGATAACTTTATGGGAAAGCTAGGTTTGCACAGTTGTTTTATATGGATTTTATGTATACTTCTAATTATCTGTGCTGTCAATAAAATAAGACATCAGATCTCTGTCAATCAGTGGACCAAAATGTAATATCCACTGAACATTTTTTTTTTTAATCAAAATGAATAAATTGATTTTGTTAATCCAAAACCTCCCTCCTTAGCTCTTAAAATAGTGTCTAGGTATATATCTTTAAAAATTAAGTAAATACATTTGAATGCATTTGCCTGCCATCATATTTTCCCCTGTAATTTCCTCCTTACCCTCTATGGGAAATCATTAAAATAATAAAAACCCTAAATGCCTTCCTACATGGTATTTGCATGTAGTAATAATTTCTGTTGAGCTAGAAATACTAACATAGTGTTACAGGCCTTCAGCTTTCCGTTACGGATATAGTACCACTAATGACCTAGTGAGTCAGTCCCCTTCAGAGTTGAATTTAAACAGAAATTCAAAATGTGTAGATGGGCACAAAAAGCTGTTTGGAGCATGGAGACTGTGAGAAATAAGCTTGTCAGTCACTCTCATGGTTTCCCCCTTAACTGACATACATCTACATTAATACATGGTTTTTCCTAAGTGCCGGTAATCTATCCAGGGGGAATTAAAGACTGAAAGAAAATGCTAAAAGGTAGGCTGCTGTCAATGACTGGAAACAGACTAGTTTATTGCCATATGAACATCAATCCATCACTCAGGGCATAGTATCTAGGGATTACAAGTGCTACCGATATTTGTCAAAATGAGTTTTCTCTTTTTACCTGTAGATTTACTCTGTCTCTGTCCAAAATAATGATCCTGTTGATGCAAGTATTTCGCTGTGATGAAATGGTGCTTGGCAGGCGTGAGGCTACTGGGGAAAGTGCTGTACACACGGTAGTGCTTTGATGAGGTCTGCTCTCAAATAGGCTGTTACTGCAGTTGGAAAGAGAGCCATGATTAGGACCCCTTCCTTTCTACCCACGTTTTTATGTTTTTATGACAGAAGATAGAAAAGGGGTTTCACAGAGTTAGAAGGATGACAATATACCTCTTGATGACCCCTGTGGAAAGATGGAGTTCTTTAATGGGCAAAACTATCAAGCTCTCTCAAACATCTTCCCATTTCACCGCCACTTTTTTTCATTGCTTGTGAATACAAAGCACTACTTATTAGAAACAAAACCCAAAACAACTCACGAGAGAGAATAAACTGCATTGATGCTCTCTATCGGAAAATTGGATACCTGTCAGGAGAGACAAATGGAAGCCAGAAAAACAGCTCTGGTCACTGATGCCATTTAACAAATCTTCCTTTAATCTGTCTGAGGATTTACTGAAGACTTCAGTGACTTGAGCATGGTTGAGCAGGATGGGCTAAGAGTAAGGAAACATGACAATACAAGATTAGGAATACAAAATTTTGCACGTCTTTCTTGTTATTTTAATCATATATATGACTTTGGGATTTTATTTCAGTTATTTTTGCTTTTTGAGTCATTATTTTAAAAGAACAGTAAATCACTGTTTTAGCAATATGTGTTCCTCAAAGATTAAACGATAAAATAACAACAAAAAAGTTTCTACACCCTTGGAGTTTTAGTAACTACAGGTGGAATCATCAAATCAGAAGGATGGAAGTTCTTACAAGAGCTTAGTTTCTGTGTCGAAGTGAAATATGCCATTTAATACAGTTAAATTGCTACTTGAGACTGCAAAAATTCATACATTCTAATTTTATTTTTAAGATTGGATATTTAAATAGACGTATTGAAAAGAAATGTACTAACTCAGTTTAGTCTAACTTTAGAGGTTGCAATGTAGATGTGTTTATCTAAACTGTGGCTCCTTACATTATCAAAGGAGAAAAAATAACGCATTCATTTGATCAACTGCTCAGTTTTAGAATGAGACAATTTCAATTATTTTATTATAGACTCAGTAGGTTCAGATGTCTGGAATACAGACATCTACAGTTGGCCATACTGATCCTGCTCTAAGGATATTTCTATACCGATACATAACACAGGTAGAGAGACAATCTTTGACACTTTGTCATTTTTCATCCATGTTTCATCAGGCTGTATCCCTTGGTCTTAGGCCAGAAACCAGATATGACCCGATTTTATTTGGCAGCAAATAGTCTACAAAACCATTCAGAGTGCTGAATGGTCATCTTGCATGTTTAATTTCAAAAACAGATATCCAAAGCAGCAAACATAGAGATGGCAAGATGACTGAGTTAAGAAAGAGTAGAGAGCGCTAACTGGCACTCTGGTTATACAGGTATTTTCTTTGGTTGCTTGCCTAAAAATTTTGAAGTGTCTTAATTGCATTACTAGCAGCAGCACATA
Organism: Grus americana; assembly: GCF_028858705.1. Classification (NCBI taxonomy): domain Eukaryota; kingdom Metazoa; phylum Chordata; class Aves; order Gruiformes; family Gruidae; genus Grus; species Grus americana. Next base: position 82,265,656 of record NC_072891.1, read on the forward strand.
AAATAGAAAACTCTGAGGAGTCAGAAAAAGAGCCAGGTGTATTACAAGCACTGTAAGAAGACAAGGCATTTTACAGCTTTGTCATAACCCTTGAAAAGAGAGTGTGGTAATCAATGACTGCTGAATACAAGATGTCATTTTCAAGGAGACAAGAGAGAAAGTTCACACGGTTCTAAAGTTTAAAAACAGACCAAAAGTGCATTTCCTTCAAATTGTCAGCAGCCACCTCTATGTTTATATGTCACTAATGAATTGCTGACCTTCTGCCAAGGCAACTATCAATGGGTACAGCAAGAGTCATAAGATAAAGATCCCAGGTTTACTGAAAATTTGAGTGGAGGCACACAAGACTTGCTTGCACTATAAAAAGCTTAATTTTATGAGGAGAATAATCTGACTGGATGTACATAACAGGAACCAGAAATGTGGAATGAAATTAAGCATTTCGGCAGTACTAGCTGATAAAGATTCTGGAAGCAACCTCAGCAGGGATTTATGGCCTTCTGGTTAACATTGCAATTTCTCATCAGACATGCAGTGCACAGCTTTAGGAGACTGTAGTCTTCCGGGCCAATCTCCCGCACCAAGCAGATCTGCCCTTATTTCTCTTATTTTAAAAGTATCTTTAAAAAACCAAAACAAAACTACAAAAAACCAGCAACAACAACCACAATAGAGAAACAACAATAACAGAACAGGAAACCTCATATAGGCTGAAATTCAAGTAAAGAAGGAGTTTGTAATACACAGAGAAAAGATAGCAAATTCCGAAACAACGGGCTAGCTTCAGAGCTGGTGCAAGTACAAATATCTGTCTGAAGATGAATATCCTCCAAGCAATGCACTTCTGTGCATATTTGGCAAACTCACTTTTATTTATTTATTTATTTATTTATTTATTTATTTATTTATTTATTTTAAAACAAGCCGCCTTCATTTTGATATTTAAGATTTTGATGCTGTGAGATCTGACTGTTTCTTTTGAAGTTCTTGGCACCTGCTGACTTGGGAAGTGAATGCACTCTAAAGGGAATGGAAGTGTCACCCATGTTAAATTTATGTTAAGCAAGAGGGAAAAGATTTTTTTACGGAAAGCTTTCCTGTCATACAATGAGACATGCATAGTTTTCAAGGATCATGCGTAACACTGAGAGATATCTACTATTTATGGACTAACTTCGTAACCAGCTGACATTTCTGACATGTAGTAATTTTAACATTTACTAAGCAAAGATTAAAAGAAGAAAAGATGAAATACAGATGTAAATAATTTAAGTAGCCAGTTCAGTTCAGGTTTCTGGAAATTTCTTCTTCCATTATGATGTGCAGAGCTTTACAACAAGCAACAGCAGAGTCAGTGCATACTAGAATTTGAACTGATCAGAACTTAAAGGTAAGGCAGCAAAGAACTTATTTGGAGTCCTGATAATAATGGGCCAAATATACTGAGAATGTAAGCAAATTCAACTGGATTAGAGATCCATCAGTGTGCACAATTCTTAATAGTTTTATAGTTAATTGGTTTAATGTTATTAAACTAACAATTTAGGAATGACTATGTAAACTAAATATAATAGCAACTACTTTGACATGTCATCTATTATATATTGTAAATACCATAGAATACCAATAACTCATCTGCTAAGAGAAAAAATGATCAACTTAACTGCAGGAGGAAATTGCTGAACTTCCCATACAGCTTCTTAAAATTGCTCGCTTGGTCAATTTTTTTTAGTCATAACGTGACTATGTAGGAAATTATTCATGGGGTTCTGTAATGACAATGCCAGTGTTGTTAGTTAGCAGAATTCTAACAGTCAGGCTCAATTGTAATTCATGGTTTGGATTATCAGTCTTCCTAGCATTCATCCACCCAAACATGCCAGAGCTGGAGCTGGTCACGGAAACTTCAGGAGAACTTTGCCCATCAGAATGCACTGTTCTACAAACTTGAAGAGTACATTGTGAAATTAGGTGATTTCATGAGAATTTTAATTTAGTCTACATGTAGGAAATAAAATTGAAGCAATATGAAAACATTTCCAGTTAAGTATTTTAATATTGTCTCTCTTTTAAGGACTCCCTTTTTGACGTAAGTTTTCATCTATTTTTAAATTGCATGTATATTCTAAAGGAAACTTTTGGAAAATTAATAAAGATTTTGTAGTACAAATTGATTTAAACTAGAAGAAAGCATTTGGCATGCACAAACTTTTCCATTAATGCAATTTCTGTCAGAAATTTCCGTTGGAGCTTCTTTAAACATGGGCTTTTTTTTGTAAAATGGTTTTCTTCCCATTGCATGCACCTTCCTCTTATGTCTCTGCCTGAGACTTTCAAAGCATATCCACATGACCCTATTATCTTGCTCATCTCTTCTTGAGAAGAGTGAAGACTGGCAAACAAGATCTCTTCTTCTTGCTTATGATCTTCACCTCCAAATTGCCGTACGGAACACAAGGACTAGCCCTGCCCAGCTGACCCTTTGCTGGCCCATCCCTAAAGTCATCCCGAGGGAAAATTTAGAGCATTAAGGGTACAATCATGCAGCAGCCCATCTCCTATCACTATTGTGACTGTTGGGTTTCTTGGGAGACCATCTGTTCAGTTTCAATAAATGCAGTGGAGTATTAATAAAGTGAGTAACGCCTGTAACTTTCTATTTTAGTGCTACATTAAATTAGCTCTGTGTTACGATAGAACTCTTATGGCTGTATCTATGACATCCAAATTAATTTTAAATGAATTCATTGTTAGTGCAATTACACTGCATAACAAGGAGTTAAGGAGGACACGACACTCAGAAAAAAATAATTTCCATTAAAACTTAAGTACAATTACTGCACTGTGTTTAAAAGCATTTTTTCCTTTGTTGTAGCTTTTAGTTAGTAAATCCACATCACTCAGATACATGAATATTTGAAACAGAACAAGAGCCTCTCCATCTATAAATCCTTAACAATTGTTTGACCTGCCTTCTTTTTCTTATTTTTTTTTTTCCATCTTTCAAGAGCTATTTTATCTTATCTTTTCAAGGGTTTCTGGGCACCCTTCTACAACAGCCATCCTGTTTAAATTTATAAAGTGCAGAGACTAGCTTGGACAATAGAATCCAGTTTTCCTGACATGTCAGGCAGGCAAACATTGCCACATTAAGATGCCACTCCAGAGCAGCTGCTGAACAGAAAAGCATTAGGATCAGGATTTCAGAAGGGTTGTATTGCCTCCGCTGTGCACAACTCCTTAAATGCTGTGAATAATAAGAAGAGCTGAATAACCCATGCAATGCTTTTTCTTTTCCTCCTCAGCGTATGTTTATCATAAGTTTTATTTCAAAGTTGGGATGTCCTTAAGACGTAGAGATTTATACGTATAAGTATAGAATCCCTATGTATCAATCGAGGAACTTTTCCAACACTATGTCAGTCTGATTTTCTGTCTGAATCATCAAGCACTGCAAGGATTGTCTGTAGTTTCCCTGGGAGAGCTGACGTGCACTTTAAATGAGAAAGCCGTGCCATATGTATAAAAACATCATTGTTCTTTTCCAAGTTTAGCTTCACTCCACTCACAATTCAGAGTTAAATCTATATTGTTCAGAAGAAGCTAATACAATGACACTGTTTATTCCCATATCCTTTTCTGTGTAGCCTTCGCAGGCAAAAACTAACAAAAAATGTATTTTTCAAAATTCTCTGTTCTAAGTTTCTCCAATCTTAGCAATTCTGTTCATGAAAAAAATATAACTTAACAATTGGAAGAGGGTAGTTTTAATCTGTTAAAATATGTTGGTGTTAATGTTGTATATGTATAGTTTAAATAACCTTGCTTTTTAAATACTTACATGAGAAAAATTAACTTTTTGTTTTCAAATTTGAACAGGATTATTTTAACAACAATGAAATGTGTTCAATTTTCAAATAGCAAATTATTCACAACTTATCCTTCTATGCGGATGTCTTTTAGTTTAGTTAAAATACAAAGTGAAAAAATTTTTGCTAGAAACTATTAAAACCAACTCACATCGTATCATATTTAAGTACTGTCATATTCAAATTATCAAAGTAGAGGGTTGCATGGATTGTAGAGATGAAGTAAATACTTTTTCACTTCATCTCAGTTTCTATTTCAGGTGCTACACTAGCTGTGATTCAAAAGTCAAAGTTATGGTAAGTTATCCAAGCTATTTTGTTCTGACCTGTGCTTTCATGCTGGCGTAGAATAATTGCCAGACTGGTCAACTGATGCCTCAAGACAGAAAGCACAGGAAATGACTTGAACAAATATTGTAAATTATAATAAGCATTCATTTCAAGTTCTCTTGAAATAATCTAGCAGTGAGGCTGGTAATTTTTTTCCTTTTCTTGTCATTTACTCTTTGACATCTTTTAAAATAAACTTGTAAAAATCTTTACACTAAATTTCTGCTGTATGAATTCCTGAACAACCACCGCAGAATTCTCAACTTTCCAACCTGTTTCTTTTACAGACTTATAATTAATTGGGCCATAGACATTAAAAGGCAAAAATAAGCAAAAATACCTCCAGGCCAAAATATTATCCTTGTTCCAGCTTGTAATAATTTGCTATTCAGAGAAAAAAAAATTCTTGGTCTTTCCTTATCATGTTATGCAAATACATGCCTCCGTCTAAAGAGAACTTAATTATTCTGGAGCTACATTTTGATAAGTTTCTTGGTTCTAGACTCACACAGCCTTTTTGTCTCTCTATGTGGCCTTATTCTCAGTCCTGAAAGGCAACAATATTAACAAATTAAGCAACAAATCTGCTTATTTTTCACAGACGGAGAAAACCATTAGGTTTTCCAGGCAATACGACTGATATATGTAGTTAAGATAATCCCCAATGGCCACAGTCATGTTATAATGCTAATAGTGAAGAAAACCACTTCAGACAGTTCCACTTCTAAGAGTCAGGACTTGAAAGCTGTTGAATGTCTCACAACATATATTTACTTTCAAAGACTGACTCTAAATCTTTAACCTGTATCCTCTATGGTAAAAGGATTAAACATTTCCTTCAAAGAGAAATGAGAGTTACTTAACATATTTCAAGAGCAGTATACAGATTTCACAGTTAAATAAAACAAAATGTTACTAAAAAGCACCTTGCAAAATTAAAACCACAGAAAAAAGTAAAATAAAAAAAAAATACTTTTGATATTCTTTGTTCCGTTCCTCCTAAAATGCTTGGGGAGGAACAGCACTGTACAGCACAAATATATCACTTTTATGCTGCCTACTGCTATTTTCACACATAATATCTTTCAATATCCACTTATCTTCCACAAGACCTTTAGTGGAGAGGGCTTAATTCTGTTTTGAGTATCCAGAATGTACATCAGTGTATTCAGCAAGAGAAGCTATTAACTGTAATTCTGTTTTGTCATTCCCTACAATAATAATCCTAACATTTTAATAGCAGTTAGTGTCTGGCCATAAAAAATAGGGTTTTCTAGGAAAGTTTTCTGTGGTTGAAATCTTTAAATCGTTTACAGGCTGTGCTCTAAAAACCTAAAAACAATTCTACTTCACTAGATCATTATTGTGACAAAATGCGCAAGATGGATGGATTAAAGCAGGAAATCAAATACATCTGATTGACTCTGTTGTTTTTTGTTTTTTTTTTTTCCTAAAACTGCTTCAAGTGTTAAGTAGGCATATCAAATGCTCAAATTCCCAATGAGACCAGAAAAGACACAAGATTTCATTTGGTCTCAAGACGTGGAGTGTTTGCTAATTCTGATCTACCTGTCATCATCTAACATTTTATTCACTTACTTGTAAAGGTCTATATCTCTCCAAAGCTACCAAAAAAAAAAAAAAAAGAAAAAAGGGGGGGGCAAGGAAAAAACCTTGCAATTAAGTAATGCTTTCTTTATCAAATTGGTGTTATAGGTTCACAAAACCAAAGCTATATTATGTGGTTTTTAATACATACTTTCCCAATATTTTCCAATTATATTAATTAGAAAATAAACCTTGTTGTGTTTACTAACTCTAGGTGCTAAATTTCACATTAGTGAACATCCTTTCAAGTTTTGTTTCACCATTAAAAAATACCTAGATTAAGAAATTTCATTTTAAAGCTGTATTTGATTCAGAATCTCTCACTTCTCCAAAAATTTGGAAGCAAATTGGGACATTTAAATAAACATTTATGAATAACAATGCATTTTTGGGGAAAAATGGCCATTTCATTGCTGGGGGAAGGGGTTTGTGATATTCCTTATCACATCGCAGGACCTTAGATTTTTACTGTTTTCATCTTCAACTACAAAAATGTTCATATCAAGCCTCAGGTGGAACTACATCATCTGAGATTGCAAGCGTTCAGCTAACATTACAGCTAATGCTTTCAGAACAAATACAGCTGAAATAGCACCGTCTGTCCTCTAATGACCTTCCCCATGTGTCCAGCCATTACTTAAACTGATAGAAGTGAATGGTATAAATGGATTTAAGACAAGAATAGGCACATTCACGGAAAGTACGTTCATCAGTAGCTGTTAAACATGATCTAGAAGCAATCTTCAGCTCATAAAGCCCTTCAGCCATCCTTGATGGGCAAAGATCACAACTTTCTTTTCTCATTTGATTCTTTTCTTTCTCTGAGACAGGAATGGCCCCTGCTGAAAACATGTCCTGAACTAGAATCTTGGATTTGATCCACCAGATATTTCCTACTATTCTCAAGCTTTGGGGTTTTTTCTTATATTTTATCCCCAAGACTGGGAAGGGGAGACAAAAAGGGAAATAAAGGTACAGCACTATAATTCACTTTAACTTCAGTGAAAGCATGTATCTGGATTAATTGCTTCTTATAATGGTGTCATTTGCTTACACCTTTGTTAAAAACTGTCTGTATATATATTTATACAAAGAAAAATAAAAGTAAGCAGAAGGCTACTTCACTCCTCTCAATGCTAAAATCCACAGTAAATATTCCTTCCTTCTCTTTCTTTTCTTTCTTTCTTTCTTTCTTTCTTTCTTTCTTTCTTTCTTTCTTTCTTTCTTTCTTTCTTTCTTTCTTTCTTTTTCTTTCTTTTAAAGTAAAGCTACTCTAGATCTAGGCTTTTTGCTTGTTTAGTTAAGATGTCATTTCAATGGATTGCTATGTCCTATCACCCCCTTCCTCTTTCCCCCCTTAAAGCAGGAATAAGAGTAATATTTTCAGGAAGACTTCTCGGTGGTGTTAAAAAGCCACTTAGCATAAGGAAAAGAAGTAATGATATGGCATACTCTTCTGAATAGCTATTTTTCAGTATTGTCTATGTAGCCTCTTTATTTCTGTCAAATGAATCACATCTGGAATTATGTTACATTAAAGACAATAAATGGAAATCACAGACATTGCCAAAAGAAAAACACTACTCGAAATAATATACCAATTATCATTCTTGCAGATATATTATTTTTATTTTAATTGTCTTGGAGTAATCTCATTAGCAGAAAAAATACATGAAATATAACAATAATATTTGCCCAAGTCTCCTAAGAAATTGATCTACAATTTAAAATAGCATTGGCTTTATGGGTAGAATTTTTCCAATACAGAGTGAACTGGAAATCTAACTCCTTTTGCAAATTTAAGACTTAATGCTCCTAAGCTTGTTATTTTAAGTTGTTCCATGACATTACAACCTATTAATCTTAAAACTGCTTTCAAAGTCTGAATATTGAGTTCTGGTTAGCAATTCTTGTCTCTTTTACTTCTTGCTCTAGTTGTCTCTGATTCAAACTGGTCTGTGTCAAACAAAATATTAGCAAATATTGCATAACTTTATTATTTTTAACTTTCACATTACTTCCTTTTTGACACACGCCAATATAGGAGAATTTCAATCTTTTTGTTTGTTTGTTTAGAGAAGATTAAATGGAAAGTGGCACAGGAACAACGCCTCCTATTCTATTATTTTTAATATGTTCTACAACATATGAGTCATTCCTTGACAGAGTAATTAACTGCGTCCATTTTGGAATGGAAGGTCCATTCTCACTCAGACAATATTTTACTGCATTAAGTTCTTGATAACAAACAATGCATATTTATAAAGGTTAAATATTCATAAATAATGCACTTGACTAAACATGTTTGTATTCTTTATTTTACATATAAATTATGTCTATTGCTTTATCTGATTTTGTGTTTTCTATTCAATTACTTAGAGATTTGTGCCCCAACTTGAACATGAAACTGTAACAAACATGTTTCCATTATTTAGAGACCTTCACCTGATGCAAAGTGAATGACTGTTCAACATGCTTTGTAATTATTGAATGTTTTCCACAAGTCAATTTGTATTTAATTTGCATTTTTGTGGTAAAGGATTTAGACTCATGAAACATGATGGCCTCGCATGTTTTATTGACAATTATTATTATAATTTATAAGCCAAATAAATTTCTAATATCTTGGGTCACCTTATGGGTGTAATAGATTTCAGCATGTGCATCTGGTTTTGACTTATGTCCTTGCATTGGAGTGCAGTTATGTACCTTCTATAATTTGCTTTTTTTTTTTTTTACCCCGATTAACTGCATATTTTGAACAATATCTTATTCTTCATTTGCCATTTAAATAAAATTTGGAAATTATTTCAAGACTTGTCATTACTAGGACCTATATCTGTCATGAGGTGATTCTATCTTTTAAAAGACAACTTTTAAAAGACAGCTGATATAACGATATAATTCAACATGTATCATTATACACAATGACAATATTTTTATATATTTATTGTGTCAGGTATAATGTCAACAACATATGCCAATATCATTTCTCTTCCCTGCCAAAAATATAATAATGTGCTGGAAAAAGATGAAATATCAGAACTAATGTCCAAATTTATTCTAGACAAGTTAAGAGCTGTTTATAAAGGACAATAATGACAGATTCATGTACTAGAAGAATCCTGAATTGCTAGTGTAGCTGTGTAAATCTCCTTACAAAGTTATTTTACAAATGAAAACATTCATCTCTCATAACAGAAAGAGAGAGATGAAAAAATATAATTCATAGGAGATGTCCTTTTAGGAGACAAGGACTAGACCTCAGTAAATCTTTGAGACTTGCAATGATTCAAAAATCTGAGAAAGACATTTTTTAGACTTCCTGATATATACCAAAATGAGTTGTGTGCAAACTTTCATCCAAGTACTTTCAAATATTGTGGCTGGAAATACAGATGCATAATTAAAACTACAACTTTCTTTTCCTTACACGCTAACTGAAGTATAAACATACAAAATTGGCCAGTACAAAATATTCAGTAATGCCCCAAATCCACATGAGGATTTCATGAAACGTGAGAGCAGATATGCCCATTAATTTCTCTCCATAATTGCTAATACAACGACAACAAGTATAGTTTGTAAGAGCATCAAAGAAACTTCATGTAACAAATTGATTGCTTCATGAATATTGGTATGCTGACTGTTATTCTATTTTTACTTCTAACTAGCTCTCAACAAAGCAGTGGCTTGGGACCTCTTTTCTGTCATTATTCTGCTTGGTTATTCTCCCAACTGAATCAAATTTTAGAAATGTTGAATGTAAAGCCAGCGTTGAACAGGTCCGCACTTTCACACGATAACAATATTTCATCTCAAATCTTGTCCAGTTTGCAAAATTATACCATTAAATCCTTAGTGATTGGAATACAAGTAGCATTTGGCTCTGCATTTAGTATGTCTTAATTAGACATAACTGTGTCTTATGCTTTAACTTTCCTTATGAAAGAATACTGTCTACTCTCTGGTTATAGTTTTAGGGCTTGTAATAATTTGCTATTCAGAGAAAAAAAAATTCTTGGTCTTTCCTTATCATGTTATGCAAATACATGCCTCCGTCTAAAGAGAACTTAATTATTCTGGAGCTACATTTTGAGAAGTTTCAGCAGTAAGAGACTGTGGGGTTTGGACCTCCCTGGATACAGTCAAGGTTAAGGTGCTGAATGGTTTTATGGCCTTTAGCCGGGCTGGTTGGTTTCATCTACTTATTTCAGTTATCTGGTTTTGGGACATTTTTATTGAAGAGAATAAAATTGAATACCCCAAAGCTAGCTTCCCCTTTGTTGTATCCATGTCCATAAAGTGTTCATGGTTTATTCACCAGAGCATTTATATCTAAATCACCAAATATGAAAGCTAGATTTATTATTCTATTTGTTTATGTCCTGGGCCTATGGTCTCACCATTACGTTGTAAGATTTGGTTCTGATTATTACTCTGCCCTTACAAATCCCACATCTGTGATGTTCATTTAATTACTTGGCTGTACAACTGTTGTCCTGTAACAAAAGGACAAACATTTCTTGCTGTGTATTAGTGTTCATTCCCATCTGTGAATATTTTACATACTCATGATTTCAATAGTAAGATAAAAATCCGTTCAAGCTTTGCCAAAGGATATTTTTAGCTCTTCTCACTCTCTGTTTTCTACTAGGTGTATGTGACTGGAATATTATAACCACAGAATGATTTATGTTACAAATAGCAAGTGTGATTTAGGAATGAAGACCCCATTGTTACATTATCAGTGATGGAATCTGCTGTCATATAAATTATATCACAAGAGAAACAAAAGACATAATGAGAATATGGCTGTCATAACTATTACACCATTAAATGTTGGAGAGGAGGACGGCTTGTGAAGAGATATTTTCTTTCGTGGAGCTATCGTCAATAAAATACATTCTTTACAATTAGTGGAATAAAACCAAAACCACACCAGCAATATCGTTTCTTTCTAACTAAAGAGGACTAATATGGCTAATAATCAAATTATCTTAGATCTCTGTCCTGGCAGTTGTACCGTGGAAATAAGTTACGTAGATATTCATAAAATCTACCTGAGCACCTAAGATGGGACTTGGACTTTTGGTGAGGAAGTCCAAGAAAACTGAGACAACCAGGGGCAGTACAGGTCAGGGCTTGCAGCTGCTGAACTAAGAGGCAACTTGAGCTTGGGGGAAATAACTATTATTTAGCACAAAAATTAACCAAAAAAGATCTTTGATACTTCTTTCATGTATCAATAGTTGCAGCAGTTGCTATTTTTTTATTAGAATGTAAAAATTCTTTACTAACATGTACCTGCAAATTTCCTCAAAGATCACCTGCCACTTCTTCTGTCCTAAAAGTAAAAATCTGTAGGTCTCCTTTGTTCTTTTACCTTTTGTCTTCACTTTACAGTAGAAAAAAATAATTCTGTAACACATTTCACCTCCCTCTTGTTTCAGTGCTGCTTTAATATCCACAGCAGAGATCTCATATACACAGCTCAGTAATTTTCAGCTTTTGGGAGTATGAAAATAAGACAGCTCGTACCCTGTTGCTGATTTATACAGGTAAACACTATATATTCCCTCAACATAGATTACAGGGTATGCAAGCCTCTTTGATGGGCAAGTTCAAAAGAAAAATAAGCTTAATATATCTTCTTTAGCTGATAGACTAGCATGCTTACTCAGGCTAAATGGTTTAAATATGCTGATTTGTCAGAAGCTTTAAATTTGAAAGGAAGCTATGTTCAGCTATATTATAAGAGTATAACCAGGTTTTATATACAGTATTTTCCAACATGTTAGGCAGTTGGGAACTGATGAATCATCTTTGGTGCTATATAACTAATTAGAAACCAGAAGGAGGAAGACTTTTGCAAATCAGGAAGGTCTTTGTGTCATTTCTCAAGCAAATATGCAAGTAAAACTTATAAATCTTTTAGATCTATTTAGATATAACTGAAGTGTGCATAAAGTTTACTGGAGGTTTACCTATTTCCTAGGTTTTTTTCTGCTTTCAGCAGTGCTTGAGGTACATGTTCTAAATGAATTCTTTAAAAGCTCATTTGATTTATTTTGCTGTTATTAAATATAATGTTACACGACTCATCTACGCAGCAGTGAAATGACTGTGTAAGATGTCTGCAGGTTTTCACAAGACATTTAAAAGTCTGTCACCACCTCTACAATCTTATAAATTAACAGGATTTTCAGTATTCCCAGGATATAGTAATTCTGACATTTCTTTGTACAGTTAATCATAAACCTTGTCTCCAAAGTGCAGTCCTTACGATTACATTTCATTGCAGAGATTCTTTTCAGCATTAGAGCATGTAGTAACACTTTCCCTGGATGATCGGATAGTTGCACGATTTCTTTATCATAGTCATTACATCACAGGACCTATAACTTCTATAGTCTACACTAGCAGAGCACCATGTGGATGGTCCTTGAACCATCTTTGAACAGAAGCATCACCAACTTTCCCTACTGCCTGTGTGCAGCCCTGCCTCTTGCCCTACCTCCTGGATGGACTTTGGACCCATACCTTAGTCATGTCTCCAGTTCTGTCTTTCCTCCTGTCTCCTTTTGCTCCTGACCAGACTCTCTGCATGGACCCGGGACCTGGTTTACCACTTTGCCTCATCTGGGACTGTTGATGGACCTTAGTACTTTCACCTGGCTCTGCCCACAGTGTTCAAACTGCAGGACTGTGCCCTGTGGGTGAGGTTCATAGCCAGGAGCAGATGGCTTTTGCAACTGCCTAGCCAAAAGCAGCAATGTGGACTACTGCATGACTATGTGCCATGGTTTGAAAAACCACTGTGCTATAGTACTTAAATGAAATACGCTAAACTATGGATTAGTAGTCCCCATGTAGTTCGCTTATGTTAAAGACATAGTTACTGATCATTAGAAACATAAATCCTTCCAACTGTCCATTTCTGGCTGGCCAGCCTGATGCCTAAAAGATCTGAGAGATATAAGCACCTTCAGGACACCATTCATTTGTTTCACAGACATCTACAACAGATGGTAGACTTCACTGCAGAAATGTGACCATAAAGGGAGTCCACACGCTACGTCTGAGATAGTCATCTCCAGAGTTAACACCCAAGTGCTGGCAGATGAAGCTCTCAACCAGTGCACACTAACTCAGCTTACGGGAGAATCAGTAGGAAGTGTCTGGCTGGGTGTAAGTTCACACCACAGCTATGAGCACATCATCTTCCCCAGGTGGACAGGCCACATATGGCAATAATAGAGGAGGCCATATGTTCTACTTTGAACTTTTTGAATGAATTTTGTGTTGCTGTTCTGATTTATTTTAAAGAAACATAAAAGAAGGAATAATGGGACAGACGAGATCAAGAAGAAACAACTGAGATTTTAGAAGTGCATAAATTCAGCTTATGAAATAATTTTCAGCTGCACATTTTCAACATATTACTCCTTCATGGCTTCCTTTTTGAATTTTAAACTGTTGTGCAAATAGCAGATATACAATTCTGTAATAATCTCTAGTTCAAATAACATAGAATTGGTCTAATCTTGCAATTTCAGTGTATTTTACCCAAACTCAAAGATCTTTAATACTTTATATAAATGACTGAGATACTTTTCTGTTGTCTATATTAACATATTGGTCAAGTGATGGCCTGTATTGTGTCTGGCTGGGATGGAGTTAACTTTCCCCAGAGCAGCCCTCACAGCCTGTGCCGTGTATCGGTAGCAGCAAGGTGCTGGTGACACACCGGTGGTTTGGCTGCTGCTGAGCAGTGCTGGCACACACCAAGGCTGTCTCTACAACATCCCCCTCAGCAGCAGGCTGGGGGTGGGCAAGGTCTTGGGAGGGGACACAGCCAGGACAGCTGGCCCCAACTGACCAAGGGATATTCCATACCATGTGACGTCTGCTCCACAACAAGGAGCTGAGAGATGGGGGGAGGAAGGGCTGGGGCATTCGGTTTTTTACAATGTTTGTCTTCTGGAGCAACTACTATGTGTACTGAAGCCCTGCTTTCTGGGAAATGGTCAGACATCACCTCCTGATAGGAAGTGGAGAATATTTTGCTTTGCTTCCACATGTGACCTTTTGCTTTTGCTGTATTAAACTGCCTTTATCTTTACCCATGAGTTTGGGGTTGGTTTTTTTCCATCTTATTTTTCTCCCCACCCTGTCCTGCCAAGGAGAGGAATGATAGAGCGGCTTGGTGGGCACCTGGTGTCCAGCCAAGGTTAAACCACCACATGGCCAAAGAGGAGAACGAGTTGAATATTTCAGTGGACCATCTCTTCTGATGACAGCAATCACCCAAAAAAAAATTTAGAAAAAGCTTTAATTTGCCATAGGTTGGCTCTAGGGATGGATGCTGTTCTCAGTGCTGTGTGCATGTGGACTCCACCTACTGTCATCCATAGCTCCTTCATCCCATGTAAATTCTGACTGAAACTAACACACCTGAGAGACATAAAAATGGGCTTGTCTAATCAGAATGGTTGAGGAACATTTGAAGTTCTTAAGGTTCTTCACAGTCCTTTTGCTTTCTCTTGAAAAATTAAACTCCTGGGTCATTCTCTGGATGAATAGGTGAGAGCAGTTGATGTTCATAGAATCACAGAATCATAGAATCCTAGAGTGGTTTGGGTTGGAAGAGACCTTAAAGATCACCTAGTTCCAACCCCCCTGCCATGGATGAGGACACCCTCTATTACACCAGGTTGTCCAAAGCCTCATCCAACCTGGCCTTGAACACTTACTGGAATGGGGCATCCACAACTTCTCTGGGCAACTTGTTCCAGTTTAGATCACCATTGTATACCCTGTCAGAAAAAAAGTGACCCAAATGAGATAGGTTTATCCAGTAAGCAAGAAAACAGTTTCTGTAAGTCACACTGTAAGTCTTTACTGTAAGACTAAACTTTTTCAGAAGGTAATTGTTGAAAAAAATCATTGGTACTTGATTTTGCGTAAGACATAGTTCCAATTAATGAGGACTTTGCCATGGAACTTCTACTCAGCTGAAATCAGATGCTTTTCTAATGGCAATTAAATGCAAGCATAATGATCCAACTCTGAAAAATGAAGTGTGGGTTTCACCAGCAAGACAGCAGGATACATAATGAAAGAGTGTTCTGAAAAATAACCTCCTATAAACCTGTCCTCAATAAGAATCAATAATTTCATATATATGTTATAGAACTCCTTCATGCCAAAGCACTAGATTCCTTGAGTCCAGTTTATTATTAGGCACTTATTCATTACCAGGCACTTATTCATTACCAGGTAATTCAGTGTGCTATGGAATTAAATCATCTAATATATTTGTGCAAAATCCTAAGCACAGAAATTACATTTTTTAATCTTATTCTTTTCCATGGCTTTGGAAAGGGAAGAGTTCGCACCTGTCCTGCATTTGATACTGGTTGCATGCTACTTCTGTATATAGTGGCTGCAGATAAATCTCAATATTAATTGAAATCTGGGAAGAAACACGCAATAAAATAATTTTTTAAAAGTCGTTATAAAAATACCGGTATCATTAAAGGGGAAAGAAGTATGTGTATGTGTTAGGGAAAACAAACTGTCAGGATATGGTACTCTGTTACAAACTCTTTAGATAAGTCTGAGCATTTTGAGAATCAACAGCTGTAAGATGCAAGATGTAAATCCGTATAATCCACATATCAGCACATAACAGCAACATTATTGTAAAAAAGGGAATAACAAGAATCAGGAGCCTGTTTAAAATTACAAAGCAGCAACTTGAACATAAGGATGGACTAATGTAAGGCTCTGATAACAAGTGAATGTTGCAAATACCCGTCTTGAACAAGGGAATGTCGACCAAGAACAGAACCTGCGGGGGCAGGATGCCGTCTTGTGCACCCATCCCCTTGTTCCTGAAACACGCGAACAAAGACCCTCTGTCTGCTGTGCATGCATGCCCATGAGGGGTCATCACTCGGTCTGCCCCACAACCCATCAACTCTTTTCGAGGACGTTCTTGAACACATACTGCGCCTGCTCAGAGGTGACAAAACCCCACCTATGGGGGGGGCACATTGGGTTATAAAGAGGGGAAACTTAAGTTTTCGGCGTGCGTCCACCACCTGAGGACTACAACTACAAGCACAGAACGTCTGTGGATCCCAGGATGGTGACATCTTTTTTCTTTTTTCTCTTTTCTTTTCTTTTTTTTTCTTTTCTTTTCTTTTCTTTTCTTTTCTTTTCTTTTCTTTTCTTTTCTTTTCTTTTCTTTTCTTTCTTTTCTTTTCTTTTCTTTTCTTTTTTTTCTTTTCTTTTTTCTCTTTTCTTTTCTTTTTTTCTTTTCTTTTCTTCTTTTCTTTTCTTTTTTTCTTTTTTCTTTTCTCTTTCTTTCTCTTTCTTTCTTTTTCTTTCTCTCTCTCTTTCTCTCTCTCTCTCTTTCTCCCTTTCTCCCTTTCTTCCTTTCTCCTTTCTCCTTTTTTCTTTCTCTTTCCTTCTTTTCCTTCTTTTCCTTCTTTCTCTCTTTCTTTCTTTTCCTTCCTTCCTTCCTTCCTTCCTTCCTTCCTTCCTTCCTTCCTTCCTTCCTTCCTTCCCTTTCTCCCTTTCTCTCTCTCTCTCTCTGTCTCTTTGTCTCTTTGTCTCTCTCTCTTTGTCTCTCTCTGTCTCTAACTTTGTTTTCGGCACATTAGGGTAATATTGTAAGTTTTGCTAAGCCATTATCTTTTGTGGTTCTGCCAAGTTTGAAGTATTGTTAGAACTTTTGACAAGCCAATATCTTTTGTAGTTCCACTGAGTTTAAAGTAAATTTGTGATGTGTTTGAACCTTCTGAGTAATTGTCATTACTCCTGATTACCACGCAGAGAATTAAAAAGTTAACCTCACCCTCCCTCACCAAGTGGGACAGAACAACTAAATGGTGCTTTTCTTTCCTCTACACACAGTAGAGAAACTGTTATAATGAAATAAGATGTATGGTACTGAATGCAATAACCGAGACATGACTTACTTGCAAATGTAATTTATAACACAATTATGGTAAGCACAAATCTACGTATCATGAAAGATAAATAAAAGAACAGCAACATTAAAATGAGCCTTAGATACCGATTTATTTTTGGTTTGTAGTTAAAGTATATGAAACAGACTTTTGGGCTTTCTTGGGTGAATTACGGAGAAATGCTATTAACTGAAATTGTTTAAGGGTCAGTTAATAGACTGAAATTCACACGTGGGATCACATTTACATTCAAAGTTCTAACATTCAGGCACCCAGGTACCTCATCTTCCCACATTGCAATATTACTCTATTTTCCTCCTTGGAACTGGGCTCAGGAGTATTTGTAACAACCACTGCTGCTTCCAAATCTATTTGATGATTTATATAGTCCTACACAATTTCTGACATGTGATGGAAGGTAAGTGAAAGTTTTCCAAGACATTTTTTTGTACAGCAATAAAGGTAAAAGAGGCACTGCACATGAGAGGATGCATTGAGAATTTGGATGCAAAAAGTCCCTTTTATATAGAAAAAAGCCTGGCTCTCAAAAGTATTAACAGATGCTAGGTGAATATCTAATTCTGTTCCTATTCAGAAAAAACTTAGGTAGGAAAATTCTTACAGAAGTCCACCCTGGAAATACCTAGCTTTGACTTGAAGTGGCACATGCTAAAAGAAACTAAGCTGTAAGGCTTAATTTGTGGAGAGGATATCCTTGGTAAAAGGTGTAAAGTATGTCTGCATGGTCATCCAAGGTAGGAAGTCCCCAGCTGAAGACACTTGCAAACTATGAAGTTGTCCTGTAGGGACTTCCAAACCAACCCATGCGTTGCGTGAAGGAGGGGAAAAGTGTAAGTTGCTTGCCCACAGACGGCAGGGACTTAAGTTCCTAAGACGAGAAGGTTACCATCTTACAGGAACTCTAGACAGCATGACACACCCTACAATGGGCACTCACGGCTGTGAAAGCTACCCCAGCATCACCTCCAGCAGCCAGTGAGGCAGAGAGTATAAATGCAGGTTAAAATAACGTTAGTCCATCCACCACGAGGCTGAAATTTTGCACTTCCCTTTTTAAAGAGATGATACCAGATTCCATCTGAGCACCTGGAGACCACTTAGCAGTGGGAGCTTGTCTACCCTGATGTCCCTTCCAATGCCATTCACTGATGCTGTGTTGGGTTTTATGTGGCAAAGTTTTGGTAGCGGGAGGGGCTACAGGGGTGGCTTCTGTGAGAAGCTGCTAGAAGCTCCCCCTGTGTCTGACAGAGCCAATGCCAGCCGGCTCTAAGACGGGCCCGCCGCTGGCCAGGGCCAAGCCAATCAGCGCCTCTGTGATAACATATTTAAGAAGGAAAACAAAAGAGTTAAAAAAAGCTTTTGCAACCGGAGAGAGGAGCGAGAAGATGTAAGAAACTCTGCAGACACTAAGGTCAGTGAGGAAGGAGGGGGAGGAGGTGCTCCAGACACCAGAGCAAAGATCCCCCTGCAGCCCGTGGTGAAGGCCATGGTGAAGCAGGCTGTCCCCTGCAGCCCATGGAGGAAGGATGAGGGGGTGTAGCGATTCCACCTGCAGCCCGTGGAGGACCCCACGCTGGAGCAGGTGGAGGCACCTGAAGGAGGCTGTGGCCCGTGGGAAGCCCACGCTGGAGCAAGTCCGGGCCGGACCGGTAGACCCGTGAAGAGGGGAGCCCACGCCAGGGCAGGTTTGCTGGCAGGACTTGTGGCCCCGTGGGGGACCCCACGCTGGAGCAGTTTGCTCCTGAAGGTCTGCACCCTGTGGGAGAGACTACGCTGGAGCAGTTCGTGAAGGACTGTAGCCCGTGGGAGAGACTCCATGTTGGAGCAGGGGAATGTTGAGAGGAGTCCTCCCCCTGAGGAGGAAGAAGCGGCAGCGACAATGTGTGCTGAACTGACCGCAACCCCCATTCCCTGCCCCCCTGTGCCGCTGAGGGGGGAGGAGGTTGAAGCCGGGAGTGAAGTTGAGCCCGAGAAGATGGCAGGGGTGGGGGGAGGTGTTTTAAGACTTGATTGTATTTTCTCATTGCTCTACTCTGTTTTGCCTAGTAATAAATTAGATGAATCTCCTCTGTACATTCAGTCTGTTTTGCTCGTGACGGTAATTGGTGAGTGATCTCCCCCCTGTCCTTATCTCGACCCAAGCCTTTTGTTAGACTTCTCCTCTCCCATCCCGCTGGGGGAGGGGTGAGTGAGCGGCCGCGTGGCACCCAGCTACCGGCTGGGCCTACACCACGACAGATGCGAACAACCAGAGCAGCTGCATTAACGCAATCCCTCAGGCAAAGCTGGGAAATAATTTATCTTGGTTTTTCTTTTCTTTTTTTTCCTTCATTTTTTCCTTCTTCTCTCTGTTTTTGCTACTCATGTATTACCTAATTATTTTCAGCACATCATTTTCATATCCAAATCCTAAACAGAAGTGCATGGAGTTATACTTTAACTTGAATATTCAATCTGAAATATTAAGATTTTTGTTGGTAATAAGACATTATGGAAATCTTACAGGAAAACTGTTTGTTTTAGTGAGTCTCAGACCACTGTAATTCTGCTACATTAAGATAAACATCCATCTAAATGTCACCTCTGAATGGTTTGAAATTATCACCATCCATCATTTTGTGTACACTTACAGCAATTTCAAGTATTTCCATAGTAAACAATTTCTTGTATCATAAAAAAAAAACCAAACCAACAACCAAAACAAAAAAAAGCCACCAACAACATTTCTATGTACTATATGATATTTTAAAATAAAGCTTACTAAGTTCTGGAAAGCTTAATTCTTTTTCTTGCCTTCTTCAATAAAATACTTTAAGTAAAGTACAATTTTTTATAATCTTTATCTCTTTGCATCTTAATTCTTCCACTGATTGTTGCCAGGTCATGAATTTAAATTATAATGAACAAACAACAGTCAATTCACTGATTCATATGCTCCATGTTTGTTTTCAAACAACACACATTAGTAAGGTTAAATTTGATTGTTAAACAATAACGTTATTTTCTATGTGCTCAAAGCACAAGGGAGGAGAGAGATCACAGGGCCTTCTGAGACTATTATTTTTGTTCCTTGGCTCATGCACAGCTTTAGCTGTGACTGATCAAAGACTGAATATGTAGTAGGTTTTCTTTCCCTAGCAAAAAAATTGTTAGTTCTTTGAATCATGCATTTGTTCACCAGTCATAACCCACTATTATCCTTATCAGACACAGGTCCCTCAAACCATACGCAGCAGTCATGTTACACATGTAATGATGCCCTTGCACCTGTGCAATGCACTGCAGAACACATGTATGTTCTAGAATATATGGAACATCACAAAAGAGTTTAAAGGGAGAGAGTCAAGAAAGAAACCAGGAGATCTATGTTTGTATATAGTTACTAGTGTGACTGATGTTACCAGCAAATAAACAGGAAGGTTTATATATATATATTATATTTATTATATTATGGGTCTTCATCAGTACTGCAGCCAAAGTTTGACTCAGTTTCGACATATTTGCACAAAGCTCCTTTAGTTCATAAGGCAATTTGATTGGAAGAGTAAATTTACTTCACAAAATACGTTAGCAGAATGCAGTTTATACTCCAGGCGAGTGCGTGTGCATGCATAGCCGTAGTGTTTCTTGAAAACCTATTTTTCCGAAAAATGCCCATTGAAAGGAATGTATCTGTAGGTTCTAAGGAAACAAACCTAGCATTTTATAACACAGGTTAATCCAAACTAGTATATTTATCTTGGATTTTTTATTATTTTTTCCCCAAGATGATACTCCTCCTTGATTAACTACATCACAAAAATATAAACCACCTAGCTACCACACAGTTCATCTTTCTATGTACACTTAACTCTAACTGCTTACTTAGGTGCTTGGATACAATAATAGGAAACAAATATTACATATTCATTTTGAAAAAAACTTAAATTGTGGCTTTAGTGAAATATTTTAAATATATCTTTCAGTAATATTTATTTTTCCCTGTATATTTAACAACAGATTCCTCTCATCTAAGTCTAGACCTCTTGGTGAAGGCAAATGTGTTGAAGTGTGGCTGCTTCCTCTAGAGACAAGAGGAAACAACAGTTTTACTCACCTGAGGTCTGAATTGGAATATATTTACCTGTATTGCCTGGACACAAAGGATATGAAGATAACTGTATAGTTAACTATACAGGGGTGAAGACAAAGTAAAGAATAAGAAGGTTACGACAATGATAGATTGCACCACTTACTTTTCTAATGACTCTACAATAAAAACAGAATTTACTTTTCTATTAAAAGGCATCCACGTTACATATTCTGAAAAATAAATTAGGAGAAAAAGTTTAAGAGTTTCTCAGAAAATTCTACTCTGAAAATACATTTGCACTATATAAAACAATTTATTACAATTTAAATGTGAGAATAATACAGTATTCTTGAGAAGAGGTAAAAAAGACTTTTCCATGACAGGAGACTGCAACAAAACATGCTAAGAAATATTGAAAAATCCTTAGACCTTTCTCCTTCCTACTTTTTCAAACAGCAAAAATGGGCAAGCTAAGCATAGACCACACATATATTCATCTTCAATGTTTTTCCCCAATGTTGGCAAAACTTCAAAATTTTTCTGTTCAAAATATTGGAAGATCTGTCCCAATTCACAGCACGCATATGCAACAAATGCATTAACTTTCAGTCGTGATGTATTGAAAAGTAATTAGTTATGCTTGAAGATGACAAGCCCTTTAGAGCTGTGCTGCAGTGAAGTCAGAAGAAGCTACCTCGGTCCTACGGGTGCACTTTGACTGCAGAATGCACTTTTGGGTCTTCACTTAATTAACTGTAGAAGTTGGATGGAAAGTTCTGGCAAACAGACAAAATGAACCGATTTGCTTTGGGGCCACATGATTTTGATCTAAATCTAGGGGTATAGGGTGTCTTCGTACTATCTTTGCATGCTGCTAGCAGAAAAGAATTGAGAATATTTATTGGATGAGTCCAAAATACTATACTGGTGATACTATTAATTAGCATATGTATTCCATTACTTCAGTGGATTTTCTACACTGATAATTTGTAAGTAATCTATAACAGTAAATGTTAATTTGTGTATCCATGAAGATTTATTTTTAAAAAGTAAATGCAGAATAACTTATTTATTACAACCACATTAATTTGAAAAGGAAAAAAGTGAGAAAAACAAATATTTGAAATAGAAACTTTGCAAAGATTTTCAAATCCATGTATAGGAATATGCAAATTTTGAGTAAAATAACATACTTTTTAAAACTATGGCTGTTCAAGTTTGTAAAACAAGTATTAAAATTTTAAGAATATTCCTCCTCTTTTTCTTATATATACTGAAACAAATAATCCTAATCTTTAATCTGATACTTAGTATCTTCATATTGTGAAGATTTAATGGTTTCACTTTTATTAAATCCTTATTGCTTACTTTCCATATCATCATTTTATTTCCCAGAACTGCTTTTGACCAGATGTTATTTTTTGTATGATTTTCACATTATTTTAAACATTACTACTGGTTTGTCATTAACTCTTTCTTTCAAATATTATCTCTATTAAATATATATTTTATTTACTTTTGTAGAGATTTCATAAACATTTCATGTCTCTGAACATTTTTTTTTTTAATTCTAAGCATTAGATATTTAAAATGTGTCAACCTCCACCTGTTTTAAGCTGAAATCTGTGAACCATTAATTGTGTTTTCCACTGTTTAAATTTGTCAACTTTTTTTTTAAGGGCATTAAACTGTTTCTAGTTGTAGCCAGTCTGTTTCACAGAAATACCTAAATGAATGTTATTGCTTGAATATATTTCCAAGATATTTTCAATATATACATTTCTGACCATCTGTTGCATCAAAGTTTACAAAGGAGACTGCATTTTATTTTTTTCTCATCTATCCATTGTCTCCCTTTTTTAATTCCCATGAACATTTGCCCTCTGTTTTTACAGACGTTTTCGGTCCAGAAGACAGAAATTAAAATATTATTCCACTTTTGCTGAATATTGTATCCCAGACTATAAATGCAAATTTTAGGAACCATGGGGCCAATGGTAAAACAAAAATACAAAGTTTAAAAGAACTTGGATGTTACTAAAGGCACAGTAACTGAACAGATATCCTAAACACTTAGCAATTTAAAAAAAAAAAAAACCCACACAAAAAACCCCCAAAAGAACCCAAAAGCAAAACCAAAATACCAACAAAAAAAACCCAAACCAAACATCATTTAAAAATATTGATAACTTTTGATTTTTTGTCCTTTAAAAAAAATTTAGGACTTGATTGCAACATCTTAGTTAACATGGCTTTCAATTCATTCTGTTTTAATAAGTAAAATTATCTTTTCTCCCAGGGGAAAATTAAGTAACAGTTCAAATTTGGATTTTTTTTTTTTTTGAAAACTTTTCTAGTCATCACTGCCAGAATGGAAAAAGAAACTTTAAATTGTCTCTCATTGTGGAAGTATCATTATTGCATGGTGCAGAACAACAGTTGTTACCTCAAATAAGTAAGCAAACACTTAGTAAATACAAAATAGATAAGCAAGCACTGAAAGCAGTTTTTCTGTGTTTTAGGGCTACATCTGGCTTAATGTTTCAAAAAATTCTCCATAAAGAGAAAAACAAGGCTTGTATTGATTTTGTATGCTCAAAGCTGGGGTTTAAAGTGAGCTAACAGCAAAGTTTGGATCTGAGAGTCTCAACAGCCTCTATTCAAAAGAATAATGTCCTTAGTGCTAGCAACTAACAATATTTTAGGTAGAAAGCTGCTGTATTTGACATTGCCTATCTATACAGACACATTCTTCTGAAATAATTCTGCAGGCAATCTGGGAAATGCCACCACACTAAAGGTTAATTAAGCAGTAAGACATGACAAATCATGCCGTAGTGCAAATCTGTACATACCTCAAGGAGACAATGAGGCAGAAGGCAAAGCAAAATGCCTCTGGTGCACCAGAGCTATCTGTTTATTAGAATGAATGCACACTGAATAAAAAAAGGCTTTCAAACATCCATTCGCAGTTTTTAAATGTATAGGTAAAACGTTGGAGGAAAATTTGACCAAACATATCAAAAGGGTTGGAGTACAATTCTGAACCAATGCACCAAGAGCTATACAAACAACAGGATCTTAGACAAAAGGACAATATATCACAGTACAGAAATGCTTCAGCTGATGGACAGCGTACTTTGAATTAATGACAAGTTTTAGCAGTTTTCCTTTTTCTTAAAGCACAGAAAGTTCTCGTGTGCCCTTATAGCTAGAACTGACTTTAGAGGTATTCGCTGTGGTAGCATTGGTCCAAGTCCTGAGAGGAACGGAGATGACACTGACATGTTATCAGATCTAACTATAGGAAAGTCTGTTTCTTTCAGACTGTAAGTTCTACTTACAAAACATGGAAATGCTTCCAGCAAATTAAGTTTTCAGACACTTATGCACTTGTGACACAATGATTTGATTCTTTTTCTTAATACAGATTTTGATTGCACTAGTGAGTATACCACACATCGTGCCTTTCTCCACTCTAAAAAAACCTCCTGTGATATTTTAATTTTAATTATGTATTCAATTACAATCGTAGTTCACCACCTGAGGTTTCACGCTAAGAAAAAAAGAATATGTCAGTCAGAAAGAGCAGGCTTCATCAGAAATCCTGTGGTGAAGTTGCTACAGCAAAGCTTTGCCAGATGCAGTTATTCTTAATGATTCTAAATTATTTCAATTTGTTTATAACTAATTTAAAACTCATTCTCAGTGGTAAGTATATTTTATATGATTATACCACAGCAAATTAGTACGTATTAAATCTCTCTCAATTCCAAAATAGCTGAGCTGTTGTTTGCTCACTAGTGTATGAATGTGCAGAAAGGAATTTATCATTTTTATTATGAATAAATGGGAAAAAAGAGGGAAACAAACTTTTTCTGGAGAGATGGACAAGTGCTGAAGACACCAGGCAGGGACTGCAAAACGTTCCTCTGCCAACAGCTCTTTTTTTGACCCTGGCCAAATCATATAAACACTTATTTTCCCACCTGTGCACCATGGGTATAAATACTACTTTTTTTCATACCCTTTTATTATCCCTATATTTGGAAACAACTCAATGAAGGAAAAGGATAGCATTTCTAACAGACATGCAGATATCTTCTGATATCAAAATCATCCCATTTAATATTATCATAGTAGAAATGTTCATCTACCTTCTGCCTTTCTGTATCAGCTCTCTTTAAGCACCTCCTTCCTTAGCCTATGGACCCTGCAAGCCATTCCAGTTCCTGTGGATATCCTTTGGGCTGCTCAACCTTCTCTACGTGTTGTACAGGAATCCCAACTGCCCAGCTTACAGATTCTGGATCCCATGTTCCCCAAAATTAAATGCCTCAGAGTTCCTTTGCACAGATGCCCAAGTGTCTCCTTTCTACTAAAATCAAGAAGAAATGGGTGAAATCCTTATGAATGCATATAAGTCAGGTCAATGCAGAAGGTCATACCCACAGCCCTCTGTGGGAATTGCACCCACGAGGTTGAAAACACTGGTGTCCGCTTATCTCTTATGCAAACATTGTGGATGGAGATCTGCAAGGCTGCTATGAGAAGCATCCGAAGGAAGGAGTCTTCCAGCAGCAGGATGGCCCTGTTTTGGCTGGAGAATGTGGAATAAACATGTAGATGGTTTGTACACGGAATCTTGAAGGCCACAGTGCCTGGAGTGAGACTTTCTGCTTCATTATCCACAAAATGAATATTCAAGTTGACACCCCCAAATATGCTAATGAGCTAAGAGGAGTACATGCTAAACATATATGACTATGGTGCTCGACTCTCCACCCAAATCATGTTAAACGTCACCCCTGGGGAGGGGACAGCTAAGGTTGGAGTATAAAGGATGCTGAGGAAGGTACCCTCAGTGGGGAGAGAAGAAATTGAAGACCCCGAAGAGGCAGTTGACGGGCTGTGCTCTTTCTCCTCCACCCAAGAAAGGGACGCCTTCTTGGTAAGCATTGTGCCTTCACTTTTTAGTGAGAATACCCGGGATAGCATTTTGCTGGCATTATAATTCTGATCATAGTCATATATTAGCACTATTGCAGTAAGTGCATTTATCAACGGCAATTCTGAACTCTTTATATCTGTCACTTTAATAAACTTTCTCTCTGTTCCAACTTTGTGAAACTGTTTTGGTGCAAGTCCTTTGGGAGCTCTGACAGGCGAAGGTTGACTCTGGTATGTGGCTATATATATAATCCTTTAGACATAAACCGTTGACCAAGTCTGGGACTAAGACTGGACCTAGCCGCACCTAGGCTCCTCTCTGAGACGGAGTTTAGAAAGCAAGGGGGTCCTTTCTGAACCTCGTGACTCAACGGGAGGGCCTCCCTCAGCCACGCATCAGACTCACACCCTTTGCACGACAGCCCCTGCAGAGAATTCTGTCCTCAGAGCAAAGACAGCAGCATGGGCAGCACAGATGCACTGCAGCTCAGAGACAGGAGTGTCCACTTAAACAGCTGCCAGTTTCAGTTTCAAAGACTAGACCTGAATGTGAATTGTTAGAAATGAAGTCTCTGATTCAAAAATCCCTTTCTGTATTTTAGTGCAGCAGCTGAAGGGTTTACTGGGCTGTCGTGGTTTAACCCCAATGGGTAACTGAGCACCACACAGCCACTTGCTCACCCCTCCCCACCCAAGCACGTGAGGAGGAGAACGGAAAAAAAAACAACTCGTGGGTTGAGATAAAGACAGTTTAATAGCATAGCAAAGGAAGAGAATAATAATCATTATATTAAGAAAAACAATAAATAATAATACAAGGGATGTACAAAGACAATTGCTTGCTGCATGCAGAAAAAAACCAACCAGATATCCAATCTATTTCCAAGTAGCGATCCCACCTCCTGGCTAGCTTCCCCAGTTATATATGGAGCATATCGTATGGCAGGGAATATCCCTTTGGCCAGCCTGGGTCAGCTGTCCTGGCTGTGCTCTCCCAACTTCTTGTGCACCTGGTAAGGTGGGAGAAGCTGAAAAGTCCTTGACTGCTTGGCAACTAAAACCATCAGTGTGTTGTCAACATTATCATCATCCTAAATTCAAAACACAGCACTATACCTGCTACTAGAAAGAAAATTATGTCGGCTAAAACCAGGACATAGACCTAAGCAAGGACAAAAACATATTCAACACATTCTATTGGAAATTTCACAGTGTTTTAGCTTCTTCCTACTTACAAACTGACCAAAAACATTAAAGAATCACATTTTTCACAAAAATAAATTAATTTATCTTTAGATGTTTACAGAATATTTGTGTTTCTGTAAAACTAAAATATTTAGTTGCAGTTCAATACCTCTTTTTTTTTTTTTAATATCACAATATGTTTTGAGGAAAAAAAAAACATTATTTAAAACCAATCATAGATCTCCATTCTAAAAATGTCAGCTGGGATGATAATGCACAATCAAAGCTGGTTAGTTAAAGGTCTGGAGATTATATTCAAACAGCATTTATTCAAAATAGATACTTTCTGAGTTATACACATTTACAGGAACACAGTATTTCTAATCCCAGTGTACTATACTTCTAAGTGCATCTTCCAGTAAAATTCCTTCTCTTCCCCTCTCCTAAAACAGCAATGGGATTTTGCAAAATGTGAAGGTAAATTGATTTTTCTTCAGACATCTTGTCTTGTTTTACTCTGTAGTCTTATCTGAAGAATGCTTAAATCAGTTTTGTTGAACAAGAGTCCTGTTTGACAGGGAAGCCTCTGAGGTGTTAAGTAAAATGAAAAAAAAAAAAAAAAATCTAAACAAAAAGAACCGAAAATATACCCATGGAGAAAATTTGGATTATGCAACAATAACATAATGAAAATGTGATGATGTTGCAAAATAAATATTTTCATAGTGAGTTATGTTTTGGGGCTTTTATATAAATGTATCACATATAGGTTCCTAGTAGCATTTTTTTAATGTCTGCATTTAAACTTGTGTTTTCTTAGACATTGTCCTGCCATTTTGATGGCCTTGACAATTTCCTGCAATACTTGGAATGAGCTTCTTAAAGGTATAACTTTTCAAAGGCTTCATCTTCTCTAAACAAATGCCTGTTTGTTGGATTTTATCTTTGTACCTTTTACTAGTTCTTGCACATAGTTAGCTTATCAACTTTTTTGCAGGTATTATCAGTTAAGAAATTCTCATGAGCTACCTTGCCCTTTGCCACCAATGAGACTATTTCTGTTGATTTCAGCATAACCTAAGCAGTTATGGAAGACAATCACAGATGCAAGGACTATTACATTTTTTTTTCCACCATCTGTCATTTATAGGTTCCAGGTTTTAGTGTTTCCCTGAAGAAAATTGTCTTCTACCTACCGCTGCACTTTGCAACAATTTTTAGTAAGGATGCAGATCATCCTTGATTTCCTCTAATCTTTCACAAAATCTGTGTCCATTCCCACAAATAACTGCCATCACTGTCATGTCATAGTAAAGATCTTGGAGCACTTTATGAGGCACAGAGCAAAAATCACCTTCCTTCCCAGTCAATCCTTAACACCATACTTCCATACAAAAAGCAGTTAAGTGTTCAATAGAAGAAGGCATCCTACAAGAGTATGATTTATAACAGTGAGAAAGGATTCCGTCTGCTTTTAACAGTAGAATAAATTATTACATATAACACAGAAAACACTTTTCTGATTCATTTTCTTTTTAAAGGTAAACGTTCATATTTACACATTTCCTGTGTGATAGGTGAACATCGCTGCCATTCTTGCATTTCACAGCAGAAACTGACACATGCACAAGTGAGAAATGCAAGGTTAGAATAGAAAGACCAGAGGCAAGACAACAAAGGATAGCATCCACCACAAGCTCTGATTGAGACACAAATCAATCCCTCTCCACACCAAAGTTTATTGCACAGGGTTCAATTTTGATCTAAATTGACAGAACTTGTGTCTATCTCTATTTTCTGTTTGCTGTTTCCAAAAATCATGGAGACAGAAAGCTCTTGTAATCTAGTCTGATCTGCTTTACAATGCATGGATTGCTTTACAACCTTGGACTTCCTCATAGCAGTTCCAGAGAATATCTTTACCAAAAAACCCCCCAGAATTTAAAAATCCTCAAGACTGTAGGACACAGAACTGCAAGAGGATTATACCTCCATTCCCTTCTATTGCAAGTAATGCATAATATAAATAATTTTCTGAAAATATCAAGCTCCACCTGTTCTTATTTCATGTCAAATTTAAGGAAAACAGACTGATTCTTCTACTAATTCTTGTGTTGTTAGACTAAGCAAACCAAGTCCTGCTTGTCTATGTGTCTTCCATGCTTTGATCATTCTAATAGTCTCTCTAATTATTCTGCTCTGAATTTTTATTTCTTGAGTATATGATAAGAAGTTTCTAATCTATTACTTTACAATACAGACAAGAAATATTTTACTATCAGATTTAAAGTATTTTTTAAAAATTATACTCTGCAAAAATTTCAATAACTGTAATGCAGATGGTACATTTCTATAACCAGAAAATTATTCAAAAATAACATGAAAAAAATGAAAAATTTTGAAACAGCAGAGGAATCCCCGGCAAAATTTAAGAGTCAGAAGACTTTATAGCAATCGAATATTTTTGCTTCACATAATTCTGAGAACTGAACTTCAGCGTTATCTGAAAACTCTTAATCAAAACTGATCTAGAGAATAAATTATTGGTTGCTACCATCAGCAAAATAAAAGCCGACTACAAAATTATTGCAGAGGGATTTTAAGATTCTCATTGGTTGACAGAACAGTGAATTAAATTCAGTGTTTATAATACAAACTGAATTACACAGGCAAAATCCAAGTTCCTCATATATAGTGAAGGGATCTGAAGGACCTGTTATGACTAATGAAATAGATCATGGAGTTTAAGTAGATAATCTATGAAAATGTCATCTTAATGCTCAATGTATATATATATATAAAATTAATAATTAAAGAACAGAACAAAAAATGTCATTATGCCACTGCATAAGTCCTTAAGCCCTTCCTTTGAATATTGTCATCTGATCTCAAAATAAAAATAGCAGACCTAGAAAAATTACAGAGAAGATCAACATGGATGTTCAACAGCATGGAATTACTTCTTTTATCATTTTACCTCAGCAGCACTGAAGACATTTTCTTCCTTCTCTTTACAGTTCCAGCTGGGATGTAGATGACATGAAGGAATGACCCTAACTGAATGTCAACTAGATGCCCTATGGAATAGGGCAGCAATAATCAGACCGGCTCTGAAAGTCATATAATGGTTTGGGTTGGAAGGAACCTCAAAGCCCATCTAGTTCCAACCCCCTGCCATGGGCAGGGACACCCTCCACTAGACCACGTTGCCCAAAGCCCCATCCAACGTGGCCTTGAACACTGCCAGGGAGCCAGGGGCAGCCACAGCTTCTCTGGGCAACCTGTGCCAGGGCCTCACCACCCTCACAGGGAAGAATTTCTTCCTAACATCTAATCTAAATCTCCCCTCCTTCAGCTTAAACCCATTACTCCTTGTCCTGTCACTACACCAAATACTTGCTGACTTTCAGCAGCCTAGTGGTGAAAACAGAGAGCACTAGATGAGGTAATTTATCTGCATCGTGTGCCTCAACATGAACTTCACTGCTTGAAATTAATAAATACACCCTAACCTATAGTTTATTTCCAAATGCAACTGTGTATAATCACCTGTTTAGTTGCAGTATCCCACTCTTGTCAAGTTATTTATGGAAAATGAAGACTAACTAAAAGACTTTTTTCTTCTTCTCATCACCAAGAAATATATGCCTACTTTTCAATGGGGAAGACAAAAAAATCTGCTTTGCAATTAACAGGGGTTCTTTCTATTTATGTGTCTCTGTTTTCTCCTGAAAACAGTTTTTACAACTTTTGCTTAGCAATTTTGTTTATTTGTGGTCAGAATAAACTGTGTTGGTCTTTCTGTTAAATGAGATGACAATCCAAAAAAAAAAAAAAAGTTGAGGCAGATCTAGAGACATTAATATGAAAATCAGGCCCTTTAGACAAAATCTTGCCTTTTAACTATGCCTCATCACTAGTATCGAGTTAATTTTCCACTTTGATTAACATTAACTAGAGGAACAACCATATGGAATCATAGACTCATAGAATCGTTAAGTTGGAAAAGAACTTTAACATCATAAAGTTCAACTGTTAACCTAGTATTCCGAAGTTCACCACTAAACCACGTCCCTAAGCATCACATCTACACATCTTCTAAACACCTCTAGGGATGGTGACTCAACCACTTTCCTGGGCAGCCTGGTCCCATGATTAATAACCCTTTTGGTGAATACAGTTTTCTTAATACCCAGTCTAAACCTCCCCTGGTGCAACTCGAGGCCATTTCCTCTTGTCCTATCAGTTGTTACTTGAGAGAAGAGACCAACCCCCACCTGGCTACAGCCTCCTTTCAGGGAGTTGCAGAGAGCGATCAGGTCTCCCCTCAGCCTCCTTTTCTCCAGGCTAAACAACCCCAGTTCCCTCAGCCACTCCTCATCAGACTGGTGCTCCAGACCCTTCACCAGCTTTGTCGCCCTTCTCTGGACACGCTCCAGCACCTCAATGTCTTTCTTGTAGTGAGGGGCCCAAAACTGAACACAGCACTCGAGGTGCAGCCTCACCAGTGCCCAGTACAGGGGGAGGATCACTGCCCTGGTCCTGCTGGCCACACTATTCCTGATACGAGCCAGGATGCTGTTGGCCTTCTCAGCCACCTGGGCACACTGCTGGCTCATGTTCAGTCAGCTATCAACCAGCACCCCCAGATCCTTTTCTGCCAGGCAGCTTTCCGGCCACCCTGCCCCAAGCCTGTAGCGTTGCCTGGGGCTGTTGTGACCCAAGCGCAGGACCCGGCACTGAGCCTTGTTCACCTCATACAGCTGGCCTCAGCACATGGATCCAGCCTGTCCAGACCCCTCTGCAGAACCTTCCTGCCCTCAAGCAGATCAACACTCATGCCCAACTTGGTGTTGTCTGCAGACTTACTGAGGGTGCACTCGATCTCCTTGTCCAGATCTTTGATAAAGATATTAAACAGAACTGACCCCAATATGTGACAAGTTAATAGGTAATAATCTCATTAAGAGACAGACATTTTTCTTTACATGGAAAACATAACTCCTTGGGATGACATACGGATTGTTGGCATGAATTGACAAAATCTTGCTCAAGTTTTGCTCCATAATAGGCATTCCTGATGTAGGAATATTTTATTTAAAATAAATAAATAAAAGTTTGATAAACCCCCACATTTTTCTGCCTAGGTTCCAGATTCAGTGCTGCAAAAATCGCATGCAGAAAATCATGAAAATGCATAAGGTTTAGAAAGAAAAACATAAGACCTATCATACATTGTTATTCATTGAAAATTAACAATATTTTGATGTTGTAGCCAAAACAAGATAAGATTCTGTTTGCTTAGATACAATACAGGTGCAGAGGTGCTTGCCTTCTGCATAAACCAGAAAGGATGACAGGAGAACCCAAAGAAAGGGTAAGTAAGTGATTTGTCAAAAAAAGCTAGTAACAGAGCCACAGACAGGATCAGGATTCTTGACTCTCACTTCAAATATTCATGAATCACAGCAACTCTTCTGCCACGTACACCCATCTAAGATGCACATCAGAGCAACTGCAGATAAATATAAACTAATCAAAACTCAGTGAATAGGGAGTTTGTGCTCTCAGATCACTGTGCTTCCAGCAATAACAGTGAAACCCATGAGTCACAACTCATTATTTGTACTTGTATAAATGAGATTACAAGCAGGCCTTTTGTCTTTTTCATATAAGCTGTGACCTTTTTTATGGGAAATAATCTTCTGCTCTGAAACTGAATGTTCAAATAAACTACCTGCACATTTAAAATAAAAATAATTGCTATTGCACTTTCTTCACTGTACATTGAGCACAGGAGGATTTATTAGTGTTGCACAAATCTCATTTTTCATGATGTTCTGATCAGAATGAGCTATTCGTTTGCTTGTAGAGTTTAATGTTCCCTTAAATTCTAGAGTGATTAGGTCCAGAAAGTTAGACAAAACAGAAACACAGCAGAGAAGGGCCTTGCTTTTGTTGTTGGCAATTTCAGGATCTTAGGCAATTTCATCTTCTGAAGTCAACAAATTTAAGCTAAGATTCCAGCGTTCCAACTAAAAGCAAGCAAGCAAGCTTGATACTGACTTTCCTTGTTCAAAGGAAAAGTAAATGTTAAGTTTTTTGTTGCTTCATCTGCCAAAAACAAGAAAAACTTGCTCAAGCCTACATTTTAAGTTTTACTTTCTCAATATCCTATGGTTTTCCCCTCATGCTGTAGGTCAAACTCAGCCAAAGATTCCCCAAGATTTTTCACGAGGTCTCTCACAGAGCATGGTAAAGAATTAGGAACCTATTTTTTTGCTAAGTATCGGACTATATTCCGAGAGAAGGCAAGAAAGTTGTGTTGCATGTGTTTTATCTCTCTGCTTAAAATAAAGTCATTCCACAAGCTCAGAAAAAAAACAAAAACAAACCCTGTAGACAGTCTAAATTAATTTGGTTTTCAAGATTAAGCTCTTACATACCTACATTAAAGAAAGCATTCTGCCACTTCCAGGACTAATGTGCTAGGGAAAGTGTGAAGTTTTATTTTAATGCAGCTATTCCTAGCTTCATCCTTATACAGGGATTCTAAACAAAAAAGCCTCCACACTGAGATCCTACTTTTGATGTGAATTTTATGTCTCTAACTAATCATTACTTTCTACAAAATGTATTGTGCTTTTGAAAGATACCTGACAGACATATTCATGTAGCAGTTAAACCTATACTGTCTACAAAATGCTGTGACAGTGCATTTATGGGATCACTGTGGGGAAACCAAGAAGCAACAGTTATATTGCAAAATTTGCGATGGAACCATTAAGACTGCCAAACAATAGACACAATGACATTGGACAACTAGCAACAGTGAAGCTGGCAACGAAAAATACACACTATGCATTTTGTGCCATACGTATCTTTAGAAACTCATGGCAGGCTCCTCCTGCAACCTCCTGGCAGGTTATGGAGCATCTTCCTCCAGCTGCTCCCCACAAGTCTTCCAATGGGCACTATGTACTGTTTTTAACAATATGTCACTGGCTGAACTGTAAGACTTGGCTTTAACTTGCCTTTTACTCTTCATCAAGGAGGAACAAGCCATGATTGATGTACTAAGCATCTACACCATGAGAAGGAAATTTTCAATATCCATCTGAGCTTCTTTCTGAATCTGTTTGGTTTTGCAGGGCTACAGTATCTTTAAGAGTTTTGGTCTGCTACATTTCAGAAATCTTACTAGAATTCAATTTCTCTGACATCAGGTTGTATCTGTGGGAAGACATATATATAAAGTTGAATGTAGTCACTCAATTTAGAAAAAAAAACCCATTCAAAATCAACATTATAACAAAAATCCTTATCATTTTCTCTCTCAAAAAAAAAAAAAGAATAATTTGTAATGTGTAATATGCAAAAAATGTACAATTAAGAGCAAAATCTAATGAAAACAGAGAGCCAGAAGAAATGAAATTGCAAGTTTTATACATTATGTTAATCTGACCAGCTTTTCAAGCCTACTTGCTGCACAAAGTCTACATTCTGTGTGGTCAGAATGGCTTCCTTGGGTGCCATGGTAATATTATTGCAATACTTACACAAGCTATGGCTTACAGAAAAATGTTGCATTACATAGTGGTCGTGCAGTCCTTTGATGTCTTAATAGCCCACAGAAATGACATTGATATTATAAATTAGATCAGTAATACTAGATGAGTTGCCTACCTAGTACCCACGGTTAGGTCTAGCCCCTCTTCTTCTTCACTGCCCTCTTAGTGTTCCTTGGCTATTTAATTAACACTGCTTGTCATAAACAACACATGGACTGAATTCAGGGTAACTTTTTAAGTCATCATTGTTGTCCATAACTAGACCAGAACAGAAGATGGTACACCGAACAAAATATTTCTTATAATATACTAATAAACTTTGTAGTACTATTACTAAAAAGCTAAAAATGTTCATAAGAATCCAGTTACTGTTTAGTGTGGAAGATAAATGCAGGGAAGATGGAGCAGCAACATGCTTTATAAAACAGAAATACAACCATGCCTTTTAGCTATTCAAGTCCTACACTTTTGCCATCTCTAAAAAATCAGATCAATAGAATGATTTATTCAGCTTGCATTTTCGTTTCCTTCAACTTTCGGTTCTCAGTATTCCTAGTTCTCTAAAGCCTGGCTGGATCAAGATCTGAAATCTGGATAAAGAAGAAAACAGTAACTCACAAAACTTAAGCATGGTATAAAACTCATCTTTCAATCTCAATAATAATGTATTAGGTGATTCAAGACATAAATAGTGCAGACATTATATTAAGAAAGCCACTACGTATGAAAATATCATGGTCTATCTTGCAGATTCACTTACCCAGCTGTCATGCAAATGAGGAATTGGCTTCATTTTCTCATGCTGGTAAGTAAAACCAAAATGCTCTGCTCATATACTGCCAAACATATCCAAAGCCCAAACCTTCCTTTAGTCTTACTCTGCTTCTATTTCTTTCTTTTAAGTATAGTCTCTCCCGATGGATATAAACAGTTCAAATATTCCTGTTAAACTCACAGTACTGCCATGTGGTAGATGCAACAGCCTAATTCCTCATTTTCTCAACTGTAGAAGAGACATTCACTCTTTTGACTCTAAGTCAACAACAAAAATGTAAAAAGAACTTCATCATGTAAACTAGATTTTTTAAGGCAGATTTTGGATACATAAAACTAAAGACAAAATTTTCTAAAGCCTTATTCAGCTTAAGTCCAGCTGTCTTTACTACTGATGTAATTGTATATGTAAGCATACTTAGAAACACTCCATCTTTCAAGTATGACCTACTTCAATCCAGAAAGCAAGCAGTACCTCGTTGACAGAAGGCTTAACCTACAAAGCTTAATATGCATAACAATGCTGAATTTTGGTCAAAAATATAGAATTCATGACCTCTGTTGTCAAAAAATGACTGTGGTAATGACCATACGATAGTCTCACAAGCAGAACTCTTCCCTACATGATAAACCTCGATTTTAATCCTGCTGCAGCCTGACAGTACCTGTATTTCCTGCCATTCAGAAAAGACTTTAACCTTCAAGGCTATGTTATATGTTAGGAATAGCCCTGTTGCCTCAGCTATTTAACTTTGCTTTAGTGATTGATACCATAGCACTATGCAGACTGCACTAGCTTGAGTGTCTCAGCTCAGTATTGTGCTGAATAGCACAAACATGTCCTGAGGTTTCAGTGGAATTTCTTTAACAGGTATATAAGTTCTAAAAGTCAGGCATTTACTAATAATAGGACTATAATAGCAACAGCAGAATATAGCCTACATTCAATAATTTATACCACACCCAGCAGCATTTCATTACTCTTACTTTTTCTTTTCTGATAAACTTTAATTCTTTATTGCTGAAGGCCAAGTTGTATCCATTGAACAATCAGCTTTGGGGAGTTTCAGTTTTCCTAACTGAAAGCAACTGCAGCCATCCTGAGCTGAGCTTTCAGAATCCTTCTATTAGAGTAAGATAGACAGAGTGAATGTTCTGTGCTGCATTAACAGGAAAGTTCAAACCCTTTTATAGAAAGAATGGGTTAGTATATAGTATTCTTCCACACCATCAATGCATCCACTATACCTACACTGCCTCCCTAAGACTTGTGCATAATTTATAATCATATAAACTTAACATTCTTCCCTCTGCATTATTTATACAGCCACTAGCGTTGTTACACATGGGCAGCTTAAGCCACCAGCCAGTGAAGACTATCACCCCATACAGCTAGGGAATATTATCCTAATTTTAGAAAAGGAAGATTGAATTGCAGATAAATTAATCACTTATCTAAATCAAACAGAAAATCTATAAATGGTGGAGAACTGAAGCCATATTTCTGGGGCTATAATCATAAGAACATCCTTTATATTTATCTAGTGAGTCCACACTGAGATTTTGTACTAGGGTATGAGAAGCTGACAAACATATCCTTGTACATTGAGTTTAAATGTTCTCTGAAGACCATGTATGTCCTGCATTTAGAAATACAGAAAATATTAAAAATTTAAAAATAATAATTAACAAGCTTGTAAAAGTCAACTGACTTACATGGTACAGTAATTAAAATTGACTTCATCTCTGCTTTGTCAGGTTTTAAAATTGATTGCTTGTCCAAAAGTGTCTACAAGATAGCTGTTGTGTTATGGAGATTGATTTAAGCATAGCCACTATCTGAAAGGAGAGACAGCTGGCTTAATATACAATATTTCAATATATGCCAAATCTAAAATTAGACAGGATTTATGGTTTTATTTTTTTAAAAAGTTAGAAAGTTTTCAGTGTTGGGCCTTGTAGGAACAGTTTCCGGAATTAGAGAGACTCCATAATCTGGTCACCTAGACCATGGGATGTATGGGAAGACATACATGGCATCCTGATGTCATCTGATTGATTGAAAGATATATAATGAATATTTTTCCATCATATCAATGATGTGCTTCTCATCTCTTTCATTAATAATTAACATTACAGAGAAACTGTGCACTATTTTCATAATAATCCTAAGGGAGACATATACAACAAATCTGAGCAACAGCTGTAGGGGAGCTGTGAGTTTTACTGACCCATTGTCTGTTTTTAACTTCCCCAAAGTCCTGAAATAAAATAAAACCTGGAAAAAATTTGAACTTCAAACTATAGAGAACCTAATATGATACCCATAATCAAAAGAACCAGAAAATGAAACAGAAATTCAAGAATGTAAGTGCTGCTTCTGTAGTTAAGGTCTCTGTGATAGGGAAGGTGAACAAAACAGATACAGAATAACCAGAAAACTGATGTGAATTTATAAAGGTAAACCATGCTTAACAAGCTTGATGGAAATCACTGAAGAATGATGAAAGTTGACAGCAGTGACATTGACAAGTTTACTTAGACTTCAGGAAGGCTCTGGATACACAGTCTCCTAAAAGACTGTTGCACGTGGTTAGCAAGTGCTGTATGGCTTGTGATATGATTAAAAATAAATTAATTAATTAATTAAAAGGTGTATTAAATCAACACAATCCTGTTAGTCAGTGAAAGGAGTAACCAGCTCTGAGGTACACAAAAAGAGGGGATATTGAGGGAACCCACTTTGCAATTTTTACCCAAGGCTTGACGTTGCAAGAGTATGTAGTAGGTTTCTTCTAAGCACAAGTCCCCAGACAGATGTGAATTATGTCAGAGAATTAACCTAGGAAAAAATGCTCCAGCAAAAAGTCAGGAGTGTCTCTCCCTAGCTCACTTTCTCAGTTGATCCAGTGTTTTCTCTTTTGCATCAGTTTTATACCTGCACAAGAGAAGAATGAGACCCATCTCAACAATTTGTTAGGCAAACAGAGATATATTTAAACAGCTCTTTTGACCTTTCCTTTCACAGAAGCATTGATATTTCCTTGGCCATAACAGAATTCAGATCATGGATATATGGTTTTGAAGCGTAAGTAGCATTAGGAATTTTAATATTCAATTTGAACCCAGGGTTGCTCCTACTCAGTAGAGTCAAAATACCTTGTTGTCTGGATGGAGGGCTTGAAGAAATACATAGGTGTTCCAAAACAGAAAGTGAAACAAAGCAAGGAGAAACACTGCATTCATTAGTGAAGTAGCTCTACTTCACAAGTGTCTGTCCTACACTAATTACCCAATGCGTGCGTGGTTTAATCTTTACAATTATGTATACTGTCTGTTTCTTGAAATCTTAAGTATTCCATGGCACTGTTTCTTAAAAGTTCATGTTTTAGCTTAATTCTCCTGGTTGTCATTTTTCTCTGAAGTTTTGGTGAAGTGAGTACCATATTCTGTCCAAAATATCACACAATGTTGCTATGTGGTATTAAAATAAAATATTTTGGAGACGAACACTTCCAATTTTGGTGGCACTGATCTCTGCATTCAGTTTATAAGGCTCTGGAGGCACTGTCTTGATGTAGAAGCTATATAAATGTAAATCACTTTAATAATTTCTGCTACAATATGAGCATTTCACAATGCTCATAATACAAGTTTCAGAATTATTTGGGTGTTATTTCCAACTTTCTTCAGCAAAAGACTTCCCTACTTTAACCTCAGGGTTAGAGTCTATCAAGCAAACATGATGCGAGTACCTGATAAATTTCACCATATCATTTGCAAGACTTTTTTTCATTCATATTCAAGTCAGAAAATGTTTTCATTTTCCAAGCATTTATTCATTTCATAATATCACACATAGATTCATGCCTTGGTTTCTATTTGCTAGAAGAAACTCATACTTTAAATGCATTAACTCTACAAAGCTTCATTTGTAAAAACCGTACACTCATGTTAAGACAAATGGCCTAGAGCTTGAATCTCCATTTCAAATGGAAATACAAATGTTTTTCGAAGAACAGCAGTTTCCACCAGATTCTTTATGTTTCTTTATCTATAAAGCTTATAAAAAAAATCAATTTCAAAACCATAGCTATGGTGCTGAAGAAATTCATCAGCCTCATTTAAGAATGCAGAGACATATCCTGAAATCTGCTTTGCTATTTTTCTGTATAACTTAACATCTGAGAGAGTAAGACAAATTTAAATTGCTCATGTATCAAAGTAAGCACTACAAACAAGACTTGCATACTGGAATAGGTTGCGTCATAAGTGTAGCACTGAATTTAAATATGGCACATATACATTATTACCAAATTGTAAGCTTTCAGCTGAGTCCAGCCTTGGTTTTAATGAACCATTTCTTAGAAGTAACCAACAAAAAGACTCATATAGAATGGATAGGGCAATGAATTCTTCTGCAGAAAGCAGGAAATCGGAAATGCCAGTAGCCTAGGAAGCAAAAGGATAAGGGAGTAACGTGAGTGGAGCATACCATGTGAAGGATTACCAAGATTTACAGTTTTTCAGTGCTCTCAAGTAAACCATCTCCTCCATGATTCTTGCAAGTCCTAACCATTACAAAGTAAACTTTGTAGCTGAACTAATATCAGTCAAATACATCCCATCACACTGGCCCAGCATCTCCTGCTAAGCTTGTGCCTGATGTCCTAGAAACAGCAGCTGAGGAATAGCTACAGCAATATTTACGGCCATCCTGGTGGAAAAGAGTTGCTCTGTTTCAGAGAAATGCTCACATATATGAGACAAAGGAGAAAGTTGTTACTGGCATATACACCGCAGGGCAAGTAATATTATTTACAGCTGTTTACTAAATCATTCTGAATAATGCCAAAAATCTGCAACCCTGAAGACTAAACAGGGCATGGAATATCATATTTAACAGTAAATTCAATGAACTATTGCCAATTTGATTAAGAAAATAACATCTCCATAAGTAAAAAAAAAAAAATCAATTATTATAAGAAAGTATCTGACTTTCATATAAAATAGTGATTTTTGATCCATTGGTTTAAGATCTCACATATATGTAATCAAATCACATAAAAATTACCAACAGATGAGGAATTGTCACTGATTGGTTAGAATAATTCATCAGTGCCATATGCATCATATACACTTAAAATGTGTCTGTTTTCCATTGATAGAAAGAACTAGCAAGGACAGGCAGTACAGTTCCCTTGCATGGAAATTCTTGAGGTGTCTTATATGTCATAATTTATCACTAGACTGATCCAGTTTACGTTTATGTTATCCCATTGCTGGAGCAGGATAAATTGGGTATCATGAAACTGTAAGAACACTGTAGGAAATCAGAACCCCAGTATTTATTATGTGATTATTAGCACACAGTAAACCTAGTCTGATAAGATGCACAATATCTGAAACTCTGCTCAGCATTGTATGAAATGAGGCTTATCATTTGGCTAGAGTGTTTACACAATGACTCTTTTCACACATTTTCCATATTTATGACACCCTATTCAAGGGTCCACTTGCCATTCTATCAGTCTTTTAGCTTTTCTCCTGTGAAAAAATAATAAAAAAAACCCCACACACAAAAAAACCCAACAAAACCAACAAAACCAAACCTTGGCCCAAAAGATGCATCAGACATTAGGCCCCACAGTCAGCCCACAGAAAAGATTTAAGGTCTTGTTTTCCTGAAAGGTGCAATATCTTAAAAGCAAACAAATGCAGACAAACAATAAACTGTACTGTTCTGAAGTAGCTGTCATCTTAGATCTGTGGGAATTTTGCTACTTGCACACAATTAATGAAAAAGTGAGTACTGACTCTCAGTATGTTAATTTTCTAATTAAATATGGATTGCTAACAGCCCCTACATGCTTATGTGAGACACATTTTTACCCATGCAATTTGCTAATCATTTTTAAATCTTTACAAAGTGCTGCAAGAAGGTTGTAAGTGAAGAAAATTGGACCCTGGGTAGAATAATTTTAGAATAATTGAAATGTTGAGCTCATTTAGGATAGCTAAATACTTTTTCCTCCTTCCCCTCTACAGTCATAGCTATTTTACTAATTAGGTATATAGATTCTATAATTAGTACAGTATTCATTATTCATTACAATTACTTTTGATGTTTCCCAGTGCCAGGTTTAAATATTCTTTACAGATTTTAAAACAATATTTTATGCACGCTTGATTCTTTTCAGCACACTTGCATTGCAGTAGCTGGACCAAACCAATACACTTACCATCAATAAGCTATTGCTAAATAATATTGATATTAAGGATCATTACTGTCATCCATTCGTTTGAGCACTATACTAAAACACAAAGTAACATCAAAAAATTAAAAGGTGGGGGAGGGGGTTTTGCAAAACATGATGTATATAATTTTGTAAAGCGTGTGCTGCGTATTTTTCACAAGGTTACCAAAAGAAGGGATGAATTTTCTGATAAGGTAAATTGTCATACCAACAATGAAGTCATGATCTGTGACCAGTTAAACACCTGACCCCAACTGTCAAAGATGAGATACTTCAATCAGTTTTTATGTCACGGGAATCAATGGATTTAATCTATATCCTTGTAACATAAATCAGTGGGAGATTCTAGGCATTAAAGAACTTTGGGAAATGAGGCTTTTAATGTAATCATGGGTACAGCTGGTTGCAAAATATTTTTGCACTCAGAAAATCTCCATAAAATATAAATATAAAATGCATACGTTCTGATTTGTACACAATTTACTGTGTCTTTTGGGTCACAAAGCTGTCCTACTACATATATTTCTCTGTTGTTAAAGTCAACAATCATCCAAAAATAAGAATAACATATTTCACAAATTAAGATATTACAAATTGCCATTTGACAGAAAGTTAATGGTGGAAAAGAAGAAAAACAATTATACCTTTCTGATCTCTTGTATTGGAAGCAACATGTTTTAAAACATGCTGCATGGTAAGTCTAATTTTTTTTTTTTTTTTTTCTTAGGGAATGTCAGAGGCAAACAGCCAAACTCTCTGTAGTAGAATCAATACAAATCTTTTGGTGGAAATGATGAATAATGCTATTGTACATTTAGATTCCAGAGGAACAGCAATCAGAAAGTATTGTTCCTTAAATAATGAATGACATGTTTTCAGAAGAAAATCCATGCTGTTGTTATTTCTTCTTTATCCCATCTTGGTAATGAAAGACCCTTACACAGTAACTGTTTCAACTTCCCACAGGGCATTCATCTGCATTTTAAAAGTCAGTGTCCTGAGGATGCTTTTTTCAATACATTTTAGCAGGCATGCTTCTGGGAAGAAAGAAGTTAGAATTTTTTCTTCAAAATATAATTCTATTGAATCATAAGTATTTTGCTCCAGATAGATTAAGTTTAACAAACATTCAGTAAATTAAATCCAGGACTCCCATTATTCTTAGTACGAATTGATGATGAACTGCTTTTCTGGTCCAGAGCACTGGGCAATCCCTACATATGGGTTGTTCCAATGCTGAGAATCATAACATTTCCTTGTCCTGGATAGCATGTATTAAGACACACACACACACAAAAAAAAAAAAAAAAAAAAAGTAATAACTCCTAATTCCAGTCCTAATATGCTTATAACAAAGGTCCCTACTGCAAAGGGAAAAAAAATCAACCCTCACCAAAAAAACCTAAAAGCTGTTATATACAAAAATAGGAGATGGCAATTAGGCTATTAAGGAATCATAAATATTGACTGCTTATGCATCAGTCACAGTGTACCTGCTAATTATCAAATATTTTGTAGGCACAAATACAGAGATGACTTTTAAATGGAAACTTAAAAATATCCTTGCGTTAACTGTATACAAAGATGTAGAATTTCAGAGAGATGTAGGAGAAAATGTAAACCTGAGAGTTTGATAAATGCACTATTTGGATTTGGATACTTGAAGGAAAGAAGTGGAATCTCTGCAGTATGTACTGGTAGAGGTTGGACTCATTTGTTCTCGGAAAAATAATATAATTTCTTGATAATAATTTTGATAAATTAATCCCAACGTTCATGTGTTATACAGTGTGATTGTTGAACGCTTCTTTTAGACACAAGTAGCAAGTGCTTTCAAAATCAAAGTATCAGCTGATTTTAAAGATGATTATAAAACTTCCTTAAATGCAATTTTGGTTTACACTGGATGAAAAGAATAGTTCTGAATCTTAAATTAGGGAAAAAGGGGGCTACCAAAGAGAGCAATTCCACTGTGAAAGCGCTTGTGGTATACAAATTATGAATGACTTTTTAGTTTTGATCTTCGCTGAGCCTCTTTCTATTTGTCTATGTATTTAAGCATTTATAAAAAGTTTCTATTTGCACAAATACAAAGAGAAGCGTGGTTTTCGTACACTCAGTAATATCTACTCATATTTATGGCAGGATGGACATTGGCATTTGAGAGTATTTATAAATGCACATTCTCCCATGTATAAAATGTCAGTTATTCAGATGGTGTGTGGAAATAACCATGTGATCATAGAAGCAATAGACTTCTACAACTAGTCACACAGCAGCAACAACCAGCAAAGATAAAACTGGGAGAATAAGAACACAATAATGGCATATAAGGCATGTCAAAGGTCTGTCTAATCCAGTACCCTGTTTTCAAGTGACCAGGAGCAAATGACTAGAGGTGAGTATAAAGATAGATCTAATGAACCACGGTGCTTTTTGCCAGCACCATCCTATCTCTCACAATTTGTATCCCTGGGTCTTCCTCAGACTGAGGTGCTTTTCATGTATTTAATAATGTTTCATGGACTTTTTATCTATGAATTTGTCTGTTCTTACCTTGAACATGAATAGGCCACTACCACTTAAACTATTCTGCAGGAAGTATTGCTGATTAACTACATACACATTATCTGTTTGAACCTGCCTCCCGATAGCTCTGATGCCCTTTGGTTCTTCTGTTAGGAGAAAGAGTGAACAAATGACACCTTCTCCATATCACTCGTGTTTTCATAGACTGCTATCAGATCTTTTAGTCATTTATTTTTTAAACCGAAGAGTTCTAGTCTTCTTAATCATTCCAAGTACAGAGGGCCCTTTA
The DNA here is from genome assembly GCF_028858705.1 of Grus americana. Classification (NCBI taxonomy): domain Eukaryota; kingdom Metazoa; phylum Chordata; class Aves; order Gruiformes; family Gruidae; genus Grus; species Grus americana. Next base: position 82,310,096 of record NC_072891.1, read on the forward strand.
AATTTTTTATCATGCGTGTCACTGTTGTTAAGAAATCAGTGAATTCAGGGTCCATACTCCTTCAAAGACTCAAGAATATATTTTGTTTTATGCATTGTGAGTAATCACACAGCTTCATTAAGCCTACTCACAGGTCCTGAAGATAAAGAGAAAATGATGATGAATATTTTCAGAACTGAAGCCAATCGTTTGTCTGCAGGCTGAATAAAAAGAAATTATGAAGAAATTAACTCTTTTGCCCTTAACTCTAGCAGTTATCATCTACAAAGCATTACGAACCTTCTGCCAGTGACTGCTGCACAAAGAGTTGATTGGTGTACAGATAAACGGCACTATGAGATTTTCTTTTTCCCTGGACTCCACTACAGTACTTGGCCTCAAGGTTTTCTGGAACAAGACAAGTTTCTGTTTTAGCAACATTGGTTCATACTCTGCCTTCATTTCCAGCCATGCACACACCTCCTGGGGACAATCTGATCCACCAAATCTAGGAAATGAAGAGTCATGGAACAAATTACAAACTAAGAAAACCTGATCTTATCCTGCCTAACTTGCTTTGGTGTCTGACTTATCTCGGTACACTGTTTTCTTTGTGACTTCATTTGCTGTTTTTCCATGAGCATGTCAGGTTTTTTATTTCTTTGCATTTGTCCTTAGCCATTTATGCTTTTCAATATTGTGACACGAGTTCATTTGAATTAGGTTTTTACAGTGGTCATAAGTATATTTGTATTCTGGCAGAGCATTTGCATATTGCCAAATGCTTGTTGAAAAAGTTAGAAATATATCCATTGGATTTTCTGTTGATTGCAGATCTGTGTTGAGTATCCTCAAAATCAGCTGAGCTCACAAAATATCAAGCTGTGTCAAATTGCCTTTTGTAGTCACATCAGCAACTTTCTTTTGCCCAGCTGGATCATTCAGGTGTATGTTTGTTTTCCTCAGGCCTTTTGAGATTGCCCCACTACAATGAAGATGGACAAAATTTTTACATCTGGATATTTGCTTGTGGATTGAGTCAAGTTCCTAATATAAAGGTAACATCATCACCAGGAGAAACAAATCACTAGCTGGCAGTTTTGTTTACAGTATTACCAGAGAAACTATAAACTCAAAAAATATAGAGACAAAAGGTTTCTCTCCATCTCACAAGCTGTGTCTCCGAAGCATGTAGTATATTGGCTTCTGAAATATCACTGACCTTATTACCACTCTTCTGGGAACAAACAGAAAAATATTATGTACCCATTTCATTTACATCAATCACTAACTTCGTGCCGAAAAACAAACACAGTAACTTCTCTCTAGCATTTAAATGAAATGGAAAGATTTGAAAGATGAAATTGATGACACCAGACTGGGTGGTGAGGTGGACACGTCAGAGGGGAGAGCCATCTCACAGAGGGACCTGGGCAGGCTGGAAGAGCGGGCTAGCAAGAACAGTATGAAGTTTAACAAAGACAAGTGCAAGGTCCTGCACCTGGGACGACACAACCAAAGAGCCCAGCCCAGGCTGGGGTCTGTGTGGCTGGGGAGCAGCCTTGCTGAGGGGAACCTGGGGGTTCTGGTGGACAACAAGCTGAAGAGGAGTCAGCAGAGCACCGCTGCAGCAATGACGGCACATGGGATCCTGGGCTGCATTGGCAGTTTACAGTGAGAACAATAATTGACTGGAACAACCTCCCCAGGAATGTAGTAGAGTCCCCATCAATGGAAGTTTTCAAGATAAGATTGGACATGATGCTATAAAATCTCATCTATGCTCCCTTTTCCACAAAATGTTGGACTGGGTGATCTTTCAAAGTCCCTTCCAACCTGGGCTGTTCTGTGATTTTATGTTCTAAGTCTGAGCTGCTTTACACCAGGACAACTCCAGTGAGATTTCACATACAATTCTGAGATTTTGTTTCTTATCTCACAGCACAAGGCTGAGACAAAATCACAATGAGACTAAATCACAAATTGAAAAAAAAAAAAAAAACAACCAACAACCCCAAACCCAAACCCAAAACAAACCACCAACTTTGTGCTGGATCAATATATGAATTTGCATTTCTAATATTTACAAATTTACTTTTTAGACTTTTCCTAAAACAATCATAACTTTGTGAATATCCTGGTTTCAGCAGGGCTAGAGTTAATTTTCTTTCTGGTAGCTGGTTAATGTTGTGTTTTGGATTTAGGATGAGAATAATGTTGATAACACGCTGACGTGTTTAGTTGTTGCCAGGCAGTCAAGGACTTCTCAGCTTCTCATCCTGCCCTGCCAATGAGGAGGTGGGGGGCACCCAAGAAGCTGGGAGGTGACACAGCCAGGACAGCTGACCCAAACTGGCTAAAGGGATATTCCATACCATATGACATATTCCATACCATATGACATATTCCATACCATATGACATATTTTCACAAAGTAAAAAATGACTGGAACGTTTTGAAAATATATAAAGGCATAGAAAATTTTGGAAAAAACTTTGATGAAAGCGTATAGGTAGGGAAATGATTTGCACTGGATTCCAGAAAAACTCATCTGCCTTGGTGAGAATGCGGCGTCTACAGTGGGAAAAGGATTCAAAGGTGTTCTGTTTTCTGAAAAATGTGCACCATATGTAAAGTCAATGCAGCTCATAGTGCATTGCATCAATACTGAATGTTAGAGTTAATTGAAGCTCCCAGTAGTTTGGGAAAAGAGACAGCACCACAGAAAAATAAAACTAATTCTTTTCATTTGATTCTGAGTCCAAACAGATTATAACCAAAGCCCAGAGCAAGTTTTTTGTGATTAATTAATGATGGGCTAATTTGCTTTAGGCCACAAAGTTTTCCAGCCACTCATTAATCTCAGAAAATGCCACAGGCTACAGTTGTTACTGTTTAATTAAAAAGTATGTCACAGTTGCAAAGCTACAGAAAGCTGTAAATATTATCGTTTGCCAAGCATTTACATACCCAGGATAATCTGTAGTCAAAAGGAGGAGTGCAAGAGAAAGGAAGAGCTGAGCACCAGATGCTTTAGGCTGAGGTAACCTATTTTTGTCACTGTGATTAGATAGCTCTAAATTTATACACTTGTGCAGCCTCTACATGACACTTTTTCATCTTTGTGGCTGATTCTTTATGATTATACCGGCCTCAAGTGAAGCCAAAGGAAAGACTTCTGTTACCTTTTATGAGAGTTTGGTTGGGCCCAGACAACCATGAAGTTAAGGCACAATTTTCCCTCTAAAATTCAAGAGAAGATGATGTCAGGATATCTCCAAAGGAACACACAGACACAAAAATTTTAAAAAGGATTTCTGCAATGTTTATGGCTCTTAAAATCTCCTGGATTAACAGAAGATGATGCAGTTCTGCAGCTAGAAAGACACACACTGATGTTCTTCATAAGAAAAAGCAAACCACAAATGTTGACTTAAAAATATATCTTCTAAAGCATCAATAAAATCCATTCTCTCTTTTTTTTTTTAAGTAACATAAATATCAAAACACCAGACTCTGACAATTTTAAAGCTGAAGTGACAAACTCTTTCCTATCAGACTAAAGTTTCTTACATGAAACTGTTGCCAACTGAAGAAACATGACAGTTCTTTGTTCAGAAAAGCATAGCAAATCTAATTGCTAAACATTAATTCACGTAGAAATAAAATTAAAACCTAATGAACAACTATGGTTTCTTTCACATCTATTTCTTTTGAGGAATAAAAATTCCAAGAAAATTGGAATGGGTTTGTGGTGGGTTGACCCTGGCTGGAGGCCAGGTGCCCACCAGAGCCGCTCTCTCACTCCCCTCATTCACCAAACAGGGGAGAAAAGGCATAACGAAATGCTTGTAGGTCGAGATAAGGACAGGGAGAGATCACTCACTAATTATCGTCACGAGCAAAACAGATTGAACTGAGAGAGAGAATTCATCTAATTTATTACTAGGCAAAACAGAGAAGAGGAATGAGAAATAAAATCAAATCTTAAAACACTTCCCCCCACCCCTCCCATCTTCCCGGGCTCAACTTCACTCCCAGCTTCAACCTCCTCCCCCGCAGCGGCACAGGGGGACGGTGAATGGGGGTTAGGGTCAGTTCATCTCACGGTGTTTCTGCCGCTCCTTCCTCCTCAGGGGGAGGACTCCTCACACTCGGCCCCTGCTCCAGCCTGGGGGCCCTCCCACGGGAGACAGTCCTCCACCACCTTCTCCAGCGGCAGTCCTTCCCACGGGCTGCAGTTCTTCACCAACTGCTCCAGCGTGGGTCCCTCCCACGGGCTGCAGTCCTTCAGGAACAAACTGCTCCAGCGTGGGTCCCCCACGGGGTCACAAGTCCTGCCAGCAAACCTGCTCCGCCGTGGGCTCCTCTCTCCACGGGGCCACAGGGCCTGCCAGGAGCCTGCTCCAGCGTGGGCTTCCCACGGGGTCACAGCCTCCTTCAGGTGTCTCCACCTGCTCCGGCCTGGGGTCCTCCATGGGCTGCAGGGGAATCTCTGCTCCACCATGGACCTCCATGGGCTGCAGGAGGACAGCCTGCCTCACCATGGTCTTCTCCAGGGGCTGCAGGGGAATCTCTGCTCTGGCACCTGGAGCACCTCCTCCCCTCCTTCTGCACTGACCTGGGTGTCTGCAGGGTTGTTCCTCTCACATCTTCTCACTCCTGTCTCTGGCTGCAAAAGCTCTCTCTAACCGTTTTTTTCCTTTTAAATGTGTTATCACAGAGGCGCTGATGGGCTCAGCCTTGGCCAGCGGTGGGTCTGTCTTGGAGCCGGCTGGCATTGGCTCTATCAGACACAGCAGCTTCTAGCAGCTTGTCACAGAAGTCACCCCTGTAGCTCTCCCACTACCAAAACCTTGCCACGCAAACCCAACACATTGCACCCCTCACCTCTGTGAATCACATATTTAAGAATTATCATTAAAATATAAATTATGGAATACTTCACGAATTTGCATGTCATCCTTTCACAGGGGCCATACTAATCTTCTCTGTATTGTTCCAATTTTAGTATATGTGCTATGTTTCGTTTTGTTTTTGTAAATCTTCATTCTAATAGAAAGAAGTTACATTTAAAAGCCATTAAGATAAAAGGTATTGAAGAAGAAATTTTTTTGCATAAAGGCCCATATTCCCATAAACACACACAGCCTGATGCTGCATCACAAAAGCCACCATCAATGCTGTTTCTTAATGGCAATTTCATCAGAAAAGCAAAAGTAAGGCAGTATTATCTACTTCATCACATATTGCTGCTAAACTGTTTAGATCAAGGCTGAGACATACTGAACATGAATTTAATTTATCCAGTGACCACTTACAACATCCTCTCAATGCACAAGAGCCTTGAACTAACCTACATGAGCATCTTGTTCACTGCCAAAGCAGCAGAAAAAGGAGCCTTAGTATCAGGTGAGCTGTCAGGAAAACAAATATGCATTGCTCTTTTCTGTGTAGCACATTTGTTCATGAAATTATATTTCAAAACAAAGTCAAGCCTAAAAAGAAGAGTGCAGAACTGGCCCAGGAAGGTATTTTTCTTCTTTCCTGCTGTTCATGCAGTATATTAAAAGTAAGGAAAAGGTCTATGTGTATCTGTATGTGTGCGTATTTGTTTTTTTAAGAACAGGATCAGAAGTGAAGTTGGTCAGTAAGAAAACTGAAATGAAGAAGTCAGCACAGAAAGGTATATAGAAAAAGAAAATAGAAAATGGAATGAGATCACCTGGAAGGAAAAAGTGCTAAGATCTGTCAAGAAAAAAATAAAATGGCATACATTGAGAAAAACAGTAGAACAAAAATAACCACAAAACCATTAAAAATAGAGGCAGAACACAAAGGAAAACTCCTCATAGGAATAAAAAATCATCATAAACTAGTCACCAACACACACACACATACACAAACAGAAGGGAAAAGGCACAGAAAATGACAGTCCAATATACAGAAGAGAAAGATCAAAAGAGATTACAAGGAAAATGGTTAGCTGAAGATAAGGATGCAGCAACCTGACAAGAGTAAAAAATGACAAAAACCACAGAGATAAGGTAAAGTCACCACAGAAAAACATAAGAAATGAAGTGCTAGAGATCACGAGACAAACAAGTAATCGGTGAGAAAAGAGGTTTTAAGAAAAAAAAATCAAAAAGAAACTACAATATACAAAAAGACAAAATACTGTGTCTTCCAACTTGGTGCCTAGGCATCAGGAAAAGCTTTGAGTTAGATTTCTCCATCTGTTGACTCTATCTGTCTTCAGAACTTGAGGTACGTGATGTGCATTACTGGAACATAAGAAACAGACAGCTTTGGTCGTGCAGGCAGCAGAGATGCCCCGAATGAGTTAAAGAAGCACCTCATTATAATCGGTCCTACAGGAACTCTTAGATGCATGTGATAGCTATTTCCTCTGTACCTCATTAAGAATGATACCAAAATAAAAAAACAGAAGTTAAAAAAAAAAAAAGACTGCAACAGAGAAAGATTTTTTGCTGTCCTAATCTGCATAATTCTATGTAAAACCCATTAAAATGAGCATAAATGTAAGGTTTTGCCATCCAACTTTTCCACAGTTCCTACATAGCTGATAGAAATGCAATTACTCTACATACTGGTCTACATACAGCAAAACAGCTGTTCTTGTTGTACTGTATCCAAATCAAAGAAACCTTTCAGTGTGATAGCATTCCTGGCAGACAGAGAATAGCAGCTGTAAATTACCAAAATTAACACTTTCCTTACCGAATTCATCAAAACTAAGCTGCAGTCATTCTAAACCATCTAAGTAGAACTAGTCAAAGGAGCTGAGATCTCCCAGGAAATAAAATGGATGCTGATGACTGAGAGCAGAGATATTCTTGCAAAAATCCCTCACAACAGTCTGAACAAGGGGTCCTGAGGCCAGTGGGGAGAACTTTATCCTGACTTTTGATCACTCAAATTAATTCTCAAAGGACATAATCTCTGAAAAGGATGATGCAAGACCTTCAGTTCTGGTGGCACAAAAAAGAATTGCATGAAGCTTAAGGACAGATTTTGTAAATTAGGCAGAAGGATACACATGATCAACACTAGAAATGAGGTCTCTAGTGCTCATAAGCAATAGAAGAAAGTGCAAGATCTATCATAGGACATTAGGGGGAAAGCAGGAGTGAGAGATAGTGCTGAAAAATACCATATTTTGCAATAAAAATGCCTATATTTTCCATGGCATGGCAGAGAGATAACTAGGCACAATTACTATATAAATGTGTTTACATACAAATCAACAGCTTGTATGTATGGAGATATAAACAAAATTTTCATATTCAGATAATAGGAAACAAGGTAAGTAATATTTTTTACAACATTACTACTATTAAGGGAGATGAGATTTTCACCTGAAGAAATTCTAAGCAGCCAATTCCTCTTGAGGTTGTTTCTGATCCTCTAACACTGAAAATACAAACTGCTTCCAGGAGCAGTTAGGACCTTCTTTGCCTGCATAACATAAGTTGGAGGTCCAGCACCTCTTAACATTCACAGGCCAAGTACTAAAGGAAATTTGGGTTTGGTCCTTCAGCTGTGTCAAAATGCTATTCTGGCAGAGCAAAATGGTAAGATCAGAATTACAGTATGAGAGGGAATTGGAAGAAATCCTAAGCTTGAAAGGGTTCTTAGATCTTTTAAAATAGTTGTGAATGCTTTACTTTGAGGAAATACATAATGGTAGTGTTTAAAATTTACTTCAGCTGGTTACTTAGTGTGCAAGACATGGATATCTTGGAATAGTACTGATGGTGACATGTTAATATGGATGTTGCCTCAATCGTGCAGAAACACTCAGGACAGGTATTCTTTTCTGCATTAAGCATTTTTAGGTAATTTTACAAACTCTGCAAGGAAACCTGTCCCTCTCTTCAGATTTACATCTCAGAATTCTTTTTAAAGGGGGAGGATGTCTTCATACCCAAAGAACCAAGTACATTTATTTCGTCTTCTCCGGGGCTATCTTTGCATTTCATGTTTGACATTAAAGAGCGATCCAAGAAAGTACATAATTACTCCTTGAAACTGAAGTGTCCATTTCCAGGGGAATGCCCTAAAATCCATCCCACAAGCTCCTGCTCCCTCTGATACCTCTTTGCCCTTTTCTACCAAATTAGAAACTTACAGTGGGTTGACCTTGGCTGGACATCAGGTGTCCACCAAGCTGGTCTATCACTCCCCTCCTAGGCAGGACAGGGAGGGGAGAAAAATAAGATGGAAAAAACCCCCTCATGTGTAAAGATAAAGGCAGTTTAATAAAGCAAAAGGTGATATGCAGAAGCAAAGGAAAAAACCCGAAAGATTTATTCTCTACTTCCCATCACCAGGTGATATCCAGCCACTTCCCAAGAAGCAGGACTTCAGTAAGTGTAGCAGTTGCTCCGGAAGACAAACGTTGTAAAAACCTGAATGCCCCAGCCCTTCCCCCCCCATCTCTCAGCTCCTTGTTGTGGAGCAGACGTCACATGGTATGGAATATCCCTTGGTCAGTTGGGGCCAGCTGTCCTGGCTGCGTCCCCTCCCAAGACCTTGCCCACCCCCAGCCTGCTGCTGAGGGGGATGTTGTAGAGACAGCCTTGGTGTGTGCCAGCACTGCTCAGCAGCAGCCAAACCACCGGTGTGTCACCAGCACCTTGCTGCTACCGATACACGGCACAGGCTGTGAGGGCTGCTCTGGGGAAAGTTAACTCCATCCCAGCCAGACACAATACAAAACTTTAACAGTTTTTTGGCTTTGTGTTTGGGTTTTTTTATTCCATCCCCAACCTCAGGCTGTGATGGCATAGCCTTACAGCCTGGTGCTTTGCAGTATCCTGAGAGCAAGAGAGACGCAGTTTCAAAAACCTAATGACAGGAAGATAATTGTACCTGATCAATCTGTTCCTTGAGTCAGGGCTTGAAACTTCTGAAAAGCTGGCAACATCTTTTCCTATTGGGTTTTGGAAGGGAACTGAACAATTGTTGCTACTATGTTCCTTTACAGTGAATACTCTGATAAAATACCTCCCCATAATATTCCACAGGGCTTGATAGAGGGGGAAGAAATGAATTATTCCTCCTCCCTAAAGTTCACCATTTCCTCTATAAAGAATACAGACAGATACAATAAATGCCTTTCAAGGGAGACAGAAAAAGGAACCTCTACATCATGGATTTTGATAGCAATTAGAAATACAGAAGGTACTAAACTCACCAAAGCTGAAAAGGCTATCTCTGAGCAAGCACAGAAATGTCAATACAAAGAAAAGCACATGCACTTTGGGGAGTGGAGGAAGTTGCCTTTTCTGTATCTATTGTCCCTATTTTTCCATACCTTATTCTGTTCCTCGCTTTTCCTACCACCAACCTTTACCTCTCCCTGCTTTTATCTGTGACTTACCAGTCCTTTGTATTTCACTCTCTGGTCAACAAGAAAAACCCAAGTGTGTTATCAATTGCAAATGGCTGCTTTTGGAGAATGTCTTTGCATGTTCATGGTAAAGTCTGCCTGCAGTTATAAGTACATTCCTTCATGGGGAACATTTGGCTAAGCAGATCCCACTTCACAGTCCGCTCTGGATGGAGAAGGGAGCTGAAGCATTTTCATCTTGATCTTCATGACTTCCTTTACAACAGGCTGCCTTTACAGAATCAGACTTGCCATAATTTAGTCACTCCTGTTAGTATCTTGCAAATTAATGGTAAAACTTGTCTATCACCTGCAACAGTGTTAAACTATTTCCCAAACAGCTAAGACAAGAAATGTTACTGTTACCCAAGCAAAGTTCCAAATATCCCAGAGAAAATCACTAAACCTAACCTTAGGCATCTATTCGGGTGCCCAAATTAGGAGTTCAGTCTTTCTACACAAACTATATTCATCAGAGAAGAATGGATTTACAGATTCACAGATTCACAGACTGGTAGAGGTTGGAAGGGACCTCTAGAGATCATCTGGTCCAACCCCCCTGCTAGAGCAGGATCACATAGAGCAGGTTGCACAGGATGGCATCCAGGTGGGTTTTGAATATCTCCAGAGAAGGAGACTCCACATTCTCTCTGGGCAGCCTGTTCCAGTGCTTGGTCACCCTCACAGTGAGGAAGCTTTTCCTCACGTTCAGATGGAACTTCCTGTGTTCCAGTTTGTGCCCATTGCCCCTTGTCCTGTCGCTGGGCATCATTGACAAGTCTGTCCCCATCCTCTTGACATTCACCCTTTAGATATTTATAAGCGTTCATGAAGTCCCCTCTGTCTTCTCTTCTCCAGGCTAAACAGACCCAGCTCTCTCAGCCTTTCCTCATACCAGAGATGCTCCAGTGCCCCAATCATCCTCGCAGCCCTCCGCTGAACTCTCTCCAGTAGCTCCCCGTCTGTCTTGATCTGGGGAGCCCAGAACTGGACACAGAACTCCAGATGTGGCCTTACCAGGGCCGAGTAGAGGGGGAGGAGAACCTCCCTTCACCTGCTGGCCACACTCTTCTTAATGCACCCCAGGACACCGTTGACCTTCTTGGCCATGAGGACACATTGCTGGCTCATGGAGAGCTTGTTGTCCACCAGGACTCCCAGGTCCTTTTCCACAGCGCTGCTTCCCAGCGGGTCAATCCCTAACCTGGACTGGTGCTTGGGGTTATTCCTCCCTGGGTGCAGGACCCTACACTTGCCCTTACTGAACTTCACTAGGTTCCTCTCTGCCCAGCTCTCCAGCCTCTCCAGATCTCACTGAATGGCAGCGCAGCCTTCTGGTGTGTCGGCCACTCCTCCCAGCTTAGTATCATCAGCAAATTTGCTGAGGGTACACTCTGTCCTCTCGTCCAGGTCACTGATGAATATGTTGAATAAGGCTGGACTTGAAGTACTGAAGTCAAATCCTGCTATGAATAATCTGTATAATGAAAACAGATTCACAAGGTAAGAGCCTAAAAGAGTCTGAACATTTTTTGCCCCACCACTGGCCAGCAATTATTTTTGCTCATCTAAAAATCAGGTTGACTAGGATCTATCAAGATTTTTTTTTTCAGATAAAAATACTATCAGTTTTTTTGTGTATCAGCATGGTTTTACTGTTAGTACAAACCTTGTGATATTGCTACTACAAAGCTCCACTCCTGTTTTAGAAAATTTGAGAAATCTAGCATTTTGTGAAAAGTTCATTGAGCTACCATGAACTTTTTATTAATGTAGTAAGAATTATTTTTCTACTTAACAGGATCTTTTGAAACTTTAGTTGGTCTGCAAACTGCTCCTCTTCAGTTGTGCGAGTTATTTCCATGATGATTAATGCAAAGTCTACTGTCAGTAGCTTACTGCAAATCTGGTAGAGATGTCTATAGAACTCTGAGTTTCCAATAAACTGACCAAAACAAAACACTGGATTAGGCATTAAATATGATTCAGTGGGAATTTTGTCACTGAATTTGGTGGGTGGAATGCTACGGCTAAGCCATACTAAATCCATAAAAGCAGAAACTTAAATATATTAGAATAAAGAAAGTTTTGATTTGCAAAAATGCATTGGGTAATCAGGACCAAAGGTAGATGTGCAGGGGAAAATGGAAAAGACCATTTCCATTGGTCCAGCTGACCAGGTTACCAGCTGATATAAAACTGCACGACCCTAAAACAGCTCCACAAAGTTAAAAAGCATTCCTAGGTATTTTACTCTTTAAATCATCATCGGGCTGGAAGATTAGATAAGTATATTATTTCTGAACAAACATCAGCAAAACATTATCATTTTCAGATCCAGAGCGAAAGAAAACAAACACAAAATAAACACTGTGTAGGGATATCTCTGTTCTAGTTAAAAGACTAATAGGGCAAAAAGACGCAACTTTAAAATACACATTTTGAATACATGAATTCTAAGGAACATCATTACTGGACAAAGCCACATCAGCATTTAAATTAAAACACTGGTTCCTGAGAAAAGAATAATAATAAAAATAGGATCCAATACAATTTCACGTTGCTTTTGAGGTTGTTTGTTGTAGCAATTCTGACTCTACAGGCAGAACATTCATATTCCCAGTAGATCTCAAAAGTTTGAAACGAATGTTACATTACATATGCTACTCCATTACCATATCTACAGGGAAAAGTCTGAATAATAGTTCTTTCCAACCAATTCCTTTTTACTCATGTATGAATGATGAAAGTGGCAGGGCTATGAAGGAGACGTAAATGGCAAGAAAAATACAGAAGTAGAGACATACAGGAACAATAGCAAAAAAAAAAAAAAGGACTTCTGAAAAACTTATGTGCCAGCATCAGAGTAAGGAATAGATGAGGAGGAAAAAACCCCAACCTTTTAGCAAACTAGAGCTTTTGAAGGATTTCTAGGGGCTTCTCTGGAATATGGTCTGAAAATGTTGGAGATGAAACTTGAATCCAGTCTGTGCTGAATAAAGTTTCTGGTAAATATTTTTAAAAATACTATCTGCATAATCAGAGAATAGAAGGGGAAATAATTATAAGAAAAAGAAAAAGAAAAAGAAAAAGAAAAAGAAAAAGAAAAAGAAAAAGAAAAAGCAAAAGCAAAAGCAAAAGCAAAAGCAAAAGAAAGAAAAAGAAAAAGCAAAAGCAAAAGCAAAAGCAAAAGCAAAAGCAAAAGCAAAAGAAAAAGAAAAAGAAAAAGAAAAAGAAAAAGAAAAAGAAAAAGAAAAAGAAAAAGAAAAAGAAAAAGAAAGAAAAAGCAAAAGCAAAAGAAAGAAAAAGAAAAAGAAAAAGAAAAAGAAAAAGAAAAAGAAAAAGAAAAAGAAAAAGAAAAAGAAAAAGAAAAAGAAAAAGAAAAAGAAAAAGAAAAAGAAAAAGAAAAAGAAAAAGAAAAAGAAAAAGAAAAAGGACTTACTTTGGGATTTTGAGTTGTACTGTTGTATCAGAAAAACTCCATAAAGTTCAAAAAGTTATACAATTGCCATCAAACTCTGCAGGCAGGAGGCATATTTATTTACATAAAAGTCAGACAATACATTAGACTGTGCATGCTTAGAAGCAGATAGATGGAAGGGAGTCACAACTCCAAATGAATATTAATCCACTACTATAGCTAATTTTAACAGCTTGAAAGTCAACAAACACATTTGTCTTAAGTCCAGAAGGAATAGATATGCTTTTGAAGTCAAGTGATGAAATTATTGCAGGAAATAAAAAGCTAAATATTATAGTGAGTGTTAGAAAAATGAAACAGTGGCTTGTCAGGTATCTGAAGAGAAATGAATGCAGATAAATTATAATTAAATGTGAGCATTACAACAATTTTTTATGCTTCAAAGCTATGCATTACACCTCATTTATCTTCTCTCATTCACTGTTCTTAATGGGCAAAATTGGCTTTTACTAGCTATTACTTTCTAATGTTATGAAGGTGGTTTTTTTCTCTGTATGTCAAAGCACAGGTCACAAAAATTCCGTACCTGACATGGAAGGTATTAGTGCCTGAATAGCTGATGAAACACAACAGGAAGCAGTAAACAGAGACTAAGTTTCTTCTTCAGTTTCTACATAAGCCTGTGGAAACTACTGCTGATTTCAGCAGAGCTGAAATAATTGTCTGTTAAACAAGTTTTATATTGACATTGTTGGACTCATGATTTTCCTCTTGCTTTTTGGTCAATAAATGAGAGAATGATCAAACTAATTGGCTTTTGAATTTTTTTTCAGTAATTTTAAATTTTTTTTTCCCATGAACAAACAGGTTTTCAGACAGAACTGAAGTGCTCGTGAGAGTAGCTTGATAAATGGGGGAGAAAGACATTCCATATTGAAAAATACAGTACATAAAAATACAAAAAGCTATGAAATAAAAAATATAGAGTGCACTTCAGTGGAGCAATCAGGACAGAAGTCGTCAGAGATGGGCTGAGGTCTGACGTCAGGTTCTGATCACCATTTGCAGTTGGCAGAGGACATAACAGCCTGAGAACTTCAGACTGGAGCACTGTCTTGTTATTATTGCATGAGATGGTCTTAAATGTTGTAGCATTAAACTCTTTGAGTTCCTTTAGAACAATATTACACTCAACAATCACTATAACATGAAAAATATCTATGGACTTCTTAGATATCATACTTTTCCACAACTAAATATGGTTCCTACCTTAGCATACCTTAGCAGCCCCCAAAGCACTCTGGAGAGCCTGTGTTTAAACTCTCTATGACCGATATGATGGTATCTTCCATGAACCATCTGAAAGGAGAAAATTATGATGGAATAGACTGTATTCCTAAAGGATAATAACCTAATCCTAACTGGGATTACCAGGAATTTTGTCAATAACTAATAGATGAAGCAAGTCTTCGGCCTATTCAGTTATGCAAGTTTAATACCCACATTTGTACATTTTTTGAATGTTATCCTTACTCTATTGACCAAATGTATATCTCTGTTCTGCTAAAAAGATAAGTATGTGAACACTCCACATGACTAATTGTAATGATATCCTTAGATTTGTTCAACTTTTACACAGCTCTGTCACATACATTCATGAAGTGAACATTAGCTCTGAAACCACCTTCTTTTTTTTTCTTTTTTTTTAAGCCCTCCAGGTAAGGTTTGTAATACTTCAATGTCTACCGCTTAGTTGACAGCCTTTAGGTTAATCAAGCACACTCCACCAGTAACAGATCTATCATTACCTGGTTCACAATGCATCGCGTTTTTGATAAGGCTTTCTAGCTCCATATTTTTAATGAATTTTCATGTCCCTTTCTGATTCAGAGGAATTTATCCCGCACAGACTCATTCAACTCCTTAAGAGTCCACCCACCCGCACAGGCAGACCATGTGCTTTAGGAGATTGTTTGTATGTCGACAAGCGGAGCAAGGTGTAAACTATGTTTCTTTTCAGTTCTCAGTCTTACTAGTTGCTTCTTACTCCACCTCCAGAACTGAGCTTCTCCACACCACCCGAACTCCTTCACCAGCTTGGAGCTCCCCACAGCGTGGCAACATTTTCATTAGACATGGTTTGTTTTCTCTGACCCTGGATACTTCACATTCCTGTTAAACCTTCACTGTTCTCACACCCTGACTCCCAACCCCTTGAATGAACTGCCAGAACCAAAAGAAAATGTGTTTTTATTCTTTCTCTGTAACTTCATCTTTCCAGCATCCTGACATCAAAATGACAAATACTTTTTTCGAAACTGAATTTCACCTTTCGGAATGTAACCATTAAAGTGAGCTAACACTATTTCTCAACTTTGCTTGAACTTAAATTTACCCTGCTTGTTACAGGGAATTACATCAGCTTCATCGTTCATTTTTAAGAGTTGTTCAGGGTCAGCAGCAGCTCGGAAACAGATTTCACTTGAACAAAGGAGTTGTACCTTCTTTCTGGTGAGATTTCTCTTTTCAGAACAACTTTTTAATGTTGTGAGTGAAAAGCCTGGTGAAAAACATAGACTTTGATTAAAAAATTGCAGGCTTCATTACAAGTCAGGTAATTGCTTGACCAATCATGTATTTTTGTTTTCTTTGTCATGTTAAAGTATAGTTATAACAGCTATTATGGCATTTTATTATTCATTTTGATGGTATATTCTGGATGCCCAGGCACCAGGTTAGTCCCAGGTGTAGCACAGCATAGATCAAAAAAAAATGGCCAAAAGCAGTGTATGGGACAGAGGTGTGTGAGGCAACATCTCCCCAGGCCATCAGACACAGCACGGAGCTGGCTACTGCAGGCACAGATGGGGCATGTCTACAAACATATTCCCAAGGGCTTCAGATGCCAAGCTTAACCTTTAAGGAAATAAATCAGACACTTCCACAGCCAGAGGAAATAAAGACAGTGCTACAAATAGGTATTAGTCTGAACTACTTGCCTGGAATTTTGTATCACAGAAGCGTGAGGAATCATGCAAGCAAACCAGGTGCTGAAACCGTAAAGTTTCAGCAGTTTGGAGACTGAGACCTGAATTTTAGGATTTTTATCAACAACGTTAATAAGGAATGGGCAGCTCACATGGATGCTCTGCTGCAGTGCTGACCTGGGAAGACTGTCTCTGGCATCTGCTTCCCTAGTGCTAATAGAATCATAGAATGACAGAATGGTTTAGGGTGGAAGGGTCTTTTAAAGGCTATCTAGTCCAACCTCCCTGCAATGAGCAAGGACATCTTCAACTAGACCATTTTGCTCAGAGCCCCTTCCAACCTGGCCTTGAGTCTTTCCAGGGGTGGGGCAAATAGCTTCAGCCGCATCATCTGGAATCCATGCTGTACATTTGTCTGTTTAGAACTGCACCTCTTTTGCAGTTTCTGAAAAGGAAACAGGCATATTAGCAATGTAAAAGATGCCTCTCCTTCATTCCCCCCTCAATTCATTTAAATGGGGGGGGGGGGGAACAACGAGTGAGCAAAACCCTAAACCTGTTCATAACTTCTGCTGCCACTTCTGAAGCACTTTCAGTTCCCAAGCCATCAGAAGAAAAACCTGCATTGCATTCCCAGTGTTCCCAGGCACCAAGCCACCACTGTAGGTGATTACTGGTATCATATTCACTTAAAGCTGTAATAACTCAAGAGCAAAACAAGCCTCATATTTTTTTTAAAACCTGCAGAGAACTTTCCTTTATTGTAGAAAATGGAGACACAAATTTTATGACAGTTTATTAAAATGATTTTGTGAACAGTGGAACACTCTATTTCAGATATGCAACTTCTTTTCCCACAAAGGTGTTTTGCTTTTTTAAGAGTTCTTGTATTTAAATCTATCATGCACATTTTACAAAAATGTAAGAAATATATATTTTATGGAATTTTCTTTGTGGATTTTGAGAGAAATTGAGATATTTGTCCTAGTAATCTCACATGCGTTTTTAGAAGGACCAGTGTATCATTACTTCATGTAGTATTTTCAAACGTGCCTTTTTACTCTGCACAAGAGTAAAACATATCTGTTGTTTTTCACTTGTTGACAATTTCTAATGCCATCACAACTCAAAAAGCTATATTTTTGTTTGTTTGTTTCGCATCAAGGTACCAGCAGCTTTTTTCTTAGAAATTACTAAATTCAGCAGTAACACTTCAAGTAATTATCTACTCATATGCACACATGTATAGCTACTACTTTCATACACTTAATAACAAAAAAACATTTCCAGTCTGGGTAGCCCCAAGTTATACTCTTCCCTGCTCTATTTAGCTGGGAAAATTTGAGATAGAATTCAATTAATTGGATTCAGCTTTGATCTGTTCCCATGTAAGATTGAAGCTAAAGCTTATTTCAGATTTTGCTTTTACAATCAATGCCATATTGACATACGTCTTAGCTCCTGACCAGTCATCTCCAGCCCCATCTCATTTTTAACAGCCTCAAAAGGCAAAGCTCTCTGCCTGTCAACATGTATAGGCTATATAGGGTTCCCCATAGGCTATTTCTGGTGCCAGTGGCTCAAATGATCGTCAACTTATAGTACGGTTCTGGATGTTGAAGTATCTTCAAATCTCTACACTAGATAGAGCACAACTTTTATGCCCTTTAAGTCCTTATTTGGGGTTCTAAGTGGAACTAAGTGATGTGTTGGCTTTCCTACATGTAAATTTCAGCCTGAGTAGTATTTCTGGTTTTCATAGTTGTATCCAGTAATTATATCCAGTTAAAGAAACAAAACCAGATCCTACTGCTTATCACTAAACTTCTGTGTTTTACCAGCTGAAAAAGTGATGTGCCTAATATTTAGCACAACTTTCATAAAACTCTGTAATTTCATTGTACTCAGCGATAAGAAAAGAGTTGACTGTATTGCAACAATTAAAATCACAAAAATAACTTTAGCTAATTCAGTATTTTTATGTGTAAACACAGAAATACTTCACAAACAATACTCCAGTAATCCCTGGGGATATATTGCAATCTGATTAAATACAAAAATATGTAGAAGGCAAAAATCTAGTGAATGAAGAAAACACAGCTGCTGGAAATGCTATAGTATCTTACATTTCTTAAAAAGCTGAGTTGACAAGAATGGGTATCATTAGTGTATTTTGTTACAGTGCTTTTTAAGGGTTATTTTTAGTAAGTTCAGATGCTTGTTTTCTGTATTTTCCTCCACTTTCACACTATCACAAAAATTATGTAGTATTACACTAAGGGAAATCCAATAGTCTAGAAAAAGAATGGTGCTATTAACCTCAAACATTCATTTACTGATAGTAAGAATAAAGTTTAGCAATATCAGGTGAATAAGAACTCTAATTTACTCTTAAGATGAACATCATGCAATAGAATCTGTTGTCAGAAATGTAGTTTTACATAGCAGCCACAGCTATTGAGTTTATGAGGTAAAAAATAGTCTTTTAAAATAAAGCTACCAGATGATATGTGAATTCATGAAAATGATTAGGCTTTCATTTCATTGCTTAATAAAGCAGATTTAGATATTCCATTTGTATCCAATTGAAAAGTGTCCAAAACTATATTAATCTTGAGGAAAACAAGCATTTAATTGAAGTTTCATTCACAAGCACCATAATTTCTTCTCGCTTTCCTACCTTCCTGGTTGTGCAACGTACATGATGCAAAACAGATGTCAATATTCTTTCTGAAAAGTCTATAACATGAACATTATTGTAAGCCATAATGGGATATTATTGTGGAATTTAATTTTAGTCATTCTACTGTCTTTTTCACTTTTAGTCACTCTACTGTCTTTTTCACTATCAAAAATATATTAGCCCTTCAAGTCTCTGATTCTTTAAAAGGTTTGTTTCAGATAAAGCAATACTAATCAGTAAGAACAATATTCTATACCACATCCTCTAGTTTAGGCAGTTTGGGACTCATTTTTACTGTCTTGCTTGTGCCTTGGGCCAGCAAATACAATAATAAATTTTGAAGCATAAGGTACTTTAAGATTGAAAAAAGAGACAAAGGTTTTTACCAATTTTACAAAATCAGTTCTGGTTGGTAATATCTACCTACCTTACAGCCACCTTCCAACCTATGTTCACATTCTCAGAGTACTTAAATAAATGAAGAGTCCATTTATCTCAGAGCCTCTGTATTTCTTCCATCTCTTTCTAACTCCTACTGTGAGAATTCAATAAGATTGAGGTATGAGTCCTTAACTAGTCAAACTGAGACTTTAAAAAGTTGCAAACTATTTAGCATTTCCTAGGCCAGATTTTTTTTTTTTTTTCCATGGTGAATTTGGGAAAAATTATCATGGGTAGTTCTCATGGGAATTTCCATGGCAATTTGGGGAAATTGAACAGTGATCAGCAGCCAGGACCCTCAAACTCAGACACTAGTTAAACAGAAGTTTTGGTATGGCGAATATTGCTGTGAGGAGTTAGTCACAGATAAAAGAGCAGACTGGAAACCTTGAAGGGAAAGATCAAATCCCAAGACAACTAAACCAAAGTGAGCAGTATGGTAATAAGAATTTTGTGGTGTCAGTAGAAGGGAGGAGGATAGACAAAATGTGGTAATTATGGGACTTTTGTGGGCTGTCCAGCAAATTCAGAACATTGTGAAATTCTGCCAGTAAAGGCAGAAATTCATCCATGGTACATTGCTTTCTGTGCCTGAGTTTCTCTAACTCCTACACTGAATTTTGTAGTGTAACTACACGTGAGAATATAGTTCATAATTTTCTGTCTACAGATGTTCACTATTGTTCAGTTAAAACATCCTCTTTTCACAAATATTTAGGCCACAAAACCTGTTCAGAGTCTCCACAGTAAAAGTGCCACATAAAACCAGAGCAAATAACTTAAAAATTAAACAGTCTCAACATTTTTTGTACAAAACATCCATTTCTGTACAGTATTACATTAAATCTAAAGCAAGGTGACTGACATATTTGTGACATGTCTCCTGTAATACATAATGGTGCAGAGTTTCAAGAAAAAATGGAGAGGAGAAAATGTTCTGCAAAGAAATCACGTGATAATCAGATTCATTTATTTTTCTTATTTTTGCCTGAGTACCTTCTGGTGTATCTTCTCTGAAAATCAAACCAAATTTTAATAACAATAGAAAAGTGAAATTGAATCACAAACATTCTCCCATTAAATTTCTTGAAGCTGTACATCAAAAACTTAATTGAAGATAAGTTATTTCATTAAATAAATTTATTTTTTAATTCCTTGATGGGTGGAAGATGGACATTCTCTTATTCCAATATCTGGCATATTTGCTAACATTCACAAGAGATATAAAGCCTGGCGGAGGAATAAAAGCAGGAATTTATAGTGATATATCAAAGCGTTCAGAGTTAGTTCACACTTAGGTTAACAACAGCCACTTTTCAAATAGGTAAAGGCCAATAATAATGAGGTAAAACACATGAAGTAATAGATTCTTATTTGTAAACTGGAAAATATAATCAGTATCCTAAACAAGATCTCCAGTGGAATATCTAAGTGTGGGCAACTTTATTATTATAATCAAACACTGGGAAATCTGGTGGAATCACATATGATGGTAGAGTAAAAAGTAGGTAAATCTTGAAAAATTACAAGAAGTCCTGTTACCAAGCGTTCAGCTTAAGTGGCATGGGAGGAAGAAAACTATGTCTGCATGATTTAATAACATAAGTGTACAGATGACGGATCAGGACTATGGTGTTTTAAATCAGAGCAGTTTTAGGGAATTTTGGATTAACTGGAATTTTATCAGTAAGTGTTACCAGATTCAGGACAGTAATGGTAATGAAGCTGAGAACAAGCCTCAGATGGCAATCAGCACATACAGAGAGGTGGTAATCCACCTCTCAAAGCCCAGTCCTAGAATTCAGAGAAAATCGTCACTTATCACCCGTGCCTGATGTGGACTAGACAAAAAGACTATATATAATAGAGCACTATCCAGCCGAAAATGCCAGGAGGGTAACAGGAGAAATAGAGTTGACAAAGAAATTAGAGGCTGAATCAAAGAATACCCAAGAAAATTAAGTAGCCTAACAGATTGCAATGAACAATAGTAAAAGACAGATCCCTGTTATGCAGTATACTTCAGTAATTCTGGTGTTTGTATATCATAAATGCTTACACAAATAACAGCAACAAACATGAACATATTGCCTTCTGCATAGAGTGAGGAAAAAGACGAAAAAAAAAATCAAATCAGAAAACTACAACAGAAATAATTTTCTGGGAAACAAGGGTTTGAAGTAGATGCCAGTCTTCAAAACTAGAATATAAACTGGTACTCTAGCATCTCTGTAAATCATTCTTAATTACTAGAGTTACTTTAATTTTACAAAAAATCTACACTTGCAAAGCAATATGATCATGTACATAATGATACTTCTCCTCTGACAACTGTAATTTAATCAAAGTGTTTGAAAGTTTTTATTTTTTTTTTTTTTTCAGGAAAGGAATAAAAATAAACTCAGAATGGAATTATCTCCTGGTTAGCTAGAACTGTAGTACAGGAAAAAAGAAAACTGTCCAGTTTCATATCCTGGTGCTTTTCCATTTTTTTTTTTTTTTTTCTTCTATTAGAAAACTGGGAAAGGGAAGATTCAGAGTAAAGAGGTATCTATTTTTCTCCTTTTCCTACTGGAGCATTATAAGTGGTCATCCCTTTGACTTTGTATCCAACTTCATCCATTTAGCAGGTTGCAAAAGGGTACAAGAATCTCAGGCACAATCAAAATCAGCAAAATACCCAATCCTTCAGATTCTTATACTGATTTCCTTAATAGTACAGTAAATCTGAAGTACATTAATGTTGTCTACTAACTGCTGTTACTGCATCCACTACAAAATTAAAAAAAATAACTTTCAGAAAAAATTTCTTCTCAAGGCCAAGTCTCTTAACATAATCACATAAAAATCATGGGATTCTGACTTTTTTACTTAACACAGAGAGCAAAAAGATTTTTATTTACTTAGGCATATGAAGTAAAATAAATGCATACTACTGGTTAACATAAAAAAGGAATAAAAGCACTACCTGACACCAGAAAAGGGGTCACTTCCAAAAATTTATTTGTATTTAAATTAAAATGTAAGTGGTTTCAAAACAAAGGTTGCCTAACATACAAATTTCTCCTTACACATTCTAGTTTACAGGACTTTTTTTTCTCTCCAGTTTGTGTAGAGATCTTTATTGTAACATGTCAAGATTATGCTTTTCTAGAGAAAACTAATCAAAATAATTCAGTCATTTCTGATATAAAGGCTAGGAAATAATACGCTGCTTTGCCTACTACTTTATATTGCTGACCTTTAATGTCTCCATAGAAGATCCACTCATTTATCTCGGATTATACTACAAAGAGTGTTCCCTTGATTTTCAATGCTCTCCTTTAGCAAAAGCCATTGCCTTATGTGTGTGAAAATCACAGGAGTTTAAGAAGATAAAATTAAAATGGAAGGAAGTTCATCCAATAAGCAACCAGGATCTTGATGAAAGACTGGAAACACAGCTACTGAAGAAAACTTAAAAGTCTGAAATAAGAAAATGGTCCTGAAAATAGCCTCTCTCCCAAACTGTTGTTCATGGTGCCTCTGAGGCTGCCTTGAACCGCAGAAGAGAAGCATTACCATAGCAGTGCTTCACTTCAGGGGTCACCTTCCAGATCACGCCACCTGAAGCTGAGAGGTCAGTTCAATACCACCTCTCTTTCTAAGGGCTAATTTTCAGAGGTTTGCTGCTGAGTTAACTGAGAGGGCCGGCAGCTAGCACAGACCTGGGAAGTTTTTGGAGATTTACCTTGGTCTTCTATCAAGGTTGATCTCCCTCCCTCCCTCCCTTTCAGCATTCATACTTTTTCCCCCTGCAAAAGGGAATGGAGATAAAAGCTTATATCAGACACAACCAAGAAGACACAAAACCTTTTTCCACCCTGTCCCTTCTAACTGAGGTCAGAGCTCCAAAACAGAAATGCAGGAAATGGGACAGAAACTTCAAAAATGTTGTCCTATTTCTTAGTTTATTGATGCGAAAGTTATCAGCAGGTAGAGTTAACGCTAGAGCTGACACTGAAAATCTGTCTAAATCTGTGTTTCAGGGAAGACTGAGGTGCCTAGACATAGGGATTCAGTTTTATTTTAGATTCTATAGTATATCTTGCTTGAACTTCACCTTCCGCTCTTCAGTGGCACAATTTCCCCATCGGCCCTCCCTCTGATCTTTCCCGTACAAGGTACCTAGATATTCCAGAACAACTAAAATGTTTAGGCACCTGGGCCTGTCCACTGAATTCTTTCCTTCTAAAACAAAAAAAAATTAAAAAAAAAATAGTTAACACAGTTGCAGAGACAAAAATACCCTAAAAATCCCTTCTACGAGTTGTGAAGAGTCAAATAAGGTTTTTGTCTCAAATGAAGCTGCAGATTTCTGTGGAACACGCAGTTTGTTGGCAAAGGCACTGGGAATAAGAAGCGAAGAGCTGTTCTCTGCAAGCCTGAGAAAGCTGGTTGATTTGAATGTGAAGATAACAAACATTTATCTTGGTAAGTGGCATGGGATGGAATTAAGCGCCGTTGGATAACAACCTTTGAGAATAAAGAGATAGCATGTAGAGATGTTCCTTTATTTTTCTCCTTTTAATTATATGCTGTAGGTCATTAAATCTTCTTATCATACTCCTACACATTCAATTCTTAATGTAACTTGAATGTAATTGCCTGTTTTACCAAACCAGATTCAAAGTTAGTCAGTCTTTAGCAAATTTTTATTGCAGGACCAGAAGAATCAGACAATATGGTTTGGGGGTATAATTTGTATGCATTATATCAGAAGCCACATTCAGTTTTCTGGGGAAAATAACAGAAATTTGACCTAGCTATTGCTACTGCTCTGTGTCACTCCTGGAAGACAAACTGCCGTATTTCTTCACTGTATTCTGCCATGAGCATACATCGGGCAAGAGTCATCATACAGTTTATTGTGTACATAAATGCACAATGCTGTTCTTGTTGAGCATTTTAACTATTGACATTTTCCTGAAGGCAGCTAGGCAACATCCTAGGTCCAGACTGGAATGAATTTCCTGCATCAGATAAATGTAGACATTAGCTCTTGACAAGCAAAAAGCTCTGAATTTTCATCTTTGAGAGAAACAGATCATTAAGTGATAAGGCATATCTCTTCCTAGAAGGGAAAATTTCAGTTCATATAGGTCAGTATCTACTGCATATGGCTTCTTACAAATTATCTTAAAATTATAAAAAGGAGACTAATTCTAGAATTCACTGTACTGTTTGAAATTCCCCTTCTCACCTGCAGCCTAGCTACAATGCCTAGTTAGGCTAACAGCAAAGGGAAAAGTATGTCTCGGCTATTAGGTCATTAAAAAAAGATCTGCAACAAAGAGGTTTAAGATAAATGAGGAAGAATAAATAATAGATGTACCAGATGAGTATATATGACCCAATATATATTCAGACAATGTACAAAGTTCATAGTCATTGGTGCAGAGAAGATGACACTTAAGAATGTAACTGGAAATTCTTCTCCAAGTGGGAGACAATCACCTATCTACTACTGTTATCTGACATCTTGGTGTTCTGGTTGCATAGTCATAAAATACATTATATTCTGCTCAGGCTGTGGAGGCTCATTTAGAAATTATATATTCTAAATCATGTTAGAAGAATTTTTAGAAGAAAATGTAGAATTTTCAAATTTCATCTGACTCTTTGGGAATGAAGGTGAAGGATTATGGTGTATGAGCACTGTTCCTGTCAGGCTTACTGCATGAGGGTAAGGACTCAAATGGGGATAAAAACAAGTAACAGCATATCTGTGGATACAGAGAAAATGGTTGCGGTTTTCCTGACTAGGGAACAGTGATTGCTATAGGTGAACCTTCTGGTGAAAAAAAGGGATGAGCACACTGACTCGATAATCCAATCTGAAGAGTGGCTCAGGATACACAACCAGAGGGAAAAACAGAAAGGAAGAGGTAATATTCAGAAGGGTATGCCCACCCTAAAATCCACAGAGGGCAGAAAAGCAGATCCATTTTGAGAAGAAATAAACTGCCAAAAAATGCTGCAAGTAATATTCCATGCAAAGAAAAGTTGCAAGTTTTTAAGCCTAGAATACAGTCCCGAAGAGGGCTGATATCATTGAAGATAGGCAATGATGATAAGGAGATACAGAAAGAAACAAATTTGGCTGTACAATGAACACATTAACAGCTCCAAACCCTAAAAACGATCTTAAAAAGTGAAGAAAGAAGGCTAAGATTACAGCACAGTCACATTTGCTTTAATCTGAAAGATCACAGTACAACTAGGAGAAGGCATACAAAATCAAGCGACAATACTAGGGAAACACAGAAGTAAGAAAGGTAAAGGAAAACACAGGTGCACTGAATGGAGAAAGGAGAAAAAGAAAGGAGAAAAAAGCTAAGTGCATTTAGGACCTTTTTAGCTGCTGTCACCACAAGAAGAGTTATTATTAAAATCTTTACTTATTAAAAAAAAATCAGAATAAGGAAAATATAGATCAAGGTGTATGTGCATAGATTAGACACATTCAGGTCAGAGGATCTGCTGATATTTATTTTGATGCAATTTCTGAATTATTGATGATTATACATGAGAAGTATCGGGGAATGAATGAGAGCCTAGAGGATTGAAAAAGGGCATAGATACTATTTGTCTTCAAAATGTGGATAAAAAGAGGACAAGCTGTCCTAACTTTAATACCCAGAGAGATATCTGAACAAATTACTAAACAATCAATATGTAAACAGTTTGGGGATTAGAACATGGATTTGTCCATAGCATACAATATCAAACCAATTTCATTTCTTTTTTTTGAAAAGGTCATTTAATCTATAATAAAAGGAATGCATCAAGTGTAATGTAATTTGAATTTTGTTGGAGTCTCACATGAGAATTAAGGAAAGCGAGTATGTTGTGAATAAAACCACGCTGAACGCACAGACAATGTAGTGGAAAAACCTTACTCAAAAACATGTGTTGTAAATGTTAGCAGTTAAACTTAGGAGAATTCCTCACAATTTAGGCAAATGTAAACTGTTTTGGAGGTTATCAAAATTTGCCATACAGTTCTTCTCTTAATATATTTATGAACTTTTTTTTTTTTAATTATTTAATGTCCTTCTTACTTAAAATCTGTTTTGTATCTTAGCTGGTTTTTTTATTTTTTTTATTTTATCTCCATGCACTTATATAATCCTTTCACGGTTTGCCCTAGAAAAAAGTGTTACTATTCTGTATTATATCTTTCTGGTCCTCACTGAAGTGATCTTGATGCAGCCGCTGTGCATCTTAATTTGCAATTGTACAGGGAAATTTTGCAGTTGTGCATATTCCCAGTAACTTTCATCTTCTAACAAATGCGGTATTTTCACTATTTTCTTGTGAGATTTTTCCTACTAATTCTTTGGTTGTATTGAATTCTATTTCTCCAAAACCTATAATCTGTATTCTACTGTAATCACAAACACCTTTCCTGAGAATAAATGAGTGCTTACATTTCATGATAACGTTCACACAAATTACCTTCAGTCTTTCACATTCTGAATCAACTGCATTCTGCTACGTAGCTGCTCCTTAATTACTTTCCCTCACCATCTGAAATACAAAGTTGTTTCCATCTAGATGTATTTATTGCCTAAGATTTCTGAGTGTTGTTTTGTTTTCCAGTATATTGTTGATAATCTGATAATTTCCAGGACACATCCATTATTACTAATCTTGCTCTTAGACATTTCCAGTAGTTGCTGAAGTAGCTCATACATCTTTTTCTTCCTAGGCAGTAATCCTAAGAAAAAACCCTTTATCACATTTTGCCTCTTCTTTTCTATCATCCTCTTCACTAGAAGGGATTCGACAAACTTGTGTCTAATCTCTTTCAGACTAAATACAAATTATGTCTACACTAGCAAGTAATTCAGTGCAACAGGAGCAGTTCTAAAGAGCGAAACAGCTGATTTCAGGATTTAGCATTTATACTAGACATACTTTGGAAATTTTACTTTTGGGCTAGCTCTAATCTGATCTCATAATCTGAAATCTCATTAGTAGGTAGGATGCATTAGATGCTCTCAAAGTCTATCTTCTGGAGTGATTTCATCTAAATAATGCATTTTCCTTGTGAAGACAGCACCCGCAGCATGTTACCAAGGATGATCAACAAAACCACTTCATAATTACACTCCTGATCCAAAATAGATGTTAAAATAAAACTACTCGTATTGCTTCATTTTCTCTTCTTCTCTTTTCTGTAACTAAATCATGGTTTGAGACTCACGTTTCCATAACACTGATTGTGGCATGGCATTCATTCTGCATAAAAGTCTTAGTTCTTGTTCTTTATTCTACTATTTCTGACATTCCTATATTAATTAAGTTACTTAAGGTCTATATGTTTCCTCATAAGAATGTCTCCTTGTTGATAAGTATATACTTCACTTTGAGGTTAAACACTGCGGTGTCTAGGGAAACCTTTCTTCTTAAAAAATCAAAATGACATGCAGCAACAGCATCAATGTTCTTTCTACTTGGAAATATTTTTCTCATGTACCAAAATAATACTTTACACCAAATTTCAATTTTTCTTTTTTTTCCCCCCCCTTTTTAGCCCTCCATTGTATTTATCAGTTAACAAATGAGGATCGAAAACCTGTATCATTTAGACCATCGCTAACGCTTGTCTCAGCATGGTGATGGACCTCAGATCTGGAGAAAGGTAAACTTATGAACATAAAGCTTTAAGTTTCCATTCCAATATTTACTTTGAACGTTAGCATCAGTAGGATCCCAGAGATGTTATGAATAAAGAACTGCTTGTGAATAGATATTTTTTGCCCAATTATTTTCCTCTGCTTTAGCAACATCAGAGTGGATTTGAGCAGGAACATTCATTTACAGGGGCTCAAAACATCTAAAAAGATTCATGTATCATGGTAAGTCATTTTGCCTCTGACATGTGAACTATTTTCGGTAACAAGAAGTCAGACTTTGTCGCATAAATATGTAGTAAAAGCAAGGATGGAGCAAAGGTGTTGGCAATAGCAATATTTAATCAGCAACTAGCAGTTCAACTGCCACCTGAAGTATCAGGTGGAAAATGCATAGTAACCTCTCCAATATAAATCCTTTGCTTGTCCTATGACTACAAGCCAATCTTTGAGGCCACGAGCTCCACATTTTCTTTATATTAGTTTTGCCAAAATTTTACTTTCAATATAATCTTTCTCCTCCACTCTTGAGCCTGCCCTCTCCACAAGAAAACTTACAACCCAACCAGCTGATTTTCTCCCACTTACTCATGCCATGCTTTTAGTACAAATTAACAGGCCCAAATTTCTCTATCAACTAATTTCGTCAGACTCATATCTTGTATTTATTTCCTTAGCTAGTGGTTGCTAGCTATTTGCTTCCCTTAGACATAGATAAGAGTTGCTTGCACTTCCATAATTTTCAAGGACTGAGTAACAAATTACTTTCTTGCCTGACTGCGAGCATGGATGGCTATCATTCCTACTCAAGGTGAAAATTACACTTGTCAGTAGTAAAGTGCTGGAATTACAGGATGCATTAAATACAGGAAAAAATGAGTGGCTGAAGAATGTTTTTTTAGACTGATTTGAAGTAGCCTCCAGTACCAAAGAAGAAAAATAACTCTGATACTGGTAAAATTGAAGGATTTTTCTATTTTTTCCTGTTTCTTAAAGTGAAATTTTCTTCTTATTTTCTTTGCAGTGACAAAAAAAGGAAAATATCCTGGCTCCTGTTCATATCGTACATCATACTGTAAAAAGTTTTTATTTTTACAGTGAATGTTGGATTTCACCCTAGAGATTCCAGTTATTTTTGTACCAATTTCTATTCACTAGGGAATAAAGCCAATGATTTCATTTTTTGACAATTTTTGAGGTTTTGTTTCTCTTGCTTCTAAAAAAGTTTAAAAGGACAACTGTAAAGAAATACAAGAAGTGGAAAAGGAGCAGATGGCAAATCATTTTGGCTGAAAGACAACCAAATGCTTGTTACTCCAAGAGAAGAAATTTAGTTTGTTCTTGAAAAGTAAAAACAGTTCCACGAATCTGAAGGGAAGGCCTATTTAACTCTTAGCAGTCCTTGGTGTTGTTAAAAATACCCTGTTATCTGAGAATATTTATACTGAATTCCTATAATTTCACTGAATATTGTAAGTACTGATTGCAGAAAACAGCTAGAAGACAGGGCAGACTTCCCTCTTCCTCCTCTCCACAGAATTTTCTTTAGCAGTGGTATTTATTATAGACACTGGAGCAAAAAGTTGACTTGAACTATATTTTAAAAATCATAGTCACTTATAGCTACTCTGAACATTCACGGCTGAAAAGAAATTGTATCCCTTTTGAGATCAATGGACATTTCAGCCTAAAATGAATGATGAATTATAGTGAGATATATTGTTACTGGATAATTTTTTCATTAAGAAACTGTTTATTGTCAACAAATATCATGCAGCAAACAGCTCTAATACCTTTACTTGCACTGCTCCTATGAATAAGAACTGGACGTGTCTTAAATAGCGGCAAAAGTTAAAGACGACAGTAAATGAAAACTGAACACAGCACAGTAGCTGCAGTTAGTGTTGATGTGTTATGGATATAATTATCTAGAATTATAATGCTAATTGCAGGTATTTCTGAGTGTAACGCACATTTGAAATAGGTGTAAACAAAACCTGGGAAGATATGCATGTGTTTTTATCTTTACATGAGACTTGCATTAGCATTATGCTGAACAGAGCAACAATCTAAATACAGATCATCTTTCTCTTCTCTGTCATAGAACCACAGAATCATTTAGGTTGGAAAAGACCTCCAAGATCATCAAGTCCAACTGTTCACCTAGCACTGCCAAGCCCACCACTAAACCATGTCCCTAAGCACCACACTTACATATTTTTTAAATACCTTCAGGGTTGGTAACGCAACCACTTCCCTGAGGGCAGCCTGTTCCAGTGCTTGACAACACTTTAGGTGAAGAAACTTCTCCTAATCTCCAATCTAAACTTCCCCTGGTGCAACTTGAGGCCATTTCTTCTTGTCCTATCACTTGTAACTTGGGAGAAGAGACCAACCCCCACCTGGCTACACCCTCCTTTCAGGTAGTTATAGAGAGCGATAAGATGACCCTTCCCCACTTCGTTGCCCTTCTCTGGACACACTCCAGCACCTCAATGTCTTTCTTGTAGTGAGGGGCCCAAAACTGAACACAGCACTCGAGGTGCAGCCTCACCAGTGCCCAGTACAGGGGGAGGATCACTGCCCTGGTCCTGCTGGCCACACTATTCCTGATACGAGCCAGGATGCTGTTGGCCTTCTTGGCCACCTGGGCACACTGCTGGCTCATGTTCAGCCAGCTATTGACCAACACCTCCAGGTCTTTTTCTGCCAGGCATCTTTCCAGGCACTCTTCCCCAAGCCTATAGTGCTATATGGGGTTGTTGTGACCCAAACATCATCTTATCTCAAGTATCCAGCTCACAAACTTTTCCCATCTTTCTTATGTCAGCAGCAACAAATGACCCACTACAGGGCACTGTAGGGTTAATAACCGTACCACCAGAAATAGAGTCACCCCAAGTGCATTTCATAGGCAGGATAATAGTGACTTGAAAGCCCTTTGTACTTGCTTCTTGCAAATTTTCCCTAAATAGCACTTAGGCATGGAATCTCTCTGCAAAACAACAACAAAGCCTGATCTCAGAGGGTTTAATTAATTCTAAAAATAACCATTGTGGAGAATATGAGAGGAAAATATCTATTTCAAGCAGGTGCACAAGCCTACAAGCAAGCTGGAGGTCAGTGGGGAATGATGGAAAGAGTATCCTGGAAAACAAACATTAAGAAAGTAAGAATGTGTGAGGAGCTTCTGATTTTGGCTCTGCTCTCTGAAGGAATTATATTGCTCAGCTATGGGAATAGATAACAACAAAACTTCCTTCAAATTGTTTTTCAGGTGGTTATGCCACATAATTAAGGAAACCAATTTTCCTCGGTTTGATGAATGATGTAACAACGGTAGATTGCTGTTGCCAACTAGATTAGCAATTTATTTATATTAATGAAGGGAAAAAAATCCAAAAAGACAGAGTAATGGAAGAGGAGACAGTTATGATAAAGGAAATAAGTTTCCTTGCCCAAGTTGTGTTTAGATGCTTTGAGGCACAAATGCAAATGAATACTGACATTCAATTTCTCCCTTTTATATTGCCTTTATTTCAGTCTTACGAAGTTTGTAGCACTTCCTTGAAATTCACCTCCCTTATGTCAGCAGGGGCTCTTCTTATTCAGGAATACGTTCTTCTGGACAATTTATGGCATTAGATTCCCAACCCACAGGGAGAAACTAAAGAAATAACTCAATCTGGGGTACAGAGCAAGGAAAGGAGAAAGGAGAAGGGAACATTTACCTGCAGTGCAATGCTGTTTAATTTAGTATATGGCTTCTATAACAATAAGGGAAGCTTCTTAGGCCAGACCTATCCTTTTTTTATACAAAGAGATGGGGAAGGTAAATCTGTTAAGTAGTAGATAGAAGTGATCACAGGGAGGCAACTGAAGATGTAGGAAGAAAAACAGTACTCCTCCGCCTTCCCCCATCTCTCCCAGACCTGAAGTGCTACAACCTGTGGTCCTAGGACAGGCAGCCAGACTGGGAATATCTGTTGAGAATGAAAGAAATTTAAAAATATATTTATTATTAGCTTGATTAAGTAGTATTAAAAAGGGAGTTGCTTTGTCATTTTCTGACTAACTACTGTCCTCTGAGAAATGAAATTATGAGTAGCTTGCTTTTGCTATCGGTAATGGAAAAGTAGTAGTCATGCATAGTAATCTTGAAGTAAGGCTTGTAATGTTACCAGAAGAGGTTAAGAAATGCTGTAGTATTTCCATGTTCTGGAAATGTGACTTGTTGAACTAAGTCATACCAGTTTGTTGTTGCTTTGCTCAAAATGAATTTGCATTCTGTATACAGATGTCAAGCTTTATGAAAATTGTAATTGGAAAATCTCACCTCTATTACTTTTAAAAGTCTCCACTTCGCAAATACACTACATTTTCTTTGATACTCTGTCAGTTAACTGAAGAGTTTAAAGTGTGCTATTACAAGTCCAGCAAAAAAGTCCAAAGATATTAGGTGAACTTAAACATCACGTTAAACTGCATCCATACTAAATACTATGGGGTCTTAGAAAAATATAACGTTGATAAAAATATGTTCAGTTCTCTCCGAGCAAATTATTTAAGCTTTTCTAATGGAAAACTTGAACACTACAGCAAAACTGAATTTTATTACAGCAAGTTT
The DNA here is from genome assembly GCF_028858705.1 of Grus americana. NCBI lineage: Eukaryota > Metazoa > Chordata > Aves > Gruiformes > Gruidae > Grus > Grus americana. The sequence continues at coordinate 82,342,330 of NC_072891.1, forward strand.
TATCTATGGGAGCTTTCCAACTACCTCTAAGAGATACTACTTCACAGGATATTTAAATTCTTTAGAAAATGACGGCAGAGTTCTGTTTGCCCATGTTATTTACTCTTAATATATTTCTTACTGAAGCCAAACTTAAGGGTTCGAGTAAATTTCATTCTATTTACCATCAATGTAGTTTTAGAGGAGGTTAATTTTAAAGAATAAGCCTTTTCAAAAGTAAATACAGGAGATGACATTATTTTGGAGACAGTCTGTAAAGAATCCTGTATAGCAAGTTGTTCCACGCTACTGTGGGAGGTTCTTACCATGCTCTTTGTAAATAACAATTCAGATAAGACAGTCTGTTCTCTGGAAATAAACATTTTTGTTATAATTTCTAGAGTTCTACATAATTACAGCTATAAATTAATCTTATAAAGATTTGTACATCACGTTTCCAAATAAATTTTCAGTACTTGAAAGATATAAGGAAAAAAAGATTATTTACTGCAACTACTTTAGAGCTAGAGGTTAGATCTAACATGATGGAGAGAAAACTTAATGCTTTCAGGGCTTCATCTGCAACTTGTATGTTCAGATTCTAACACAATGATCACCTGAACATAATTCACTATATCTTTCCCCTGTATTCTCATGTGTTTTTGAACAAACAAGAATCAACGACTGAATCTGAAAGGAGAAGGCTGACAGCTATGGAATAGGAAGTCTCTTATTTCTATGTGCTCAGTGTCAGGGAATCCTTGACACAATCAATTTTTCAGGAACAGGCTGTTAAATTCCTCTCAGGTTGACAAAATGCAACCAATAAATCTTAAAGTAGAGTTTACAAGGACCTTATTTTTTGAACCACACTGAAAAGACAAGAAATAAAAATATCATTCTAGAAGTAAAAGTTTGCTCTCATTATTAAAGTACATGTATCAGCACTGAGTTGATCCTGGAACACCTAGGAAGAAGGAGACTTAGAAAAATATTGTTAGGGACAAATTTTTATGTTCATTGTCCTCATTTTTTAAAGCTCCAACTTCTGGAGTACTGTTGTTTTAAAAAAAAAATCTCGTTTCCCTGAAATGTTGTTCACATATCAGTAGGGCTTTCCTTAATTTACATATAGCATTATAAAGATAAAATGCTGTCTCTATGTCCAAACTGAAAACCAAATAAGATTCCTTTGAACAATCTGATGCAAGGCTAAATCACCTAGAAGGGGAAATTAAGTGTGCTTGAAGCATAAGAGATCTAAACAGGAATGTTTTGCAACCCCATATTTGTCTCTCAGGGCATCTGAATTAATTCTTCCAAAAATCAACAAATCTTTGATACGAAAAAAATCATAAGGAATACAGATCTCTTCCACTCATAAAACTGAAAAGCTCAGTGGAAACAGCCCTGAAGGACTTCACCTAATTAGGCTGAATCTCCTCTTTTTTTTTTTTTTTTTTTTTTTTTTTAAAGAAAGTAACTGCTGGTCTGAAATACACTTCAGATATAAACATAAACGAAGCTTAAATATTTCAATGTGTATTTGCCATGTGAAGCACCAGGCATATACACAATTTGACAAAGGACCAGGGAGACTCTAGACTGTAATGAAAGGTGACGAACAAGAAGCAAATCATCTAGCAGTGCATGAGAGCAGCGTAGACAAATAGACTGAAAGAGTCTGAGGGAGGTTGCATAGATGACCAACTTCCCTGCAGATATTACTCATCTTTGACAGAGACTAATGTGTACTTAAAGATATTCGTGGCTGAAACCTAAACAATGTTCCTAACCAATCTGCTTCAGTTTTTCGTGGATTTTCTGAATATCTGAATTAAACTCTCATTCTCCAATTCAGACTTAATAGTTCTCTTACCAGAGACGTGAAACACAACCCATTTCTTTCTCCCCCTTTTCACATATATGAAATACATTATGTCTCACCTTCAGCTTTCCTCGCAAATCATTTTTCAGGAGTCTGATAATTTCCTTTGTTCCCTTCCAGACTTTCAAAAGTTGGTTTCACCTCTTTCCTGAGGACGGCACCAAAAACTGGAAATATATTCCAGATAAGCTCTTCACAGTTATTGGTACAATATACAGATTCATTTGTGTGATCTATACACAAAGTCAGAAAAGTTATGTTTTTGTGTCTCTTCCTTAATAACACCAATAGAAATAAAGGAAATCAGTGCAGCTTCCAAAACATTTCACAGAAACACCGCTGCTGAGCTGTATCCGTAAGATATTGATATGCTTTTCCAATAGTATATTGGATCTACAATGCTTCTTAGATTTTATAGTTCCCTGTCCTACCACTACCTGAACAAGCAACTTTCTTTTCTTTCACTTCCAGCAATGATTCATCTGCACAGAGTCAGTAGTGACTAAATGTCTTTGTCTTTCTCACTCTTTCTTTCTTCATCTTTTCTTTATTTTAATTTTTTTAATTAGAAATTAACCTCTCTGATTATATCCTGTCTGTCCTTTAGGTTTTTGTGTGTGTGAAGAACATTACAAAGATTTAAGATTTCGCACTGCATTTTCACAGCACATATTTTCAATCATTTGAAATGAAGTTTCATTTACTTAAAAGATAATGAAAAGGATGCATTTCTAAAATAAAAGAGTTTGGCATTTTGATATCTAATAAGAAAGGAGATCTGTGGTCACTTATCTGAATTAGGGGTGTAGCTTGCAGCTACATTTTAGGTACGTAATGAAATTGTAATAAAATAAATATGCATATTTTCTAGGTACTTAAGGATACAGGTAAGAAAACTGAAAAACCCACAGTGATTTTTTTTTTTTCTTCTGAAGATCAGACCCTAAACTTAGCAGGTCCCATTCAGACTTTGCCTGTTTTATAGGAAATTCAGAACACTAATGTCTTCATAACATCATTCATAAGCTCATTACCACATAAATTCTAGGACCTACCCAATATATATGGTATTTTTGCATTTATTCTGTTTGTTGACTAAAGCATACCAGTATTCATTGACTGTGTGTCTAGATTATGACTGAGCCAAAGTGAGGGCCAGAAAGGAGGAAAGATCTACTGTATTGGCCACAGCAATTCACTCCATTAAAACAAAAAGCTGGCATTTAATAGAAAAGCTGGTTTTTATTAAAAGCAACCTTCATATTTGCCCTGAAAGAAACAAACAGTTTGAAGGCTCTGAAGAATATTACCAAACTCAAAGTCTTATAACACCTTTTCCTCCCTCAGCTTCCAGCCGTAGAGTAAGCACTTCCCAGGTCTATAAAATAAAAAAGTCTAATCACTCTGAACCAAATTATATGTGCTGCAGATTCAGTATTGTTATTTTACTAAAATATGCACATTTCCAAAACAAAATAAAAAAACATATGGAATCTATGCAAACATAGGGATTTGCTCATCTTATTCTTTAATGTAATTTAAGTGACAAAGTGCATATTCTAGAGCCAGGTACTTAGCTGGTCATTTTTTCTTCAGTTTTCCCCTCATGCAATGTCTAAAGTCAACAGCTTATTAGAAAATATTTCCTGCTTCATGCTTTCATACTCCAAGATACCAACTCTCTTTGCAAGTTTCCTGATGCACACAAATTTCTGTATGACATGTTAGATCTGAGATTTGTATTCACTAGTCTTTCTCCTGGACCAGCCCATGAAGGATGACCTTTCTGATAAATCTGCACATCAGCTGAGAGTGCTTCTGACCCTCAATGCATTTGTTAACTGGCTGTGACCAACCACAAGATTTGAAGACAAAACTCCCTTTTGGTAAAATTCATCAGACTACTTCTGTCTAAAGGAGAAATGGGAGGTAAGAGGACATCATTAAAATCATATATTTAACCAACCATCTTTACAGCAAATTTTCTTCCAAGTGAAATTTTAATGAAAATATATATATATATATAGCTTAAGTACCCTGGCATACAGACATACACTTGCAGTAGAGAGGTCTTTCTCATACAATATCAAAGACATTTTTCTACATTTTGCTTAGTTCTCATTATTAATAATGCAAGCCAATACCTTTTACTTACATAGCAGGGTCCTCCACCCATAGTCAAAACCTTTGTTAATCACAGTCCTATCCACCTGTCCATGCCACCTGCCATGTCCCTCCCAATGCTTTCTGACTTGCAGTGCCGTTCTTCTCTTCTTGTTAGACTTAAACCTTCAGAATTTATTCCACCTCTGTTATCTCTTCATATTAATTTCTCTTCATATTAAACTTTTCAGCTTTCCCAATAAATACATTTTTTTAAAAGGTTGGTTTTGGTTTACTTTTTTTTTCTTTTTATGGTCTTCCCTAACCAACTCCTGTTGGGTCCTGTCGGGAACAAAATGGCTTAGATAGCACTTTCAGTGGACAGAAACAGTCAAATCATAGGCAACTTCTTCAGTAGCACACAGAGTTTTATAGATAATGACATATCCCACTGCATTTGTTTCTTTTTTCAGATTGGAGAGTCCTAGATTACTCAGTTGTTGCATGAAAAGGAACATTTAGTCATTCTTGTTGCCGTTAAGGATTCCCATCTTCTTCTGTATCATGTTTGAGATAAGAGACTAAAAGTTGATATGTATTCAAGCTGTAGGCCAACCACAGTTTTCTATAATGTGAAATGATGCTAGTTTATTCTCTGTTCTTCTCCTAACAGTTCCTAGCACTACACTTATTTTTCTCCTTGTTACTCACTAGTGCTGCAGTTTTCACAGAGCTCTCTATCATAATCCCAAAACATTGCTACTGAATGATAACAACCATCTTTTTATATGTGAAATTAGGTGTCTTTCTCACCTTTAACACTGCTTTATATTTATATATGTTGAATTATCAGCCACTTTACTACCAATCACACTGTTTGATAAGGTCTTCCTATAATGTTTCACACTCTGCCCTTGTCTTTAGTGTTCTGAATGACTTAGTATCATCACAAAACTTTGTTTCCTCACTGCTCATCTCCTTTTGTAGGTAATTTATGAAAAGACTAAAAATCTTAGAGTGCAGAGCTCTGCGGAACTTGCATGGCCTCTCTCTACTGAAAGAACTGACTCCTTCCTCCTACACTTTGTTTCTTACCTTTTTAGCATTTACCTACCTATTCAGGGACCTTCTTTCTTACACTGAGGCTGCTTAGTTTCCCTAAGGTCTTTGATCAGGGACTTTGTGTAAAGTCTTTTAGAAATCTAAATAGACTGCATCAACCAGATAATTCCTGTGGCATTTCAATTACCATCTCATTTCCTTTTGCTTTTAAGTTGATTGAATATGCTCTATTGCTGTTTAGAGTTTCAGTTTTATTTTTCAATTCAGTTTCTACCAGTGAATCTGCTACCCATGTCTAAAATAATATCTTTTTACCTGCTCTTATATACAAGGATCTGTACTGCTTCTTTTCCCCTGAGATATTGATTATTGCCAACAATCTAGTCTTAATAACACATTTCAATGCCCAAGTGAGATTGGTTGTTTTAAAATATTTCTCCTGCCTACTGTAGAAAACATCAAGCTACTTTAAATTAAAAATCTACTTTTCTGTGAGTATTAAAACACTGACAATGGTGAGGCTGTTGCTAAGACTATCACCTCTAATTCTCAGCCATGCTGTCTCCTTGACTTTTTGTGGTTCTCCACCTGTCTCTTTATAGCTATTTGCCAGCTCTTGTCCTTGAACGGGCTGAAAATTTGTTGAGAGAGTTCTCCTGGAACTTCCTAGTATCACGTCCTTACAAACCCCTAGCATACCGTGAGCTTTCGATCCATCACTAGGTCCACAAAAATAAGCAAATAGTATTAATGCTTATTAATACAAGCAGCGCTCTCAAACCTGGGTAGTGAGTCTCAGCGTGCAATACTCAGATGGCCACTCTTTCTGCCCTGTGGCAGACACATCCTGGCCAGCACGTCTTATTCTGCTCAGCTCCTGCAAGAGCAAAGTGAATGAAGTATATTCTGTACAGACTGAGGTAATTATGTGGAGCCACTGCAGATGCCCTTGGCGTTGCTTTTGAGCTCATAAAATCTGCCAGTGTGTACTCAGTCGCTCCTGCACCCATATTACCCCTAACTCACACGTCAGACAATCTGCTCATAAGTAACTGAGGGGTAATTGTATCAATAGTGTATTTTTTTTATATGTTTATCATAGATCCAGTCACCTCAGAACCATAGTTGGCCAGCTGGAAAGATAACTTACTGCTAGAAAAGCAAACTCCTGATTACCTCCACACTACAGTTCAGAAAATCAACCACTAGTGGAGAAAAATAGCTCCTTCCTACACCAAGTAGTTGAATAAGCTTTCCCAAAAGCCTTGGGTAAACAGAGAAGTGCAATATTCAAGGATCTTATAGAGTCAATAAAGTAAGAGCTATGTATCATTGCTAACACTTCACAGCAGAGCTTCTCTGGACTTAAAGAAAGGATGAAGCAAGGGAACTCTTAGCAACACAAGAGTCTTAATAAGATTTCTTTCCTGCATTTTCCATTGATTCTTAGCTAAAACCATCCTTTCTCTTCACTTTTTATCTATCTGAATGCAGCTGCTGTGTTATCAATATAGACATACATCATGACCTATCAAATGACACTACCTTCTGCCAAGCAACTGCCGATGGTGCGTGGTAGAGCCAGGCAGACATCAAAGCTCCCTATAAATCTTCATGTGCGAGAGTACGGGGAATACAGCACGAGGAAGAATGTATGGAAGGATAAAAACAAACTTTGTGACAAGTTCAATTAAATTCTCAATTAAAGCTAGATTATTACTGGAATTAAAGTGCTTTCCTTGCTCAATTCAGCTGAAATTAAGAGAAAGGAATTGGTGTGCTGCTCTGTCATATGGCTAATCAGTCTTCCCAGTTGTACAGCCCTGTTGGACAGCTGCACTGGTACAGGTAAAACTGCTAATCTGGGGAGGGGGGGCAAGGAAAAAACCAAACACATCTTATGTTGAATACAGTCTACCAAATCCACATTCTCCTGTCATATTCTACTACACAGAATGAATTTTGAACATGACTTGCTTTCAAGAAAGCAGATTTTGGTATTCACACACATTGTCATCTACCAGAGCTGGGGGGTGGGAAGGGAGATAGAAAAGGAATATAATTCATTCTCTAGCTTATTGAGGAAAGTAACTGTGCTCACATGATGGTAAGTAATACCGTTATTACTGCTGCAATTTCATATTCTGACTAATATTGTACACAGCCTGCCTGCCATTAGCCTGTCTTTGAAGCATTTCCTTCCCTTGTAAATGGCTAAAGGGTTGTTCTTGATAATATACATTTGACAGCACAACATTAGGCATGTAAGATATTGCACCTCTGTGCCTCCTACTCATGTATTTTTTCAGGCTTAGCTATCATAAGGCAATTTTTAAGATTCAGAGAGCTTTCTTCAAATATAAATAGTCAAAAGGAGATTTTGCTGACTGAAAGCTTAAGGCTTTTTTTTTTTTTTTTTTTAAGGTTATTGAATTCTCAAAGAACGTTACAAAATATTTGTAACAGATAAGACCTAGGCTTAGGAGTAATGAAATTCTACTCAAATTTCACTTCAGCCTTCATTTCATCAGTGTTTCTGTGCTTGTTCTTGACTTACTCCAAGGAAGCTTTGAGTATGGTGTCACCCAGTTTGGAACATTTTCTCTTGCACGCTCTCTTCTCTAAGACAGCCGGGTCTCTGGCTGCACAGCACATGCTGAACGTCACTGTTTACCAGGACCCTTCTCTGTGGAGGAATGAATTTGTCACGTATATTTAGGCAAAGATACTATCCAACAAAAACAGTCTCCTGTATAACGTGTAAATCAAAATTTTTATGGAATGGTATAATTTTACTAAATGAAAATTTGCACATTTAGTGCAGTGAGGAGAAACAAAAATAGGCTAGGACTATTCACATAAAAATACCAAAGAGCTGAGCACAGAATTAAATTAATACAGGGTCTAGTTAGAACTTCATAGGTATTGCTAGTATCATACCACAATCTTTACAAGTCAAAATTATTTTGCAAAAATCAGAAAAAAATATTCTTAGAATCTTTTAAATTTGGTTTTGTTTTTTTGTTTTTTTTTTTTTTTCTTATTCATTTAATAATGTTTTGCTAATCAGGCTAGCAGAAGTGTGAGGGTTACTGATCAGAAACATCACACCTAGGAGATTCTCCACAACACAGAAACTTCACATTTTATTTTATCTACTGTCCCTACTTACTTGCTAAGCAGTTCTTCGCCACATTAATTAGTACATTAAAATTTAATTCTTATTAGCTACTGAAATAAGTTGGTGAAACCTATCTAAGCAAGTATTATCCCATTACTGTGTGTATATTATTGAAATTTAACATTAAGTGGTATTGTTAACCCAGAACAATGCAATGTAACAAAATACTGTGTATTCATTTTTCCTCCTAAACCACAAGCAAGGTCACTGAAACCCTTTCAGGTAATCAGTTAGCTAGCAATGCCACCTGCAATGCAATTCACTTCTGTCAAGAAGTGTTTTAAGCCTAGGTTTGCCATGCCTGTATATCTGCCAAGCCTAAACACTTCAGTAGGGCCACTGTGGTCCAAAGAAGCTCCCTGGCATCAAAGACCTTTCTGAGGCTAGACATCCCAGCAAGGCTAGTAGGTAGGTCTCAATTTTTGTGGGAAATACCACACAAGTGGCACCTGATAACCCAAGGCTGCAGCCTTGCTGGACCTAGGGGACTACCTTAACCCCAGACTAATTCTCTAGCTCATACCATTAAAACCAAATGCCTTACCTCTTCCATAACACATTAGGATTTTTGCGAATGCATAGCTGTATTTTGTAAAACTTAAATATTTCGGAAAGAAGATTTCTGTGTTAGCCTTACTTTTAATGGAAACTGCCATGTTCTAGGTAATTCTTTCATGTAAATCCTTGTTTCCTTTCCCTCTAATTTCTCATTAGCACACATATCAGGTTTGCTAAATGGCTTCCCTACGTTCTAGAAAGAGCACTGTTGCAGTGGAGTAAGTGTCTTATCATAACATGTATTTAAATCAGCCAAATCAGACTTAGATAAACTCAGCAATAGACTAAGAATAGGTATGTGATAAAAATGTGATCTTTTTTATTCCTCTAGACTTAATGCAGATTAACGAATAACTACAACACTTTTTGCAAATACTCTAAATACTAATTGTCTGTGCTGACTTTGATTTATGGGCTACCATATATTAACAAAGATTTGTTTCAGTCATGATATCCAATCATCATTCTAGTGAAAGGTTGTCTTCTCCAGTTAGCTCTCAAGTGCTTTGTCCTTGTGTTTGACAAGTGGAGAACCTGCCATATTACAACAATCCAAAAACTTACTTTTGAAAACTGAGATCTCAAAAAAAAAAAAAAAGAGAGAGATAAAGAACACTTTGGAGCAAAAGAAATATGAAAAGAATACAAATTCTATCCATCTCAAAGCTGAATTGTTGTAAACATTTAAGTGTCACGAAAATTTTCCTTATACCCGCAGTATAAGGTTTCAACTACTACTTCAGAGAATACAAATGTTTAAGAAAACAACTACAGGAAGAAAACAAGAAGTTTCCCTGACTTCTAAGGAGTTTTGAAATAGATCAGCTTTAAACAAAACTGATATATGTGAGAAACTTCGTCTTTAAAGAAGTTGGACAAAGAGAATCTTCTCTTGCTCAACAGGATTTGCACGGAGTGGGAGGGTTTTTTCATGTCACTTTGCTGGTTTGTTTGGATTTTTTTTTTTTTTTGGTTTTGAAAGCATTGTACAAAAAAAGGAACAAAAAGCAGAAATTATCTAAGGTTTACTATTGCTCTGTGCAAAAATCACTCCTTAGATAATTAAACCAAATCATTGTTGTGAGCTGTGTCTTCTCCTGATAAGAATCTGGAAAATGAAATATTTGTTTAATTAAAACTATATGCATTTCTTGAAAAATCAGTGGAGGTTAATAATTATCTGTGGTTATTAAAGCCATAGAGGAATAATTGGGGCAACAATTTAATGACCGATTTGATGGCTATATTAAATATCTGGTGTGTTGGGGTTTTTTGCAAGAGGGTGGAAGGGTTTGCTTTATTGTTTCCTGCAGTAGCCCATTATTTCTTTTCTTACAGTTTAACAAGGTTTCAGTTAAAACTATAATTTTAGTCTTAACTACAAGCTAATGACCTTCTCATTCAAAAAGGGGTGTACTTTGATATTATCACGTAAGGATATTTTGAGCGTTAAAGATGCACCAAAAGAGTAGACTGGAGTGTGCCACATGAGAAAAGCAACTTGATCCAAACATCATCTGGTAACCAAAACTGGATATTTAATACAGCAATTATTAAATTGTGGTCTCAGATACTAGTAAATATTTTCTGTAATTTGCCTGCATTATTTTCATGATAAGCTAATGCAAAATTTAAGAAGAAAAGTGCATCAATCTGAATGTGGTTATTTTCTGAGTAAATGGCAAGATTAAGAATCTATAAAAGAATTTATGAGGCTTATTCCTAAGCAACTACAGGGAATTATGATTACCTTTGTGGGTAGTCACTCCTTCAAGCTCATTTCCTATTGTTTCATGTATAATTTAGTTCCTATATATTTCACCAGCATGTTTTGGAAAGATAAGCTTTACTGCAGGCTTTCATTCCTGGGTAGAATTTGGCAGTATAATTTTTTTTTTTTTAAATTGATGATGCTGAATTCTTAGAAGTAGTATTCAGATTTTTTAGGACATTGACATATCTGTGGTTGACATCAAGGAGGCGGTGCTAACTGGTGCAAAAATTCACACCCTTTAAGAGTACTGCTGTCTCTGTGTGGGTTGCATAGGTTGGTTTATACAAAGGCAACTGCACTTCTGTTCTGGATTATAGTGTCTACAAGCCTAGCTTGGCTCTGGTGGAACCAAGGCAAATGCAGTTTTACTTTACAACTTTACAACTACCAGCTTATTGTCTGTGGTGAACACAAATACATTCAGTCTCAAGATTTCACAAAAGGAACCCACAAGTGAAAAGTGTCTGTAAATTAATGTAGTCCCACAGAGTGAGCAGAATTACATGGAAAAGTTTAAATTTTTTGGTAATACTGACCAGAGAGAACACCAAAATCAAAACTCTAGAGGGCAAAGACTTCTTTTGGTATTTTATGCCTAGCTTGTTTGTAGATGAACTTAGAATTTTTAAAAGTACACTAAAATGTATATATGCACTTCTTTGCTTTGCAGGGAAAGGGAACAAATGTGCCTGAACTTAAAAGCTCTGAGGGAAAGGATTCCTTCTGATTCTGCAGCTACCTGATAGGGTGGAAAAAGAGAGGAAGGTGAAGCATTCTTCTGACAAAGGTACTCGAATTTGGATACTGCTATAAAACAGACAGGAGGCATATATTCCTACAAGATGATGAGCTTCACATTGGGATAAATTAAAAATCCTTCAGACTGCAAAGAACATCTTGGTAAACTCACTAGAGTATGTGAATAGCATATCTATTTTTCTAGTTGTCATGGTTTCAGCTGAGATAGAGTTAACTTTTCTTTCTAGTAGCCGGTATAGTGCTGCGTTTTTGATTTAGTATGAAAATAATATGATTAACACACAACAACCTTTAGTTGTTGGTGAGTAGTTGTTGTGTCTACACTAAGTCAAGGCCTTTTCTGCTCCTCACACCACCCCACCAGCGAGTGGGCTGGGGGTGCACAAGGAGTTGGGAGGTGACACAGCTGAGACAGCCGACCCCAATGACCAAAGGGATATGCCATATCATGTGATGTCATGCTTAACATGTAAAGCTGGGGGAAGAAGGAGGAAGGGGGGATGTTCGAAGTAATGGCGTTTGTCTCCGCAAGTCACTGTTACATGTGACGGACCCCTGCTTTCCTGGAGATGGCTAAACAACTGCCTGCCATGGGAAGCGGGGAATGAATTCCTTGCTTTGCTTTGCTTGCGTGCATGGCTCTTGCTTTACCTATTAAACTGTCTTCACCTCAACCCATGGGCTTTTTCACTTTCATTCTTTCCCATCCCACTGAGGGACAGTGAGTGAGCAGCTGCATGGGGCTGAGCTGCTGGCTGTGGTTAAACTGTGACGTTAGTACAGGAAATTATCACTTGAATAGCTTTCAAGCCAAGTCACAGATGTCACGCTGATCATTTAAGTTCAAGTCAGACAACAAGTTCAAGTATGCTGATGCTCTCTGTATGATGCTCTCATTGCTCACAAAGAGATAATAGTACCACATACAGGCAATTTGAGGGTTTCATAGAATTATAGAATCATAGAATCACAGAATGGTTTGAGTTGGAAGGGACCTCAAAGCCCATCTAGTTCCAACCCCCTGCCATGGGCAGGGACACCCTCCACTAGACCACGTTGCCCAAAGCCCCATCCAACGTGGCCTTGAACACTGCCAGGGAGCCAGGGGCAGCCACAGCTTCTCTGGGCAACCTGTGCCAGGGCCTCACCACCCTCACAGGGAAGAATTTCTTCCTAACATCTAATCTAAATCTCCCCTCCTCCAGCTTAAACCCATTATCCCTTGTCCTGTCACTCTCTGCCCTTGTAAACAGTCCCTCACCATCTTTCCTGTAGGCCCTTCAGGTACTGGAAGGCCGCAATTAGATCTCCCCGGAGCCTTCTCTTCTCCAGGATGACTTTTTTGTGTGTTTGTTTGTTTGGATTTTTTTGGAGGGGAAGGAGAGAGAGATGCAGGGGGTGTACAGCATAAGCATTTCAAACCAGATTTAGAAACGAGTCTTCCATTCCAAAAACTTTCATGACTACAAGGACCAGAAGATCATGCTACATCCCGTTTCTTTACCAGAATGGCTGATACGTTATTTTGTGGGACAAGCTGTGTCAGCTGACTTGTTTCTTAAATCTTGGATTCCTGGGAAAATTCTGGAGTACTATAACTTTTGTCAACTTTTCAAAAGAAGATGAGCAGAATAGCAATAGGTTATCAGCCTCTATAACCATGGCAGCAAAGACTACAAGAGCCTCAAACAGAGCAAAAATTGAAAAAGCAATTTAAAAAGGGAAACAATCTTACAATTTAGGTGTTTCCAGAAAGATTTTTCCAGGAACTGGCATTCAGTTCAGTGCTAGACACTGAATACTGTCAGCAGGTCTCCTCTTTCAGATGCCCTCAATTCAAAACTTAATGCCTCCTGAGAGACTCACTTTACCCAAATGTGTGATTTCCTGGGTTCAACATAGAGAAAAACGAGTGAGATGCAATGGTCTGTGATATATATACAAAAACTAAGAACACATGAGGTAATGATCTTTTCTGACCCCAGACTTTGTGAATCCATTATATTTTAAGATACATCATTACCTAGAGCACACAGGAATTTTGACTTAAAAAGAAGTATAATTAATATACAGTACAGAGGAAAAGTTAGGCAAATATTTTAGAAGTTCTGCAACCTTTAAACAAATGAACACATTAATTCATGCCAGTTGTTTTCTTACACTTGTTTGTTCATTTTGTATAAACATTCTAACAAATGCATTTCCTACTCCATTGCATAGGCAAAAATGTCAAATAGTTAATTTGAAATAGAATATACTCATGGGAATGAATTCTAAATTCTGTAAAGATCACAACCTCAGTAGAAATTTCATACCAACAGTTATATTCGTCTAGTGAGCAAATGATCTCTGCTGTGAGAGGGATTCTCAAAGCAGTTGACTGTTGATCTAACTTTGAAATTGTATAATAAAATTAACTTCAACAGCACACATATTCTCATTGGATCTTTAATCAAAAAACTGCCAACACAAATTTAGTTTTTATGAACAAGTGCTGATAACTACTTACAGATATTCAACAGACTAGTGATAGTTTGTAACTATTCTATAGTATATAATTTAAAATAATCAAATGTGAGAAATCATAACTGCTTATAAATAACTAGGGAACAGAAAAATCTTAAAATTAAATAGCCTCAAGTTGCACCAGGGGACGTTTAGATTGGATATTAGGAAAAATTTCTCCACCCAAAGGGTTGTTAAACACTGAAACAGGCTGCCCCCAGGGAAGTGGTGGAGTCACCATCCCTGGAGGTATTTAAAAGGCCTGTAGATTTGGTGCTCAGGGACATAGTTTAGTGGTGGGCTTGGCAGTGCTAGGTCAACAGTTGGATTTGATTATCTCAGAGGTCTTTTCCAACAAAAATGATTCTATGATTCTGTGATTTAATATTTTAAAAATTATTTTCTCAATTTAGAAGCAAGCATATCAAGTTGGAGTAGCCTACTCTAACTTTCAAGTTGTTTAATGTTCAGAACCAAAAGATACAAAAAAAATGCAATGACTCAATATACTTTCATCTCCAACTTGCCAAATTAGCATAAGAAAAGACACCTTAGTTTCCCTGAATTAAGTTTAGGTAACTCATTCTTCAGTCTTTTAGGGATGTGCTTTGTCTGAGGAAATTACCTTACTTATATATAAATACATATATATATATATTCATCAATTAAAGAAGAAATGTTTCTATTGTTTTCAATTGACCAGAAACCAGAACAACTGCCTTCTATGCAGTCTATAAAATGGAATTGCAGGAGGGTGGAGTGGATATATTTTATTTGTAAAAATTTAACATCATTTGTATTATTTACCTTTTTAAACTTCTTTACAGTTTAGGAGTAGTAAATCACTGAAAGCACTTCATTCAGTGAATTCAAAGCTATAAGAATTAAGGATAAATATTAGTCTGAGGCTCAGGGGACACCGGATTATTAAGAAACTATTTTTTTATTTTTTTTTTAAGTCATGAATTTAAAGAGACAAGTATTTAATTATACTATCAGAAAGATGTGAAAACTTCAAAGGAAAGAAGAAATTATACTGTGTTTTCTCCGTTGTTTTAATTAAAAGTAGCAAGGAAACTATGTTTCTTTTGTTTAAGAAGAAAAGTCTATACCTGATGCTATTTCTACGCTCATATAAAGTATAACATTAGAATAACAGATGTGTGTTCAAGGATACTTTTCCAGAAATAAGTCTTTCAAACTGTCAACCCGTCTCTAAAAGTCAGGAGAAAGCTATAAAAGGAGAAATTGATTCCCTCCTACATTTGAGTATCTCTGAACCTGTAAACATGCAAGAAGATGGAAAGCTGAATGAGTAAGATGATTAATTAGCAATTTCCATCAGTTACGCAGAGCAATGCTCCACGATTTGCAACACTTAAGCAATTATTGCAGCAGCTCTTTAAAGAGTTATTACATTACTGAACTAGATCATTCAGATTTGACAATCCAAATCAGTGCATTGAGGTCTGTAAGATAATGACGATACAATATGCTCTACTTATGACATCACCTAAAACTCCTTGACATTTGAAAAAATATATAAAATAACCAACTTCAGCAAATTCCATTGGCATCTATAATTAAAATGTCGTGTACACCATGCTTGTATGCATTCATTTTCCCTCTATTCACCTCTACAGCCACAGGAAAAACAAAAGTCAACTAAATATTACAACAGGATCTAGTTAGGGCTGAAAACTATAGGAAGACACAAAGAAAATAGTGCACTGTCAAGACAAAAGGACAGCATATACTGAGGGTTTCCCAGATTTACCGACTACCTGTGCGTGCTTCTTTTCCTCCAGTTTCAAAACATCTGTATTAGGAGATGAAACAATGCATGCAAATATTTATATCGAGTGCTGTAGCAGAGCTGACCACACAAGGTACCTTCCCAAACAACTCTCAGGAATGTTCCACAGACAAAGGTCAATCTGCCCAGGAGAGAGTTTACATGAGGCCATCCTGTTTTACACACTAAAACAATTTGCCAGCAATGACGTGAGCAATTCCATGACCTTTGCCCTCAGAACCAGGACATTTTCCAGGGTACATTTAATTTACTTGCACAGACATGGCATTCTTCACGCTTTACCTTCAGGTTCTTATTGAAATGCGTGTCATTACCTGTCCTTACACAAAGAATCTCTTCCATAACTGTCTCTTGTGTAGGCACACATACACACACAAGGTACTGACCAGGTTCTTCTGACTTTCTTCTTACGGAAACTCTTTTTTCTCCATCCTACCATCCCACTGAGACAGGCAGGATGCTGCTGGCAAGATTCTTCCTATTCCAGATGGATGCTGGTAAGGTGATCCCTGGAGAGCTGGAGAAGTCTGTTTAGGGGCTTCCAGGGTACCAGTCTTCCTACATTTCACAAAATTACAGGTCTGTACATTTGTTCTGCATCTGGACATTCCAGGTGTGTTGACTATGGTTACATGTTAGAGGGAAATGGTAACAATCAGACCAAAAAGCAGAACAGCACTGAAAAGTCAGCCACTCCAGAAGGGTTAGGGAGGGAGCAATTAATGGTGTGTCTAGGTTAGCATTTCAGTTCAGAAAGACCAGCAGTGCAATTTTGAAGCCAATCTCCCATTTAGCCCCACTTCCCATGCTTTGGTTTTCATGGCGCACGAGTGTCACATTAAAGCTGTTTTCCTTTCAGATGGAAGGAAACTAAAACATGATTTCCTCCAGGAATGTACTGAAATTGCTTCAACTGTTAATGGACATCCAGTCCAAAAGGAAGGTTGGGCCTTGGCTGAAGAAAGGCTCATGAAACACAGTGTGGACAGTGTGGATGCTTCAGCATCATCTAATCCTCTCTAAAAACCTGTATATATTGTGCTGTGCTATGTGACAATATATACATAGCCTATATAATAAATTACTTCAAATCTCTACAAAAGAAAAACAACCAAAAAACCCAAAAACAAACAAACAAACAAACAAACAAACAAACAAACAAACAAAAAACCCAGGGAGAACCAAGCAACTAGATCTTTTTCTAGCAAATTTCTTATGACTGAAATTGCTTTTTTTGCCTTCAGTCTCCATAAACAAATGAAGTCACGACAACAACAAATATGCCTTCAGGTAAAGGGGAAATTCACTCAGACATTTTGAAAGATAATTTTTCACAGAATCACAGAATTGTTGAGGTCGAAAGGGACTCTGGAGATGGTCTTCTCCAAGGCTCCTGCTCAAAGCAGCCTGAACTAGAGCAGCCTTCCCAGGATCCTGTCCACACAGATTCTGAATATCTCCAAGAATGGAGACCTTACAACCGTTCTGGAAAACCTGTTCCAGTGTTCAATCGCCCTCAAAATAACCAAGTTTCCTTATGTTTAGGAGGAATTCCCTGTATTTTGTGTCCATTGCTTCTTGTCCTGTTGCTCGAACCACTTGAAACATTCTTGGTCCACTTTACTTACCACCACCCATCAGGTTATCTATACCAATGACCAAAGGTCCCCCTGAGCCTTCTCTTCTCCAGGCTGAGCAATCCCAGCTCTCTCAGCCTGTCCTCAGAGGAGAGGTGCTCCAGTTCCTTCATCATCTTAGTGTCCCTGAGCTGGACTAACCCCAGCAGCCCCATGTCTCTCTTGCACTGGGGAGCCCAGACCTGGACACAGCACTCTAGACGCTCCAGTACTGGCCCTCAATCTTCTGACTTTTGTGCTGCTGATCACAACTCCTCAGTGCAGCAGTTCAGCCAGTTTTCAATCCACCTGACTGTCCAATTACCTTACCTATATTTCATCAGTTTGTCTATGAGGACGTTACAGGAGACAGCGTCAAAGCCTTACTAGGTAAGCAACATTCACCCTTCTCACTAAGCCAGCCACCTCATCATAGACAGCTACCAGGTCTGCTTATGCTTTGGGCTATTTCAGTGACTAAGCTTAAATTCCAAAACTGGGAGCTCACCTAAGTCTGCGGTTTTATTTTGGATAGGTCTTCAACATCACTTTCCTGAAAATCAGTCTTCAAATGATGCTCCCTACTTTTCTTAAAGCTATACAATAGGCATAGACAACTAAATAACTTCACATTATTTTAAAATCCGTTATGACTTTTAATGAAAACTTTAAAAATTGCTAAATATTGAATGACATTTTCACTCTAAGATATTCTTGCATTTTGATTATCTCTAAACATGATCACAATGAAATTATAGAAATAATGTATCCAATATTTCATATATTTTATGAATATGTGTATATATGAAATACTGAGAAGTATTCTGTGTTTCAAATGTTAATTTTGCTTTTTTGCAACATTAGCCAAGATACTTTTTCTGACTTCATAATCGTGGAAGGAGGAAGAAATGAGTGACAAATACTACATCTAATTACTTTGGCACTAGTGTGTATCACAGTTAAGTAAAAGATGTTAGGGACATTTTTTTCTCAGGAGGAGAAAAAGAAATCAGGAAAGTGGCATTTTTATCTGGATTATTTGAAAACGTATTTTTTCAGTATTTGCTTTTGGGCACTCATCTTATGTACCAGAAGAAAGTGTGATGCATAAAGGCGGAAAACATTACATCTCTGTAGCATCTGAGTACAGAAAGTATATATAACTTTTGAATCTATCCCAGGCACAATGCATTATTGTCCTTGCTTTCAGAGAAGAACCCAACAACCAGCAGTGCATGATCTCAAAACAATAACAAGTTTGACAGGATATATAGCAGCGCAGCTGCACCAATACTTCAGGAAATGTTTCCCCTCCCCCTCTGAACAGTTGAAAGAAGGAACATCAATACCCCTCTTACACATCAGCAGTGCAAAATGTAATAGAAAATAACCTGTTTCAGACTGTTTCTAACCATTTTATTAAAGATCAAATCAAACTTGTCTATTTTCAGTACATCCACTTTATCCCAATACAAGAAACACAGAATCATATTTTAAAGCATGGGAGAGTACCCACCTGTTGCATGATGATTGACAGAAATCCCATTTCTCAAAGCTAGAATGGCAGATGGCCTTTCTTGATCTTCATCAGATGGATTTGTCATAATATGAAATGTGTCCTTTCATTTGACATGCTCTTTCTCATTGATTTCAGGATGACAAATAACTAAGAAATGCACTGAGACATAAACAAACAATGGCCTTGGACCTTGATTCACAACGACTGGAGATTTTCTTGAATTTTAATTTAATTTTCAACTAAATGAAGATATACTGTAAAAAGTCAGCTTCATAGGGGTTTTGAAATGGCTCATTTAATTACCCCATATAAGAAAAGTTTCTAAAAGCTAAACTTTTGCAGAATGCTGATGCAGTTATTGCTGTAGAGTTCAGGTTTCAGGCAACTTTTCTAGAAGCTGTGGACATATACTACAGTAAATATATTTACCTTATTTCAGGGAAATTATTCAGAATGTGGCTTCAGTATCTGTTTATTTCTGTATATCTCTGTTTCTGAATACAATTAACTTTTTAAAACAGTCAGATTTTAGGTTTTATTCATATTCTAAAGCGGGGCGGGGGAGGGGAGGAATCTTGCAGAACACAAGGACATTGAAATTTCTTAAAGCTAAAAAACCATAGTCCATGACCATGGTTAATCTGATACCAAAAAAGACAAGTTACTATCCAATCCTGCTAGGCAGGAAAAAGTTTCCTCTACACCCAGTCTTGGCACTGGAGTTTACTTTGTAGAGTTTTAGAATACTGAAGAAAATGGAAAAAAATCACTGGAAGTGTTCAAGACCAAACCATTCTATGATTCTATAAGACAGCATACAGCTATGTTAAGTGTGCCTTCTACACAGAAGCATGTTTCTAGAAGAGCAGTTAAAACATTGGTAATAATCAATTATTTTCAAAATTGATCCTTCTAGTGAATCATGTAGGAATGATGTCAACTCTTCCTTGCTAACTGTTGCTGGCAAGGCAAATCTAATAAGAGAATGTCTTCTTCTGAGGTTCCCTTTCTGCCTCCTCCCCCATCGTAACTGATGGAAATAAACCTGAGGAACATATGTAGATGTGGTGGGTTGACCCTGGCTGAAGGCCAGGCGCCCACCAGAGCCACTCTCTCACTCCCCCCATTCACTAAACAGGGGAGAAAAGGCATAACGAAATGCTTGTAGGTCAAGATAAGGACAGGGAGAGATCACTCACTAATTATCGTCACGAGCAAAACAGACCGAACTTAGAGAGGGAATTCATCTAATTTATTACTAGGCAAAACAGACTAGAGGAATGAGAAAATAAAATCAACTCTTAAAACACTTCCCCCCACCCCTCCCATCTTCCCGGGCTCAACTTCACTCCCAGCTTCAACCTTCCCCTCCTCAGCGGCACAGGGGGACGGGGAGTGGGGGTTATGGTCAGTTCATCTCACGGTGTTTCTGCCACTTCTTCATCCTCAGGGGGAGGACTCCTCTCATCGTTCCCCTGCTCCAGCATGGAGTCCCTCCCACAGGGTGCAGACCTTCAGGAGCAAACTGCTCCAGCGTGGGGTCTCCCACGGGGTCACAAGTCCTGCCAGCAAACCTGCCCTGGCGTGGGCTCCCCTCTTCTCAGGTCCACCGGTCCGGCCAGGAACTTGCTCCAGCGTGGGCTTCCCACGGGCCGCAGCCTCCTTCAGGTGCCTCCACCTGCTCCGGCGTGGGGTCCTCCACGGGCTGCAGGTGGAATCGCTACACCCCCTCATCCTTCCTCCCTGGGCTGCAGGGGGACAGCCTGCTTCACCATGGCCTTCACCACGGGCTGCAGGGGGATCTCTGCTCCAGCGCCTGGAGCTCCTCCTCCCCCTCCATCTGCACTGACCTTGGTGTCTGCAGAGTTTCTTACATCTTCTCACTCCTCTCTCCGGCTGCAAAAGCTCTCTCTCTAAGTGTTTTTCTTCTTCTTAAATATGTTATCACAGAGGTGCTGATTGGCTTGGCCTTGGCCAGCGGCGGGCCCGTCTTAGAGCCGGCTGGCATTGGCTCTATCAGACACAGGGGGAGCTTCTAGCAGCTTCTCACAGAAGCCACCCCTGTAGCCCCCCCACTACCAAAACCTTGCCACGCAAACCCAACACAGTAGAAAAGCCTCTGTAGCCAAGGGTGCAGCATAAAAAGGCAGTCTTCCTTTCCCTAGCACTGTTATGAAGTGAGCAGAGAATCAGTGCAGAAGCACGGAAAGACCACAGCAGTGGCTGTAATGAGAAAGCAAGGAAAAATAAAGATTAAGCAAGGAAAAAGACAGATTTGCTGTACACTCGAATAATGCTAGTAATGAGAGGTTGGAATTAAACTGCAATGCCCTAGGAGTTTGGGTATACACCAACAGGATCCAAAGTCCTACATCATCTACAGTGGAGCTGAGACTGTGGCTGGGAATGCAGTAGTGCCCACTTGACAGATTCCCCTCACATACACTGGAGGAAGGGGGGAAAAAAACCTAAAACCAGAGCAGAATTATTTCCACAGTGAATCTCTGTGCTGCACGTGATCTAGGATCAATTTCAGCCACAATGGCTAGGAAAGGAGTATGTCTTCATTATAAAGGAATGGAATAATTTTATGAGTCTCTCTCTTTTCAGTATTACAGCGTTGCAGAACCTGAAAGACTGCATTAAAGAACATGCATGGATGCAAAAATGTGTGTAGACATTTCTCTCTTTTCATTAATCTCTTGTACTGTGTTTATTATATCATTTAATCTTATGACAATTTCTACTCATAGGCTTAGTGGCATCCTCCTCACCATTCTCCTTCCAAACACACAACCTCCTGAAAACACCCAGTGAGCAAATCTCCACGCTAGAAGGCCAAGCTTTCATTGCACATACTCGCTCAACTGTTACGCACCCACTGGTGA
This sequence comes from Grus americana, assembly GCF_028858705.1. Lineage (NCBI taxonomy): Eukaryota > Metazoa > Chordata > Aves > Gruiformes > Gruidae > Grus > Grus americana. The sequence goes on from NC_072891.1 coordinate 82,363,978, forward strand.
ATTCAGCTGGTAAATTGGAAAATGCCAGCACTGCAAGAGTTAGCTCTTCCTTCTATGCAAAATATCATGCTCTACAGTAGTATGTGCCTTTTCCTGGATTCTTTGTATTTGCAAAATCATTGTACCTGTGCTTTTGAACTGTGACCATTTCATGGAACAGACATTCCAGTTCACTTCCCGAGGAGTCGATCAGGTCACTGCATTAAGCATCCTGGTTTGTTGAGCCTTTTGCCACTCCATGGTACAGTGAAGTTACAGTCAGGTCATTTCTAAAAGAGACTGTAGCCTTAATGAGGTGAACAGCAAATCTTCATTCTGGAGTCAAGCTCAATATCCACCACAGACTCCATTAAAATCCACGCAAGATGCTTGCCCTAATGAGTAATCACAAAGGTGAATGCCTAGAAGACCTGAAAATGTCAGATTCAGATGCTTGTGATTTCTACCACATTTCTGGTGAGCAATTGGTTTTGAGCACAGCATGCTGAAGAACCCAAGAAAATAGAGCACAAAACATAAATTCACCAAAGCAGAAAATGAAAGAAAATCTCACTCATGGTTTTTTTTCCTTAATATTGTTATTAGTCATCTCTGCATAATATTAAAAACAACTAGCTACCCAGCTATCTAGCCCTAAAATAATAAATACATATAAAAGAATAATTAAATATACCATTAAATTGCAATAGTTGAAAAGGATAATAGAAAGTTTTTCTTATAAAAATAAATTAAATCTCCTCACTGATTTGAATTTTAAGATCATTTGATTCCAAGAAATTCTGTTCATTGGTTAATACTTTAAAGTCCTTGGAAATACTTTATAACACAAGTGCTTAATGCTCATTAAAATAAATTATTAGAACCAGGTTTAGACTAACTAAGGTTCCATCTTGAATTTGTCTGATTTTTCAACCTACTTTATACCTCATATCTTCCGAACATTTCCTACAGAATCACTAGGTCTGTGCATTATCGAAATACAATTTCTCTCAAGATCATTAAAAAAAGTTGATCTATGAGTTAACTTTTTAAAAAGTTTTTGAAGTGAATATAAGGAATGTCAAACATATAAGGCTGAAAGCCTTTGACAACAAAATTCGTTATTTAATTGGGTGCAACATACTTCCTGGAAAGCGACAGTGAAAGATTTGCTTATTAATCCCACCTATTTCAACTAACCAGATGAGACCATCAGAACTTTACTAATGGAAAGGAAACAGAATCTAAGCTGTAATTATGACTTGTTCATATCCAAACTAGTTTTAACTCTAAATTGAATCCAACATTGCAGTTGTAGAAGCACACAACTCCTCAGATCTGCAAAGGACCTTGGATAAAAGCTACCAGGCTGTGTTAAACATCATGATACCACAGAGACGCTGTTATCAGAAGCTCTAGCAGACCAAGGAGCTGCAATTCCAATTTTGGGCACAACCAAAGTAATTCTTCCACATGCAGTACTTACAGAAAATATCATTTTCAGTAAAAGGCTGCCAAGAAGCACTTCAACTAACAAAAATACCCAAGACTGAGAAGGGTGTAAAGATATGATAAAAATCTTCAAGTATTTAAGAAGGCGATGAAAAAAGAAAGAAACAAGTGCGTCTCCTATGTCTGCAGTAAATGCGCCAAAAAATATTGTCCCTCTGCTGTAGCTCAGAAGTTTCTGAAATATAGTAGAAAGAATGGTAGGGATAGAAAAGTACTGGAATAAATGAGAATAAACTGCTCCATCACTGGAGGCCTCTAAAAGTGGGTCAGAAACAACATCACTGAAGTTTGATTGACATCAGAGCAGAGGGCTGAACTATATCTCCTCAAAGACACTCCCAGCCCCATAACTTACTTCTAGAGAAAATATCACCAAAAAAAGTAAAATAATGTAAATATGCTGGATTCTTTAAAAGCAGTTTCACTGCTAGATATCTTCTCTCTCGTGTTAGAGCCTAGGACAAGAAAAGCAGTGAGCTATTAATAAGAAAATAAGGTTCTGATAACTATCTGCAAGAGTTTGACAGACCTAGAATTTTAAAAAGCCAAGAAGAGAAAGGACTTAATTCTGGCATAACCTAACCAGAGAGATACACGACCTTCATTCATGTGACAGAAAGTTCATATTAAGTTCCCAAAATGGAGAGAGTTTAAAACGATTCCATTTTAATGACAGTCAGGGACCATTTTCTTTAGCAGGAGTGGGAGAGCAAACCACATCTCATATGCTGGAAGGACAACTGCACAGAAAATCTGTTATATTCAAGCTCTTTGGGGAAAAAAAAAAAAAAGAAAAGAAAAAAGAAAAAAGAAAAAAAAAGAAAAAAAAAAGGACTGATTTGTTGCAGGGAGCAGTGGTAATACCTCACTAAAAAATGAAAAAACCATGCTATTGTCCTTTGAAAGAGGACTGTGCTCTGGCCAGCCTTCTTGTTAAAAGCCATCTGATATGCTCCCCAGCAGGATTAATTTAGCTTTATGCTAACATGTCTAAGTGCCTTTGGAAAGCACTGACTTGCAACACACCAGCTCATAGCATGGGTACAGCTAGAGTGCAGCTGTCTGCATCTGATCCAGCAGGCATGCGTGGCGTTACTGCAGAATACTGCCAGGCAGAGTTATGTCCAGAACACACTGTTTTGCTGTTGTAGTAGCATCAAGATATACAAGGCTCCCGGCATCAGCTTCAACCTTCCATTTTATAACACTTACTTTTTAAATCACTTTCAAAAAAGGCATAAAGCAAAGCTTAATTTTCACATCACTGAATAAGGAAAAAGCCATAATGAGCCTTAATGCAAGAAAATGTGATGAAACCTGCTTAAATGATCAGTCCTTTTGAAAAAAGTTTCATTTCTCATGTGAGTAAATTTGGGTAGAAGACGTCACACCGCCGCTCACAGGAAACCTCAAAAGCAGCTCTACAGTCTCCTCCTAGCAATGAGAAAATGCCTGGAAGGCAGCAGCATCCCTACTGATGTGATGGAAACATGCATGGTTTAGATCAATGTGTGTACCACAAGGTAGTATGATTAGAGGCCATTTCTTCATATATCCCATCACACAATGAAATATACAGCTCATATGAGAAAAAGCCTGCATTTTGTAAATCCAGCCACAGAAAAGGAGTTGTTACACTCAAGATCTTGTTTATGGATACATATCCATATGTATTATACGTATTTGTGTATATATTCATATGCATATACACATACGTAAGTATAGAGCCAAGAAGGTATTGTAAGAATAATTGAAATCTTAACACTCTAGTAATTACTAGCCCAGGTCTAACTGTTACAGAGAAAGAAATAATAATGTAGTTCAAATTTTACACTCACTTCTTGATTTCTCCCCTTTTCCTGGAGTTATTCTCACACTTCCACTGCTCCTCTGGGTCCTGAGGCTGGCAGTGTCATTTCAGCGGGGGGCATTACAGCAAGCCGTAAGTTTCTGAAGTCCTTTGCCAGAAGAAATGTGTTTGTGTTGATGGTTTCTTCACTCTAGCATCCGCTTTGGGCCTTTCATACATTTTCCACAATGCTTATACACCTTTTGCTTTCTTCATTGGTCTGCAACTTCATACTACATACCAATTTACTACAAATAGTGACTTTAAAGTATATAGGCTACTACGCCTTTGTTTGCTTTATCACCCCTAAACGCAGTTTTGTCAAGTTCCAGATCTGCATTTCTTTAACTGATCATGGGTGATCTTCTCATAGCTGTGAAGTCTCCAGCGCCAAGCCTATGCCCTTATATACATATATATGCCTTATAACCCCATCCCTGAACTCCTCAACGTCCTGTGCCTCCACTTCTCAATCTGCCCTCAAACTAGGCCTGGATTTTTGGACACTGCATCATTATGTTAGATTTGTAAATACCGCAGTCTACATAGAAAACGTACTTGCTGCTCTTATCTGTGTAAAGCTACAGATGCACCACAAAGAAAAACAAAACAAAACAAAACAAAACAAAACAAACAAAAACACACGCACAAAAAAGGCAAACAAAGGAGAAAAAGAAAAAAATCCCAAACAAATTAGCCACAGATACCTGGTCAATTAGAGAAACTGATGTTAGAGTTAAGCCAAGTAAACCAGAGCTGCAGACAGAGATCAGACAAAGTCTGAGTACTGAGACCTTGCTAATGCAATAGAAATGGCAACACTGCCGTAGAGGGCTATGTGGTTACGGAGCTGAGAGGTATGGTCTTTGGCTCTTTGGTGCTTCTTAGTGGGATGGAGCTCAGCCTAACCAAAAGACAAGGCACCGTTTCCTTATGTCATTTGTTTCTTACATTCCACTTCTTTCACCCAAGCAGAAGCATTTCTTTGCAAGTTATTTGAAAATTTTTGCAAAATTTTCAAGATCCAAACATTTCTAATAGTTGAAGTCAAATTTGGAAATACTCCTACCAGAAAGCAGAATGCATTGCTTTCATTACTTTGAAGAGCTACAGTTAAGAATTATTTTTTTTTTAACTTATAACATTTTACTTTTTTCTTCCTGTCTTTTTTTTTCTTTACTTTTTTCTTTTTTTTTTTTTTTTTTCTGCCTGGTAAAATCATTGGCATTTTCTTGTATTTGTTCTCAGGCTTAAACAAACTTACATCAGAAAATGCCCTCTAGAAACAGGTTACTGTCAAACGCTGTACCTGTATGTCAGCTTCTGACACTCATGTCTTGCAGCACCTTGCTCACAGCAGCCTCATGGTCCCTTTCCTACCAACATCTTTGTACTCCCTTCCACAAATCTTTCCCCTCTCCTTCCTCATCAGTAATTAATGAAAGGAAAGTGACACAGCCCAGCTGAATTCTGGCCACTTTGTACATTACCCCCTCCTTCAGGTTCCAGCTATTAAATCCTTTACTAATACTCCTCTCTGCCTTTGGATCTCTCACTCATCCTCGTGAAATATTCTCAATCCATGGTTTACTGTGGTTTTATTCATGATTTTCTGGACAAATAAGTGTGAACATGTACAGTGGAGTAATTGTTTCAAGAATGCATCAGATTTATTGCTCGTTCATAAGCTGTCTGCACAGTACATCTGATGTGCAGCTGTGCAGGGCTCATGCAATGAAATGTAGAGTTGATCTGCAAAATATCAGTGCTCAGGAATTCAGGACATGAATCCAGCCAAGAAGGTTGCTGGGTTCCTGCAAATCCTAGATTTTATCAAATAAATCCAGAGGTGAGACAAATGCTAACACGTCCCAGGGTAAGGGAAGGAAAAGGACGTGTCCATGGACACTAGGGTATGTGGTCACCTTCTGAGTTATATCTATTTCTTTTCACCCTCTAATTTCACCACACTTTTTGCCAGCTCTGCTTCTCCCACAACGTGACTCCTCTGGATCTGCAGCTGGGTGTCCTTGTCCAACACACACAATGATACATCTCTGTTCTCTACTATTCCCTAAAACCTTCTCCAGACTCGTCCTTATTTTCTGCTTTACAGAAAACTTTCTCTCTCCTTCCCTCATTCCATAGTCTTCCTGTGAGCCCTCCCTGTAAGGCTTGTTTCATTCCTGTTGCGGTTCAAGCTGCAGTGAAGCCACTCTCTCTGATGTGTAAGCAGCAGAAGATGGCAGAGATTCTCGACCCTAAACTCCAGGAGGTTTGCCCTTCCCTGCTGTGTTTCCTCCTAAACACACTCTTCTAGTATATTCTGTTTGCTATGAGAAAAAAAGAAAAAATCAATTAGGTTGTGTTCTCTAGCTCCTTGAACTTTTACTGATGTTACAAAATTGATCAGTTTTAAAGTCATTGTGTTATAAACAAAAAGAAAAGCCATTGAGATAAGGTAGGCTCCTCCATCTCTGATTTTAACTCAGCCAATTCTTTGCTTCATTTACCCAGTGATTATTACACAACACAGTAACAGCTAAGCAGCTCAGATGGTCTGAGAGTCCCTTCTTATTATGCACTTACAAACAACAGTCTCCCCCTCTGGGAACTCAAAAATCTATGTTTTAAATAAAGCAAAGTAAGTGACTAAACAGACCACAGAGAAAAGGGAGAGCAAAATATGAGAAATGAGTAGGTTTGAATTAACAGTTAACATTGCTTATTTATATACCTAACTAGCCAATGTGAACACGCAAATAAAGTTTTAAGCATTTACACAGTCATTAGCTTCTACTTATTAGAGAGTTTCCCCAATGCATAAAATAATTGCACACTGTTCTATTAATTTGCAATTGTATGTTTGGCTTGGCAGTTCATTAGTCCTGTTAAGTTCAAATGCTACAATTCTGCATATTTACAGTATCCTATTTCTTGTATTATTAACAGCAATGAAACACTCAGGTATTGAAAAAACAAGACGACAGCTAAAGCATTAGCTTTTTAATAATGTAAATATACAATCAGTCACACAGACACCTCACTGCATAGTTTACTTTGCAGATTGATTCACAATTGCATCCCTTCATTATCCGGTGTCCCCCACCTGATTACTGACATGAACCATTAGACAGTTAGTCAAATATAATGTGCCAATAGCATCAAGGAGATTTCTGTGTCATTATAAGGAAATGACATGAAAACCAAAATACTCTTCCTGACTGGTAGTTCCAAATACATATATTAATTACAAAACACTAATTTATGGATGGTAATCACTGCTGTCTTCCGGTAGCTGAGATTAAATCATATTACTAGAGTTTAGTTTTTCAGAGAATGTACATTCTTTTAAAATGTGCAAGACTTGGCAAAGGATGGCAGTTCTGTATCTTTCACTGTGACCACAGCTGCACATAAGCAAACATACTGCTAATGAGCTGGTGAGACCAGTTTTCAAACCCTGAGATTTTAAACACCCAGCTGGCATTCAGCAAAGTCCCCTTTTGGCTAGTACTCTTGATAAACACATAATCCTAATACCTGAATAAATGATGGAGGTCTGACTACTGCTCTGCCAAAATGGAAAATCATGCCCATCGATTCCAGTAGGACATTTGTGTTGCATTCATTTAACTTGTGAAAAGTATGCAACATGGAGGAGATCTCAAACTGTGGGCGCTACTGATTGTGAAAAAACACTTTCATTTAACCTACTGAAAAAAAAGTATGACCTTGTACATCTGTCTACAAAAAAACAGTTTTGAGTTTTCATTCAACACGGCTTCACTAAGGGCAAATCCTGCCTGACAAACTTGGTGGCCTTCTATGATGGGGTTACAGTGTCAGTGGATAAGGGAAGGGCAGCTGACGTCATCTACCTGGACTTGTGCAAGGCATTTGACACTGTCCCACACGACATCCTTGTCTCTAAATTGGAGAGACATGGATTCAATGGATGGACCACTCGGTGGATAAGGAATTGGCTGGATGGTCACACTCAAAGAGTTGTGGTCAACGGCTCAATGTCCAAGTGGAGAACGGTGACGAGTGGCGTTCCTCAGGGGTCGGTACTGGGACTGGCACTGTTCAACATCTTTGTTGGTGACATGGACAGTGGGATCGAGTGCACCCTCAGCAAGTTTGCCGATGACACCAAGCTGTGTGGTGTGGTCGACACGCTGGAGGGAAGGGATGCCATCCAGAGAGACCTGGACAGGCTGGAGAGGTGGGCTCATGCGAACCATATGAAGTTCAACAAGGCCAAGTGCAAGGTCCTGCACATGGGTCGGTGCAATCCCAAGCACAACTATAGGCTGGATGAGGAATGGATTGAGAGCAGCCCTGAGGAGAAGGACTTGGGGGTGTTGGTTGATGAGCAGCTCAACATGAGCCGGCAGTGTGCGCTTGCAGCCCAGAAAGCCAACCGTGTCCTGGGCTGCATCAAAAGAAGCGTGAACAGGTCGAGGGAGGGGATTCTGCCCCTCTGCTCTGCTCTGGTGAGACCCCACCTGGAGTGGGTACTGCGTCCAGCTCTGGGGTCCCCAGTACAGGAGAGACATGGAGCTGTTGGAGTGAGTCCAGAGGAGGCCATGAAGCTGATCAGAGGGCCGGAGCACCTCCCCTACGAGGACAGGCTGAGAGAGTTGGGGTTGTTCAGCCTGGAGAAAAGGCAGCTCCGGGGACATCTAATTGCAGCTTACCAGTACCTGAAGGGGCTACAGGAAAGATGGTGAGGGACTGTGTATCAGGCAGTGTAGTGACAGGACAAGGGGTAATGGGTTTAAGCTGAAGGAGGGGAGATTTAGATTAGATGTCAGAAAGAAATTCTTTACTGTTAGAGTGGTGAGGCCCTGGCACAGGTTGCCCAGACAGGTTGTGGCTGCCCCATCCCTGGAAGTGTTTAAGACCAGGTTGGATGAGGCTTTGGGCAACCTGATCTAGTGGAGGGTGTCCCTGCCTGCAGCAGGGGAGTTGGAACTAGATGACCTTCAAGGTCCCTTCCAACCCAAACCATTCTATGATTCTATGATTCAGCTGCATCAGCTACCAAGTGAGGGAAAAGTTCTGCAAAAAGGCATTATGTTGTTTGATGGTGGGTCACTGAAGAGAGGTTCTCATTACAAATCAAATTTCCATACCTATTCCTCAACAGCAACTCCCCCAAAGACACCAGTCCCTTCTAAAATTTCACCTCATGCACATTGATCCTGAGTCATGCCTCAAAAGCAACATAGCTATTTACACATGGTTGTGATATAACCAATAAGCCATACCTTCTCAGAGTACCACAAGGTTTTGTTCCTTCTAGTGCACCAAGGTGGATCAAATAGTGGATCAAACCCCATCCTTCATTGTGTAGTATAGAGATGACTTACATTTTGGAAACTACTGGGACATTGCCAAGGGTACGGCACATATTTAGGACTCATTATTATACTGTATTTAAACTAGAGGCCAAATAAACAGAGCTGGACCAAACATTCTGATAATAATAATTTCTTTGGAAAATATCTTTTTCATGTATAAGTACGACAACTGTGGAGAACAATGCAGTGATCTGATAATACACAACTTACTTCCTTATATGAACTAATAATGAAGTACAATTAACTCCTTACTATTATGAACTATTTACTTGCACCACATCATTTTGAATACAGCTGTTTGGGAATTTTTTTTTAAACTCAAGTTTTGTCTTTTGCCCTGCATATTTTGTTCAATTTACAAGATATGCATTACAATTTGTCAAGGTAATTATTTAAAATGTTATCTTAATATTCTGTAAAATACAGAAGTAGCTGAGAAAGATTATCATTTGCAGTAGATTCCCTCCCTCCCACCAATGACATAGTGGAGTATCCCAAAGCCAAAATAAATATCAGGAAGATACATTGGAAGAAAAGTTAGAAAATGCATGGTCCTAAAATATATTCATTTTTAAAAAGAAAATCTCTTTCTGTGTACAATAGAAAACAATTCTGGAAGATTCCATTTTTGCAAAGTTAAAGTTCTTCAAGCTATAAAGCTGTACTAGATGTTTAACAGTTTAAGACTGTAAATGTTACCACATCCATGAAATGTCATGGGAACATAATTTTAGATGGATTTGAAAGATGCAGTGGCATTTACAAAAGCACCTAACTGACTTAACAATAAATCCATAAATGGACTTCAAAGTTAGTTACTGAAGTGTCAAAATGGTCTGACACCGGTTGCTGAGCTATGCATCCTGATCTCGACAAAGTAGACACAAAAAGTTGCAGGCTCCATCTAAGCTGCACATGCTGTCTGTCAGTGAGGTCCACAGTCTTGGTCCCCAAATCGTTGATGCTGAACAGTTTGCACGCATCATGGCTTCCACGCACTCCCTCTCTCTCTAGACAGGTATCTAGACTTCCTTACATTAAAAGAGTAGAAGAAGATCAATGGCAAGCATCAAATGCCCAAGAAGCTTGTATTCAGGAGAGTTTGTAAAGCTAGACCTAGGGGATGAGAAATTCTCCCACATCTGACTACTTACAAAAATGCCAGCCATGCAGAAGTCTAGCTGAACTGCCAAATTAGAAATGAAAAAAAGAACTCAACCCTCCACAACATTTTAGATCCTATCTCTTTCCATTTATGAATTTTCTTCTGTGTATAAAGTCCACAAGAAAACAAGCATTCCCCAGTTAACACAAAACAGACTATCTTGTGGCAGGAATCAGCGAGGTAGAACATCTGTTTTCAAGTAACCACTTTCACTGAATTAGAAAAAGAGACTTCATGCCCTTAAACTTGGAACGTCTCCTGTGAGCTGTTCTGGGAGCAGCTCTTCAATCTGCTCTGCTGAAGTGGTCCTGCTTTCACAATGGGTCGCAGAGTCTTCAGTATGAGCTGGACCCTGACTTTGACAGAATCTACTAAGTGTCCTCAGCAGCAGAAAACTGACACTAGAGAGTGGCAGGTGGTGTTCAGGGGTAAATTCACATTAAATCTGGGTCAGAATTATTAATATTATTATTAGCATCAGGACACTAAAAATCACCATTTTAGAGTATAGGACTGTTTAGAAACTTTCATGGTTGAAGAGCTCCATCAGGAGACAAAGCCTGGGTCTTCAGCTCAGCAGTGAGACAACTAAGTTTCGGGAAGCTGTTATTCAGTCCTTGCTGAGCACCAGACAAGAGCACTGCAATGAATTCAAACCTCCTACATCACAGCAGACAGCCCTAATCACTCAGCACACATTTCTGAAATGAACCTTTCCATTTGCTGTCTTTCCAGTCCTGAAAGACCTTCCCAGCAAGCTTCATTGAAGGCATTTGCATTTTCAGGAAATGTTTGGCTTCACAAGTCCCTGTTTCTTGCCCGTAGCACATACCTAAAAAATTCCTGACTGGGTTTAAATTCTCTGTGTAAGCAACACATATTAAAAGTATGTTTTTCTAACATGTGTAGATGCATTCAGGACACTGAGTACACATTCGTAGGCACATGACTGCATACCATACAAGCCCATGCAAAGAAAGTTAATTTAGGGTTGCTTAAAAACACAGACCCAGCTCTGACAGTTATTCCAGGTGAAACCAAGGATCAAGAGATCTTGGAAAAGATTCAAATTTCTGTTAGCAAGTCGCTGTCTTCTTTAAACGTATTGCTTCAAATCATGAAAAAAATATTCAATAATATTCATAAAGGCTGGTTTTTTTTCAGAGAAACCTAAGGAAGGTTTCTCCCTAAGCAAATCCCAGCCAAAAATACTAACTTTTAACTGCAGTTGAATGGCAAATATTGTGCATTGGAGTTTTGCCATTTACCTCAGAGGGTTCGGCAGTACACCCAAAATCCACAGAAAACTACTAGCCCCTGCCAATCACTCACTGCATTAAGAATGTATATATTCAGTACAAAGAGCAAAATACATAACCCTAGATATTCTAATATCTCCATTTCAAATATTAAGACAGACACACTTTTAAAGAATAAAGACAAAGAAGAAAATAAATCTCACCCAATCAGCCTACTATGAAAAATATGAGCTGACCTGAAAAGAGTAAGCGCATCATAAGAAGGACATCAGCTTGAGCACTGCAATGACAGTCCTCATTCTGCAGCTCCTTAGCGGTGGTGGCCTTCTTGGCTGACACAAGATATGGAGCCACAGACATCCAACCATCGATAATTCCATCATAAGCTTTTAGTTTTGGTAGCCTGAGCCTCCAAAAAGCTTTCCAGTGTACCTTAAATTGGTGGGCACATGTTTTCCTTTAAGTTACTGAATGGTTCCATTGCATTCAGAGTGAGCTTGCATACTTGTGTATGTATATTGGATATAAAGGACATCATGATTAATACTTGACTTTTATGTGACATTAGTGTCCATAGTCATCTCCCATCACATAAGTTGCAAGTAATAAACTTAATATGATGCAATATATTTTAGAAGATGGGTTAAATAAAGGTCAAAAAATTAGTCTGGCAACTACTGATAGGTCTCACTGAAGTGGCAGCAAAGATCCCTCACACTGAGATCACATCCCAGTCAAAAAACATACATGTCTAAGAAAACAAAGTAAATTTTGCTGTAGGTTTTCTTTCCTTTTTTTTTTTTTTTTTTTCCCCAAAGAAAGCAAACAAGGGTTACACAGAGGGAGATAAGTTGAAAATGATGGTGTGTCTGCCAGCAAATGTCTAGATGCCAGTCTAGCTAGAAACTACACTTTGAACATACCGAAAAGGAACAGTTTCCTTAGCAACCAGGGCGAAAGCTCTAAGAACATCTCTTCTGCTCTGTGCTGCTTCACCCTTCCCCAACTCAGTCTGCCACCTGTCACTCACGGATTTAATTTAGTTTAACATTTTATAAGGTTCAGATGAGAGAGTTCCTGCTAGTGAAGAACCACTGATGCTAAAGAAATTGGGGGGGGGGAATTAATCCATCCTCACAATAAGGGATGTAAGTGGTCTGCACACCAAATGGGGTGCAGATGAGGCACTGGGCGTTGAACAGCTCTCTGGTTTATCACACTGATACTGGCCTTTTCAAATACCAGATCACCTCTCCACAGAGACGTTGCTCTGCCCCAGATTTTGAACCACTTCCACTCATCCATCTTTGCACAAGCCTGAGCTTAGGTGCTCAGCTGCTGTTTTTTCCCCTTTTTTTACAACTGTTACTACAAGGTATAGGAGATAATGTCTACATCTCTTCATATTTTCAAAAGTATGGCCAAATGTTAATCTGTGCATGCAATTTTTAGATAGTAACACATTCTAAATTATCCTATAAAATTAACCACCTTGTTTTGTGTTGCAAGGAGACATGAGGGGATGGAAAGGACACAACAGATCAATCTTATCATCACCACATTCCCATTGTCTTGAATAAAAGGAATATGATTTTTACATTATAGTTCCCATTTTTTGCTATATCCAGACTTCTTAACTCTTTTTACACATTATCTGTGTCAACTTGAATGCGTGAATTCAGGTGCTTCATACATTTATAAAACCTTCAGTTAATACATGCAAAGACTCCATTTTCTGCACTAGAAACTTAGTGAAAAGTCTCTGTAGTATGAGCTATTTCACTTAAACAGATATACATGACATTTTGATTTGGGACTGTACATAGGTAGCATATATAGTAGAGCTAAGGTTGGATTTCTATGCCAGTTTGATCCCTGTTATCAAAGAACACAAAGGAACTGAAATTGCCTGCACAGAACCAGTAAGGAATCCCTCTTCTCTTCCTCCTTGCTACTGGGTGTGCAAAATTTGCTGCACCCTTCCTAAGACATCTTACAAGGGATTCACCCTGTGTAAGGAAGGCATTATTTTCCAGATACAAGGACTTATGGTATGGGAAACTACATCTGCTTTCCAGGACTCTAGAAATTATCGGCTTCTGTAAGTACTGCCAGGAATAACCTATGAAAATGAGATGGAACTGACCTTGCTTGCTCTGCTTTCACATCTAACATGTGGAAGTCTTACGCTGAGAAGCAGTCTCCATTTCATAACCTAAACTCAGCTTCCCCTTTGAACAGATCAGGAAATTTAAAAGTGAAGCAGCATCTCACCTGATGTAGTAACATCTTGCAAGCCTATTGAACACTACCTTGAATTTCATATTAAAAAAAAAAAAAAAAGAGAGAAAAAAAAGAAAAACACCACCTAATTTTTTTTTTTTAATCACATGTTTTTTGCTAAAATATCCTAATGCTTGTGAGAGATGTCTGAATGAGACATGCATAGAACGAGACAAGATAGGAATCCCTCTTGTTTTTAAACCGTCTGTGATAAATTTCTGAAAGTTGCTTAGGTGATGATAACCTTTGATGCCCTAATCACAGCGGTATTCTATCACGCACATTTTTGAAACATCCAGTTGGAGAGACTGATCTCATCTGTTCCTTATTGATCAATCTATGTAGCCTGTTAGAAATACATATATTGTGTCAGTTTGGTTTTCAGAAGTTAAATGATTGGAGTGTTTCCAAATCCATGTTCCAAATTGAATTTCCCCATTTGCTGAAGCATTCTGCAGGATCATGGTGCTCAGTCTGAGAGTCCATCCCTCCACTGTTGTAACCTAATAAAATATAACATCAGGCAAGAATTATTTATAATAGTTTATTATTTATAGAAATTTATCTCTTGCTGGCTTTGACTGATAGTATTGAAATGACTATTTTCTTCAGAAGGTTCTTTCTATGTGTGCTTGCAATGCTACATACATTGTTTTTTCTGAAACAAATGCTTTGTCCCCTGTGAGGAAACTCCTCTGATTTTCCAAACCAACCACGAGCCAGTTGACAGAATGGTTCAAATAGCAGGAAAAGGGAAACATCCTTCACCGTGTCCTTTCCTCTTCTTACCACAGCCTTTCTTTTACTCCACCTTCCTCCTTCTCATATGGAGAACAGTGATAAGTTTGAGAAAGTGAAAAGCATATATGAGGAGCAAAGCTGAGTTTGTGAACCAAGTTAAATTCACGTTGATTGAGGTAAATCAATCAACTGAAGGGAGAAAGGAGATGAACTGTCTGAAAGGAAGCGAAAATAGAATGAAGAATTTGTTGGGGTAGGAAGGGGAGTGCACAGGAAGAGATGTGCTTATAGAGTGACAGCTTTTCTGGTCCCATGGTAGTTAATGGGAATTTTTATTTCGAGAGTCAGGATATTACCCATGTCGTTTAAATAGCAGTTGGCAGACATTTAATTTGCAGATGGAAAGAAAATTAGAAGAAAGATGAGAAAATCATGGCCCTTTAGCTGTATAACAATGAAAAGCTGTTCTCCATTCATAGGCTTTCGGAAGCTAACATTGCTATTTTCAGTTTATTGTTTAGATTGCATTTAGTCTGTTCCAAAGACAGTGACCTGATTATTAACAACAGATTTCAACAGGGAAAGAGCGGATTCACTTGAGGTGGCCAGCTATCCCTACTATTCTCACAGCCACATCTTCCATCTCAGTCCCATCCATGCCTGGAGCTTATAGCACTGGCATCACAAATACGGAAAAATAGGGTAAGTGATTAACACTTTTCAATCTGGTAGACAAAGGTTTTGTTACTCTCCACGTGTTGCTGAAATGTGAGAGCAGGAAGCCAAGAGTAAATATGTCAGTTCTTAAGTTCATTCAGGAGCTGCAGGGGAAAATGTTTGGAAAATGAAGGATAGTGGCATAGGGTGGAAGGAGGAGGGAACAGCTCAGCTGAGAGTAGTTCTTCAGATTATAGAAGAGAAACAGCCAAAGTAGAAATTGGTGTGCCACTAAAAATGTGGGTAGGAAGCAGAGTTTTCCCTCTAGTTCCACTCCCTTTTAGGTCCTGAGTCTCTGTTAGTGTCACTATCAGGTATGATATTAGAGGATATATATGACAGACTTACTTGGAGAAGAAAGCTAGGCATCTGGGAAATTCTTTGGTTTGGTCTGGATTTATATCCAAAGAGAGAAACAAGTGGTCATATTTGTGTGGTTCTCCACGTAAGTACTGCCCCTCACTGTACAAAATAATATTCCAAGACTGTGAAAATTGCATAAACCCTTTCATCCAAAATGAAAGTGAATTGAAAGAACAAATGCACTTTCAGAAACAAAGGTACCATAGGTACCAGAAAACTTAATAAAACATAAATACGTACATGAAACTGAATGACACTGAATAAAGCTGAAAAAACAATAGCAGAATGGTAGGTTCAGAGGAAATATTTCCATGTCTTTATTCACAGCCTTCTGAAAACCCATGGATTACTTTCCACTAAAGTTTTACTAGTATTGTAATATTTATACCAACTCCTTGAGCAATGTAACACAAATAATGTGAAAAATTCATATGCTGTTGCCCATCACTAATTCATTTCCCCCCTTCTTGTCTTTCCCATTTTGGATTTATTATTAAGGCTTTCCTTTGGAAAAAAGTAATTAAAAGACAACAGAAACCATAAATCTCAGATTCACTTGAGTGTCTCACAAGAAGATATATTTCTGTCTTCCAGTTGCAAATTTGTCTTCACTTTATCTCCCCCTTTAAGATTCCTGTTCTTTCACAAACAGAGGAAGATTACTAACTGTGAAGTAAGGGTGACACGTCAGTAACTCAGAAATCATCTCACAGCCCTGTGACTGATTTGATCTGGCACCTTCTTATTTTGGTGCTTTACAGAATAACCCCGCTAGGCGGCCAGAGGTGACACAAATCTGTGTGGAATGCCCTTATAAAATGTCAGCAAACTTCACTGTGTTGGCAAGTGCATCCGAGAAGCAGGAAGGACCATAAAAGAGTCATAACAAAGTAAACAAGATATTCTGAGTAATGAAAAGCCTGAACAAAAACACAATTTAGGCAATTACAATCTAGATGCAGCACAGGGGAGAAAAAAGCAAACACGATAGTCCAAATTTACTGCAGCACTTCTTGGGAAAGAGTGAAATTGAATACTCTAGAAGGACACATTGTAGGAACACCTATTCCACATAGTAATCCAGCACGTTGTCTCACATTAAGATAGGAATGTATTTTTCCATTCAAACATCCCCAGAATGTTCCTTGTGGGGTGGGGTACCATGCTGTATTGCATTGGTAACCATCGTCTCCAGGTACCCAAGTACACTGTAGGTTCCACATCTTTGCACATTCCAGACCATGGCTGGGAATGCCGCACCTACTCACAGTTCTTTCCCCTCTCCAGGTTCCGGTGCACCTACTGTGTGAATTTCAATATATTTTTCATCAATGGGAGAACCGGAATCAATGTCTCCAGACACTATACGTTTAATAGACCAGGCCCACTCATATTTAGCTCTATTAAATTTACCATATTCTTGGCCTGGGTGATTTTGAATCTGTATACACCATGCAGGAGACCACTTAACCGTTACAGGGGTGCTCAGAATTTTCTGTTTCAGGAGGTGGAGGCCAACAGGGGATTTGGGTACACAATGTCCTGCAAGGATTTTTACTGTGAGTTTGGTTCCATTATTTACCTGACACGTTACGTATATACATCAAGTCTTCAGGACAAGGGCATACTGGTAGTCCAGATGGAGCTTTTATCATTGGAGTTACTAGATCATTCATATTCCATCTACTACGTTTTGTTCCAAAGATCAGTCCAATCTGCTGGGGGAATTTGATAAAATACATCCTGATTCTCCCTCCAGGGCCTATCAAGATCATCAGGCAAATCTTCAAACAAAGGTCTTACTCTTCCCCAAGTACAACTGGCAGTACAGTTATTAGTGATTATAGACAACTTATTTTAGAACAATTTGGAGAGGTTAAAATTAATTATAGAGAAGCCTATACCTTTTCCTGAAGACCTGGGAATTGGGACACAGATTCCTTGATTAGTATGGTTCGAGATGTGTGCGAACCCTTGAATTAGTCCCCAGGCAAGGTTCAGAGGCTCCTCTCCTCCTCCCTCACCTAGGATGGTGAAGGCAAGAAAGAAGGTTGTCCAAAGCATCTTGCCTTATTATAACACACAAAAAATCACAAATATAACCAAACAAAAAATGAACGCAACAATTAATGTAGTCAATACAAGTCCTGTGCTGTTCCTTCTGATAACCTGTAATACATATATCTACATATAAAGTACAAGGATTAGAAGGACGGGATTATCCACCAAGTATGAATACGATGGTCTTTTCTGTAAGTGTCAGTAGCTACCAATGTATAAAGAATTAGTGGGGGTTTGAGAATGAGAGGTACTTCTCCTGTAGTTGGCAGACCAACCAAGACCGGCTGTCCTGGGTAGTGAAGGAGTTTTATCAGATTTTTGCTTTCTCTTCTTCCTGGTAGCAAGGAAGGGGGTTCAGGACAGTAAGTTTAGGACACCCATTCTTCCTCCACCTGTTATTAACCTTTGCTACAGCATCTGGCTCAGATGAAGCGAGTTACGGAATCTACCTGGTTATTGAGAAGGTGAGTGGCATTGCTTCCTTTCTGATGGGCTGCAACTCAACCCACTAAGACAGGCTTATGGTTAGCGATGTCCAGAATCTCCTTCCATTTATCCTTTTGCCACACTGGCACCTGGTTAACTTCCCACTGATTCTGCTCCCAAAAGGGAAGCCATTCCATACACCCTTTAATCACTGCATAGGAGTCTGTATAGATGTATAATGGATCTTTGTTTTCTACTCCCTTCTTTATGACCCTCCACACTACCATCAGCTCTCCTACCAGTGCGCTTCCATCTCCCTCCATTACAATATGGTTTCCTGAATCAACATGTAATGCTACGGCTCGATATTTCCACATTTTTCCTTCTCTTTTAGCGGATGCATCGGTGAGCCATACGTTCTTCAAATTGGGCTCAAATTGGGGAGCAGACTTAATCAGGGAGGAAGGAGGATTCTGATCTGGTTTAGTATCTACTGGATCTTGTATGGGGAGAATGTTAGGTTTTTGCCCTGTCTTGCAGGAATGGCAATAGTGATCTATTTGCACATACCATTTCCTTACAGTTTCTCTTTGTGCTACTCCAGCTGGGGGTGGAGTGCTGATGGTTACTGACTTTAGGACTCTGAAAGGCCCTGGGAGAATGACTGATTGTTGTTTTATAATTCTGTCAGCTTCTTGTAAGTCTAGATTAATTACAAAAACGCCCTTTTCCCAGGTAGAGTAGCACTTCTCGGCATCTTTGAAACTTCAGAAGCAGAATTCAATGGGGTGAGTGGGGCTTTTGGGTCCCTGCTGCCACATATGAATGGAAATTCCATGGGTGGCAAAGCTCCACTCAATTTGGAGGGGACCATGCATTAACTGAAGGCAGGCAGTTTTCTGCATGCTTTCCAAAATATGGCCTGCCGTAGGTGTTTTCATGGAAAAAGGGTCCCCTCTTTCCATTGGGTCTAATCCTCCTGCCCAACCTCCCGTGGTTATACACCACAGTTCCCTATTATAATCTGGGTTAAGAAAACTCCAGGTCCCCAATATCCTCTTGCCTCACCCTCAGTCAGCAGGATGCAATCTCCCCCTGTGAGGAACACCCTCCACATGTACTCAGTTTCAGTTTCTCGAGGGCCTCGGGAGTATTTTTGCTGTATCTTGGCCAAATCCATAGGGAAATAAGGGATGGTACGCATGGTGACTTGCTGAGCACCACCTTGACCATTATCAACAATCCCTCTTTTAATCAGAGGTTGCATTACAGCTCCCTCCTCTTCTGAAAGGTATGACTTCTGTATGCACTGAAAATCATTGGAGGCATATAACAATTTAGACAATTTCTCTTCTTCACCAGCAAGGGAATGAGTCCCCCCTAACTGTTCCCTTAGTATTTTTTCCCTCTCTAATGACTCTGCCAGGGCAGTCTGCAGTCTCTGATTAATTATCCGTTCAGCGGCAAGCCAATCGGATAGGCTCTGTGTCTCATTTTCTAGTTGTTTTTGCAGAGCTTGAACTAGGTCTTGTAGCACTTTAACTGTTTAGTTTTCAGCCTGTCAGTTTATGTGTCTATTTTGTTGGGCAGCAACTAAGGTGGCCCCCAATACTGCACAGACCAAGACTCTCCCTTTTCCCCATCTCAGTCTCTGCTCTTTAGCTAAAACAGTAATTCTATCAGCTACTGCCTGTGCATCATGGCAATTATTCTGGGCCTAAGCCATGCTGGAGGGGGAAGGTCAGGCATTGTAGCCCTCTAATCTCTCCAGGAGAGAAGTGCAATCTATAGTTGGACCTTCCAGGGAAGTCATAGTAAGACCTACGATTACAGGGATCAGATCCCTTGGTAGTCCTCAGAGGACTGTGGCTCACAGGACATAGCTCTTCTCAGAGAAGGGGTTGCACTAAGAACCCTGGTCCCCTCAATTGTTTTAGCACAAACAAGGGTATCCTGTCTGTGACACCAATCTTAAAATGTAGGGTCCAGAGAGGGCCGTCCTGGATGACCCACTCAGAGACAGCTGATGTTCAAGATACCCTTGGGCTAAACTAAGGTGACATAACACCAGATGATCGATTGAAAGGCTTTATTAACGGCAGAATCTATTTTGGCAGAAGTTATCTTGGCAGAAACTATTTAAACCTGGTTATCCAGAAAGGGCTGAACAGCTTGTAACATATGGGAAAGAGAGAAAGAAAGGAAGATGGAAGGATAGAGGCAAAGAAAAGGTCCAGATCACCACCCTGGATTCCAGCGACGTCTTGGGTCCGGTTCCTTTGGATGGTGGGTGCACACCTGGCTCTTCAGGTTTGTGTCTTTTATGGTCTAGTCTCTGCCTCTCGATCACGCCAGTCATGATGACCTATATGGTTCTGGTTCCAGAATGTTCCTGGTCTTCTGCACACGTGCCATTGGGCCCACCAGTGTTCTCCCGATCTCCCCCACCCCCACCGCCAAAACGCAGGTGCAACGTTGACTCAGATAGTTACCCAAGGTAAGTAAGTTGGCCCCAGAAAGGCGTTATCCAGCCTTCGAAAGCTAACCGCAATATCTCTTTTCCTCTGCTGAGTGTTTGAGACATTAACTTTTTTAGCTTCTTAGTCTCCTACACTCTTCTATGTAAAAGCCAGGGCCCTCAACAAGGGAAAAACGTAACATTAAGTACCTCCATTAGCTGAAATCATTAGATGAACCAAGTGCCTAGAATAGCATCACTTCAGAGTCAAGATTTTCTGGGCATGAGGAACAGTCCTAGAGAAATACCATAAAGCAAGAGCTTTCTTTAGTAGTCCACTTAACAAGAGTGTTCTTTGGCTTAAGCTTTAGTAAGTCCTCTAAAAGTTTTGCACTATTCTTCTCTGCAGGCACAACCAAATGTCAAAAGGAGAAAGAACAAATCTCAAAGGTTACAGAACCTCAGTTCAGTTGAGATAAGCAACAACATCTTTTTTTTTTTTTCTTTTCCCCCACACCATTTTATCTCTACAGCCATTTTGACACTTCCTGAAGAGGTTTTCAGAGCTTCCTGCTCCAAGACAGAATGGAATACTACCAAAAATAGCCTCCTTTGTAGTTAATCAATATCACTGTTTTGAGCCTTTGCAAGAACACGACACTCCAGGTTAAACAAATATAACAAAACTGGAGGAAAAATACGTTGAACTTACAAAGCTTGAAGAATAACATGAGTTTCCCACTTTTGGGGGACTCCCTTCCTATGTTTTGAAGTAACGAGAATGTTTGTAGATGCCTGCAAAGCTAAGCAGCAAAACATAAAGGACTAGCAGTGATTAAAGACATGAAGAAATTGAAAAATAAAACTACCTGGGAAAATTGTCCTCTAAATCTAACACGTACAGATCAGAAGGGTATACTAAATTCCATCCCAATCTCTCTTTATAGCATGCAGAGTTTTGCTGCACCTATTATTTCAGTCAGTTGCATTGTTAACTGGCATTCTCAAGCCTCATTAATAATTGCATAAACCATATTTAAGTCTGTTAATTAGACTTGTAATTATAATAGCCAGTAAAGCATCATTACAAATTATCCCCCCAATCAGAGCTCTCCAATCAATTTTATTTGCTTTTATAATACCCTAAGCATGTAAGAAATTAAAGGGGGGGTTTTTAGCTTTTAATTTTGGTCACATTAGACAACATTTGAAAATGTAAAGCCTCATGTTCTCCACGCTGATATCACCAACATTCTACAGTCACCCAAATTCTCCCATGTGCCTCCAGAGCATGCAGTAATGCTTTGTCAAGATGTCAACTACTTTGACTGGATTCTTCTCCCACTCATAAAATACCAAGTCTAGATTACACGTCTATATCTGAGCCTATAAGAAACATATGGATAAATACATCATAATTTATATTCAGGCTGCTCCTACTCCCTTCAGCATTTGGGATGCAGTCAGCTATCTAAACCCCATCACACTCACAGTCTCCCTTGGAATGAACCTCATCCTCACAGTACTACACTTACTTCAGCAAAAACTTGGGATTTAAACTGTGGTCTTAACACTTTCCTTCTTTACATTTTGCCACACTGAGGTAGAATAGTGGAAAGTGAAGGGTTTATTACGAGAGCAAAACTAGAACAATCTTGTTCTTCTAGCTGTCAGGGAGAAGCCATCACTTATTATTTTTATCATTCCCTTCACAAGTTGGCATAAGTAATAGTCAGCAAAGCGATTGTACTTAGAAATCTTATTAAGAGTACTCAAATTGTGTGAACAGTCACATTTATTGGCTTTGCTACCTTACTGGAGGACCTGAACTTTTTTAACAGGGTGAGGTTCTTTGGTGTTAGTGACTAGTCCATAATATTCAGAATTTAAGATGTTTGTAGATAATTTTAAAATGGTTGTAAACATCTTGTCACTCAAATCTGTATTTACAGTGATAATCAATGTTCTTTTATTTCTGAATAAGCATTCCCAATAAATAATTAAATATTCACAAAAAAAGAAAATGAAAATAAAATGTTGAATGTTTAAGAAGTAATAGTATGTAATTAATATATGTAGTATTTTTGAATAATTTTGCTGCTGATGTCTTTCAACTTGATTCAGAGTTCACAATTTTACTTAAAACCAGAGATTCTTATATCAGTAATTTGATATACGTAACCAGTAACACAGGAACTCCATAGCCCATATAAACCTGCTTAGGTAAAGTACCAATAAAAGTTCTTTAGGTAACAAGAAAACCTTGAAGTTTAAAATTACTGAGTCTGAGATTACTTGAGAGGACAAACTGTTAAAGCAAGACCCGAAGGGCACATTTCTTTTATCAAGCATAATAGGTAGTGAAGAGGACCTTGGAAAACAACTCAGCTTCCTTTTCAGTACAGTAAGAGGCCCTGATAATTGCTGACATCAAACAGGTTAGCTCATACAGAGTGGTACTGTACACAGAAAGAAATACAATACTTTTCTTGAGAGTCAGAACTAGTATAAAGTACATGAAGGATGATAACTACATACACATTTAGGGTGCAGATCACCCTTTGAGAAGAGCAAGAAAGAACTGGATTCCTCGGTGAGCCTGCAAGGCCTTTCTTTAATTGCTTACAGCTTTGGGATTTCTTATTGTTTGTCTCTTCTTTTTCAGCCCAAGCTGATTAAATGGAAATTCAAGTATGACCCACTATTGGCTGCCTCTAAATCTCCATTCAGCTCCTGTCAAATGGCAGGGCATGCTTTGCCTTCTTGAAGATTTATTCTCTGGTATCACAGGTCTTTGGGTATACCAATACCGTTTTATTGAAAAATTATTCTGGCTTCCTACAATAAAAATATCAACTTACATCTCAAATACGGAGGCCATAAATATGTGTTATATGAAAAACATGCACTTAATGGAGAAGTCTTTGTGGAGTCATCTTACTTTATTCACTATCAGAAAAAATATTAAACATCTCTGAGTTCCAAATAACCAAATATGTCTCTGATGATAAGGGTATCACAAAGATATCAATAAAATGTGCTATAAATTTATTATTATTTTTAAGGGATATCCATACAGATTATCTGACAGTAGAAGCTTGGTCTGACCTGTGTGATCAGTTTAACAGAAAACCAGTGGCATCACCATTCAGAGTTCTGCTGTTTGTTTGGCACATAGAAATTCATTTTCTTTTTCCCTGAAGCAGCTGTATTCCTGATTTGGTACATGTAAAATCTTCATATATCAGTCTGGCTTTCTTCTTATCTTACATTTTATTTTTATGTAACTTGCAGCACCAGGAGATGTCAATTGATTTTTCTATACAGCAGTTCTGAAGTATTAAATCTAACATCTTGGAAACAAAATAAAAGGCAAGTGGCACTATTACCATAAATGACTGAAGTAAATACTAAGGTACAACTGCCCTTTTGGGGGAATTCTGTATTAGTTCTGTATTCCTCATAAGAATTTTACATATTAACAAGCCAAAACATGAGGAAAAATTGAATCCACAGCAATGCACTTTATCTCAGGTATCCTGTTAAATACAATATTTTAAGTCAAGAATAAACTGCAAATAAAGTAGTCAAAATCTTAGTACAATAGGCAAAGTCACTGGTCCAGCAAAGAGGCAGTGCAGAAAGCACAATCTAATGTCAGAAACTAAAAATGTATCCCCCATTCAAATTGTAATCCCAGCCATAAATTCAGTTAATGAACTGTATCAAGAGACTGCATTTAATAGACAGGGGATAGGGTCAGACTAAGTCAACTCCTCAGTCTTACACATGAAGATTAGCAACTATCCAACTCTGGGCCCTTTCACTTTTTTAACCTTACACAGCATATTTAACTTATCTGTATGCTGTGCAAGCTTCATCTGAAATCCTTTGCTCTCAGAGTGGGGTCAGTAAGCAGAAGCAAAAACCTCCTCTCTTGCTGACAGGAAAATGTAGAAATCACTGATCAGGTAGGCACACGAGCGCTTCTGTGATTTTTCCAAATTATTACACAGACAAGAATCGTCTTTGGAATAATGTTCACAAAGCGGTACGATAATTTTTATATAGGCGTATATGCCAATGGGGAAATCACTGTGGTTCTCCAGTGGGTAGCAGCCTGATGGATGGCCATGATGCTCATACATGCACACGCTGCTCTTGCCCCTGAATGTACTACCCTACAAAACCTAAGTTTCTTCTGAGTTTTTTTTAAACACTTCTCACCTTGTGTAATAAAAAACCAACCAACCAAACAAACCATAAAAATCTAGGAGATCCTCAAATTGTCAGTGCTTGTAACTTCTTTCCCATGGGCTTATTATCAGGAGGCATGATGATGATGAGCAACCATCTTACCTCAGAAGAGTATTAGCAGAGTATTTAGGACTGCATGCTAGTCAGAAAATATGCTAATAATGGGATAAGTAACTTATTATCTAATAACAGAAGGGAAATATAATGACCTACAATGTCAAGCCATCAGTTTCTGTGAACATCTTTGAAATTATTTCTTCACAGTAAAAAAAAAAAAAAAAAGTTTTGATATTTTGGCACAAGGTTGTGTTATTTTGATTATGGGCAAAATGACAATCTTTTCATTTCCATACTAAGCTTTCAGCAGGTAATGCACAACTGCTTTAGTAAAATACATATATTAATATGAAAAATATCTCTCTTTCTCATGTATCCTATCTATGAAAACATTATTTTTGGCAAATGTTACCAGAAAATTGTTTGTCAAAATACGTTACATAAGTAATTTGTTGACAAGAAGATAACATGAATTTGGATTCATGATAGTGTAAATGCTAGCTTCTGAAACAACGAAATAGGGCATTTAATTCAATGTATCTGATACAGAAAAAGTTGATAGATGGTGTACTGCTCACATTCCTTATTTTCATCAGCCTTACAGTGTAATTCTCAAATAAAAATATTTGATTTTTATGCACTGTTGAGATATTGATGTGAATCATAAGCAAAATATTCATTGTTTTTCAGGTTCAGTTTTTCATGGAAGAAAAAAAAAAGCATGAAAAATTTGGTTGTAAATGTTGCATTAGAAAAATAAGTACAGCATGGAGACTGTGCCATCATTTTCTTACAACTGCTTTTTGTTGCAGTTTATGTTTTATGGCTGATCCAAAATCTAATGAAGTAATAGTATTATTTTCATAAGTCTCAGATTTGTTCCATAATGGCTTATTTATAATGTAACTGAAGACACCAACACAGAGCTAGAAAGCCAAAAAAAGCAAAGTCACAGAAGCAGAAATAGCACAGTGATATAGTTTCCCATGTTCACCTGCTGATAGATGCTACACTGCACAGACTTTCTTCTTCACAGCTTTTGCTAGTTTCCCCAACTTTTCATACATAATGATCCTAATTCACACAAGGAATGCCACTAGAGTGAAGCCGGGCAACTTTCTGAGAAATTAGATGTGTATTTCTTAAACAGGAATGTTCTGACATTAGATTTTACAGAAGACTCAGTGTTAACAAAAGACAAGAATATTTAAATATCATCTCTAATTTATCCTGAGGGAATTTGGTTGAATAACTGGATTGCGGTGGGAAATTCTGAAGTCAAAGACAAAAAATCAGTATAGTCTATAACTGAATTTGAAATGTATAGAAAGGAGGGAAAATACAGCTAATGCCATTTTCACATTAAAATTAACAACATGAAGAAGTGTCGTATGCAAAATTAATGGAGAGAAAAATCAATATTCTTTTTCCTTTCTTAATTGTCTATTTGTAGTTTGCAAATATAGTCACTTGCAGCACCCAGTGTAACTATAATTAGCAAAATCTGGGAAACTGTTATTGAGGGTCAAGAGTTCACCTCCACGCCCCCATACTCTTCAGAAATTTGATAGAATTGGGCAATGTTACATCTGGTTAAATTACTTTTTTCTGCAGCCACTTTTCTTATTGTACTTATCAGCTTCCTCACTGTGCCAAGGGAAATCAGCAGTACCATTGATTCTGTTCCTTCTTGTTACTCAGCCTTTTACATTAAGGTTTCTTGATGATTTTCTGAAAAGTGAAGTAGAGTTTATGTTAGAGAAAAAAGCATTCAAGTGCATGAAAAAAATTAAAAAGTGACAAGTTAAGAAAAAAAAAAAAAAAAAGCCAATCAACTTAAAGGTCATTTGATCCTAACAGCTCTAACCTTCTGCATAACACCTTAGCGTGACATTGCTCCCACTGCCTGTCAAAGCAAAGTACTGCTCTTAGATTATGCAGCTAATGCAGTTTGCGATGGTGAAAGAAATAGCTTGCTGAATAGTTGCTCTTGTTAACATGTATCTCATCAGCAGGAAATGCCTCATCCATTAAACGCCTCTTTAGCTCTCTTTTGTCCAAGGCAAGGAACAAGAGTATCTCTGACAGCAAGGTAATTCGACCTTAAACAATTGACATCTCCCTGACCTTAAGCAGCTTGACCCTGTAAAATCTGATGAAGAAAATGAGGAAGAAAAGGTTGAGGGTGGAGGCTGGATAAGTAGAGAGACAATAGAAAGGAAGGGTAGATTCAGAGTTGTCACCAATTATCTGTTAGCCGTCACTTTGGAATACAGACACCTAAAATTAAGCATCTAGATAAAAAGTGTGATTGTGTGAATTAGGAAACTCATAGAATGGCTTGGATGTATCTCTGTGGGATAAAGATAAAAGAGGGGTCCACATGTAACCGAATGGATAACCATGGTGATGAGAAGGGAACGTTCTGAGCAGAACTGTATGGCGATGGTTGGGTGATTGTGTTTTGTTTGATGTTTGTGGTTGCTAACCAATTTGTGTCTGTTAATTATGTCCATTTTATAGTCCTAACCTGATATGAACGACAGAATAGATAAAGCAGTAGTTGGCAGTGGATGCAAGTAATATTTTATTTTCTGTCAAAATCATGTCCTTTGACTGAACTTTGTTCATTATAATCTAATTATAATACCAAAACATACCTCCATTCTAAAAGGTACTCACCTTTGAGGTATGACCACCCCTCACTGGGCATGCTCTTTGAATTTCTGTAAGTATATAGCTTTAAATAAAAGCGAGAAAACTTTTTATCAATCACAATAAGGTAACTATGTGATGTAAATGTAATTTTGTAGTGATGTAAGTGTGATTTTGTAACCTAAGGGTATAAATGTGTAAGGGATTAAAGGCTAGGTGTGCATGTTAGGAGGAGACATCCCCCATGCACCCAGCACTGAATAAACCAATGTTGGCTTTCTAAACTGTACTTCGGTTTGGAAAGGTTTTATTGCCGTTTGAGCGGTAACAGTTTTGGCGACCCAGATGGGACTCGCGCTCTGAAGGCTTGGCAGAGTAGAGTAATCATCGGGGTTCCCAGTGTGCGCACCAAAGTGATTTTCGGACGGAGGCATGACCAATTCTCTTCTTGCGTGAATCCCAGACAGCTTTTTGAGAACAACATTGGTTTCTGAAATCGATTGGTAACTGCCGGCTGCATTGTAAATATTGTACTTGCTGTGCTTGGTTTTGGTGACGCGCACTTTGGAAATCCACACGCTACTACGGGGATACCAGGAGTTCGGATTTAGGTTGTGGGTTGGAGTCCCACCAGGAGGGTGAGAGTCCTGCCTGAATTACTGGTAATTTGGACGCTTGTAAAGGGATGCCGGGGTCCAAATTTTTGTTTTGGTTTATATTGGTAACTCGAGTAAAAAAAGGTATAGTAATAATGGGAATACAACAATCACTGGAGGGTGGGATCCCAAAATGTTCACCTCTAGGTTGTATTCTGAAACACTGGAATAAGTTTAGGGGACATCCTCTCATTAGAAGAAGCTTGTTGAATATTGTAATCATTAGTGTCCACTGTATACTTTAGAGAATCAGAAAAAATGGCCGAAAAACGGTAGTTTGAAATATAACACTATATTGCAGCTAATGTTGTTTTGTAGAGGAGAAGGAAAATAGGATGAAGTGCCGTATGTAGATTTGTCCTTCGCTCTAAAGATTGATTGGCCAATTCAGCGAAAATGTGGATTGAATAAAGATCAAGTAATGAAAATAATCCAAATTGGGACCCAAATAATGCCCCCCCCCCCCAAGACTGATGTTAACCGAATATCAGAGATTGGTGCCATATGGTATAAGAAATGCAATACCGAAGGCTAAGAATTGGTCAAAATTGTACCAGGTCATTCAGGGAAAGGACAAAAATCCCTTGTCCTTCCTTGAAAGACTGTTAGAAACGGCACGAAAATACACTGATTTGGATCCTGAGAATGAAAGGGATAAAGTTTCCCTGGTTCACATATTTATGGGACAATCAAGTATAACAACAGAGAAAAAGAGGAGGAGGAGCATAAGAAGAAAGAAAGGACGAGAGAAACAAAACTATTAGCTGCAACAATAGCTTTGGAAACAAGCCAGTTTAAAGGACAAGGGTGTGCGGGACCTAGGAGAGGGAATCCCAGACCCCCAAGGTTCCAGTTAGAAAAGGATCAATGTGCATTTTGTAAAAACAAGGGACATTGGGGGGAAAAAAAAAAAAAAGAATGCCCTCAACTGAGGAAGGGGGAGAGGGAAGCAACGCTGCTACTCACCCTGGACTCAGACTGAGGGAGACCAGGGGCTGAAGAACATTCCCCAGTAGATGAGCCCCTGGTTATAGTAAAGATGGTGAACAATGATATGGAATTTTTAGTAGATACAGGACAAACTTACTCAGTATTGAATACTTGTAAAGGGAAACTGTCTAAGGAGAAAACATCAGTGATTGGTGCCACAGGGAAAATGGAAAATAGGCCATTTTTTCAACCTATAAAATGTAAAAGTGGAGAGAGGGTGTTAACCCATCAATTTTTGTATATACTGAATTGCCCTATGCCTTTGCTGGGACGTGATGTATTGAGTAAATTAAATGCACAGATAATCCTTGAAAAAGGAAAAATTCAAGTAATAGTACCAAAAGATAAAGGCTTGGATGTGCAAGTGTTTATGTTGCAGAAAGAGATGCCACAGCCAGAGATACCTAAAGAAGTGGAGGATGCCGTGATTCCTTTGGTTTGGGCACCAGAAGCACCTGGAAGATCTAAGGCAGCAGAACCTGTGGTAATTCAACTAAAACCACATGCCAAACCACTAAGACAAAAACAGTATCCTGTGAAATTAGAAGCTAGAAAGGGACTGGAGCCAGTAGTTGAATAACTTTTAAAATATGGACTTTTAAGGGAATGCCAATCAGAATAAAATACTCCAATCCTGCCCGTGAAGAAACCCCACTCGGAAGAGTATAGGCTGTTACAAGATTTGAGGGCAGTAAATAAAATTGTCCAAGATGTGCATCCAGTGGTGGCAAATCCCTATACTTTATTAACAACCTTGAAGGAAACTGGTAAGTGGTTCACAGTACTGTATCTAAAAAGATGCTTTCTTCTGCCTGCCACTAGCTACAGAAAGCCAAACTGTGTTGCTGCAAGGCTTTAAAAATAGCCCAACCATTTTTGGGAATATTTCTTAAATATTTCTTTAAAGAGGGATAGTGAGAAACATCCTTCTGTAAGATGGAAGTAGCTCACTTATTAACCATTAAAATGTATAGTTTTGTCATAATTTTTAAATGATCTAGTAAAAAAAAATCATTCTCATATGCTATAGGAAAGCTTTTTCTACATCACTGGCACTACTGATCCAAATGGAATAAAAAACTGGAGAAATCAGCTAAAATTCAAAAGATATTTAACATATTTTTCAAAACTGATCATATATATATATATATATATATATAAGATGGATGACCCTTAAAAAAGAAATTTTTCTTCTAACAAGTATGTTTCTGTGGTGGATTGACCTCAGCCAACAACCAAGCACCCACACAGGTTCTCACTCGCTGCCCTCTCCTGCAGGACAAGCAGAAAATAGAAGGTGAGAAGAATTGTGGGTTGAGGTAAGGACACTTTAATAGGCGAAGCAAAAGCCTTGCATGGAAAGAAAGCAAAGAAGGAATTTATTTACCATAACTCATCAGCGTGCAGATGTCCAAGCACTTCTCAGAAACAGGACATCAGTACACATAGTCCTTGCTTCAGAAGACAAACACCGTAATCACGTGCCCCTCTTCCCCACGGCTTTTATTGCTCAGCACAACATTATGAGGTATGGAATGTCCCTTTGGTCATCTGTCCCAGATGTCTCCCCTCCCAGCATCTTGCCCACCCCAATCACGTCACTGGGGTGGGTGGAGCGGGAAATGGAGAAGTTCTTGACTCTGTGCAAGCACTGATCAGCACCAGCCAAACCACTGGTGTGTTACCAACACTGTTGTAGTCACAAATGCAAACCACGGTGCCACAGGGGCTGCTGTGGAGAATGTTCCCTCCAGTTCAGCCAGACGCAGTTCAGTCTGAAAAGAAACACGTATCCATGTATCACAAAAGCATAAATGGTCCATACCTCTAGAACTGTCCAAATATGCACATGGTCACAGATTGATTTGTCTGGTGGCCTCGTTTTGTCGTGAATTTATTTGTCATTATACAATTGATATGATGGATAGAATTTTGTACCTCTGCTTAGGGATTTCAGCATTGAAAGACCTTTTATTATATCAAAATGATTATAGCATTTAGATAAAATCTGCCTTTGATTAATATAATAAAACTGCTATGACATATTACAGATGATGCAATGAAACCTACCAAAAAATCAAGTGCAGTCATAATAACAAAGATCATCACAGACCACTGCATAATAGTTGTGCTACCAAATAACTGGGAAGTACACCACTGCAGCTATAGACTGTACAATAACATACATTGGTTGACGTTTGCAAAACAAATAAGCCTTTTAAATATAAATGCTGCCTCTCAACTTTTCTCAAACACACTAAGTCTAAGGCAGTCCAAAACTGACTTGTGATTAACCCAGTGGCAAAGAATCTAATTTGAACTAATCAAACAGTGAAAAAGATACCTTGAAAACAATTTTAGGTATGATAAAAAACCAAATCCCCATTTACATTAAGTATTTACCATGCACTTTGGAATTTTTCCAAAGCTAGTTAAATACCATAATTATTCACTAATTATTTGTAAGAAGAAAAGCAAAATGCCCAAGAGAAATTATTCATAATAAGCAATTCAGTCAGCTCTAAATATGACTCAGAGAAGGTTTTAAAGTGCTGCAGTGCAAGTCCCTTGTATAGCACCTGAAGTGTTATATGAACAACTGACATGTGTTTGGTACTTACATCTAAGCTAATCATCCTGAGGTCCTGTTTTCAAAAGAAAAGCATTTCTAGTGCACAGTATATTTAATTTTAAGCAGACAAACTAGAGAAAGGTCAAGTGCCTTTTTCTCTCCTGTGACTACACAGCCAGCCTCACATGGCTGACCTGACATAGACATCTATGTCTACACCCCAAACTTTTAATGCCAAAGTAGACAAACATCCTGCAAAGGCTGCAGAAATTGGGGTTTTTTTTTCACTTTTCCTGGGCATTCTGTAACTACTCCAATAGAACAATTCTAACTGTAAGGCAAATATATATTTATATCAGCCATAGCCAAATACAATACACCAAAATGGTGTATTGTATGTATTTCTCATGGAAAAATCCTCTAGTGAGAAACTGAGGTTTGTGTGTTCTTCTTTAAACTTTCAAGAAAGACTAACTTGTTGGAACATTTCTTTTAGTTGAAACTGTGATATATAGTGAATCGTCTCTCCAGCACCTTCCCATAGGCCAGAATATAATGGATGGACAGGATAAAAAAGCAAAAACACAATTTGGAACAGTCCCACTATGTTTAAAAGAAAGAAAAATAAAAAAGAATAAAAATTAAATATGTGACTAGAGCTTACCCTATGTAAACCATATAACTGTCTTAATGCTGTGCTTTTACAGCTCATATCTCCAAAGCCTTGCAAAATACCTCTCCTTGCAAGGGGAAAAAAGAAGAATGGGTGCATTTTTGCATTTATTCTGTGTAAGAAAAGTAAGCAACTTTTTATTTCTTTTGCTTTCTTTTCCTCTACTTAAATTCACCTTCAGTATGATAAAATTCCATTGTAAAATGGAACAACATTACACAGTCAAAAAAATAAGGATATTGTAAAAGAGGTATTCTGCTTATATAAATCACTTAATACAGATCATTTACCTGATGTAGATTCCCTATACAAACATACCTTTATGTATTTAAAGAGGACAAGATATATTAAAACAATCCACTTTCTTTAAATATATTTAGTTTACTTTCATTTAAAATATTTGAAGTCTCTCAGTTTTATCGAAATTGGTATGTACAATTTATTTTCCATAATGTTTTGTACTTCTTTCCTTCTTCCCTGAAACTTTAAATCTTCCAGCACCCAAGGGAATCCATAAAAATAAGCAGTTCAAGTTGACTCTTTCCATCCTGAATTATCCATTTCTGCCTCCTCCAGATTCCAATTTACATTTCAAGAGTCTTGGTGGCTGGCATGGGATTAAGTACTTTTTCTAATTTAAATGTTTTGTATTCTGTTCCAAACACTACTATTTCTAGGACAGATTCATACATCAAAAATTTGCAACAACAAGAATATAAAATTGCCTTGGGATGACTATTTCTAGGGCACATTCAAGCGTTAAATTTGTTCATTACAATAAGAAAATGAAATTGCCTTGGAACCTAACATTTAACTATTTTTAAAACTGTCCTGTTGAGGTGATGTGCAGTAATCCCTTTTTGTCTACTATAAAGTGAACTGCATTAATTAAATAATTTTCAGTTCCCTAATTAGCTATATTTCACTCTGCAAACATCAAAACAGTTTTTGTTTTTGTTTTTTTTTTTCTTAAAGGAGCACTTCTAAAGTACAAATCTACACATCTGTGGATTCCCAGACTTCTCTAAGTCACATACATTTCTTGCATGTCTACTGGATAAATACACCCTGATCCAAAGCGCTTTAAAATCAACAGAAATCTTTCCACTGACTTTAGCAAGCTTCAGGTCAGCTCAAACTAACCAAGTTTGTTTTGGAAGATTCCTGAAAATTCTAGGAAATTGTACAGCAAAATGGTTAGAGTTTCTGGACATATTGGGTTTTTTTAACCTGCAAGTAAAAAATGTCTCTCTATGCAGTCATCTGCAAATTATGATATTCACAAAACAATTTCAATACAGAGAGTTTCAGAACTATGGAAAATGTAAGTAGGAACACTCGTGAAACAGCACACTGTATCAAAAGGGTTAGAAAACTAAAAGCCGCATGCAGACTGCCTGTTACAGATTAAAGGCAGTCTGAGAAACTATAAGAAAAACCAGAGTCCAAAGAAGGAAGAAAGCAATGCACTATAATAAGCTTTTACTGTTGGGTTTTGGTTTTTTTACTGTTTAGGAAAATACTGAATATTTTAGAGGTCAAAATACTGAAATTGTTTCAAACATTTTATTACATATTAGTACAAGGAAAAGAGATTCTGTTCGATCTTACTGTTGCAACTAAAACTGAGAATAAAATAATGAAAATTATGAATGAGACATCTAAAGCTAGACATTCAAATACTATATTTCTTCCCACTTGGTGATGAACCTTAATTTCTTGTGATCCATATGGCTTTAAATTAGGGTAGCTTAAAAAACTTCAATGGTAACCATAGCACAAGATGCAGAAGCATATATGGTAATGTAAATATGATTCTGAAAAATAGTGAATGGAACTAGAACTTGTAATTTTCCTGGTAATAAAAGAGATGTTCAGGTTTCAGTAGCCTTCTGCTCCTGGAACAAATATGGTAAGAGATGTTAACAGTACCCCAACTGCA
The DNA here is from genome assembly GCF_028858705.1 of Grus americana. Classification (NCBI taxonomy): domain Eukaryota; kingdom Metazoa; phylum Chordata; class Aves; order Gruiformes; family Gruidae; genus Grus; species Grus americana. The sequence continues at coordinate 82,397,962 of NC_072891.1, forward strand.
ATTTTCATAGACTCATAGAATCACAGAATCATTTAGTTTGGAAAAGACCTTTAAGACCATCAAGTCCAACTGTTCATCTAGCACTGCCAAGCCCACCACTAACCCATGTCCCTCAGCACCACACCTACACATCTTTTAAATACCTCCAGGAATGGTGACTCAACCACTTCCCTGGGCAGCCTGTTCCAGTGCTTGAGAACTCTTTTAGTGAAGAAATTTTTCCTAATATCCAATCTAACTCTCCCCTGGTGCAACTCGAGGCCATTTCCTCTTGTCCTATCACTTGTTACTTGAGAGGAGAGACCAACCCCCACCTGGCTACAGCCTCCTTTCAGGGAGTTGCAGAGAGCGATCAGGTCTCCCCTCAGCCTCCTTTTCTCCAGGCTAAACAACCCCAGTTCCCTCAGCCACTCCTCATCAGACTGGTGCTCCAGACCCTTCACCAGCTTCATTGCCCTTCTCTGGACACGCTCCAGCACCTCAATGTCCTTCTTGTAGTGAGGGGCCCAAAACTGAACACAGCACTCGAGGTGCAGCCTCACCAGTGCCCAGTACAGGGGGATGATCACTGCCCTGGTCCTGCTCGCCACACTACTCCTGATACGAGCCAGGATGCTGTTGGTCTTCTTGGCCACCTGGGCACACTCATATTCAGCCAGCTATCAACCAATACATAAAAGGTATTGGTTCCACTACCTAAAAGGTGGCTGTAAAGAAGATGGAGACTCCCTTTTTACAAGGAGTTACATGGAAAAGATGAGGGGTAATATGTACAAGTTACTCTTGGGGAGAATTTGATTAGACACAAGATGAAAATTTTTCACAATGAGAACAATCAGCCATTGGAATACTCTCCCCTGGGAAGTGGTGGATTCCCCAACACGGAAGATTCGGCTGGCCAGGGTGCTGGGCCATCTTGTCTAGATGGAGCTTTTGCCAAGAAAGATTGGACCAGATGATCCTTGAGGTCCCTTCCAACCTGGTATTCTATGATTCTATGATTCTATGATTCAACATCCCCAGATCCTTGGCTTTAAACTTCAAACTCCCTTCATTACTTTGTCACTCACAGTCTGCCCAGGCTCCTCAGTGGTGTTTTTAAACCTGCTCTGAAATAATGCTGGACGGATTCAGTCTTTAAAAATACCATCTAGCTATTGCTCCACTTATTAGGGGCACACGGAAACACAGTTCTTCAGGTTCTTTCAGAAGAACTTGGTCCCAATGATATATTTTTCATCTTTTCAAAATATAGACAACTTTACACAGCAGTATAAACCAGATTCCACTCAGATCATGGAATCATAGAATCATAGAATGGTTTGGGTTGGAAGGGAGCTCAATGCCCACCTAGATCCAACCCCCCTGCCATGGGCAGGGACACCCTCCACTAGCCCAGGTTGCCCAAAGCCCCATCCAACCTGGCCTTGAACACTGCCAGGGAGCCAGGGGCAGCCACAGTCCATCTTGGAGCCGGCTGGCATTGGCTCTGTCAGACGCAGGGGGAGCTTCTAGCAGCTTCTCACAGAAGCCACCCCTGTAGCCCCCCCGCTACCAAAACCTTGCCATGCAAACCCAACACAATCCTCTTATTCAAAAACTGAGTCAGAGAACTGATGATAGCAACATGGCACTACAGTTAGAAATACAACCCTGCTTCTGGAAGGAAATAACATTTCTGTAGGTATTTCTTAATCCTCATGATACATAAGTACAGGCAATGTACAGGGAATGGCTTTGCTGCTTGTCAACCTCTCAAACTACCAGAAATATTCCTCTAGAGCTAGGATGAGCTTTGGAAGCAGACTCAGCTCTCGTTATCCCTAAACTATACATAAACTGAAGAACCAGACTTGCTGTGACCCACTGCATGCTCTCTTTGAAGAGTGAAACAGGATTCTTGGCGAAAGGAAGAGTGAATAATTATTTTCTTTCCATCAACAAGTGTCTGTTCCTTGCTGACAGGAACATTGTTAAAACTGAAACTATAATGTAAATATAAACCCTGTTGTACAGAATTTTAAGTAGCACCTGAGCAGAATAAATTACTGTCAAAAATATTGGAATTGCTGTTTCCATCTGTGTGTGGGTGTTCTCAAAAGTAGAAAAAGAACGTGAAGTTTGACTAGAAAACTGATCAGGTATCCACTGGGAATGGTCCCAAAGCCTACTGTAAAAGCAGCAGTGGCCCCAAGAGAAGTCTACAGGGAAGCAAATGGCATTGCTGGGCTGTCCACTCAGAGGAGCGGAAAAGATGCAAAGAGTAAAGGTAAAAGAGGGACCTCAGCTGTCATCTAGGACTAAGAGACTTGGGTCACCTAAACTGGAACCTTGAAAATCTCTGCTTAGCCACTGGTTAACATTGAAAAAGCATTAAAGTCAACTTTTGACCTGAATATTCCCAGCAGTTATGTCACTGCTAATTCCCAGTGCTTCTTTCTTCATAGCACTGAGCTGATCAGTGCTATACTGATTCTTACCGGTACTCAGAAGTAACATCATCTACATAAAACTCCCAAGGACCTCAACCCAGCAAGTATTGTGAGACTAAATTTAACACTTACACCAAACCTGGGGGATTCATTAAACAGTACAGCCACCTCCTTCCTTGCGAGTACAGCCACCAGACAGGCAACCCTGTTGCTTGTTCAGAAACCCAGCCATCAGAGTACTCACCTGGCAGCAGTCACACAATGAAAAGCAATCCCTGAAAGCCAGTTATCGTTCACAAACTTTATGGCTCATGTGTACTTTATCTTCCTAGCCCAATGAGTGTTTCCTGGAGGCCAGCACAACACAGACTGCAGAATAAACTCAGAATTAATAAGTCCCTCCTTTCCCTCCCTTGCCATTAGCCACCGAGCTGTGACCCAGCTGGCAAGAAATGGAGGGGTGCTTTTGTCAGAAGGGAACATATGAAAAACAGGTAGCGATCTTCTGTTAGATTTAATACATGCTTCATTTGCTTTCAAAATGAGGATGATACGTCTCTGTTTCCAGGAGAGCAGCCACGACTCTAAGGTGGATGAAGGCACTCTTCTGAAGCCGTGAGTAATAAAGAAAACACATCTAACACACACGAGAGAACTCAGCCCTGCAGCAGCAACAGTTTTCACCACGCACTCTTGTGGCACACCAGTTGGTTTTGTTCTGTTTTGAGATATGCAGGAACTGTTATAAAGAGCCATGGAAGCCTTGGCACCTAAGACTGGTTTTTCATTTTATATATAATGCACTGGGTTTGTATATTACTGGGTGGGTTTTTTTAAGCAACCTGATCTAGTGAAAGATGTCCCTGCCCACAGCAGGGAGGTTGGACTAGCTGATCTTTAAAGGTCACTTCCAACCCAAACTATTCTATAACAATGCTCTATTTTTTGGTTAAGTGGCCTTAAAATCAGCCACTGCAGTTTCATGCTGTTGTGTTCTTTTCACTGTCATAAAAAATAAGACAAGATGCAGTAATCAGAAAGAGAGGTTTCTTGCAGAATGCAGTTTTCACCAGCAAAGACAGACCTGTGAGGCAGATTTAGGAAACGATCTACCAACACATGAGATACATCTCTAAATTGTTATAGAGCTGTCCTGTCTTTGTTGGCTTAAACATCTAAATGTACAGGACCCATCTCTTTTCTAGTCATTCACACAGTGTGTTTTTATAAGGCAGCAACATCCCAGAATCCTTCACAGCCAGAAACTGCAATACAGGGAACCTTGGTATAAGTAGTAATTTCAGATACAAGTCTTAAAATGTGGGAAACATTACCATTTAGAAAATAGGGGCGTTTGTTTGTTTGTTTATTTACTTTAGAGATGTAGTAGCACAAAGCAAAAAGATAGGTTTCATAAAAAACAAGACTTCTCAATATTGCAAGACATTTTTGTTGTTGAAAATGGTAATTTAGTAAAATAGAAACCTTTCATGAGAAAGTGTTTGTTTTGGTTAACTTCTCAGCAAATGTTTTTGAAAACAGTTATTTTTATAATATCATGCACTTGCCTTGTCACAGGGAAAGTTTTGATTGTGTTATCTGAAACAGATTTTAAGTGTATGATACTTACAAATTTAATGAGAAGTGAAACCGTAATCCTCAAAAAAAAATTCCATAAAATTGAACAGTATTATTTTGATGTCAGTTGAACATTCTGATTAATTCAAACTGAAAATGCACTTATGTTATCGGTTCAGAAAATTTCATCTCAACTATTGGTCAGGAGAGGAAAAAGCCATTTCCTGCCCAGTGCCAGCATAACATCTGTTTCAGAAATTGTGGTCCTAACACAACTTTTCTTATGCACAGAATGGAGCATTTCTGAGTTTCCATGTGTCGTGGTTTAACATGTCCAGTAGCTAAAACAACCACACAGCCCTTCGCTTCCTCAATCCCTCCCTCACTCCCTCCCAGTGGGATAGGGGAGAGAATTGAAAAGGGAAAAAAAAGATAAAACTTATGGATTGAACCATAGAATCATAGAATCTTTAAGGTTGGAAAAGACCTCTAAGATCAAGTCCAACCGTCAACCCAACATCACCACGTCCCAAAATGCCACGTCTACACATTTTTTGCATACCTCCAGGGATGGTGACTCCACCACCGCTCTGGGCAGCCTGTTCCAAAGCCTGACCACTCTTTCAGTGAAGAAATTTTTCCTAATATCCAATCTAAACCTCCCCTGATGCAACTTGAGCCCATTTCCTCTTGTCCTTTCACTAGTTACTTGGGAGAAGAGACCAACACCCACCTGGCTACAGCCTCCTTTCAGGGAGTTGTACAGAGCGATATTAAGACAGAGGGAGAGATTAAGACAGTTTAATAGGACATAAAAGGAAGATGAAGATGAAAATTATTATCATGATTATGATAATAGAATTACTATCCATCCCATCTGGGTTGGATGGGGCTTTGGGCAACCTGTTCTGGTGGAGGATGCCCCTGCCCATGGCAGGGGTTTGGAACTAGATGATCTTAAAGGTTCCTTCCTACCCAAACCATTCTGTGATTCTATGATTCTATGAATATACAAAACAAGTGATGCACAACACAATTGCTCACCACACGGAGCCGATGCTTAGCTAGTCCCCGAGTTACCCCGCCTCCTGATCAACCCTTCAGTTACATACCAAACATGACATCATATGGTATGGAATACCTCTTTGGCAAGTTTGGGTCAGCTGTCCTGGCCATGTCCCCTCCCAGCTTCTTGGTCTCCCCACGCATTCTCATTTGTGGGGCAGGATGAGAAGCTGGGAAGTCCTTGACTGCTTGGCAACAACTAAAATCATCAGAGTGTTATCAACATTAGTCTCATCCTAAATCCAAAACACAACATTAACCAGCCACCAGAAAGAAAATTAACTCTATCCCTGCTGAAACCAGGACACCATGTAAAAGATCAGTCCTGTGCCTAGTGAGTCAATGAGTTTGGTAATGATTTCAAAAGGATAAACTGCTTGGCTTCTATTTTACGACATTCCAGCAGAATTGGGAATAGTCAAAATACAAAAAGGTCATGGGACTTCCATTATAGATCACTTTGTAACCTGATTTTCCCTGGCTCTTTTATCCTCGCTTTCTGTTTTCTGTCAAGTGAGAGAATTCTTTAAAGAGGCCAAGGTTACTCATTCAAACCTGGCCTCAGGGCAGCTTCCTGGATAAAGCTTAGACTACAATATATTTTACTGAGAAATTATTCTATATTGTCTGTAGGTGATTGCCTTTGATTCATAGTTTAAAAAAAAATCCCACAATGTTGATCTATAATAATTTATAACACCTTCTATTTGAATTACAGATGAGATCATTGTGGAAAAGTGACTTAGGTTCACAAAACTTATCAATTTTTAAACAATCTACATTTTCAAAGTTACAGACAGTGTATTGTTTATTTTTATTAGCTTTATGTAAATCCATACGGACAGTAATCATGTTTGCATTTGTCTATGTAAATAAAATAGTTACCATTAAGATTTGTATGATTTCCACATGTATATCATATTGTTTATACAAGATCAGGCAGAATAATATTTGTGGAAAAATGGGTAATGACATAGAATAAATGAAAAAAAAAGTGTAAGAGATAGATACATAATTATAACTTTCATTTTGAGAAGAATGCATAATTAATTTAATGGTTGCACATCTGTAGATGGCTAAGAAATACAACTAAATAATTATATACCATTTAAATAGAGCAGAAAATAGCAGGGTAGTAGTAGTGAGTTAGCTGCTGCTTTTGCATTTGCCAACATTCATTCTATCTTCATTAAAGACCAGGTGTGTATAAGTTATTGACAAGCAAAGGACCTTTCCTTTTGGATTCCAAGTTTGTGTCTGGTTCAGGTTGTAAAAATTTAAAAGTTTCTTTTGGGTGGCTGTTTTGTAGTCTGTGAAAAACCACTTTTATTGTCAATGTGTAATTTTCTTTAGAAATATGTTCATCTGAAAAACAAAACAGAAATCTCAACTAGCACCTGCAGCACCTGTCTCCAGCAACTGAACAGTCTAATTATTCCATCTTGAAGATCGATCTTTCAGTTGATATGATAAAAGTCTGATTTTTATTTAGTGTTCGTATTTCTGGGTTTGATACCTAGTAATGATTAGTTCCTGTATGTCTGTGTGGATGACAGGTTCAGTCAAATAAAAATGCATGTATTTACATTTGTGAATTTTGGTAGTGTTCTCTATGGAGACAATGTCTGTGGTTTTCCAGCTGAGGATAAAATTATTTAGCCTGTAATTTCACTCAAAATTAAGCAGATGTGCACATCATGGACCCAGTACTGTGAAGTGCTAGCTGTTCTGCATAGTAAGATTTTCCAGCTTCCTGGGAAGTCAGTGACAGCTAAGGGTAATGAGCAACTACAGGACTGTGCCCTTTGCTTTCTAACAAATTAACTTCACAGAGAAACCATTTCCTTTTATTTTAAGCTGGCTGCTGAGCCTTAGCCATATTATCTGCTCCAAAGTAATTGAAAGAATGAGCTAAAATATGCCTATCGTGTCTTTCAATTTATATGGAATAAAAAATCAAAGAAAGCTACAACCTCTCAAAGCACCAGATATACCACAGTCCAGCTTCTAATGAGCCTGAATAACTTAGTTATTTGAATACTGTTAAATAATTAAGCATTTTTTTCTCATGTCTGTTTTTCCACTCTGTGTTTCTAAGTAAACTCTACAGAGCACAGATATCTTATGTATGATTCATTGCTTCAGGAATAAACATAGATGAATGCAAAAAACTTGGAAATTGGCTGGATTGCTAAGTAATCCCTTACAAGCATGAGCTATATGCATCCCTTCTTTAACAGTTCAAATGAGGTTCACAAGAAGACAAAATCATCATCATTCTTGTCACGAATGCTCTGAGCACCTTGTTGCCTCATGTCGTGATCATGTAGCAGCAGGAAGGGTGAGAGCACTATCTGCAGCCTGTTATATAAAAATTTTCCAAGCCGAAAGGCTGTAGAAAGGAACCTAAGTGTGACCTTAGGATGCTTCATCTATTGTGCCAGTGTGGTCACTGCTACCAGTTATGGAAGAACCTGAAAAGTTTTCATCATTTTAGTTTTCATAACACTTCTATAAGAACATGTAGCACTTCTGTGCCTGGGGCATAAAATACAGAGTAGCTATGTGACCTGTCACTGAATGCTATGCATTATATGAGGAAATTGATCTTGGGTCTCCTATATACTTAGTGGTATAGCCTTTTCTTCTAGAAAAATTGAAACCAGGCAGCAGAATTAAAAAACAAAAAATAAAAAAAATAAAAATCTGACACTTCCTTTCTCTCAAAAGTCTCAGTTTTTTGGCAGCTGAATTATGAACACACACAGTCATGAACAGAAGGGACCATCCGTGTGGATATCTTTGAGTAACGCAGATCATGAATGATCTGCTTATAAGCATCATTCAAGGTATATCCTAGGAAGGTCAAATCTTGTCTAAATTTTCTTTTGAGATAACCTTCTCCAATCCTGCAATCTTCTCATGTAATTGATCCTATTTTAAAAAAATTAAAAATCCATACTGGTGGCTATAGGGAAAACAGTAGACACAAATACGTATTTTCCAGAATGATTTGGGAACCTGCATAGGAGAACATGGCAAATGGAGGGAAAAACAAATGCCAGCAGAGGAAATAACTGAAATTCATTTCTTAGGGTAGGACTTCTGACTTTCCAGATTTTAGTTTGTTAACACTGGTATTCTTATTTGTTTGATTCTGAGGTAGTAAAGTAAAAAGGAAGGAAGCTGTAGACAAAGGCTGTCATGCAGTGGTGGCATGCTTTTTATATTTCTCTATTCCTAAATAAGGTTAGTTTGCTAAAAGCTGCAGTCACTATTTCTGCATTCATCAAATTAGTATCAATTGTGCTTTAATAAAGAGCAAATCAGGAAATCTATGCAAGTTCTCACATTGCTGGCAATCACACTTAAAATGAAAAATACTCAGCAACATCAGTTTTATTGCTTTTATTGATGAATTTAATCTTGATACTCTAGTATAGCTAGTTTCTGAATTTATATATAAATTTTTGATGTAGTGCACGTGAAGTTAATTTTTTTGCCAACATAAAAACAGTATAAACAAAACCATAATAATTTGCAATGGGTATTTTTCAGTGCATTCAGCAGCACGTCTGAAAGTCTGCAAAGGTCTGACAAGTATGCATATCCAATTAATGTGAGTTTCACTAACCTTTATCATGAATATCTTTGAAGGCAACATGCTAATACTGTTTCTGAAAGGACTAGACCAGGAGCAGAAACTTACAAATCTACAAAGCTCCCAGTTGCTCCTGTACTTCCGTAACATTGTTTACTCACACTTCAAAGCCACTTCTGCTGATGTGACTTAATAAAATCCATAGGCATGGATCTATAGGCAGCTGTCTATCAGATAGCTGATCACCACAGGAACACAGAAAACAGATAATATTAAATTTTAATGTCCTCTTTTTTTGGTGAATACTGCATCTTGTAAGAAATCTGCACTTTCTGATTAATGCATTAGGGACCTTGACAGGCTGGAGAGGTGGGCCCATGCAAACCGCATGAAGTTCAACAAGGCCAAGTGCAAGGTCCTGCACGTTGGTCGGCGCAATCCCAAGCACAGCTACAGGCTGGGCAGAGAATGGATTGAGAGCAGCCCTGAGGAGAAGGACTTGGGGGTGTTGATTGATGAGAAGCTCAACATGAGCCGGCAGTGTGCACTTGCAGCCCAGAAAGCCAACCGTGTCCTGGGCTGCGTGTCCAGCAGCGTGACCAGCAGGTCGAGGGAGGTGATCCTGCCCCTCTACTCCACTCTTGTGAGACCCCACCTGGAGTACTGCATCCAGCTCTGGGGTGCCCAGGACAAGACAGACATGGAGCTGTTGGAGTGAGTCCAGAGGAGGCCACGGAGATGATCAGAGGGCTGGAGCACCTCTCCTATGAGGACAGGCTGAGAGAGTTCAGGTTGTTCAGCCTGGAGAAGAGAAGGCTCCGGGGAGATCTAATTGTGGCCTTCCAGTACCTGAAGGGGCTACAGGAAAGCTGATGAGGGACTGTTTATCAGGGAGTGTAGTGACAGGACAAGGGGGAATGGCCTTAAGCTGAAGGAGGGGAGATTTAGATTAGATATCAGGCAGAAATTCTTCCCTGTGAGGGTGGTGAGGCCCTGGCACAGGTTGCCCAGAGAAGCTGTGGCTGCCCCTGGCTCCCTGGCAATGTTCAAGGCCACGTTGGATGGGGCTTTGGGCAACCTGGGCTAGTGGAGGGTGTCCCTGCCCATGGCAGGGGGTTGGAACTAGATGGGCTGTGAGGTCCCTTCCAACCCAAACCATCCTGTGATTCTATGAAACACCAGACATGTTTTTGTTCAGAAAGCTCAGTGTAGGTAACTTGAATGAAAACCACACTATTGTTTTCCTGGAAATATAGAAGGAGAGGGAAAAGGAGTTTTAGGAGAGAAGACAAAGGAGTTCAGGAAGCTTCAGACCTCCAACAGCACACACACTCTGGCATCAGGCGATATAGCCATGATTGTGCAGCAACATTTAACTTCTTTTACTTGAAATTATGAGAAATGTTACTAATGCATGGAGCAGTATTTTGTAGGTTTGTGTTTAGTAGAACAACTAAGTGAAGTCAAGCATTGCTGGGAAAGCTAATGGCACGTGTGCCCACGTTTGGCTGACCTGAGTGCTCTGGATTCCCCTCCAGAATAGCTGTTTTTCAGTGTGATTCGTACATTTTTTTTTCTCTGAAATAATGAGGATGCCTTTGTCAGAGAGGTAGGGTAGGACTGCAGTCCTCTGTGTGTTTAGATGAATAAAAATCACTCAGAAACTGACCCTTGTTCATCTCTCTTGCCCTCTCTCTTAAGAAATCAAACATGACTTGGTTTTATTCTCTTTGGAGTTAAGATAAATTATTATAGTGAAAGATCAATGTGCTTTACAAAACATGAAGAATAATGACTTTACAGAGCTCATAGACAATCTTGTGTAGCTGATTTCCTCCTTGAAGGCACATTTCATTAACTAAATTTCTAAAAGTTGGTTAATGTAAGATTGGATCTATAAGTAATATATCAGCCGCTAGCTCTAATATGAAAAAGACAATAAAATTTACACTTAACAATAATAAACCAAATATGTGCAAGATTTCTTCATGCCTATTTCTTGTACCAATCAGCTGAATAATGATTTATTTTTATTTGATAGAATTATATTTTATCTTTAACAATCACTAAAAACTAAAATGAAGCCTCTTCCATGCCAGCAAAACAAAAAAGTTATTCCCTAATGTCAAAGTTAAATCATTCTTATACATTTGGGAAGTTGATCCAAGTCCAAAAATCTGTGGAAATTTTTGGTAACAGTGTTCCTAATCTCCTTCAACATTTCTCAATGCGCGAACTCCGTATGCTGTAAACTGCCTTTAGTCAAATTATCCCCATAAAGCAAAATGTGTGCAAGTCTTTGCAGGACAGGGTCTTACACATCTTGAACAGTATGTTTATTTTCTGTAATTCTACTAGGTTTTCTGTCACTCCAATAACAGATAGACTTGAAGGTTTGAAGGATGTGGCAATAGAGGTAGAATACAGAAAGAAAAGAAAGAAAAAAAAGAGCAAAATTTCAAAATTTTATTCAACAGTTCAAGTCTTCACTCAAATGCAACTATTGTCAAATTACAGACATACTACAAGGAAGGAGTCACCAGGCTTTCATCACAAAAAGCACTAAGTCTTCTGGCTGGAGAAGGATAAAAAGCAACAGAGATTTTGCTTACAACTGAGTTTACACTCAGCAAGTTTACAGAGCAAGTAATTTCAGTGAATTTCTGTCCAGTAGGAAAGGGGCATACCTTACAAATTTAAGTTTCTAGAGAAACATCAAAGACTCAACTACCAGTCTTCACCTGTCTGTAAATGAGGGAAAGTGATCTTCCATTTTTCAAACATCTCTGCTGAGCTTCTGGCATGGAAAGCAGACCGTATCCACTGAGCATATTCTCTGCAGGTCTTCTTCATATGAGACTGAGAAGATGATGAGGAAAATTCCCTCTTTGCTTTTATTCTCCTACGCAGAATGGGAGGATGTATACTGTTTTTTATAAAGTGATAATGTAAATATTCCCTTCACCACTATAAAGATGGAAAAATTACAGGACTGATAAAATATTTTCCTTACATAGAACAGATAACAGATGGGAGAGTTTCGTGCTTGCTGCTCTAGACAAAAACATATATGACTCTGATTAACACATACAGCAGATATTATGCAGTAGGATGCTACTCCCTAATTCCAAAGCACAAGATAAAAAAAAAAAGTTCTGATAGAAATAATATGAAATGACCCTTTGACCTCTAATTTTGCTTCATGGCATGCTGTAATGGCTCTGTACAGAAGTGTTCTGCTAAAACTTGTTGCCATTTACACATTTAGGAAATGTCCACAGAAAACAACATAGCAAGTAGAAATTCTAGAAATGGCACTTTTCATAAACATTCCAGCTATCAAGGCAGACTTGCTAGCATTGTGCATTGTTTCCAGTTAGCTTTCTATCTGTACATTTTCAAAGTAGTAGAGACAACTGAGGTTAAAATGACGTCTAGCTAAATCAGCATTTGGAAATGAAGATGCAAGTATTAGTATATCCCGGTGTTTCTTACTCTCAGTTACAACTACTGTGGCAGTCACTCCTGCCACTGTTACTGCTAAAGGCATAGCCATTCAAACTTTGGACTAGACACCTCTGCAAGGAGCAGAGAATTCATCGTGCACTGCCATATCCACCTAAGAAGGCAACTTAGCATGCATCAGCTAGTCTGCACTCCAATCCTACAGTCATGTTTGCAGCAATACCTGAGATAATTATTTTGAAAGGTAGTTGAATTCAGTCGTAATTGCAGAAAAGAATTTTAAGGCAGAAAAAAAATAAATATAAGAAGCAAATTTTCACTGTAAACTTAGAACTGGAGTATGGACACAATTCACTTTCTGTGTATCTACTCAAGTGTCGTTGGAAAATGTACTGCATGAATTACAACTTGCAAAGTATAAACCTGAGAATTATAAGATTCAAACAAAAATGCTTATTCCAACAAAAATCCATTCTAATAAAAAGGAGTCAGGAAGGGTAAAAAAATGCATCCAAACTTAGGAAAATCATTAAAGGTCTGACCAAAGAAAATAACGGGTAGAACCATCAAAAGTTATGATTGCCATCTTTCGGGTCAGCATCAGGAAATTTACCAGCCGCAGATACCAAGCAGTCTAAGAGTTTTCTAAATAAACGCTGCATTACAAAAGTTTGACACTGCCTTTGGTCCATCATCAAGATCTCAAAGTGCAACAGGTTCATTTCGTGTTCGTCTGATGGTAACGTTTCTTGTGAAGAGGCAAAATAGTTAAAGGAAGCATATGGCTTAGTTACATTCCTCTTCGCCTCTGAACATCTTGTTCTCGCAATGATTTCCAAAATTCCCTTCCAGAATTTTTGCTTTGTAAAAGCCAAACAACTGTGCAAACATTTATGGAATGGAAAATAGCCAAAATATATCTATATAGCTAGTATGTATTAATTTGCTGTAAACATTGCATTCATTCTTCAGCTCTTCAAATGGTATGTGCTTGTGAGGGGAGGCAATAGGATTTCCCGAGCATGTATGAACAGTTTTTCATAATTAATACAATATTTGAATTCATAATCCTGTATGCTTTGAGTGCTCAAAAAACTCTTGAGGCATTTAATAAAGAATAGTCTTGCAAGACTTTGAGAGATACATAAAAGCTACATTTCTAAGAAATTTAGAGTACAGACAGTAACATGCACTTTCCCAGAGATTTTTTCTTCCAAATTCTTTTTACTGTGCAAAGACTTGATATGTGTTTAGTGAGTGGTTCCTTTAGAAGTAACCAGAAGTACAAACTGAGAAGTTCTCGCTCTAGTTAGATGAAAGTTCCACAACACACGTATCAGGCAAACCAACTCTTCAAAGCCTGACCCACTATCCCGATCTTATCCACACTGTAGAAACAGAAAATTGGATATAGATTGTACTTGAACTTTAAAAAAAAAAAAAAAAAGTTATTCTAAACATTTTGCACTACAAACTTTGTGGCTATATTTATTTAATTTGATTAGAGAATAGGATTGTGAGATAATTAAAATTTAAAGAGTTTCATTAAGCACTAAATCACAACAAATGAGAAACATCAACTCTGAATACTGTATTATTGTAGTGTTCCTAGTGGTGTTGAAGATACTAGATGCAGGTGTCTGTTTTTCCTCTCCTAAAAATGGTATAGTTAGAGGATGCTATATGCTTTTATGTAATAGTTTTCAGCTTTAACACATACTTATTTCTAATTATTACAGGGATTTCTGGAACTGCTAATGATGCGAGGTATTGACTGACAGCTTGTCTAACCGAGGGATTTACTTCAAAGTAAGAGGCCTTGCAATTGCTTTGCTCATTTGTTAGTAAGCACAACCTTGTAAGTATTCAGCTTTTACTTCAAAACAAGTAATTTTTTACATTTAGTCGGGGAGGAGGAATGTTTCTATGAAACAGGCTTTTACTATTATAACTGCGTATTTCAATTTTTGTGCCGTCTTATGACTCTAAATTTTATGAAATTTGTTTTGGAGGTGTTAATCTCTTCTCAGCCTAGTGTAGAATATCTAATGAAGAATGAGTCTTATTATAAAAGTCCAGTAACTTCTCTCTCACAATCCAGAGTTCACACCTTTTTAGGCAAGAACTGCTAATTGAAGCAGCCAACTCTGCAGCTGAAAGGACTGCAGCCAGATTAACCAACCGCTGTGCTAATGAGCAATTCAGCTGCAAGAACACTTTATCTAAAACAACTTCTCCTTCAACTATACCAAAAAGTAAGAATAGGATTGAGAGTACAAATGAGCATATAAGCAGTACTATTGATATGCTGCATTGAGAAGGATGCCTAATAGGAAACTTGACTCCATGCAACAGTCTCCAGGATTTACCAACCACACATGGAGGTTTACTGATGCTCTGAGAGCTTCTATCTCTCTTCCAAAGTGCATGTTCAAAACCATCTGAAAAATCTGCATGTTCTGTTTACTAAGTCATTACCTTGCCAAGTATTCAACACATTGGATATAGATAATGCTACGACCAAGCGTTGTATATCTGTTAGACATTCCTTCAAAAAATGCTGTATGTTTTGCAAAAAAGGGGTCTTCTACTGTCTTGAAATAGTTGACTGTCATTATTTCTACATGAGATGTAGCACAACAGGTAATAAATTTCACAGACTGGAAGGGACCTTTCTCTACTTTGCTCCAACAACTAGTTGAATATCGTAGAATATATAGATCTGTGCGAGATGTTGTGGGATAACCCAGAAAAATTCACCATGCAGAAAGGAATCTGACTGTTGAAAATAGCACACTAGGACAGGTAAGAATATAAATATTAGTAGTGCTAACGCTTTGCACCAGCTTAATGCTTTGTCTGACTAAATATTTCATTGAATATTTGGTTTGTAGGACAGCAAAAATTTTATGATGATGGTGTGCATACTTCTGGGAGATTACAGAGTAGGTAGTTGTGAACTAGACAGCCTAAGGCAGCTCAACAAGAACTCTGTGCTCTGCTCTGTGCCAAAAGCATGACAGCAAAGAGAACCTCTACAGAGGTTGGAAAAAAAAGAGTTTGGAGACTTTCAGAATGGACTGAACAGTCCTCAAATTGTTCCCAAGCAAACAGGACTCACCAGGGATGACCTGTAGTCCTGCCTTTACCTACTAGTCTGAGTATCCTGCAGTGTATGACAGCTCCAGACCTGTCCAAAGCTTGCTGGACTGCGGGGATATGTTCATTTATTTACAGATGTGATTTTTTTTTTTCTCCAGTAAGCTCTGTACACCTCTATCAATTCCAAGCAGAATGTTGGATGCCAAGTCACCACAGGGTATGTGTCAGCGTTTGTTAAACACGGTCTGCACACTCTTATTAATTTTACATTGCTGTGGTTTCACTATTGGGGAAATGCAAATGGCAGCACATGGCACTGCCCTGTGGGGAAACAAGGGAAACACTGCATACTTTAGTAATGCAGCATTTTTTCCTGCCTTCATAGACTTCTTTGCATTTTTTTTGCTGTGTGCACAATTTCAGTGCCACATCATACCTGCTTAAGGCACTCCTTCTCTATAGGCATGATTTTTTACACATGACTTATAAATATCTGAATTTTAAAAAAGAATGAAAGATGGGCTTTCATGGCAGGAGAATACTTTCAACAAAACCAAAAAACCTCTTAATATTTAAAAAACAACAGCAAAATTCTTCTTCCTTACATGTTAGTCCATGGATTTTGGGGGAAGAATCACACAGCATTTCATTTCCAAAGCTTGTGTACTTTCAGTTCAAAAGCCCTGTTATAGGGCTTGAGAAACAGTATTAGACTGGTACTGGATAAACCTCCTACTTGATTTGGAAAGATAAAAGGAGCCTTTATGTGGCTCCTTTTAATGTAATGTGGGAAGAAGCTGCAGCTGAGTTCTGTGGCAAAGTGATGTTCCCAGAGACTAAATGCAATCACGGCTGGTGAAGCACTAGGTTAATGTGATTGAGGGGGGAACATCGAGAGGGGAGGATGAGGTAAACTTGCTGCTCTGATGGAGCACATTTCTAGCAATATTAGTTTGTTACAGCCATCATCTGTCTCTGCATTTTTCTGCCCATTTCCACAGTCTCCACTTTACCAGCAAAATCCCTGAGCATGAAGGCTCCTTCCTTTGCAGAGTCCCTTGACCATAGAAGGTTGCCCTGAAAGATACCTGTGACAGTTTGACTTCCACTTGATCCCTCAGTCTCAAGACCAACAGCTTGGCACCATTTATTTAGAGCAAAATAGTACATAGTTGCTGCATCTTCCATCTGCAACAGTTCACATATGTTTTCTTGCCATAATGATGGAATGTAAGAAACTCATTATATGTAAAGATGACCATATCAGTACAGGGACAAGCAAAGAAACAAGTAATGTAGGAAGAAATCCCAGCCAAACTGATTCTGGGCTGATATGGCCTCTGTACTGTGGCTCCTCAAGCATCTGGATGTGTACTGAGACTCTGCCACACAACTTGGTAGGATACACCATCAAGCGGGCAGAGGCTCAGCAGGATCTGACCAAAGAAAAGCTACAAATTATAGATGATAACTCCTTCTTAGATTGCTTAAAGTGTGCTTTTATTCCACTATGAGCTCTGTCTATCGGAATTATTCTATCTTGCAGCAGAAGCCCTAATTTCTTGCCTTTCTCTTTTGCATTTTGCCCCCCATGAAGAACTTTTACCTCTACCACTTCACATCGGCTTCCACTGTGAACCTAATATTTTCCTTTTTCTAACTCACCAGTTTCTAGATATTAAGCGACACCCAGTCTCTTTGCCACAGTTTTCAGAGCATTTCATCTGTTTTGTGGGGTTTTTGAAATAACATTTTACTTTTCTTCTTGTAAGTTTTAAGCTTGTTATGTACAGTACACCTATCACTCTCAGATGAGAACAAAACTAGTTTAGACACACATGGTATGAAGAACAACACTTTTCACTTCACTGTAAAAAAAAACCACAGCAAGAGGCCAGAGAGTATCAATATTTTTTTCAGAACATGATGTGGGTGAGCAGAGAAGCTTAACTAAACAACTGCATTTCTATAGGCAGTCCTAACATAAAAAAGAAAAAAAAAAAGTCCCTAGACCAGGTGGTCAAACAGCATAAAGACTATGTGATTTATGACAGCTAAGAGAAGCAGTGCCATAGATGCTGCTTCTGGAACAGCTGAAAAGATAGCATATATTGTACTAACAGGAATAACAATCAAGTCGAATATATTTTATACATTTCCAACCCTCCAGGCAAAAATAACGCCCAGCATTGGATATATGGTTTTTGCCACAAACACACCATTGATGGATTTTGCCAGTCCACACCCCTTGTTAAAGAACTATGCTGAATAAAGAGAGAAGAAACCACATTCAGACATTCTCCTCTCTTCAGGGTAGGGAGATCACCAGTGCTCCCCAGGTATTCCTACTGGAGGATAGTCTTGGTACACTCATGATTTCCATACATTTTGCCCTAAAGAGCTGTCCTATACCTCTCTCTTTGCATTGGATCCAGGTGTTAGATCCCAAAGCTGTGAGAGATGATGAAGACAGCTTTCTGTTTCACTTTGCTGTTATAGAGGACAAAAGGGCACAGTTCCCTGGTTTGGATGCAGGAAGACAACTTCTGATTTCTGAATTCCATTGCACGTCCCTTGAGGATCTGTTCGAAGTTCATAGTACCTTAAGGATGCTTTGCATCTAAGTCTAGAGACAGTACAAGCTAACTATGTTGGTATCTGGTTAATAGAAAGGAGTACGTTCTGGATTTTGCTTATTGCTATAATGTACTTCTAATAGATTTGTATTGATTAAAAAAACACCCTAACTTTTGTACTGATTACTCAGCAACCAGTACTGTACTATGCATTATTTATACAGCACAAGATACATACTATGGAAAGAGCTGGAAAAGTGTGCATGTGTGTCAGTGGCCAATCTCTTCGGCGAAGTACCGTCTGAACTTGACTCACTGACACAGTCTACTGTCTGGATCCAGAAAACTTGTTTTTATGCAGAGCAAAGTGCATTCGTGGGAAGTTCAGAGAAGCAAAGAAGTTACAAAAAGCCTACAAGTTCCTGCTTTGTGGGAACTAAAATTGGACCATATCTCAGTTAATCTGCACTGTGAAACACATCTCCCACTAGGTCAGTAAGAACTGTGATTGCTTATGCTATGCCTCTCTGGACTAATAAATCCTGAAATAATTTCCGTTCAGTGGAACACTTTTAGTACTTTTCACATTAGCAGAGAAAAGAGTGTATTTAAATGCCTTCAGCAAAGGAGAGTCTTAAGTCTGCCCCCCCCGCCCCCACCCTGAGACTGAAGTGTGCATCAAAGTACATGGCACCACCAGCACCTCTAATAAGTGAAAAGAAAAGTCATGCTCTTGTCTTAAAGATGTAGGGATAAAAGCATGAGCACATACCTCTGGGTTCGACTACTGGACTACACATTTCCAGTCAGCTCTGATTAAAGCAATTATGCTCTAGGGAGGAGTAAAACATAACCCTGATTTCATTTACAACAGATTGTTCCCTAAGTAGCTTATTATTCAGCATACTGATTATTTCACCTCCCATTAGAAATGCACTGTTTTCCCTAAGCACTCTGTAGCCCATGGGTACCAGACACCATCAGCTGCAGTTAGGAATAATATTGGCACAGTTCAGACTAAGAAATGGGGGGGGAAAAAAGAAAAAAAAGATTAAAAAAAAAGAGCTGAACAGGCTACATTCTTTAGTATCTGAAGATTTTAGCTCATACTACACTTGCATTTTTTAAGAAAATAACAAGTTAGCCAGCTGGCAAGGCAACTCCTAGGAGAAGGGACACATTAACACACTTTTGCACAGATAACACAAGGTCACAGAGGAGTCCAGTCAGAGTCAGAAGAACCTGAAGCTGAATACTGTGACTGGAAAAGGTCTAGGACTAGCAGTCAAGGCATGCAACTAACTCTGACCCAGAATTAATTACATCAGCAGGATACATCTCCAAGGCAAAGGCCTTCGCAGGGAAGGATGTCAGAGAGGAAGGACTTGCACAGGGGTGGTGCACACTCAAAAACTTTTTTAACCCTTGGGGAAGGGGAAGAAATGCAGATTTAATTAAATAATAATTTTTTAAAAAAAAAAAAAGAAAATTTTACTACGGACTTGAGTGAGGTCAACATTTTATTTTAAATTTCTCTTTCCTGGGTATGTAGGTATTTCACCTTATGCCATAACTCCTGATGGGCCAGACTGTTAGTACATCTTTTTTTTTGTCTTTAATTCTTTAATTCTTTAAAAGCTAAAAAAAAAAATAAAAATAAAAAAAATAAACCAAGCAAAACCAAGAAAAATAAAAGCTTAAGAACACTTGCCTCTGATGTGCAGCCTCATCTACTTAGAATGGCTGTCAGAGCTCTTTTATATTTTTAATTGAAATGATGAAGTAGAAATTAGTTCCGGAATGACACTATAATGTTTCTTAAAACACCTCGTAAAAGGGTGCTCAGTTTTAATATTCCTCAGTTCTTCAACAAATCTAGACCTAGAATAATAAACATTAATAGCACAACAAGGCTTTAGATAAAGGTAAAAGATACTAAATTTAAAAAGAATAGAGGATATTATTCTCTTAATATAGCACAAAATTATCATGTCAAGCTTGCTATCATAAGATATGGAGCCCAGGATTTTCAGCCATTTCAAAAATAATAACACATAAAAATTTTAGTGTGTGAAAACTCTTTGTGCTATTTTTTCACAATTTTTCACTCTATTTTTGAAGACTTTTATAACAAACATATTGGGCTTGAATAGTCACCACTCCTTTAAACAGAATATTTCACTCATTGTCTATCTAAAATAGCTTTTTTTGAATTTTTAGTAAGCCTCCACTTAATAAATTACAAAAATCAAAGTCCATCATAAAATATCTCCCGAGATACAACCCTAACTTCATTAGAATTGCTGGGAACTTTTATCATGGGAGACAAAGCCATGACTCATTCCATTCAAATTTCCTTATGCATTCCAATAGCAGAATATCACAAGATTTCCTCAGATACTGACTTTGAGTTTGTAGTCTTTTAGAAATACATATATATTTTATAAATATCTGTATATTTATATACACACCATGAGTGGCAGAAACCAGGGTGACATGACCATAGAGGAAAACAACAAAATTAAAGCAGCATAGCAAAACCACGATTTTTGGGCCTGGAAACAGGTGCTGAGAACAATTTTTGAAACACTGTTTCTGAAACTGCTTGCCTTTTTCCTCTTAGAGATGCTATCGCCTACCCAGACAGTCAGTAGAAAGAGATGAACACCTACCTACCATGCTAGTGAACAGGTCAGTGTATTTATGACTCTTCTTCAGGTATTTAAACTATTGGATTGGATTGAGTTGCAAATTTCCCTTGGTCACATCAGCACTTTGGGGATTACGTGATTTATAGTCCCAAATTTTGAAGAGATTTTTCTATTGCAGGACTATATAAAATTGTTGAACATTTTAAATTATATATAGAGATATTAAAATTTAAGAATTCTTTAAAAAGGAAAGACACTGAAACTCATTTTACTTGTACAATAAACAATATAAAGCTTCTGTTCTGCCAGTTCCAGAATCTTAACTACCAAAGAAAAAAAAAAGTTTAAACATTTATTTGGATATTTTCAACTGCTTTCATACATATGCATAATGTAATTGGTTTCCTGCTAGCCTGATTGTAGTAATTTATCTTGTATACCATGAAAATAAAAATAGCTCCTGGGCAGTTTAAATTGTCTAGCAATGAAGATTATATGGGAGCAAAAGTCTATCATCCTCTAGTGCTGCAGAAATTAATCCTTAAATAAGGTTAGTATGTCTAAACATATTCAATCATCTAAAATTTTGCCACTAGAAATATTTCATCATTGTAAAAAGCAAGTGGCCAATGATCCATCCAAGAACCAAAAGGTGAAAGCATAAATTATTTGGACAGAAAGGCTTCTTGAAGAAACTGTATCATAATAACATTTCAATAGTAACAGCAATAATAATAATGATGATGTTTCTATAATAATATTGAATGTCTTTTTCTGTCACAAGTCAATGTTGAGCAGGTGTCATGCAGTAATTCTGATTTAACTTCTCTTTAGAGCAGCACTAGTTCCCACCACACTTCCTTCTGGAGTGGGAATTTGGGAATTTCCTAGCTATACTGTGAAGCTTCATAGCATTAGTCCACAAGGTGTAATGCGATTGTTTACAGCACTGTGAATATTTTTTAGTATTAACATGATGAAAGGTTCAAACTGAACTGACCACGTGGGTAACCCTATTGACATCAACAGAGAGATGCGAGCCAATACGCTTTTCCACAATTCCCCTGAATTTGGTGAGCTACAGCAAACTTCACTTGACTAGGGCCAACGCTGTCTGCAGAAGTGCAGATGAGGACAGACCACCCATTACAAAGACGCATCAAGACAGAGTACCGTGTTGGGTTTACCCACTACAAGTACTTATTTAGGCACTCAACATAGCAGCAAGTTTCTAACTTTCATGAAACTGTTAGAGCAGAAGTAAGGAAGACTACTGAGGATTTTGTCTCACATTAAAAGTGTTGTGTGTCTATTGACTCAGTTTAATAAGGATTCTGCCTTCTGACAGCTAAACAGTCAAGTTTTCAGCTGTCAGGGAATACCCTGAAAGCAGTGACTCACAGATAAGCTGGAGGCTTTCATAATCACTGGGTAAACTTACACAAAACATATGTTTGACAGGTGATTTCTCACCACTATGAATTTCACCAATTTCTGTGGGACGTCTGTCAGAAAAAAAACTTTGAAACACAAACACATTATTTTCTTGGTTTTTAGTTTCTTCTAGTACTCCAGCAGTGCTTTATGCTTTCAGCTGACCTTGTAAGGCTAAAACCAGTTGCTGCTGGTAGATGAAGATAGATAGATGGATAGATAGATAGACAGACAGACAGACAGTAATTTCTACCTTAAGATATGTACGTTTTTCATTCTTTTTTTCTTGGAGGAAAAAGGGACAGTTGCCATGAGAAAGTCTGAGGATTATTTGTGCAGGTTCAGTTTTATATGGGGTTTATCGTATTATCAAATTACGTGAGTAGAGAACTCACTGTTGTTTAATACATTCCAATTTGAGACATATGGAGATAGAGACAGAGTTACCCTGTCCTTCTAGAGAGCACTTCTTAATTGGTGATTAACTTCATTAAAATTTCCCAAACTTTGTGAAAGACACTCTTATCAGAACTGTGAATATTCTTGGTGCTTCTTGCTTTTTAAACATGGAGTGAGACACACGTATGTACGGGTGTATGGATGGATGTATATAGGGAAATGATATTTTAGATCAGTTTCATGTATTAGACCAGCTTCCTTGTAGTATCTCGTTCAATCTTGTCCTGTCTTCAGTCCCAACATGCAACTCAAATCTCCTTCCCAATCATTCACCATTTCTTAGCATAAATTGCAATTCCAACTAATATTTTACAATTTTTTCATGTCTTTTTTTCATTTTATGCCTTTTTTTTTGTGTTGGCACCTGTGCAAAGAATAATTTCTGTCACCCACTGCTATCATCCACCCCTTTTCCAATCAAGTTCATAGAAAAGCCTGTTGCTGCATGAGGCTTCTGTTAGTTTTAATCAGTGAAAAGTCCAGGTAAGAAAAGCACCGTACATCTACAGAATCCATAATAACTTTGCAGATTATTTGTCTGGGAGCGGGGAGAAGCAGTGATGCAATTCATGGACTGCAGTCACAGTGCCAGCATCCTCCCTTACCACTGGCTAGCAGAGCAGAATAAGGACAGGCTCCCCAGATACAGGGGATGCCAGTTTAGATCTATGCTCAGTCTAATCTCAAGCTTGTATTACTGACATAGCTCCTGTACTTACCAGAGAAAATCAGAGGTAAATGTGCTATAAGGAATTATAGTTCAGAGTCTCCCAATCCCTCCTCTGAGAATGATTCCACATTGTATAAAATACTTAGGTTTCCAATTAGAAAGATCAAGTGAACAAAAAAGTGGAATGGTGCTAAAGATGGGTGATTAGAGAACTTATGTGAGGGGCAGACAGCTAGGTTCTTATTGTAGTAACTTCTAAGCGTTTCACTCAAAGTGAATTGGCTTAAAATGACAAAATCATGCCTTAAAATATCTTTTAACTTGAAAGTTTTCAAGGAAAATGTGCATCAGGATTGAAATCACCCCAAACAGAATAGGGTATTGAACAAATCTTCCCATCTGAATGTCAGTCATTACAATACTGAATTAAACAGCAGTGACAGATACTATAGCCTTCTATAGCAGAGAGTGTTGCAAACTCTTCTCAGAGTTCATTTCAGCTGCTTTCCTTTCATTAAAGACTTGTGAAATAAAAATTTAACATTTTGTTTCAGGCTGAAACGAAAGAAGAGAATTGTGAGCAAATCTCTGTTTCGAACAGAATTCTTTCCCCCTAAACCCTTCAGCGGTGGCAGCAAGAGCCGGATACTGAAGCCTTTATGTCTTTCCCTTTGTGCAATCTAGGACAAGCTTTGTTGTTTTGCTGTCTCCTTCATTTAACTTGGATCACATTGTCAGAAATACATTTAACACTAGTGATATTCACCCGTTACCAGCAGATTTTAGTTCAACAGTTCACAAATAATTCCGCCAACACTCAGCAGGCACACATAAGAAAAATAATCATGATTCTCCTTCAGTCTGTATCCAGACAAAGACCTCACTGAACTTCTGCAGGACAAATACCTACTAGCGCTTGACTGCAGCACATTCCAATTTGATTTTTTCCCTATTCTCACAATTCTCTAAGGTAAGATGTCTCAATGATGACATCAAAACAGGCAGTATGAATGGAAGTTGGCACATCAGAGTAGATAACCTGGCACACAGCCATCCTTAATTCTGCTCACCTGAACCCTAAGCCCAGCTGAGCACCAGAAGTAGTTAATCTTCAAATAGAAACAGAATTATCTACTGTGAAAGTTACCAGTGATGCTATTAATGTAATTATCGTAGGTTTTTATACAAAGCTTGAGAGGACTCAATATAACCTGGGAAGAATATTTTCAGCGTATCAAACACTTAAATTCAGCTTCATGGCTTTAGCATCACAGTCCTCAGTTTACACCAAACAGTCTTTATCAAACAGAGTAATTAATCCAGCAGGAACAACACAATTTTAAATTAGCTATGGATAATGTATATCTAACAAGAATGGATGATGTCACCTATTTTTGTATAGAATGCATACCCCTAGGATGGGAGGGGGAATAGCCATCCTAAGCTTGGGTATAGAAGAAACCAATCTAAATCAGATACAGAGATTAATCTTCACCCTCTCAAAAAATGGGGGGGGGGGGGGAGTGGGGGGGGGAATGAAAAAGCAGCACCAAAATGCAGCAAGTATATTTTCTAGTAGTTTCATTGGACTTGGCTGGTCTGAAAGGTGTGCTTATTCATGGAGTAAATAACTTCCTTCAGAAACCACATAAATCTTATCTGTACATCCTTCACTGCTCTGGGAAAGAATAAATTTCAGACCTAGTCCTCGGGTCTTTGTGTATTATGTATTATACCTGAAGTATTCTTTCACTATCTCACTCTTAAAACTTTATTTTGGTCCTTTCAGTACAATCCCCTTCTGGTCACTCTAAAATCTTATTAGGTATTTTTTTATCTGCATTATGGAAAAATAACTGCTAAAAAATTAAAACCTTCTAAGACTTCTTACATTTATTTCCTTAGTTGAGGCTTATTGATTTTATCCCTTTCCTATTTTTAAACATCTAGAATAAATATAATTTGAAAAAGTCAAGCAAGTGAACTTGACATACATTAACTTACTACACTATTCTAATTACTCTCCAATTTCTAAATAATTTCCCAATTCTAACTTCAATTAGTGGTGGTGGGAGTGGGAATATATATTTTCTTCTAATTAAAATATAATTTTTGCCCAGGTAAAATTTTTGCACAGAACAGAACTCCTATCATCAAAAATCATAGAATCATAGAATCCTAGAATGGTTTGGGTTGGAAGGGACCTTAAAGATCATCTAGTTCCAACCCCCTGCCATGGGCAGGGACACCCTCCACTAGACCACGTTGCCCAAAGCCCCATCCAGCCTGGCCTTGAACACTGCCAGGGAGCCAGGGGCAGCCACAGCTTCTCTGGGCAACCTGTGCCAGGGCCTCGCCACCCTCACAGGGAAGAATTTCTTCCTAACATCTAATCTAAATCTCCCCTCCTTCAGCTTAAACCCATTACCCCTTGTCCTGTCACTACACTCCCTGACAAACAGTCCCTCTCCAGCTTTCCTGTAGCCCCTTTAGGTACTGGAAGGCCACAATTAGATCTCCTTGGAGCCTTCTCTTCTCCAGGCTGAATGACCTGAACTCTCTCAGCCTGTCCTCATAGGAGAGGTGCTCCAGCCCTCTGATCATCTTCATTGCCTCCTCTGGACTCACTCCAACAGCTCCATGTCTGTCTTGTACTGGGGACCCCAGAGCTGGACGCAGTACTGCAGGTGGGGTCTCACCAGAGCACAGTAGAGGGGCAGGATCACCTCCCTCGACCTGCTGGTCACGCTGCTGGACACGCAGCCCAGGACACGGTTGGCTTTCTGGGCTGCAAGTGCACACTGCCGGCTCATGTTGAGCTTCTCATCCTTCAGGGCTGCTCTCAATCCATTCCTCGCCCAGCCTGTAGTTGTGCTTGGGATTGTGCCGACTCACGTGCAGGACCTTGCACTTGGCCTTGTTGAATTTCATGCGATTCACACGGGGCCACCTCTCCAGCCTGTCAAGGTCCCTCTGGATGACATCCCTTCCCTCCAGCATGTCGACCACACCACACAGCTTGGTGTCGTCAGCAAACTTGCAGAGGGTGCACTCGATCCCACTGTCTACGTCACCAACAAAGATGTTAAACAGCGCCGGTCCCTACACCGATTGAGGGAAAAAGTCATTGACTACCTCAGCCTTCTCCATATCCCAGGTAACCAGGTCTCCTGTTTCATTGCAGAGAGGACCCGCATTTTCCCTAGTCTTCCTTTTATCACTGACATACCTATAGAAGCTTTTCTTGTTGCCCTTGATATCCTTGGCCAGAACTAATTCTGTCAAAGCTCTAGTTTTCCTAACCTGATCCCCAGCTGCTTGGACAGTTTCTCTGTATTCCTCCCAGGCTACCTGCCCTTGCTTCCACCCTCTGTAGGCTTCCTTTTTTTGTTTGACTTTGCCCAGGAGCTCCTTGTTCATCCATGAGGGCCTCTTGGTGTTTTTGCCTGACTTTCTCTTTGCTGGGATGCATTGCTCCTGAGCTTGGAGGAGGTGACCCTTGAACACTAGCCAGCTGTCTTGGGTCCCTCTTCCTTCCAGGGCTTTGTCCCATGGTATTCTACCAAGCAGGTCCCTGAAGAGGCCAAAGTCTGCTCTCCTGAAGTCCAGGGTAGTGAGCTTGCTGTGCACCCTCCTCACTGCCCTGAGGATCTTGAACTCCACCATTTCATGGTTACTGTAACCAAGGCTGCTGTGAGCTTTACATTCCCTACCAGCCTTTCCTTCTTGTTGAGAACAAGGTCCAGCATGGCACCTCTCCTCCTTGGCTCCTCTACCACTTGGAGAAGGAAGTTATCATCAGTACTTTCCAGGAACCTCCTGGATTGCTTATGGCCTGCTGTGTTGTCCCTCCAACAGATATCGGGATGGCTAAAGTCCCCCATGAGGACCAGGGCTTGTCAATGTGAGGCTGCTCCTATCTGCCTATAGAGGCCTCATCCGCTTAATCTTCCTGATCGAGTGGCCTATAGCAGACCCCCACTATAGTGTCCTCTGTCCCTGCACTGCCTTTAACCCTTACCCATAAGCTCTCAGTCGGCTCCTCATACATCCCCAGGCAGAGCTTCATGCACTCCAGCTGGTCATTGATGATGAAATAAATGAAATATACAGTTCTCTAAGGAAAACAAGTAACTAGTAGTCCCAGGTCATTTTGCAGCCAAAACTTTAAATTCCAAATTGCTGAATTGAGGAAAAAAATACTTCAGTGCTCATGGTTTTGTTTCTGATAGGCAGAATTTTCCAGAGAAAAGAAGCCTTCCTGATCAGCATTCAAATAGTTCAACAATATCTAGTTGACATTAACCAGTTGTGGTGGGTTGACCCTGGCTGGAGGCCAGGTGCCCACCAGAGCCGCTCTCTCACTCCCCTCATTCACTAAACAGGGGAGAAAAGGCATAACAAAATGCTTGTAGGTCGAGATAAGGACAGGGAGAGATCACTCACTAATTATCGTCACGGGAAAAACAGACCAAACTGAGAGAGGGAATTCATCTAATTTATTACTAGGCAAAACAGAGTAGAGGAATGAGAAATCAAATCAGCTCTTAAAACACTTCCCCCCAGCCCTCCCATCTTCCCGGGCTCAACTTCACTCCCGGCTTCAACCTTCCCCCCCTCAGCGGCACAGGGGGACGGTGAATGGGGGTTGGGGTCAGTTCATCTCACGGTGTTTCTGCCGCTTCTTCATCCTCAGGGGGAGGACTCCTCACACTCGGCCCCTGCTCCAGCCTGGGGGCCCTCCCACGGGAGACAGTCCTCCACCACCTTCTGCAGCCGGAGTCCTTCCCACGGGCTGCAGTTCTTCACCAACTGCTCCAGCGTGGGTCCCTCCCACGGGGTGCAGTCCTTCAGGAACAGACTGCTCCAGCGTGGGTCCCCCACGGGGTCACAAGTCCTGCCAGCAAACCTGCTCCGCCGTGGGCTCCTCTCTCCACGGGGCCACAGGGCCTGCAGGAACCTGCTCCAGCGTGGGCTTCCCACGGGGTCACAGCCTCCTTCAGGTGTCTCCACCTGCTCCGGCCTGGGGTCCTCCACGGGCTGCAGGGGAATCTCTGCTCCACCATGGACCTCCTTGGGCTGCAGGAGGACAGCCTGCCTCACCATGGTCTTCTCCAGGGGCTGCAGGGGAATCTCTGCTCCGGTGTCTGGAGTACCTCCTCCCCTCCTTCTGCACTGACCTGGGTGTCTGCAGAGTTTCTTACATCTTCTCACTCCTCTCTCCGGCTGCAAAAGCTCTGTTTTTTGTCCCATCTTAACTATGTTATCACAGAGGTGCTGATGGGCTCGGCCTTGGCCAGGGGCGGGTCCATCTTAGAGCCGGCTGACATTGGCTCTGTCAGACACAGGGGGAGCTTCTAGCAGCTTCTCACAGAAGCCACCGCTGTAGCCCCCCCTGCTACCAAAACCTTGCCATGCAAACCCAACACACCAGTATATAATTTTCCTCTGACATTTAGAAATAAAAATAATACATTTAATAATATATTATATATATAATGTGTATAATAAACTATTAAATTATTTTTAATAACATTTGTCTTGCAGGTTGGGATGGTGGAAGGTATGGCAAACCTTCATCTTACAAATCCTGGTGATTTGAGGAAATCAGATCATACTCTGCAATCTTCAGCAAAACCACAGGAAAACTGTCTACACACCCCTAAACTACCATCTTCTAGGAGAAAAAAAAACCCTTGCTATTTGGAAAAAAATTACACTTGTGTGTTTCTTCTACACTACAGTAGTTGATAGTAGACAGTTTTCTCTGGAAATAATCTATGCTAACAGACAAAGCATAAAACAGGCATAATTCTTTGGCAGGAAAAACAATGATCAGGCACAAAATCTGTTTTGTAATGCTTGCCTTGTAAAGTACTTATATATTTGTACTTAAAAAAAAAATACTCGAAGAAATAAAAAGCCATCACTTGTGGCACTTTATCTTCTTTCCATTTCCTGGTACCAGTAGTTTGCAGGTATTTATGTTCCATCTCTGTGGAACTTCATTGCAAGGCTAATGTAATACTCCACTAATAACTACATCCTGGAATTAAAGCTACAGCAGTCTTTCCATAAACCCTATCATACTGTCAAGTGATAAAGTATTACCTGTACAGAAAATACAGAAAATTACATTCCTTTCTGGATTTCTTCATTTTCTGCCCAACTCAAAGACATCATGGTGTGTAGCATAGTGACAAATGTCCTGACTACACATTTTACCTCCTACCTGAAATGGCCAGAGCATCCTTCCCACTTGCACCTGCAAAATACCTGATAATGTTATTTGAAAACCAGGGAACAATCCTGCTGTGTTTCCACCCAGGTGCACTCCAGATCAGCCTGATTAAAAGGGCATGCCCTTCAACAAGTAAATGCCACTACTCCCAGGATGAAGGAATCTGTTGAAATGCTAAATTTTGAAAAACATATCCAGGCAGTACAAATGCATCTCAGTGTTGTGATTTCAATGTAATTCTGTTTAAATATGTCTTTCTTAGACATGCAAGTGGAGGTTCTTGAAAGAGCATAATCTTTTAAAGATATTTATTTCTAAAAGTACAGTGAAGTATACATCTCTTGGGCAATAGACTTGATTTTAATGAAGTGTAAATCAGTTAAAAATTATACTGGATCATATTTCTGTAGATGGGCTATTCTCTAGCCTTAGGCAAAATATTACAAACTTCTGCTTCAATGTATGTACTGTATATCATCAGTCTACTGACATTATAGTTTTTACTGTATTTTTAAATGGCTCTGATTGGATGAATATTTTGTGATATTTAAAAACAGCGTATGCATACCTGGGGATTTTTTTCGAAGAATGATCACAGTTATGAGAACATACTTGATATACATATGCTTTCACTTTTTATAGGTAAGAACTGTTTACTATTAAATATTCAGGAACCATCTAGGACAGAATTGTTCAGATACCAGGCTGTGCAGTCCTCAGTAAAAATCTTCAGCTTTACCTTCATATGGCAGTTGTTTGGGCAGAGAAACACACATTGCGACACAACACACCAGGTTACTCATGGTGTGGACAGGACAACACACCTCTGTGAAACTGACTCAAGGCTTTCTATTTTCCACTTTCTTTCAATGCATCTAATGTTGTATTTAACATTTTGGTAATAAAGGCACAACAACTAAATCAGGGGTTCTTTATGAAGAAAAAGAACAAAGAAAAAAAATCCACAGCTTTCATAACACATATAAAAATAATTGAACATTGCAGTACTTGGATTCAACACAGAAAGACTATAGTCTGGGAGTTTTTCAGACAGAAGGTTTAGGGATTGTGCTGTACCTCTCTGATTCTCAAGTCTCTCAATCAGTGATCCAGACGTAGCCTGAGAAACACATGTTGGTAAGGAGGAGCCCAGAGGGGCTTGTGTTATGGTACGCTCAAACATCAGGGAAACGGCTATGGTGTAACAGAAGGGCTAATGGAAGAAACAGGTGACTGCATGTGTGCATGTATATTTATTTGTATGCATCCACAGGCAATGCTTTATTTACAATCCTTTTGCAGACAGAGATCTTTCTGCACCCACCCTCCATCCCTTTCTCATACATAAATCAAAATGAGAAATGTTTATTACTGCTTACTTTTTGCCAGGTAGGTAAAATGGGAATGTATCCAAATATGGATCTGGACATCATCTGGATCAATTTTACTAATGGTCTAACTAAAACTGCTGTTTGGAAGAACAGCAAATTAGGGAAGAGAAGGTTTGCAAATGCCTACCTGAAATGCCTACCTAAACTTTGTGAGCCATGCATAGTTCTACTACATAAATTTTAACTAGAAATAAATATGTAGAATACAAAGTTCCTGACAATTTATGTTTATTTTTCATTCCTTTCTTATTTCCATTCCAATCACTGCAAAACAACAGATACTGCAGCACTAAGCCATTTAACTAATATTTTGGGGAGCAGCATCACAACCTATTACATAAAGCATCACACCAAGGCTGTTATAAGGCCTATAAAGCACATAGCAAAGCACACAGGAACTTCACTGTTTCACAGTAGACCTGAGAAAGGACTGAAGGAAGAGACAGCCTTTATTCAGATTTTACATTGTCAGTCTCTTCACCATGCACTAGCACACACAGAAATCATGTAGTCCTTGATTAAAGAACATAACGCAGAAGAAATACACAGAAGAAATCCTGTTCTACTCCAGAAAAAAAAATACACTTAGGAATACATCTAAATCTCAGCCATTTCTTTTTCATGTACACATTGTATACGAACCATGATATGTCAGTAAATGCCCTGACAGTTGCTTAAATGCAATACATGGCTTTGTTTAAGAACCTTCATGTTAAACCTTCAGACATGTCTATGGGTTTTGACCTGAGCTATACAAGACTCCTGTTCTAAAAAACCCCTAATAACAGATGTTCTCTTGACAAGGTCATATGACTCAAACTTTTATACAAAAGTACCAAATTTCCAGTAAAGCCTCCTGATAGATGTACGATGAAGGCTTATATTTAGTTCTCTATTCTTAATGTGTCATGCCCCCATTCTCCATTATTTTCAAACAACATATGGCATATTGCTAAACAGAGGGCTGAGAGGGAAGACTTATTTTATGGCACTCAGTCACAGAGCTGCAATAAAAAACAGCCAGTGGTACACAAGCACATCTTCCCATTTGGGGTTCAGCCTTGCAGGGCTGATAAGACAGTTTAACAAATGATGGTCTATCAGCAAGAGACAATACAAGAGACAATTCTCAGGTACCTTGCAAATACACAGGTACCTTATCCAGTCCTTCACCTAAGCCAGTCAAAAGAGTCTAACAAACTGCCTAAGAAAATAGTTACTATTTGTTTCTGAAGTCACTTGATCACACAAGTCTCTGCTTAGATATAAATACCTACTAATGCACTATACAACTAAGACGTCTGTGCCAGATTTACCAAAATAATCATTATTATTGTGGTAATTAATTATAATCCAGGTACATCCCCACAAATTCACAAGCTGAGGGAAAAAAAAGAAAAAAGAAAAAAGGCAAAAAATGGAAAAGAGAAAAGGAAAAAGGGAAAGGGGGAAAGAGAAATGGGAAAAAAAGAAAAAAGAAAAATGAAAAAAAAGGAAGAAAAAGAAAAGAAAAAAGAAAAAGAAAGGAAAAAACCCTGCCCCTAAGAGAAAAGGCAGTTTTTAAACACTTAAGTAGTTTTGCCATAAACATGTTAAGTTCTTACGTCTTAAAACTATATCTAGTTATTATAAAGTGTAACTTACTAACACTAGGATTTATGGGAAATACTTTAGAATTAAGAGTTCATTCTGGATGTTTCAATTTCTGGATGACTCTAATGAGATAAGCCTTTTTAAAAGCCTTGCAGTATAAGCGTGACTGCTCAGGATTTTCTGAAAATCCAGCTTCAGAATTGCAACTCTTTCCTCTCTTTAAAAATCACTACTAAGAGCACTGCATTTGCTTTACTTAAAATGTTACTTTTCCAATACAGCAGAAGCTGAGTAAAATATATTTATCAAAACTGGTAGCTATCTGGTTTAAAAAACCCTACTGATTAATGTTACTATGATGTATTGATTTTTTCCTCAGTGGTTAGTAAGGGCACGTAGAGCAGCAGGAGCTTTGGCTTATGGTTGTAAAAGAGAGAAAAATATTCTAACTGGGTAAACAAAATACAGACTTCTACACTGTCAAAGTATTATTTCCATTTAACGTCACTGCTCACTAACATATAACCCCAGCAAATTAAGACAAACTGCATATCTCTCCAACAGAAGCATCTTCAAAGTTAACAAATGTAGGGCGGGGGGGGGGGGGGGGGGCAAAAAAAAAAAAGGCTTTGAATAAGCTTTTAGATAAGTAAAAGGCTGAAAGTAGATAATGTTATATTCTTAAAAATAGAAGTATCATGAGGTATCTGCTCAGCACATAGCACTGGTACGAGAGTCTTAGTGAATGCTTTTGTGAGCTTCTGTGTTACAAATATTGAAAGTGTTTAACATGCATTTTGAAAAGGTTTTAATAAGAAATCATGCCTCTTGCTGTATACCCCCAAAATACCCAATTTTTTCAGATGAGTTTTAGATAAGCCCAGAAAGAACAGAAATTCAGGGACAATGCTAAACTTACAGCTTAAACCACTACTGCATTTAGTGCCCAAGCCACACCAAATTCCCAGTGTAGGCACTTCAGTGTCTCATCACAGAATCATAGAATGGACCTCAAAGATCATCTAGTTCCATCCCCCTGCCATGGGCAGGGACATCCTCCACTAGACCAGGCTGCTCCAAGGCCCACCCAGCCTGGCCTTGAACACTGCCAGGGAGCCAGGGGCAGCCACAGCTTCTCTGGGCAACCTGTGCCAGGGCCTCACCACTCTCTTTGTAAAAAAGTTCTTCTTATGTCCAATCTAAATCTCCCCTCCTCCAGCTTAAGGCCATTCCCCCTTGTCCTGTCACTCCTTGTCCTTGTAAACAGTCCCTCTCCAGATGTCCTGTAGGCCCCTTTAGGTACTGCAAGGCTGCTCTAAGGTCTCCCTGGAGCCTTCTCTTCTCCAGGCTGAACAGCCCCAACTCTCTCAGCCTGTCTCCATAGCAGAGGTGCTCCAGCCCTCTGATCAGCTTCGTGGCCTCCTCTGGACTCGCTCCAACAGCTCCATGTCTGTCTTGTACTGGGGACCCAGAGCTGGATGCAGTACTGCACGTGGGGTCTCACCAGAGCGGGGTAGAGGGGCAGGATCACCTCCCTCGACCTGCTGGTCACGCTGCTGGACACGCAGCCCAGGACACGGTTGGCTTTCTGGGCTGCAAGCGCACATTCCTGGCTCATGCTGAGCCCCGAAGTCCTTCTCGTTAGGGTCGCTCTCAATCCATTTTCTGCCCAGCCTGTAATTGTCTTTTTTGAATACGCTTATCTGTGACCTAACTGGAAGCATCTGAAAGTGCCTACGTTTTCCAAATATATTTCCCATGTAAGTTTAAAGTTCTGCTTCTGGTTGTGTTCAGAAACTCCACAGTTTCAGCACAAGCACTTCAGTAAGTGTTATACACAAGCCTGTCTTCATCCACATACATCATCTGAGGGCTCAAATCAGTTGACTAATCTTGACAGATACTTAAAGCATGCAGAAAACAGCCAGAGGTAGACCTTTCCCTTTTAATTCAGTAGTGTAGTCTCTAGGCCAGCTCCAGAAGATCCAGGTTCTCTTCTACCTCAAGCAATTTACAGCTACATACTCCCAGTAGTGCCAGCCATCAGCCGATAGCACATTCTTGCCCTGAGATGCTGGAAAAAGTTGAAATATGGCTCCATCAGAAGAAAGAGAACTAGGACACACTTTTCCAGTGGGCAGCTGGGGCAGCTGCTTCATCAGCCTCAGCTGTTGGGAATCTAATGCTTAGGAACCAAGTTGTTCTATGCATTTCACAGACAGCTCCATCAGTTAAATCTAAGCCATTAATTCTGTCGTGGCTGCTGTGTGATGCCCACCCTATGTGCTTTTGTGAATTTAGTCATCACTGCGCCAGTTCACAATGAAGCTTTTGTAATTCAGCAGGTACCACCTATTAAAATCATCCGGCAGGTAAATATGTTAA
Organism: Grus americana; assembly: GCF_028858705.1. Classification (NCBI taxonomy): domain Eukaryota; kingdom Metazoa; phylum Chordata; class Aves; order Gruiformes; family Gruidae; genus Grus; species Grus americana. The sequence goes on from NC_072891.1 coordinate 82,432,605, forward strand.
GCCTCTAAGTGAAAGCTTTCAGTAGCACATGTATTCTTTCATTTTAGTTTACCCTTTCTGTTTTCCTCATTTGTCATTTTTATCTTAGTTTTCCTTCTAACTGTCTCCTCCACTCATTTATTCACTGAATGGCTCATCTTCCATCATTCATCTTCCTTTTCAACCTTCCTTTCAAAACTCTCCTTTTACCTCCTTTTTCAAGACTACTATAACTGAAATAGAAAATGACAGAACATTTACACATTGTTTCTGCACTCTCTTAGAAAATGTATGAATTTCTGACTGCCCAGGAAAACAAATGGAAACGATGATGAACTTATGATTACAAAAGAAAAAGTTCTATAAGGCTAAACAGCAGTGAAATATTCAGCATTTCTAGCCTTTTTTTTTTTTAAAAAAAGACTGCACTTATGCTCTTTCTGATCAATTCTTTTGATAGAACACCAGCATGTTTAGACTGATCCTGGTCAAACAAAAATATGAGGAGAAAAAAGCATGTCTGAATAAAGATTCAATAGCTAAATACTGGGGAATAAAAGACAAATATAAAAGCTCAAATTCAGTGTGAAGGGTAACTAGTAGAAAGGATATTACAGCAATTGAGAGACCCTGGACATTTCTTAGGGAGTAATTTAATAAATCCTGTAAATTGCAAAAGGTACTTCGTAGAATGTTACGAAGCCCCACAGAGAATCTTCCAAGAATTCATAATGCAGAAATAATATGCATTAACCAAGATGAAGATTTAAAGAGCTGTGGATAAGAAAAGAACCTTAGTGCCCAAAAGCAAGTATAACATTCACTATCAAACTAATTAAAGGCCTGTGTCTTTGGTACCTTATTGTAGTGCCCTATGTAGTGGTAACATCTTGCTCCTTAGGAGGTCAGATACCACAGAAGATGCTGCACTCCTGCAAGTTTCCTGACTTTGGTATGGCAGGAAGAAACTAACCTAAGCCAAAGACAATTTGCTAACAGGACTCAGTAAGGATATTTTAGTAATATCCTTCTGAAATCCAGAAGGAAAAAAAAAAAGGGGGGGGAGGGGGGAATGACTGTTTAAATGAAAGATAAAGTTCAATATCAGCAAATGACAGGCAGGTGAGTTGGATAAAATTAATAGCATGTGACTGAATTCCCATCTAAGCAGCCATCTCCTTTTTGTTTAAGTCTGATATTGCTAATAATAAAATAAGCATTGCTGCCTTTCTTCAATTATTAAATTTTGTTTATGGGGCACTAGCACTGGCAAAAAATCTTATCTCTGAAAGAAAAGAATCTAGGTAGACAGAAAACACTCAGGAAAAATTTAGATAGGTTAGATTATGGCAATAATTCATAATAAATATATCTCCCTCTCATCCTTAGGAAGAATAAGTTAGATTTATGCAAATATTAACAACATACAATATTTATATGAGTGTACATATGCATGTATACATTGTAATAATAAATATATATATAAAACTGTACATAATATGTCTATGTTTCAGTGAAGAAAAAATTACTGCTCAGATGAGTGAAAAACAGAAGTCATAACATTATAGATTTCTTGTAGATGTACATGGATTTACCTGAGGTGTGCAGATATTTAGAAAAAATGAAACTCCATCTCATTCACAGTTGTTCTTCCTTTTTCCAGCCAAAGAAACCCCTTACATTTTGCTTCTGTATTTTATATCTAAAAAGTAGTTGCAAAAATAATTACAGAGCACTTGAGTTTATAGGGAATTTGCATTTGGTATCCAATAGCAAAATTTGGCACTCCCTAAGAACTGGATTTCATAAGTACTAAAATTTGCTAATCACAGTGTATATATATTCACCATGTGCATTGGTAGCAACAAGTCCTGGGCGATCACCCCCTGTCCTCTCCTCACCCACAGAGCAAGGCCACCTGAACACAATGGTAAAAGCAGCCAGCAAACTTGGTACTATGGCTTGACTTTTCTCTGAAAGTCTTATTTGTACTGTAGTAAAGAAAAAAAGCCAAGAATCATTAGAGTCAATCTGAAAATGCATATGAGGAATAAAGGAAGGCACCTTCTCACACATTATCCTTCCTATCCATTACTTCATATTAAACATGATTACTATATGGGCCTGGGTTTCCATTAAATTTTATTAAAGCTCTCTCAAACGCAGTAAGACTATGGAAAATGCAATCTTCACTCCAAAATTAGCAGGCTTTCGATTTGTGTAACTGAGTGATAAAACATAATGCATGATTTACTGATATTCTCATTTAAAAAAATCAGCTCAGATTTAGACATTATTGATTAGACAAAGCTTCGGCATCTAAAAAGATGTCCAAGAACCAATCACCTCCTCACATGGGTTAGCAGTAAAATATAATACACGACTACAGACCTTTCCCTGAAAATGCATACAAATCCTTATATTTTCTCCTTAGACATCCCAATTTTCAGTTTCTGAGAAAATATATCTTACAGAGGCTCAGGGAGGTTTCAGAAGAAGACTAAGCAGCTGAATGAGGAGCAAAGAACTCCATGAAGATACAGGATTATCTTTAAGTATTTGCTTGCTCGCATAAGAAGGAGCAGAGACTAAACAACGGATATGATGGATTACTACTTGAAGTCTGAACTACCACTTGCTTTTACACATCTCAAACTCATTGTAGAACTAGATGCACCAAACAGCCAGCTATGCATTCAATAGATATCCATTAGGAAGTTTTCCTGGACAGGCAAAAATGGCAGAAGCCCTCTTTTGAACTGATCTTGATCACATTTCTTCTGTCAGTATTTTTAAGTTATTAGCTGTCCCTGAATATATTAGCTTAGTTCCAGAGATTAAGAAATATTCAGTAGACATATGTTTTGCCCCTAGCGTGGATTAGCATCATATATTTCCTATCTGTCGTAGAAGCAATTTGATATCATCCTCTCATTAACAGTACAGTGTGGAGCTATGAAATTGTGTGCAATGAAAAATGATGCTCTTATACTTTGAGGGAAGGCTCAGTCCTCCAAAATGCTGAGATGTTCTCAGAAACGCAGAACCTGGGCATAAAAACATTCAGCACCTTCCAATAAGAAGCTGTAATACCCTTCAAAATTTGCCACCAAGCTTCATGTCTTTCAAAGCTTTCACACTTCAAAAGCGATTGTCTGCCTTACTGGTAGACATGGTTTTCTACAAATCAATAAAATATTCAACTGCAGGTCCACTTGCAAAGATACAGATCGTTTTAGAGGCAGTGACTTTTATGAGTGTTTCCTAGTGTGGACAATGGGTTCTCAAAAAACATTTCACAGATGATAGAAAAAGGCCAAGCAAAATATAAAGAAAAGTTATTATATGAGTTAGAGGTACTATGAGCCATTTGGAAAGTCTATGAAGCAGCAGTCAGTGACCAAGAATAATGTTGCTGGGAAAGTCTGTATAGAGGAAGGTTAAAAAAGAAACAAACAAACAAACAAAAAAAAAAAAACCCAACAACATTTTAGTACTCATTCTTAGTGACTCTCATATGCATTTATCTTGGCTCACATTCTCCACAAAACACTGGAGGTGCTACAATTTAAGTTCAAGGATATATTTGTCACTAAATATGCAAGGCTGGTACTATCAACATTTGATCTGACAGTATGATTTCTCTAGAAACTGCGGAAACAATCTCATCCTGTTCCAAACCTGAAGAAATCTGAATCTGAATCAGTTCCCACACAAGAGCAGCTAAACAGGTCAGAACTGAGGCAAGTAAAACCCACTTGCGCACCTTCTCTCTACTTGGCTCAGACCTCCTCAGGATCGAGTGCAATAGCAAAGCACTCACCAAGCACTTTAAGTGGTTTTTCATAAAACATTATTTGGTTCAATTTGGGCTTCAGCATCTTATGGCAGCTTAAACAGATCCAACATGGTTCTAGTAAGGGAGAAGTCGAAGATAAGCCTAAAGCACAGTTATCCCTACAGAAGCTACCAAAATCTGAGCAAAAGTATGACATTCCCACAGCATAAGGAGAAAGTACAGTGGAATGGTATGGATTCTGGAAGAATACAAATAACAACCTTCTGTTGCAAAAATTAATACAAAACCAAGGGGGGTGGGGGCTGGAAGTAGCATATGAACACGTGAAAAAAACCACTTGTCTGATGATGAAGACAAGCTGCCTCTTTTTCCCATAACAATCTTGTGTTCCCTTGCTCAAGGAAAGGATTTTTTAGTTTGAATAAAGAACTGAACATTTTCATTTTCTCAGTCCCAAGTTATTAGCTGCCATCATTGTGATGAAGTTGCTGTCACTACTGTGGCCTCCCTTACTAAATAGTGAAGTGAAATCCTATTTCAGTAACATAAAAACTTGCTTGAAAGGCATGGTGCTTAATCAGGGGTATATTTATCACAGGAGAAACTTAAATGCTGTGCACTCTTTGATCTAAGCATTGTCATTCATTTTGACTTTTTCTTCAAAAAACAAACCAAAAAAACCCACAGCTCAAAGGAATACTCATCACAGGTGATCTGAAAGTGATGTTTCTGAATTATGTACATCTGTTTTTTTCTTGCTGATTCTACTCTTTAATAACCATTACTTTGTACACTGAACAAATACACTGTCCATCACAAAAAAAAACCCCAAAACTAAAACACACACATACACCCAACAAAACTAACGTGATTTTATGATAGATTAAGTGCTATACTTCTTTCAAATCATGACTTGTTAAAGCAGTAACCATCTGAATTGGTGATTAAAAGGAAATTATGAAAATTACCCCATGATACTCAGATGATTTGACCTCAGGACTTTGAAATAGTATTTTAGGGTTCAGATTTTGTACACAAGAAAACCACAAAATGTGTGTATTTTAACAGTCCGTTTTCAATTCCTTTTGCTGCACGGAAAGACATTTGTTCTGTCAAAAAAAATGGGAATTTAACCACACACCCCTCAAGAAAACTGCAGAAAGGCTAGGAAATTACCTTTCACAAGTTTCAGAGCTTCAGATTAAAAACTACCATATGCCAGCTACAGGAAACATCTCTGTTTTCACCTTCCATAAGAACAACTTAAGCTTGATCTCTCCTGCCATCATCAGGCAAACCTACACGAGGAATAGCATGCAATGCTACAATGAAATGAATTACTTCACTCTCTCAGCTTAGGTTATTTTGCTTACACCAGGAAAAAATAAAACAATGCAAGGTAAAATTAAAAGTCAAAGACAAGTAACTGTCAAACTGTATGCACTTCTCAACATCAGTTCATTATGAGGTCAGCTAATTAGCAATGTTTCATGAAGACATCAATAGTTTTAGCCTGATCTCTTTGCAGGGTTTTTTTTGCCAATTTGGCTAGCTGTTTGAAAATATAACTGGCTAAACAGAATTTCAGCTAAGATATATGCTTTAATTATAGGAACTTCAAACAAGTTGCCAACTTGGCTCATAGGACAAAAATCTTTTCCAAATTGAATTAGAATATTATGCCATCGCCTCATTAGTACTACAGTTAAAATGCATCACTTGGGTCAAAAGAAGCAAACGTATTGAAAGACTTTCACAAAAAAAGAAAGAAAAACATTTTAATTAATGTAATGAATATCTCAAGAGTTCTAGCAAATTGTCTGATACACAAAGGTGGTAAGTAGCAAAATATTGGCAAGAGAATAATCCTAGGAGCAATTTTTTTCTTTGCTTTTACTGATTCATTCTTTTTCTTTTTTTTTTTTTTTTCCTAACAGTAGGTAAGCTGCTCATTTTAAGTAGTCTTCAGGGGAGAAAAAACTACTTTCCTTCCATATTTCCTTATTTCTGATTATGATTTTCAGAATTGCCTCCTGATTCTGAATGCCTACATTTTTTAAATGTCTACTTTGAAAGGTATTAAGGGAACAAGCGTTTCAGATCTGATAAAACAATTATGTTTGGGTATCCAAGAAACATAAAGGCACAAAATCATCAGCTTTCATACTGTGTGCCTAAAATTACTTAAATTGATTCAACTTACTCCCAAATGACTAATGATCTACAGAAAGCATTTTGAAATTTTGAGAAAAGTTCTGAAGAAATAAAAGCAGAAGTCTAAAACATATAGAACAAAAAAAAAAAATCAGCAAGGTTTCAAAGAGTTATTTCTGTTCACCTGAGGCAGACTTTGCAGTCAATCTCAGGAACACTGATGCATCAGTGGTTCAAACTCTGATATTTCCTACAAGCTAATGTACAGAAGTACCATTTTCTAAAGTGTAATTGCATAAAGCATTTCTAAAAGAGTAATAGAAGACTTTCAGGTTATCCATCAAAGGAAATCTAGTGAGAAATAAAATGTACTTGGTTGAAAATGAGGAGATTCTGTCACATTAGGCACCACTGCCCTCTTCAGTCAGGCAGACATCAATTTCATATACTTTGTCTAGAGAACTTTGCCTGATGATTTGACACCAAAATACTGACAAAGGCAACCTTCATTTCTACTTTAGGAAGCGTTTTTTCTCATAACAGCAGGATGTGATGTGGCATTTCATTCATATACCAAAAATAAATATTTTGCTGTAAAGTCATTTGCTGATTTGACACATGGTTTAGATGCATGTACACCATGAAGACAACATAGAGTCCTTTACATACTTAACATTTCCTCTCATTCGTATATGTATTTGAGAAACATGCTACTTCTACGTTGAAAGACTGCATCGCAAAAAACCCAAGGCACTCATGGTTTTCATTCACTTCATACCTGATAGGGCTACTAAGAATCATATACTTTAAAAGCAAGACTTCAATAAACTTGTAATAAATGGTTAATGAAGATAAAATCTTATCCATATAAAGTATTTTTTTTTTAAAAGTCAGCACATCTTTCATGATATTACCTAGCTACTATGCAACAATGCATGACTAACACTGGGAAATTTTTTTTAAGGTGAAAATATATACTTTGCAAGAAAAATTGTACATCTGAGATTTGAGAGTTTCCAGGTACACCAGGGTGAAAAGGCAGCACTGAAAATCCAAACAGTCCAAATAGAGGTCTGGATGTCAGGACAGTCCTAATTCAGTCCTTGTTTTTCTTACTGACATCACTCAAGAATCAAATCTTGATTTAAGATACAGCAAATCTTTCAACACATGGCAGCATGACAGTAAACACTAGGTAAAACTTTCCTTTTTTCCCCAACAGTAAGAAAAGCCATTTTACCTCTCTGAGCTTCATTTTTTTTTTTAATCAAATGGGAATATGCTGTATTAATTAGCATCATTTCATTATTCATTTTTCATCTTTCCACTTTCAGAGATGGAGAAAATGCAGATATTATCTGGAAGTATGTCATACTAAGAAGGGACTTCTACCTAAGATTCCGAGTAACCCTGAAACAAATCATTAGAGCAAAAATAAAACTGCACAGCAGCTTATCTCCAAGAGGCAGCAGAACACAAAATCCAACAAAACACTCCCTTTCATGCAGATCTAATTCCCCAACATCTCCTTCTGCAGTAAGCTATCCAGATAGACACATCATAGTGCTTGGCACAAAAGTTAATGGGCTCCAGCTATATCAGATCCTATTTCAGAGGTATAGGAATTATAGAAGGAGTACATTTAACTGCACCAGGCTTTAGAAAGCACAGTATTAACCCTTGTACACTTTAAGTTGCATGTGGGAGAACAAAGGCTTCAAATCAGCTCATGACAGTCCATTATAGGAAGTTATAACCTCTACTGGCAAACTTTGGAAAGTTCTTGTGCTTTCCTTCCAAAAAATGCAACCACATTTTCACTAGCCTCGGATGGCTTCTCTGATTTGCAGATAAAGGTCCAGCAACATTAAAGCTGTCCAGCTGTCCTCATTCTAAAGCAGATTTTTCTTAATTCAATTACTTATCTTAAAAAGTTGGCTTGGACCTAGAAGCAATAGAGGGGTATTTTGTGTTGCGTTAACTGCAAATGATACTAATTTCCTTGCAGCAAATTACAAGCTCAGGTACCTCAGGAGCTCAGTACAATGACTGCTCAGACAAGTTCAGCCAAGCCAGCTCAGATCCAGCAGCACAAGCTCTTACTCCAGTCCTGCAGGATGCAGCTACCCCTACAGGAAGTCCTCCAGGTACCTTCCAGCTCTGGTAAGGCTTTTAGCTTTTGTGCAACACTGGATGAACACAGCAAACCCAAGCTGACTGACCTTACATACATGTGTGCCACGGTGCTCTCAAGCTAAAAAATTCATTCAAACCGTAGGGGAAACAATGCACAGATGCATTGGCTGGTTCCAGAATTACAGATACAGTATTATTTGTAGTATCTAGGATACTACTAAGGCAGTTTAAGTGTGAATGCCAATGCAGGGAACTGGTGACCATTCCTTAAGCTTTTCCACTTGTAGTCAGATGCACCAGAAGTTCAGTTACAGTCTGGTGCAAACGATGAAAACACAAGTAGACTTGAACCTTTAACTCTTTTAGTCCTGCGTACCTCTTTTTTTCAGTATGGCATCTGTTTGGCAGCTTTCTTTTATATGCTTACTTCACTAAGATGCACTGCAGACACATTTTTTTCCATCTGTCAGGAATGTTAGGCAACAAGCAAGTAGTTAATTAATCTAAGATAATCCCTATGTGAGAGAAATACTTTTTCTTTTGGTTTCATCACAGCTGCATCTGTATTTAATAGATTTTAAAACTGCATCTCTGTCTAGTTCATTTATCTCCCTTTCTCCCCTTCTTCTTTCCAATGACTTGTTCCACAGTTCTGAATATTCACTGAACGCATTTCTCTCTCTAACTCGTACCATTTTTTATATGTAAAATATGGGTAAGACAAGGAAAAAGATCAATTAGGATATGATTCCAAGAAAGCCAACACAGCATTGACACAAGATGGTAAAAAAGAAAATGTTATTCTTTAATGGTTCAACTGAATATCCATTTTTTATTTCTATGACAGAAGAAAGTAACAGTTTCAGGAAATAAGGCACATCTAACCTATGGATCCAGAGTTATCATTTTTAATTGTAAAAAGATGTTATGTACATATGCACTCCCTTGCACATATCCCTCTACCAGGATATGTGCATATATTCCCTCTACCAGGGGACCCTAAACCTATCTATTTTGGGTACTTTAGGCTGTAAAGTTTAGATGGGCTTTTGCATGATACAAATAGCTTTGTTAAAAAAAAAAAAAAAAAGAAAGAAAAAAAAGCCTACAATGAAAATTGAAAAAAAATTGAAACAAGACTACATGTACCCTTTTGGTCTTTGTGGTCCATCACCTTATACCCACCAGTAAAAATACTGAATAAATATATTTCCAGAAAAACTTTCCAAACGACTTCACAACCCTGAAACTATACATAATCTGAAGCTTCAGAATTCTGTAATTCATCTTAAAAAAAAGAACATGAGAAAAGCATTTTGGCCATTATTCTGTCTCTAACAATATTTTAGAAACCAGCAATAAAGTCAGAACTGCTTCAAGTCATTCACTGAGAATTTGAAAGAGGGCTAAGTGAATTGTGTTCTGAATCATCACGTTTTACCTAGATCAATAAAGTTGATCTAGTTTGAATTTCAAACAGTAGCTTACCTGTAGTTTAGTTTCCTCTTGTTCAATGAAACTAAATGCAAAGAAGATATTGCTCATATTTACTTGACAATGCACAGGGCTACATAAGACCACAGTAAATGACTTACAGGGTCAGACCAATGGATAATCCAGCACCTAATTCTTATGTCTTCAGCAGCAGTAAAAGGAGATGTCATTTAGGGAGCCAGCACAAGCCTAAGTCACAATCTGCAGTCACTCCCCTGCAGAAATCCACTCCACTCCACAGACATCCATAGTCCTTGTACTAGAAAAATTATTTGCCCTCATTCTTGAGGCTGCAAATTCAATTTTATAGCAGTCTATTTCTCTTACTGCTGTGACTGAGGAAGCATCCCTCTCCATAGCATTATTGCCAGCGTATGTGACTGCATCTTGCATTTGCATCCATATTTGCTTCTCTATCATTTCTTCCATACAAGTTGGCACAGCCAATCTCCAACATGACTTCCCATCTCTCCTCCACAACTGCTGGGATTGCCTAATAGCTACAGAGCTCTCTTCCTGAACAGCACAGGAGGAGCTTGGTGGAGAGCAAGGCAGACAACACAAGCAGCAAGGCCAGGGCTAGCAGGGAGGGTGCTTGGTCTCCATGGTCTAAGCATCAGCAGACTGTCGCAGAAGCTGACCTGTGGACCAGAAAGAATCCACAGCTACTTCCCACTTGTCACTCTCACCTGTTGTCATGAGTTTGCCATCCCTCTCAGACTGGAACTACACACCAACATTGTCTTCATTTGTTCCTAAAGCCAGTCTTGCTAAAATTAGCAGGAAAGAGAAGGCAAGGACCTATTAAAAGTTTTCACTGTTTGCAAATTGCCTTAGTAGTAGACATTTTGTCATTGCTAAGTACAATTACAAAACTCTTGTGTTTTTAACAAACCAATTTGATTTTAGCTTCAGACCAGATTTTCAAAGCGGTTAGGTGCATGAATGATTCAAATGTGTGCCTAAGAGGATTATCAGACATATCTAGATAGAGTTCGAAATTAGCAGGATAAAAGAATTAGATCCTTTCTTCAAAGCCTATTCTCATCCTTTATCTCAGAAATATCTTTTTGGCCTATCTTTATCATTCAGTACTATAGATTTCTGTCATCTAAAGTCTCACTCATTCTGTGATCAATAACTGTTTTTCTAGCACTGAAATTAAAAGTAAGTTTCTTCCTATATTACAAGTGCATACAAATACCTGACACATTCTCATAGCAACATAACTACATACCTGTGATTGGGAATGCCAACAACTTTCCCTCATTGATTGGAGATGAGGATATGTATACATACACGCATGTTATGAAAAAAATAATTTTTATTTAATCTTTCTTTGTATTTTCCCTTTTGATTGTACTTTACTTTCAAAAATCAATATCATAACAAAGACTCTATAGTTCCTATTTATGTTATTCCTTGAGACTAGGGTGCGCATATCAGGTGTCTGAGAATGTGTTTCTGAAAAGCCCAAAGCAGTGCTAGAAACGCCACTTTTTTAAGTAGCCACCAATTGATAAATAATACTGAATTTTGAAAGCACTACACAGAGAACTACAGATGTCTACAGCACCATCAGCAAGGGTGGAAGAACTTAGGAGGTAAGAGGGAAGTACTTGTGAGAGATTAGAGAATATAAATTCTTTCTAAATGACATGACAATCCTGTAATGCACCTTTTTCACCGTGTATGCTTTCTGCAAACTGGACAGAAGCACAGGTTACCAGCAGTTCTTAACAAACACTGCCTGCAAAATTCTGACAATATCATACACCTGAGAAAAATCTTTAACATGAAATATCATTGTGAAATTTCAACTAGAAAATCAACTCATAGTGATCATCCAAACTCAATAGGTACCTTTCAATTCACCTTCCCATTTCCAGCTGGCAGCATCCGAAGTAGTTTTGTTAGTATACAAAGAAATTGACAACCCTTCCTTTAAGGAAAAAAAAAAGCAAAAAGCAGACACACACTTACCTCTGCGTCCTCAAAAATATGAAATGTGAATACAGGGAAAGATTAAAGTGGAGAGCAAGACTTTTGTTCAGGACGGAAACTATATGAAATGTGATAACTTGTTAACAATTGCATCAGGAAATTCCTCCTGGCACACAGGTACAACAAAGACAGCAGTTTGTGAATGTATCAGCTAGCCCAGGTTTGCCTGTGGGGAGAGAGAAAGAAAGTAAATGGTTGAAAATTTGGGTCCTCAGAAGGTTCATTCCCTCCTTCACTAAGTAAAAAAAAAAAAAAAAAAAAGGGAGGCTGAAGGTTGGCAGGATTGATTAAAAGAGATGCTTATGGCTGTCTGACACTGTGGGTCCTCCCAGCACAATATAAAGGTAAATATAAATCACATATTTGGCCTGCATCAGTGCAAAATAGCAATGTTAGAGCTCAGTTCCATCTTGCTCCTGTCCTGAAATGTTTCTGAGGCAGCAGCAAAACATGTACTTCTGTTGCAGTACCTAGCTTAGCACTCCAACTTTGTGTCTAGCTAAAAGCCCTGCAACGCTGCCAGAGGTTACCAATACAGATCTATTAGTACACCATGTAACTCTGTAAGTGCAGGTAGGCTTCCTCAACTTCCTTCACCTTCAAGGCCTATCCTACATCCCATCATAATCATAGAATCCTAGAATGGTTGGGGTTGGAAGGGACCTTAAAGATCATCTAGTTCCAACCCCCTGCCATGGGCAGGGACACCCTCCACTAGACCACGTTGCCCAAAGCCCCATCCAACCTGGCCTTGAACACTGCCAGGGAGCCAGGGGCAGCCACAGCTTCTCTGGGCAACCTGTGCCAGGGCCTCACCACCCTCACAGGGAAGAATTTCTTCCTAACATCTAATCTAAATCTCCCCTCCTTCAGCTTAAACCCATTACCCCTTGTCCTGTCACTACACTCCCTGACAAACAGTCCCTCTCCAGCTTTCCTGTAGCCCCTTTAGGTACTGGAAGGCCACAATTAGATCTCCTTGGAGCCTTCTCTTCTCCAGGCTGAATGACCTGAACTCTCTCAGCCTGTCCTCATAGGAGAGGTGCTCCAGCCCTCTGATCATCTTCATTGCCTCCTCTGGACTCACTCCAACAGCTCCATGTCTGTCTTGTCCTGGGGACCCCAGAGCTGGACGCAGTACTGCAGGTGGGATATCACCAGAGCACAGTAGAGGGGCAGGATCACCTCCCTCGACCTGCTGGTCACGCTGCTGGGGATGCAGCCCAGGACACGGTTGGCTTTCTGGGCTGCAAGTGCACACTGCCGGCTCATGTTGAGCTTCTCATCAATCAATACCCCCAAGTCCTTCTCCTCGGGGCTGCTCTCAATCCATTCCTCGCCCAGCCTGTAGTTGTGCTTGGGATTGCCCCAACCCATGTGCAGGACCTTGCACTTGGCCTTGTTGAACTTCATGTGGTTCACACGGGGCCACCTCTCCAGCCTGTCAAGGTCCCTCTGGATGGCATCCCTTCCCTCCAGCGTGTCGACCACACCACACAGCTTGGTGTCGTCGTCAAGCTTGCTGAGGGTGCACTCGATCCCATTGTCCATGTCGCTGACAAAGATGTTGAACAGTGCCGGTCCCAGTACCAACCCCTGGGGAACGCCACTCGTCACCGTTCTCCACTTGGACATTGAGCCGTTGACCACAACTCTTTGAGTGTGACCATCCAGCCAATTCCTTATCCACCGCGTGGTCCATCCATTGAATCCATGTCTCTCCAATTTAGAGACAAGGATGTCATGCAGGACAGTGTCATATGCTTTGCACAAGTCCAGGTAGATGATGTCTGTCACCCTTCCCTTGTCCCACCGCTGCAACTCCATCATAGAAGGCCACCAAATTTGTCAGACGTGATTTGCCCTTAGTAAAGCCGTGTTGGCTGTCACCTATGACCTCCTTGTTTTCCATGTGCCTGACCATAGTTTCCCGGAGGGTCTGCTCCACGATCTTGCCAGGCACGGAGGTAAGACTGACCGGCCTGTAGTTCCCTGGGTCTTCCCTTTTTGCCTTCTTAAAAATGGGGGTTATGTTTCCCATTTTCCAGTCATTGGGAACTTCACCAGACTGCCAGGACTTCTCAAATATGATGGCGAGTGGCCTGGTCACTTCATCCACCAGTTACCCTCAGGACCCACAGATGCATCTCATCAGGTCCCATGGACTTGTGTGCCTTCAGGTTCCTTGGATATTCTCGAACCTGATCTTCTCCTACAGTGGGCATTTCTTCATTATCTGCGACTTGTGGCTTGAGCACTTGCTGGTGAAGTTGGAGGCAAAGAAGTCATTGAGTACCTCAGTCTTCTCCATATCCTGGGTTACCAGGTCTCCTGTTTCATTCTGGAGGAGGCTCACATTTTCTCTCATCTTCCTTTTATCACTTACGTATCTATAGAAACTTTTCTTCTTGTCCTTAACATCCCTGGCCAGATTTAAATCTATCAGGGCTTTGGCTTTCCTAACCTGATCTCTGACTGCTCAGTTTCTCTGTATTCCTCCCAAGCTACCTGCCCTTGCTTCCACCCTCTGTAGGTTTCCTTTTTGAATGTGAGTTTGCCCAGGAGCTCCTTGTTCATCCATGGGGTCCTCTTGGTGTTTTTGCCTGACTTCCTCTTGTTGGGATGCATTGCTCCTGAGCATGGAGGAGGTGACCATTGAATACTAGCCAGCTGTCTTGGGCCCCTCTTCCTTCCAGGGCTCTTAAGGTTAGGGATGCTGCCACTGATGGACAGGGATATTCTGTATTACAACATAGATCAGAACTATGGTCTGTTTTGAAAGGGATGTAGAAGGACACCAAATGGGACACTTCTGAAAGGGACGGTCTAAGTAACAGCCATGTCTGGTACAAATGATAGGCAGCATACAATTTAGTTGAGATTACTGTTAATCTCTTTACGTGCAAATCTCTCAACATCGTTTAAGAGTACAAGGCTTACCTCAAATTATGGACATCATCCATTGCCCTCATAAAATAGCTGCAAATAATTGATCACGTACAAGCAGACCACCTGTACATCCTATAAAGAGCACAGTTACCAAAACAGCAGAAGAGGTAGACAGAAATATGCAAAGCAGCACGATTACAGACTGCTGCTTTCAAAGGTACTCTACAGCCAAAATAAGTAGAACTATAAGGTCTATTTAGCATTTCTGACATCATCAGTTAGAACAGCAAATGAATTAACTCACCAAAAGCAGACTGCATGTAGCTGGGCCTGCAGCCACTGCCTGGTGGTGTAGTAAGAATTGAAGTTGTAAACATCTACAATAGATCTTAAATTAACATAACTAGCTTTTAAAGGAACTGCTTTACATTCATCAGTGTACACTTCCAACACTGAGGACATCCCTGCTTGCATAAGACATTGTCCTTGCTCCCTAACAGAAATACCAACAGTTTGATTCTCCACCATCTCACAGTCATAACCAGAAAACAACATTAGGAAATACATGTATGCCTACAACATACCTGAAGGTATGCCTATAGCTGGTACCGACATTCCCAATATATTTTTAAACTACCTAAATTTGGTACAGCTGGCAGAGAAGTGCTGACACAAGGAACTGCAGTTGGGCCAACTGCCCAAGCATTTACAATTCTTGGGTAAGTTCTGGCAACCACAGGACGGACAGGGGCAAGGTTGCTGCTGTTACCAGAGATAGACACAACTTAGCAAGCTGCAAAGACCTGAATAAGGTTTGTGTGGACTGCAATATAAACTTCACTGAACACTCAGTGCAAGGCAAGAACTGAATCCACTTGTTGCATAAACGGTGTGAGTCTGATGTGTGGCTGAGGGAGGCCCTCCCGTTGAGTCACGAGGTTCAGAAAGGACCCCCTTGCTTTCTAAACTCCGTCTCAGAGAGGAGCCTAGGTGCGGCTAGGTCCAGTCTTAGTCCCAGACTTGGTCAACGGTTTATGTCTAAAGGATTATATATATAGCCACATACCAGAGTCAACCTTTGCCTGTCAGAGCTCCCAAAGGACTTGCACCAAAACAGTTTCACAAAGTTGGAACAGAGAGAAAGTTTATTAAAGTGACAGATATAAAGAGTTCAGAATTGCCGTTGATAAATGCACTTACTGCAATAGTGCTAATATATGACTATGATCAGAATTATAATGCCAGCAAAATGCTATCCCGGGTATTCTCACTAAAAAGTGAAGGCACAATGCTTACCAAGAAGGCGTCCCTTTCTTGGGTGGAGGAGAAAGAGCACAGCCCGTCAACTGCCTCTTCGGGGTCTTCAATTTCTTCTCTCCCCACTGAGGGTACCTTCCTCAACATCCTTTATACTCCAACCTTAGCTGTCCCCTCCCCAGGGGTGACATTTAACATGATTTGGGTGGAGAGTCGAGCACCATAGTCATATATGTTTAGCATGTACTCCTCTTAGCTCATTAGCATATTTGGGGGTGTCAACTTGAATATTCATTTTGTGGATAATGAAGCAGAAAGTCTCACTCCAGGCACTGTGGCCTTGAGATTCCGTGTACAAACCATCTACATGTTTATTCCACATTCTCCAGCCAAAACAGGGCCATCCTGCTGCTGGAAGACTCCTTCCTTCGGATGCTTCTCATAGCAGCCTTGCAGATCTCCATCCACAATGTTTGCATAAGAGATAAGTGGACACCAGTGTTTTCAACCTCTTATGTGCAATTCTCACACCATTGTGTGAGCAATGAAATTAGAAGTCTCATATACAGAGTTTCACCGAGCTGGCTTTCATGCAACTCACACGTCAGCAGAGGTTCGTTTTGGCAGAAAGATCATTGCAATGGTCTGCTGTTAACAGTCAATTGCAAATCTCAAAAACCTTCAAGACAGCCATCAATACAAACTGTAGAGACCCATTCTTTTTGCATGAGGATTGTTACAATTCTACTCCTGTAATGTAATCTATTAGATGGAAATCTGTTTCTCCAGTGGCACAAGGTCATTTCCTCTGAAAATGGTCTGATTGTGCTATATACAGAGTTTAGGAATTAGAAACACTTCTCAGAATTATGGAGATCGCGTTTCCTAATCATTTGGGTCTAGTTTCCTTACAGAAAGAGTAATTGGCAATTATTCCAAACTGGTAATTTGGCTCCATAGTGACTAATGATATTTAAAAAAAAAAAAAAATAGTTCAGTGTGTTGCAGGAGGTTTATTACAGAGAAAAACAAGACAGGAATTGCTCATTTAGAAATAATATTCTATCAGACTTTCATATGTTGATCTGCTTAAACCAGAAAAATATTTATCTGCTCTAAGCGTGAACACACAAATAGTTCCAGACCAATAGTTGTCCTTTTCTTAGAAACAGGAATTAAAGTCTCGGTTGTTTCTTCCAAAAATACATTGATTTTAGTCCCAAAGTTAACTAATGTTCTCATCAAAACAACTTTTATCATTGAAACCCATTTACATCATAGGGACAAATATGAGCTCTTGTAAGCATGGACCTTTAAATATGATATGCCTGATGCTGTGGTCTTTTGAAATAGATCTGTAGCCTAAACATAATGAATCATCATAGTCTTTGGGAGCCTGGAAACACCACAAGGTAACTGACATACATCACAGGGCAAATAAATAAATCTAGACGTTTCCTTTTGCATGACTGTAAAATGATATATATTGTTGTTTAGAATCAATAAACCTAAAGCCCCAAAATATGAAGGCATCTTAAGATCCAGAGCTGAGCAGCACAATCCTGTATAAATCTGTCACCATGAAGAAATAAAAAGCTAACTCCAAATGAGAGGAAGGCTTATTACCTCAAGTGCTACACCAGGCTAACACAGATGATTCTCAGACCAAATTAGTATCTTCACACAGCTCTGCTTGACGCTGTGTGGACACAACAACTTGATTGAGGGTCACTCAAGAACAGCTGAAAATGCTCCACTACAGAACTAAAAACTGATGAAAATTTGTCTTTACTAGTGAAGATCTCAAGTAGCCAATGGGTAATTTCCAGTAAGCTAGTTGTGTATAAATTGTTTATATTTTTCTTCCATTTGCTTTTTTCTCACATAAATATTGTGCCCTATTGTCCTGGTTCTGGTGAGGATAGAGTTAATTTCACAGGGAGCCAGGACAGGTGAGCCAAGCTGGCTGGGGGCTATTCCATACCATGTGATGTCATGCTCACCAAAAAAGGGGGCTAGTCGGGCAGGGGCTGGGCTGGGTTTTGTTTCTGGTCAGTTGGATTGGTAAATTGTTTTCTGTTATCACCCATTGTGAATATGTGTTATTAGTACTGTTGATTGTTTTCCCTCTCCCTTGCTGTCCCAGTAAACTGTCCTTATCCCAACCCTTGAGGCTTTGCCTTTGTTTTTTCATTGTCCTCCTCATCCCGCTGGGGGAGGCGTGAGCGAGCTGTGCGTGGTGCTCAGCTGCCGGCTGTGGCTAAACCATGTCACCTATAAAAGGCTAGCACTCAACAGTCAGCTCTACCACTACTTGAGGGCACACAGACCTGCAAGAAGTGAGGTAAGATCATATTTGCTGTAGTAATCACAGCAAACTGAAAAGGATCAGGAGCTTTATATCCAGTCAGGAGGGACAAAGAAATGAGTCACTACTCCATAAATCACAGAATCGTGCAAGGCAGATGGAAGGAATTTCAGAGGTCACCTAAGATATCTTCTTGCCCAAGAGCAGGGAAAATGACGTGCACTCTCATCCAAAACTCATTTAACCCGTTCTTAAAATCTTTCTATGCTTGTCATGACTGGGGGGAGGCCTGCAACTAGATGGCACCCTGCATGATATTTCTTCACAGACCTTGTTAATTCCAAAACAGTGACAAAAGAAAGGATTATGAAAGAAAGGTTGCAGAAAAAAATCACTGCAAAGGAATGAAGCCAGACCAATTTTAAGTTTCTTGGGTTTATTTTTTTAAGTACTCTCCAGCTTTGATTTTTCTCTTACATTTGTTCTCTGGGAGGCTCTAAGTTGGGATGTCTAGGGACTATACTAGTTAAACTATAGCAATCAGTGCTGCAAAGAACTGAAAGCTATTAGGATTACTTATATTTAATGACTGATTGGGTGTTTTAGGAATCTAAATCTATATAGTGAATGAAAAAGTTAGTTCCTTGCTGAAAGACTCCAAACCACAATCTCTGTCTCTTTCCACCAACTATATGTGGAGCTCCACGTTGTTTCAGTTGTGGTCTTATCTGTGGTGTGAATGTGTCTGCTTTTAATACTCAAGACTCTCCAACTAAAACAGCTGCCATCCCTGCAAACTAGAAGTTTGCCATGTTCACCTTCCATCATTCACTGCTGCCCTAAGATCATCCTCAATAGTGTGGCAGCATGGAGTAGAATCTGTCCCAGCTTTTGGTCCTAGGTATGTCTATCTTCAGCAGAAAGGAAGGAGAAAGAAAACAAATGCCTACAGAGAAATGAATCTGTGTAGATGTAGGTGCTTTGTGCATATGAGTGAAAAAGAGAGAAACTAGATTATTACATTTAGGACAAGGATGAACTGTCATTGTTTCAGGCAGACACAGAACACCTATTTGAAAAGAAACTAAAGCTGGGGGTGGGGTGGGGGTGGGTAATCTTTACACATAAATGTAATTGTCCCAGTTGTGATACTCTCCCTCTCTGAGAATCACTGCCATAACAGTGACAAGTTTCTAAGATTCAGTGCATGACTTACATATAGCCTATGAAGTGCTCTCTGTAAAACAACATTCATTTATTCTGCAGCAAACACATTTAGGCTCCATAAAATGTGCATGCACTTCTGTCTTTGGGGAGAGGGGGAGGGATAAAATATTTAGACTGACTTCTAAATCCATTGCTTTTTCTTCCTCCCTCCTTTTCTCCCAGTGCAGCTAACAAAATAATCACTCCTTGCCATGTCTCACTCAATAAAACGCTAAATAAAATCAAAAAGCCAACCTGCCCATATCATGAAACAAAATATAATGCAGATGTCATGCACATAGCTAATCTTACCTAAGTAATGTTGCTCAAGCAGATACCACCAGCCACAGGAGGGAAACACATTTCCAAGATACTGCCTAAGCTATTTAGTATCACTATCAGTGATACACTATTACCTCAGGCATCCAGGTAAACAAGAATGCATTAGAAACAGACCTTTAAAAGGATCAGAAATTAAACTGATGAAAAATCCTACTGACTCACTGGCTGCCTGTCCTACTGACAGTGGAACACGATTTCACCTCAAAGCTTTACCCTCTGTAACACATGAAACACATTTTTAAGATTAGTTTACTACTCTTCTTTGGCAACTATCAGTATGCCAATACCATCACATTATGCTTGCCCACCAGAACTTACTGATAGAAATAAAGACAGAAAGTATACCATTCTGACAATCTGCAATTAATGTTGGAATTCCAAGGAAGAAGGTCCTGTACAACATGAGATATTTCTAGCCCTTGTGTGGCATAAATTCTAGACAACAGCTGCCTTTGAAAGAAGTGGATGTATGCCTATATTACGCTTACCATCAAAATTTATCTCTTGAAAATAAACTACCACTATTATACAAACACAAGTTTATTGAAGAGGCGCATATTTCTTTTATTAGCTTGAAATTGAATATTTGAAGTAAGATCTTGCCAGTACTAGCAAAACTTTCATCAATTCCAAAGAGTTCAGGACTTGTATTTCTTTCCAGTCTGTTTTTCTCCTACACTTGCTGCTAAAATGACTTTACAAGACAGTCACTTGCAATCAATTTTCAACCCTTAATCTTGTGTAATTCCCTTTGTTTTAGTAAACTCTTTCAGATGTTCAGATTCCTGAACTACATAATCTCCAGAATTTTGCCCTACATATCTTGGATGAATCATCAATTAACTTTGCATTTGAATATTTTGCAGACAACTTGACAGGATTTCTTTCCACACTTAAAAAAAAAAAAACCACCAACCAAAAAAACCCAACAACAACAACAAAAAAACAACCTTTGCTGCAGTTGTGGAGCAGATACCCTCCAAGAGGCTCATTCAGACTGAAGACCTGGCAGACTATATCAGAGCCTACCAGATCTCACTTCCAGCCTATGCACCCAAACTCTCTTCCTATGGAAACCAGGATTTGGGGAAAGGGAGAAAGCGGAGAGATAACACACATGGAGGTCTGCTCCTAGCTTGTTAAAAGGACAGCTTCTGTCATGTGGGCAAGCTTCAAAAAGCGCTAGTAGCTACAGCTATCAGTAGCCACAGCTATCAGAAGTCACTGTTTTCAGTGGGATTAGAACTGCAAAACTGGGGAGCTCCCTTTGTTCCTGCCTGGTGCACGTTACTTTCTCCCTCGTCCTATAGTATGTACAAAATAGACTCATTTATTAATCACAGCAACCACTTTGTCCATTTCTCCTTCATAGCCATTTCTTGAGAAAATGGCAATTGCTATATTAAGAAATATTGTACAGGAGTTTAAAACACAGCATAAAGACTGTGAGGAAGGGTCTCAGCTAGCATAACACAGACTGATCTATAGCATTTAAGACTCAAACCACAGCCACTGTAATCAAAATGGTAGTGATATTGCTTCCCAGCATGCAACCTGACAAGGATATGGTTGCAGTCTTTATTTTTGTGAAATCCTTAATGACCACACAGATCTTCCATGACTTAATTAAGACCAGATTAAGCACAAGCATAATTTTAAGGTGTTTATGACAATGAACAACCTCATACTTAATGCCACATGTAAGAATGTCAGTAACACACGCTCTCGAGAAAGAAAACATCCAAAAATATGTGATGAAACATGGGAGTAATTCCTCATGCCAGTAACTTTTGTTGCATCTTTAAAAGATTCTTTGTGTCATAGGGCAATTACACTTAACGTACAAATGGTTTTGATGTCTTCCCTTTAGCACAAGGAATCTGGCTTTTGTTATTTTCTCACTTTTCTGCATCTTGCCTTCTTCAGGAAAAGCTTCCTTCTTTTTCACGCTGTGCCTGATCTCATTTTCTATTCTTTTGTTCATTTTTTAAGTCATTCAAACTTAATTTCCAGAAGCAAAAAGCCAGTGGAATACATATTATCAATGTTATGCTAAGACACCAAAGCTAGTCTATAAAAATAAAGACTTAAACATAGCCCTGATGCTGAAAATATTTAAACCGTAAATAACAGCTTTAAAAACGTGTAAAGCAAAAGTGGAGCATCACTCCAATAAATTAGCAAAAAGGACCCATTACAGTTATAAAATTGCAAAGCACAATTTGTTTAACATAAAATCAGTAAAAGCAGCTGCAGTTGTTATTCACAAGATCCTTAAGTGTCCAACATCTTTCTTTGAAATCTGGTTTTGCTGAAGCTAAACCTACATGAAAAAGAGGTAAAAAGAAGGGTAATAATTATTTGTTATCTCTTTCCTCTGTCCTTGCTGTTAATTGAATTTCCTCTGGCTAAGAAAAATGGGCTGGAAATACCAATTCTGTCACACTTAATTTTGTTGAGAACTGTGAAATATAAATGTAAAACAAACATTAAAAAATCAAGCTACAAAGAAGGATTTGGGCATTTAAGTATTGTTATTGATAATATCTTCTCTCCTGCCTTTAACATGAACTTCCTCTCCCTTATAACAATTTTATTTGTATTAGCTCTCACAGCCTGATAGTTTTTTATTTCCTTCTCCCTTACAATATAAAGAGTGAGACCCATGACATAATTAAAATAGATTAAAATGACCAAGGAACAATTTCTTCAAACAAAGTTTGACCATTTTGTACCTGGTTGGGCAACATTCAGAACCATGGATATTTTTTCCCCAACAGGTTTATTTCTGTATATTCCTCACTTAGTCACCCTGATCCATCTCCTAGTCTTAGAGAAACTCATATCTGGTTTTCAATCTTGATTAATACCCAAACAAACAACTAACACTGACAGCACCTGTTAATTCAAGGTCAAAAATATTATAATTGTAAACTCATGGTATTCTGATCTCCAATGAAACTGTACTAAGACAAGCATGTAGACATGCAACAAAAAATCATTAAGGTATCTAATACTCATGCATAATTTAATATTAATGCTATAGAAGATTTTTACAATTAATTAAATTCACATAATTTATTCTGTCCTGTTACTGGGCACCACTGAAAAGAGCCTGGATCCGTCCTCTTGGAACCCTCGCTTTAGGTATTTGCACACATTGATGACTGTACTCATCTCCAGGCTAATCAATCCCAGCTCTCTCAGCCCTTCCTCATGGAAGAGATGCTCCAGTCCCTTCATCATCATCATCATCATCATCATGGCTCTCTGTTGGACCCTCTCCAGCATGTCCACATCTCTCTTGTAATGAGGATATGCACACTCATATCATTTTAGCATTAGAGGAAGTCTCACACTATTTCAAGCTAACTTTAAAAACATACTTTTGTATCCTTACCCTGCCCCTCATTATTTTTCACAAAGTAACAGTTTTTTAAAACACCCATTTTCAGAAATAACCTATGAATGACTTATCAGATTTACTTCAAAACTTCTAAAAATAATTCAGTAGTCAAGGAAGAAAGGATCTGGACTAAATTATTCTGTATAATTCACACATAATATGAATAAATCTATACTAAAATACAAAATTCAGCTCAACTTTATTTACAGTGCTGCTTTCTCTCCATGTTCAGAGTGAATAAAGAAAACAACTGATAACCACACGGATGGCAAACGGCATCTCATGCTGATTGAGGCACATCTCACTTTGTACATAAAAGAGCACCCACACATATTGAGTTTCCCAGCACTAAGAGTTTTGAGAAAGAATCACCTTCCACAACTAGGCAGACTCTCAGGTTGGCCTTTTTTATTTTGACAACCATGCTAAAGATGCAGACTTACACAGACTTACAAATTTAGGCTGAATACAGCCTTAAATACTGCAGCTGATTTCATACTGCCTGAGCAAAACTCCATGACAGCATGGCAGTAAACTACACTTAGTGAATTTTTTCAGAACGTTTTAGAAAATCCTCTATTTTCTCTCTCCTGTACATCTGGGATTCTAGGTAAACAGCCCAGTAACCAGCATTTTCTTCTTATCACCCCAGAAACGTAAGAATGCTCCTTCCTACCCTGAAGCTGCTCTTTAAGCATGCAAGGACAGAAATGACCTTCTGATCTCAAGCCTGCTCGTGCCAGTTTCAGAAAGGAGGCTCCTGGTTGAAGCAAGTGACACGGGGCAACTGGTGTAATTGGACTAAGTTTTTGATATGACTAGGAAATTTTGCAGTTGCATGGGTCAGTCAAGCATAAGCTGAAGACACTCATGTTTAGACCAGAAGCAGTCACAACATGGCTTACAGCCAGCATGCCATTCAGTTATATCTCTGCCACTTGAAAAGTTAATAGTAAGATTGTCTCTTTCATCTCACAATGTAAACATGCTTTGGAGATGCTTATTCTGTATCATTTGCAAACAACTGCAAGACAAAGTCAAGACACAGCAGTGGTGTATATATATAGGTATCAACCAGAGAAGAAAAAGGAAAAGTCTAATTAAATTGTTAAAAAAGCACCTTCAAAATCCCATTGTGCCACATGCAGCACAAATTTAGGAGTTCCTTGTGATTATGGTGGTACATGCTCAAGAGGCGACATTCAAAACAGCTTGCATGCAAGATTATTTGCAAGCAGAGCAGCTGTGGAATACAAATGGAAATAGTCTCCAGGCTTCCATTCTTTCTTAGAAAAAGTAACAGCATCACAGAATCACAGAACAGCGGGGGCTGGAAGGGACCTCTAGAGATCATCTAGTCCAACCCCCCTGCTAGAGCAGGATCACATAGAGCAGGTTGCACAGGATGGCATCCAGGCAGGTTTTGAGTACCTCCAGAGAAGGAGACTCCACAACCTCTCTGGGCAGCCTGTCCCAGGGCTCGGTCACCCTCACAGTGAAGAAGTTTTTCCTCATGTTCAGATGGAACTTCCTGTGTTCCAGTTTGTGCCCATTGCCCCTTGTCCTGTTGCTGGGCATCATTGACAAGTCTGTCCCCACCCTCTTGACATTCACCCTTTAGATATTTATAAGCGTTCATAAAGTCCCCTCTGTCTTCTCTTCTCCAGGCTGAACAGGCCCAGCTCTCTCAGCCTTTCCTCATACCAGAGATGCTCCAGTGCCCCAATCATCCTCGCAGCCCTCCACTGAACTCTCTTCAGGAGTTCCCTGTCTGTCTTGAACTGGGGAGCCCAGAACTGGGCACAGAACTCCAGATGTGGCCTCACCAGGGCAGAGTAGAGGGGGAGGAGAACCTCCCTCGACCTGCTGGCCACGCTCTTCTTAATGCACCCCAGGATACCATTGGCCTTCTTGGCCATGAGGACACATTGCTGGCTCATGGAGAGCCAGGTCCTTCTCTGCATTGCTGCTTCCCAGCAGGTCAACCCCTAACCTGTACTGGTGCTTGGAGTTATTCCTCCCTAGGTGCAGGACCCTACACTTGCCCTTACTGAACTTCACTAGGTTCCTCTCCGCCCAGCTCTCCAGCCTATTCAGGTCTCACTGAATGGCAGTGCAGCTTTCTGGTGTGTCAGCCACTCCTCCCAGTTTAGTATCATCAGCAAATTTGCTGAGGGTACACTCTGTCCTCTCATCCAGGTCACTGATGAATATGTTGAATAAGACCGGACCAAGCACTGACCCTTGGGGCACACCACTCGCTACAGGCCTCCAACTAGACTCTGCACCGCTTATCACAACCCTCTGGGTTCTGCCGTTCAGCCAGTTCTCAACCCACCTCACTGTCCACTCATCCGACCCATACTTCCTAAGCTTGCTTATGAGGATGTTATGAGAGATGGTGTGAAAAGCCTTGCTGAAGTCGAGGTAGACAACATCCAATTGCTCTCCCTTCATCCACCCAGCCAGTTATGCCATCATAGAAGGCTATCATAGGCCTCAATTTTCAAGTGAAATTGAAGAAGTGTCCGATTGCTACCATGCTCTTACCAATTACATTTCAGTGGACATGTACTATCACCTAGTTGTGAAAGCAGAATTCTGAAGAATATCATGAAGTTCAGAATCTTTACTGGGGTGCATAGTAAAAGAATTTGTACACATTTATCAGTATACTATTAAAAAGACATTATCTGTAACAAAACCATCCAGTTTATTTTTTAAAATGGTGTGGAATAGTTGCTTTGCAGCACAGAGCATGCTTTTTGAATACCTGAAGAAAAGAATGGCTAAAGTATACAACTAAATTATTCCCATGGTTACAGTCAGAGGCTGAGAGAAAGAAATGTTATCACTTTCATGCTTCCACTTGCATAATTACAGCTACATATTACTACCTTTTTCATGTATGCCTGGTTAGCTTAATCCACACTGTCATCTTTCACTTGTTTTCTCCCATGGTGGGAGTGAACTAGTTTACTACTTTTTATACTTTTAATTCTCTACCTGAGCCTAAATGATCAAAGAACATTTTGGATGTGTATGAGGAAACCACATGATGTGCTGGTGGTTGTTTTTTTGAACTACCTAACTTCAGCAAAGACTATGACATTGGTAGAGAATTTAACTTGTACAGATTTATACTGAGAGTACTTTACATGGCTCTTCTGTATCTTCTAAAGGTACCAATTCATTTATTTATAAACTGCTAGCTTATAAACCACTATCAAGGAAGTGTTTTCCCCATTGAACTTCAAACAGTTTATACATGGCATTATGCCATTTATATATGGCATTATGTAAAAGTATATCCTTTTGAGAGAACAATTTTTATTCTAGTACAGAATATTTATCAGAGATTTCACACAAAATTACAAAACACAGACTTACAGTGCTTTTGTTCCTGCTGGTTATAAAAAATGATTATGAATTCAAGTCTTTCAGTGGTGAGTACAGGATCCCTAAATGAGATGAAAAACAAAGCAGTATTTACCAAGTACCATTTGAGGTACATATATATACTTACATACATGAAAACTTAACAGGAGAATAAACATCATTGGGAGGGAAGAGCACACACAAACTATTTCATTTAAACCCTCAAATGGAACTTCCAGCCAACTGTCAATGATAAATAAATCCTGCCCCTCTTATCAACAGATTTTTTCCTCGCTGATTTCACTACAATCAAGTTTTCACCTCGGAAGTGAAATACTGTGAACTCACTCTCATGTGCTATCTCTCTGTCTCTCCTTTTAAAAAAAAAAAAATCCCTTCATATATGATACCTGCTGAAATGGCTGCAGATTAGATGTCCTAAGGAACTTATGGAAATACCATTAAAATTGAATCAGATTTATGAATATGTTTTTTACAAAAAGTTCCAGTTACTTAAAAGACTAATCTTTCTATTTTACTGTACATAAACTCATGAGATAGGCTTCTTTGGTTCCAGGGTTAATTGGTTATTTGGATGTGCACACAGCAACTTCCCAACACCCTCAGAAACAAAAGAATGAAAGTATCTAGTTTCTTTCAAACTGATCTGTATTCAGAAATAAAGACAGGGAAACAATATACAATAATTTATTTTTATGAATGTCAGGAATGACAGTGCACTTTAATTTTGTATCCAGCTCAAATGATATCTGAGCCAAGTATTTCATTTTAAGAGTCCTGTTAAATCTTTTCAAAGGCCTTGTTTTATGTGTTCATGAAATAACTCACTATTTTTTAGCTTTCAGGAATGGTAATTGCTGTAAATCTTGTAAATTAGCATGAGTAGTACCAGCAAGACACTCTGTTAAAATTCATCTACATTGTTGTTGGAATATTTATTAGGTACTAAAATATTTAAAGGAAACTACAACTACTACAATTCAAATTACATTTTGCCTCAGAAAGACTTTTTTTATAGCACTTAGTATTATTGTTTTGTTGCTGTATAAGAAAGCATCTAATCCAGCCCCTAATCTTGAGCGGAAAAATTTCTTTTCATTAGATGGTTGAATGAAATCATTATATTAACTGGATATTCCCTATTGTGTTTTATCAGTTTGCACAAGTAAATTGCAGTGCTCATTGTA
Source organism: Grus americana (assembly GCF_028858705.1). Taxonomy (NCBI): domain Eukaryota; kingdom Metazoa; phylum Chordata; class Aves; order Gruiformes; family Gruidae; genus Grus; species Grus americana. The sequence continues at coordinate 82,460,165 of NC_072891.1, forward strand.
GTAATTGACATTTTCAACATTTGCACATACAATAGAAATGCTAACACCATTTATAAACTAGTTAGCTCTTGATGGATTAGCGACCTTCAGAGGTCCTTCAGTATGGAGGACTGGCTGTAGCAGCTGGAGAGATTGCCTCCCCCATTTTCTCATTATGATCACCCACTCTCTAGCATACCTTTTGTGTCAGCATCTCCTAACTTGTTCCAGTCCAACTGTGTTAGCTGACACCTCTTATTTAAATTTTTAACATTCACCTCACTCATTCCTCCACCCCGCTTTTTGCCTCTCTGAAAACTCATTTGTATTCCCTGCTCCAGCTGATGGTTACAAGTGTCAAGGCTTTCTGCTTGTACTGCAGCATCAGCTCTGGCTCAGCACCATTGGCAATGCAACAGCTTCTCAGGCTGAGTGGACACTGGGAATGTGCAAATTGGAGCAGCTCTGAACATTAGCCATCCTATCACGCTTGGTATCTATTATAAACTCCTTCCCTAAGTAATTCAGCCTAACACGGGATTCTGACAGGTTTCCCTGTAGAAGAGACCATATACCAATTCCTTCGTATATTAAAAGACATTTCTATGTAAAGATCAAGCTTTTTCCTCCTCTGCGAGAAAGTGACTTGAGAAAAGAGCTGCACATACAGATCTGACCTCTTCTCTTTGTCTTACAAATAAATATATAGCCTATGAAAGTGAAGAAACTAACATAATTTGGCTTGGTGCAAATAAAATCACTAACGTAATATATATAGTAATCAGTGGCTCTTACCTTGTTCCTGTTTGCAGCTGGTTTAGGAGCAAAATCCAGAGAAAACAGTGCTGACTAAAGATAACTCAAATAGCAACTGTTCATTTTTAGTGTGGGTAGAGTTTCAAGTTCATCTCCCCAGAGACAGATGAAATGAACTCCTCACATTTCTTCAGTGGTAGGAAGATAAGATATAAGCAGAGAGAAAACAATCACCACATTGCCCATCCTTTGTTGGAGGGAGGAAGGAAAAAAAATTTTTTTTTTAGAGACAACATATGCTCTGTATTCATTTCTGATTATCCTAACTCCGAGTCAAATATTAAGATGAAAATGGAAATAAAGAAAGGCTCTGAAAATTCCTTCTGAATTTCTCTTCCATCTTAATATTAAGTCATCGGTATGGGAACTTTCAAATAAATGTGTACTGCCTCTTACATTTATTAGTCATTTATATCTACCTACAGGGAGTGCAGGTCTGTTTTTTGTATCTGCTTTCCTTGGATAAAACTATCAAATTAAGATACAAGGCAACAGACAGGCTTCTCATCTTACAAGCTCTACAATCTCTCTTGAGTTTGCTATCAAGTATTCTATAAATTTTCATATATCAATGTTTTACACTATTTTTCCTCATGTTCTGTATTAGGGTTTTGTATTTTTATCTTTCTGCAAACAATTCTTTTATTGAATTGAGGCCCAGAGTAACTTTTCTTTCCAACTTTTAATTTACGCCTTTTCTAGACATTAGATTTCCTCCACTTTCATCTAACATCCAGAGGAACAGGAGGAAAATGCACTGTCTTACCTTTAAAACTCTTCCTGCTGCCTAGGAGTTCTCATTTTTTCCAGAGAAGTAGACAACATTCTGTCCCTGTTTTTAAACAGAAAAAATAATGTATACAGTTTTGCCCTAAAACTGCAATTTTACAGTCATTTACTTTTACCCTTCCAGGCTTACATTTGAGTCTCTCACCCATTTTATAAGATGTTTCTCTTTAAACGATTTGTACCGTCCTTTAAGTTTCAATGTTTGCTTTAGAAAAAGAAACACCAACAAACAAGAACAAACAAAAAACCCCAAACTCTGGGAGTCTTAATGTTGCAAGATATTTACTGCTACTTCACAGGGTAGTACAGCTCTGCCATAAGCTGCTACTCTTACTGTAGCTCTGAGGTTACAATCTCGAGGATCTTTCTATGCAAATCTCTATAGGCACTACAGGTCCTGGTGGAAGTCTCTTTTCTTCTGGTTGATGCGGCCGTAAAGCAGAGACATTTTTATAGACCTTAAAAATAAGTCATCTTGAACTAAAATGAAGCTAAGACAAACTAAATAAGTTCCTGTCATGTAACATTCATTTTTTTTGTTTCTTTCCTAGAAAGGCAAAGAGAGGGCACAAAGTCCTCATTTTGAGATTCTCTGGTACATACTATCTAAAATATTGATGCATAATATCATTTCAAACAATAAAAAAAATTACCAGTAGGAAAGTATTAGTAAGATATTTCAAACATTTTCCCAGGAAATTTCTCTACTTTCAGTTTCAGCAAAGGAATACTTTCTTATAAAGAAAGATTCTGGTAGGAAATATCCAAGCTGCTTTCTTGTCTGGTTAAAAGTTTTTTATAGCCATATCAAATCATACAGTATACATACAGATTTATATACGCACACATCAGCATACCTCATTTAACTTATCATTCCCTCACACATAAATATAAGGTGTCCTTTCCCTCTCCTCATACTGCCAGAGCTGTCTGTTGAATTTACTCATAACACTCCCACACCCCTAACCATTCTAGACAATGTGGACAGCCACCCTACCACCACAAACCGAGGCTGAAGCCAAGTGAGATAGGCTCAACACCAGTATCAGGGAAGCAGGAAACCAAACCACTCATTTTGCTACAGGGTAAGAGAAGAATGCATTCTGTAGTGGGGACACAGATTACTGACCTATACAACCACCAAGGGCTTAGAGCAAACTCACAGGAAGAGCAATAACAAACTTAAAACCACAGTTACAGCCAAGCAGGACACCAAGCAGTGATCAGCTTGTAAAGCTTCTCACACACTGCACGTTTGGAAAAAAAGTTTACAGGTTACTCCTCATCTGGCCAGGCTTACTCCAATGTATTAGTCTCTAAATAAAGCATGGTCAGTTCCAGGGCTAAAATTGAAAGCAAAGTCTCAAAGATTGTCACCTAAGTACCACGGAGAAACTATAGACTAGTGGACTGACTGACAAGTCAAACTCAGAACAATTCTTTGTTATCCGAGTACCATGATCATCAAAACCATGTTTACAGAGCCCTTGCACCATACCATATAGGTTCTCCGTTCATTTACATGCACGCAGACAAAGGATTGACTTTTCCTGCTCCTCTATAATGAGATCTGGTGACTAGAAATCAGAACAACTCATTATCTTCTGATACAACATCATTTAAGTCTCCTCAGTTAAATTAAGAAGGTTGTAAAATCTCTGTAGGCAAACAGAATCCTAGCCAGAAACCATGACATATTTCTTAGAAAAACTTTCATGGGATTTTTTTAAAAATCATTATTTATTTATTTACAATTTATCTGAAGTAGAGAATCATTAGAATACATTGCTGAAGGCACTTTTTTCTCAGGATAAGGAATAACACATAGTAGTTAATAACACGGAAAGGCACTAAACATCAGCAGAACACTCTCTGCACCTGTGTTTTCTGCAGCAGTCTTGCGGCCAAGTCCTGAATAATCTCTGTGCCACTCAGTCTGAGACTTGACAAGAATCACTCCAAAGATCATACAGCTACAGGCACAAGAATAAGAAAAACAATAAGCTCATTTGTCTTGTTGATCAAAGAGTATAAATCCATATAGAGAGTAGCTGCTGCTGACCCCTTCAAATCTAAATCACAGATTAAATTCAGATCTGGACCTTGCCTTATGAACTCATCTTTCTTTGCTTGTCATAAATTCAAACATAAATTTCAAACAACTGCTGCATATTTGTGTATTATGTGCAATGAAGATGCCTCCTAAGACTGAGGCCATTATGGGACTCCTGAGCAAGGAACTTGAAATCTCCTTTAAAGTACAGGGCTATGTAATCTTCTTCGGTGATCAGCTGCCTTGAACGAAGGCCTAGTTCTGAGAGAGCAGTTGTGTAATCTTGGCTCAAACTTCGGGGACGGGGGTGGGGGGGGAAGCTAAATTGTCAGAAAATGCTATGAGAAAGTCCATAAACTAACGCCATGAAAAATGAAGAAGGTCAAATTGGAGAGAATGGTGGGATTGTTAAGAACAGTTAGCAGACCAAGATTTCAAGAGGACTAAGACTTGCACAAAAATATTCTGTTAAAAAAAATTAGGAACTACAAACTATCCTAAGCATACATTACCATCATCACATGTATTGCCAACACAAGTATGCCTCCACACTACTTCCAGGACATTGGCTTACTGTTTAAATGCTTTACTAAAAAAAGAGGGTGACAGATGTGGAAAAATATTTATGCTCTCAACAAATATATTATTCTCAGTAGGAGGCAAAAGAATAAACACCACACAAGCACAGTAAATAAAAACTGAAAGTGTTTATATTGTCACTTCTAATTCCAGAAGATTTAATAGATATTTCCTTATAACATTCACATGCCCTTTGAAGACTATGATGACAGAACAATGTATTACCATCTTGTTTTTATTTAGACACCAAATCAGCTGCATCATATGCAACCATGGGCTCACTTGTAAAGCCAATCCTAGTTTAGGAAGCACCTAAGCATACATTTGAGTACCATGCAGTACCATGCATTTGTACACCAAAGAGCCTTGCTGAATCCAAGCTTGAATGGTAGTACAGAACGCAAGCTGACGCTGTTGATCTCATGGATATGCTCTATCCAATTCCCTATAATTTCTTTCACTAGTGCCTTTTGCATCTATCTTTTTCCAAATATCCTTCCCTGATGTATTTGCCTCCAGCCCTAGCCCTCTGCTTCCTTCCTGCTTTTTCCCCAAATCACTGTCCATGGATCAAATACTCAAGAGAGGAAACAGTACTGCAGCTTAAGGCACTCCTGGAAAACACCAAAAGATGAAACGGCACTGGGGGGTCTGCCAAAAAAGGACTAGAAAGAGACTTCAGATTTGAGGAGAATGAATCACCAGAACATCTTTTGACGTCGGTCATATAACTTGCAAGTAGCTTCCACAGGGAAGAAATCCCAGAAACACAGAGCAGAGGCAAGAACTGGGATGAAGTTGCGGCACACAATCTCAGTCTCAAGAGACAAGTAGTTTCTACATTCTCATTCTACATGAGCAATTCCCATACTTTAGACATAAACTAAGAGAAAGTGCTATTGGTGATAAAAATGTTTTGTCTGAGAAGGTAAGTTGATATACGACATTATGCAAGTAAACAATTGTGGGAAAACTGAGCTGCTTATAGAAATTTTGTGTCTCTGCCCCATATTCCTACAAGCAGACGTATTTGGCCTTGAAGTCTCACCCACAGAATTGCTGCTTCAAGCACATTTCCACCCATGCATCATATTTACCTGAAAAGCTTAACAGCAGTATTCAAGCAAGGGTCAGCAATAGCTAGTCAGCCACGTGTTTGCCCTACCAAAGCAAAAGCTAGCAAAATATCCACTGCAAAAACTCATGCCTCAGCTGTCTACGCCCTGCTCCCCACTTTGAGGAACCATAAAAGAACCCTTTTAGCCAGATGTAATTGTGCTATGTGCTACCAGAATAGTAGGAAACAGGTGAGTATAAAGGACTATCAATCTGCTCAGTTCTGTATATTTTTAAATAACATTATTAATCTTGCATTCTGATCAAGATGAAGCATAAATAATCTTTGAGTCAACCTGAGTAGGTATAGGAAAATAAGACTTTTCTGTTTCAGATTTCCAATATTTCAGTCTGGTTATTTTCATAGACAAGAATCACTTGCTCTACAGTAACGTGACACCCTTGAGCTGGATTAAATATGCTATATTATTGTAAAGTTAGCCATTTTTACACTTGAATACTCCAAGCAAAAATTGTCAGTATCATACAACTCTAGTCAGGAGTCAAGTTTCCAACTGTGAAATGAAATTCCGTGAAGCAATTGAGTATGTGGAGTAGAAAAAAAAAAAATCCACTGCTATCCCCATGTCTAGTTGGTAATGATTCCCTTATATAAAATGTATTGAATTGCCATTTACAAAATTAACTATTTTAAAGCACAGAGCTGGGCCCCAGTGACAAGTTGCTGAAGCTATCAAATTCTTCAGAGAAGCTTTACACACATCTCTTCAAGACACAGAATAAGACAAAGATGAGACATGAAAAAAAAAAGACACCTTTTGAACAATAGAAATTGTTCATGGTATTTGATAAACAAATAAAGCATTTAATAGTTTGGAGCCACAGAGGATTAAAAATGACAGTAAGTCCACCCAAGATTAATTCCAAAGTGTATTTCTTCACACATTTAAGAGGATTTTTTTAATCTCAGGAACAAATATTAACCTGATAAAAAAAAAGATAAAAAAATGTTCAAGTAAAGATCTGAATAAGGATTTTGGAGTTCCAGGTTCTACACAGACTTCATGCAAGGTACTGGATGCATCCTTAGTGCCTGATACTCTGACATTAGTATTTCTGTACGGTCATGAAAGCTCAAGCTTCAGTTTCTACTTGCACCCTAATTCATATTTTGTCTGTATGATGGTTCACAAGCTTGCCGGAGAGAACAGTCTGGCTTCCAACCTGGGGAAGGTTAGGGGGAGAGAGACTTGCCAGCTAGAACCATAACCTTGCTCCTAACCACAACCAGGACAGATTTGTCAAAGGAAACCAAAACACACTTCATGTCCTCATTGTCTTTTCCTGCTGGACTTGCACATTGTCTCATTGTCAAGGTGCAGCATCTCTCCCAGATTCAGCATTCTGTTACTAAAACCACAGTTTCAGGAGTGCAAACTGTCTTTTCACTTCTGAAAAAATTCCTGGACCCTCTGTCAGGCCACTTGAGAGGAGCCAAACAGAGTGCACAGAGAGTCAAGTTCAAGTATTCCAAGGGTATACTTTTGTAACACAAGTTGGCTATTTCAGTACTGTCGTGGTTTAGCCCCAGCTGGTAACTAATCACCACACAGCCACCCGCTCACTCCCCGCCCCCGCGGGATGGGGGAGAGAAGGAAAATAATAATAACAACAACAACAACAACAACAACAACAACAACAAACAACAACAAGTGATGAACAGCACAATACAACAACAAGTGATGAACAGCACAATTTCTTACCAGAAGGACTGTCAATGCTATGCAAGACCTCCAGCTGCCCCATCTCCCAGCAAGCAAAACAAGACAAGGAATTCATTCCCCGCTTCCCATCAGCAGGCAGGTGTTCAGCCATCTCCAGGAAAACAGGACTCCATCATGTGTAACAGTTACTTGGGAAAGCAAACACCATCACACCGAAGTCGATGCTGCATAAGACACCCAGCTGCCAACACCAGGCTCCCAGCTGCAAACAGAACATGATGTCATATGGTATGGAATATCCCTTTGGCAAGATCGGATCAGCTGTCCTGGCTTTGTCCCCTCCCAGCTTCTTGGGTGCCCCCCACCTCCTCATTGGCAGGGCAGGATGAGAAGCTGAAAAGTCCTTGACTGCTTGGCAACAACTAAACACATCAGAGTGTTATCAACATTATTCTCATCCTAAATCCAAAATACAACATTAACCAGCTGCCAGAAAGAAAATTAACTCTATCCTTGCCAAAAACGAGGACAAGGACCTGGTTCTGCAGCCCCCTGTGACCAAAACCTTGCCACATAAACTTAATACAGCGTGCAATTCTCCCACTGTGCCTTAGAGTGAATAAAGCAAACATTGCCTTCTAGTAAAAAGAGATCTTGTTTTAGGCGGAGGAGAAGAACATACACAGTACATTCCAGAGTAGCAATCTGCACCATATCAAAATCTAGCTTACCTTCCAGGAAAATGTTTGACTACGTCACAGAAACAGATTCACTGCCACAAGGTGTGGAAAATGACTAGGCTGAGATTCCCATTAGGAAAAAAATCAGTTATTTAGCTCTTGGGCTGCAGCTGCAGTTTGCAGCTTTGTATAAACTTTGCTGTGGAAACAGGTACCAATGGTCAGGTAACAGCTGAAAAAACTTTGAAAATGCCATTCAACTAAATAAATTTAATGTAGCATCTTCTGCTTATCTCAATACAAAAAATGTATCACTGAAATACTTCCTCCTACCTGTCTTATTCATTTGACTGATAAGTGTGACTCCAGACTTTCTAGCACAATGATCTTGTTAGTGCTTGTAATGAAGATGATGCGAATCATCATCACTGTCACTTCATTTTAAGTTCGCAGTTAAAGTTAATGAGTCAGTACTGCCTGAATTACATAGCAAATTCCTAAGCAAGTCCAAGACTAAACTCATTGTCCCTTCAGCATGCCTGACTGCTGATGAAACACAGCTAGTTCCTAAAGAAAAAATATCTGTGCTTTGGCAGGTGTTAGCTTTTTGTTGACTTTATAAACAAAGGTGATAACGTTGATGCACAACAAGTATAAACTAGAGGCTACCAGCATATTTCACGTTCAACATTTTTGAACAGTTAATATTTCATGATAATGATCATTGGTAGATGACACATTCAATTTAACCAGAATATTACAAAAACATTCTTGAAAAACTAAGTATAGAGGAGAGATCAGTGAAAGGCAAGGAGGGACTTAAAGGCTCACTAGCAAATAAAATAGCTTGGCAAAACTGGGATGTTACTAATGAATTAAAATATGGTAAGAAACGCGCATAGTTTAAGGTCAGATATTTACAGGAGGAAGAAATACTAACCCTGGAAAACAAAAAAGAGACTCTTGGGACTTCCTTCATATTAAATGGTGCAATACAACTGTAAAGACTGCTTCTCTTTAAGCCATATATATATATACATATACACAAATAAGTATATTTATGTGTATTGCTATATATGTAAATATTTAAACATAAGGCCATCATCAAGTAACAGAGCCTTGTCCTCTTAAGGCCCCTGAATCCAGAGGGTAATCACGAGCACACAGCCCAACCAGTCTCATCGTTACCACAGAATCAAAGCATATTTCAGTAAGTTGTCAGGAGAGTTTCACTTGCCCTTCATAGGCAGAACAGGCCAGTTCACTACTTCTTCAGACTGCCAGTAGATGGACAAACCACTTTCCTCAAAAAAATGCTGCAGATCAAGAGAACATGTTAGTAGAAGTAGGCTGATAGAAGCTCCAGCTTTGAGGTCTGAAAACTAAGATACTAAATTATTTTTACAGCCTCAGTGATGTCAAAATGAGAATTACATAATTTCACCTCCTGTCAACACTGGCATGTCTGCTTAAGGTATCTCAGAATGCATTTTAGAAACACCTGCTACTGTTCTCTAATCAAGGTAAGTCAGAAGTATTTCCACTGGCAGGCATCCCTGTTGTAAAAAGTACAGTTAAAAGCTCTTGTGTGTGGACCATCACAAGTGAATTTATAGTTTGACAACATATAAACAAGAAAAATGAGAGCAATACTTGCTTAACAACTGAATAATCCACTGCTATTAGAGAAAGTTAATAACACAGAGGGCTATTGCTTATGACTAACTAAAAGTTTCTGAAAATGTCAGTCCAGAAAGGGTATAGTGAAAATACTTAAAACAATAGTAAATAGACATGTAATTGCAATGGTCCAGTAAATTATAGAGAAATGCAATTTGATCTTTAACAGTGACAAGTTTGGGGTTTTTTTCATTAAAAGTGCAAAACCAACCCTTTCTCCTTCCACCTTCATTTTCCTTTAACTGCTGTATTTCTTTTGAAATGCAGTCTTCTCACAGAAATAAGCAACTGACTGATCGATAGCAAGTGATGATGCACCTGTGAGCAACCGAGGTTTTCAGAATTCCCATTCAAATTAATTACAGCTCTCTTTTCCCTTATTCCCTGAAACATTACACAGTAACATCAGTCTAGATTTAGAGATGAACTGAGGTTTAAGCAAATGGCACTTCAGTTGGCATGTCACTCCCTGGATATCCCACCTCTAGGTTATGTCTACGCTGCAGTCCCTGTATGACAACCAATAGCCTTAATACCTCCTCTCTACACTATTACCTCATCTATGCATTACAGTCCAGAGTTCTATGTGCCTCCTAGGGCCCAGACACAGCATGAGCAGTATCTCAAACAACACTGTCACAAAGATCCTGGTCAGTCAGACTCCTGCCTAGCAGCCCGAGTTTAGTCTCCCAGGTGCTCATCTTCCCAGTGTCATTAGCACCAACATGATGCATGACTGCCAAGTTCCCCCTCCATGCCTGAGCAATCTAGACATCTCATTAAGACTGCTACCTTTGTAGCAGCCAAGTTTCTAGGCAGTCCCAGTCCTCTCAGCTACCTGCCTAACAGATTTTCCAGCTCTGACCACCTGTTTCATCCATCCTTGAGCAGTCCTGATGCAGAACCACTCTCAGTGCATGAGCATACTGGCACTGGCTGGAGGTTGTGTAATGTCTAAAGGATTAGATCATTTCTTCTCAGCAGGCCATGCTCCTTCCATAAGGTTTACATCCTCCTCACAGTATAAGGGTTTTCACAATGAAGGTGGATACTACAACATCCTTTCCAACTTCACCCATGAGCTTCTCCATTTCTTCACACTGTTTTAAATCCCAATGCTTTCATGTCAGGTGAACATATTCTGCTTTGGCAGGTGATTATTCACATCACACGCTGTGGAATAAACTCAGTGGCCAGCAAGATTTTGAGAAACAAGAAAACCACACACGTTTTCAAAATTTACAACAGTTTAACCCCTCCTTTTTTCCTACTTTGTCTTTACTAGGCCAACTAAAAATAGAAAAACGAAAGAGAAGGAGGAAGGATAAAACCAAACCAAAACCCCAAAGATCTCAGAGCATACAGTCCACGCTAACATGATACTCTTCATATGTCTGTCAACACACGCTGCCAACTACTCCATTTTCTTCAGCTACTGCTTTTGTAGCCCTGTGCCTCAGCAAGATCCATCCCCCTTGTCAGGCCCAAAGGGATCACCCTGCCAAGTCCAACTGCACTTCCCTCACACACCCCTGAAAGGCTAATGTTCATTTGTCCAACAAATTCCCCAGGTAATCACCCAGACCACAACTGAAAAAAATAATCACTTATCACACTAGGCAAATGCCCCTGAATTTTTCTTTCCTATGCATGGTCACCTCTTTTCATGGGAATTATAGAAAGTTAGTATCTTAGTATCCTTTGTCAAAATGGACAGAGGGCTCAAATCTTATCAAAAGAAGCATACGAACATGCATAGAGGGCACAGTAACACTGGCCTCGCTTAGGTTGCAAGCCAAGACAAAAACCACCCCTGTGTAATGTGAAAAACGCAAGAAGCTGAGCAAAATTTTGGAGGTTAACCTTAAGTTCAGCTCCCTTCTGGTACAGTACTTCACCACCAAGTACTGAAGAAGCTACTATTATGCTAGGATCTTCAAAAGTTTGGAGTTTAATCTATTTTTCTTTATGATCTTTTACTCAGATTTGCCAATGCTTACTTTAGACATAGTATCAGTAATTTGCTTAAGACCGTGGATTTTCTTAAATTAAAATACATATCCCGGAACAATCTGTAACCTGCACACAAGTATACAAGCAGGGCAGTGAAACAAACTGTTGACATAATTTAATAGGCTCTACAGGAATGCCTGTTTTGATGTAAGGCACCTCATTCTGTCAATAATAGTTGCATTCATGCTATGTATGTGATACCACTTTACCATGTACAAAGTAGGACAGCTTGTGTACACAAACAAGCCCTTTCCAATTCATTGTACATCAACCCCTTGGTTTAGTAGTCTGAGTGTAATTTGGCCTTTTAACTATCCATAAGAAAATTTTCTAGATAGGTTAAACATCTCCTTCAAAACTCAACAGCATTTATGGACTCTTAACAGGCTTTTCAGTTAGCTCAATATATCACAAATTTTAGCCTACTGTAAAGAATATATTTTTCTAGGAAATGTTCGCAATATCTATCATGGTTTTGGAAGCAACTAATTGCCTGTTGAAAATAGTGATCTTATTAAAATGAGTTCTACACCACAGCATTTTTCTGCAAGATTAAGGGACAAAAAAGCACATTCTCAAAATTTTTTTTTTTTTTTAAATAAAGATATAGGTAAGTCTTTTATTCAGTACTTTCCTCAATCAGGGTGACAGTCAATGTGTACTGCTCTGAACTTACACAGCTAGAAACTAAGTATCAATGGAAAATTTACAAATGTGAAAAAAAAACCCCAGAAACAGTAAGAGGACTAACCTCCCATTTGCACAATACATTTAAGCAAAGGAGTTCCTTCTACGGTGAGAAAGCTGATCATAATGGATCAATTTATCTAAACTAATTTTAAAAATATTTCAGAAATACAAATATATCAAAAGTCCTTGTACATAACTAAAGAATCATAAACAAGGAGACTGCCAGAAAATGATCTGACAAGTATGCAAACTGTATACATCACAAGTATATTAACAACTGTATTTAGAGGTGTCTTTTTTGCCCCCTCGCATATTTTCAACTACATACTGCCCTGATGCTGGAGAAACCAATAGGAAGACTTCGAACCTCTCTGAAAAAAAATTTAAAAATAATTTTATTTTAAAAATCCTTTGTTAAACTATGTAAAAAATAAGCACAAATAGAGCAGAAAAATTAAGGGCATTTTTGGCTTTTACTACCTTTGTAAATTGATTATTGCACCTTCAAATAAGTTCAGGGTAAATCTGCTGATTCCAGGGATCCTAAATATTCCTATACACAGAAAAGCTCCTTCAAACACAAGTATTAGCAACCAAGCAATGACTGTTGCAATGAGATAGTTCAAAATGCAAGTAATTATAACACTGCTTACTGTAATTATAACCAAATGTGTCTTGGTGTCTATGATATTAAATAAGGAGCTTTACATACTCCATTTTAGACAAAGACGTCAAGACTAAATAAATAATGCAAAGTAGCTCTTACTCACTATGCAAGTGCTGTATTCTCATGAAGCCTCTAAAATAGATTCCATATAATAAACCTTCCATTACCTATTTTATATGGACTTTTGTGAGATTTAATTAACACTACAGAGTGCTTTGAGATTAATGAAAAAAAATCTGTCAGTGTAAAATATTACTGTCAGGCGCTCATTTCAGCTTGTGAAACATGTTTTTGTACATACAAATTTGACTTCACATCCATAAGGAATCATTTATATGAAGGAGCAATTTTTGAAATATTCCATATAAGGTGAAAATAAATTTATCTAGGTACATTTCCAAAATTGTAATTTTGTCGCCATGCACATCCAGCTACAGCTATGCTCAACTTGCTTTCATGAGTAACATTCAATCTATAAGTATATGCCCAACTTTTAATATTACCTGTGTTTTTCACAAAGATTTGACACTACAGTACTTACAATTGACTACTCTGTCTAATAAACAGGAACACCACAAAGAAGTTCCTATAGCACTTTTGCAGTCATGACGATTTAAGAGTATGAGTTACATACGTACTGTGTTACTTGTCTCTACAATCCTAATAAATGTAAACCAAATGATACAACTGGAGCTAACAGGCTAAATTTGGACACACAAGCCCTCTTTCAGGTTTCAAACAGACATAAAAATCATAGGATTTCAATTCCGGTTGAGAACAATAAGTCTAACTGCATGTGTTAATTGTTAATATGCTAATATGTTAACTGTAAAATGTTAATAATGTTAATTACACAGTTTTAAAAAGGTAAGTTGCATTTGTGGAACAGTGGTTGAGAAAAAGACAAAAAAGAAAGCTCACAGTGGAGTGTCAGGAAGACTTTTGGATATGAAGACATTATAGTACAAAAAGATATTATAGTACAAAAAGAAATCACCAATGATTTTATCCTCTTTTTTATAACATATCATGATAAATTGAAATCTGCTTATAAATTACAAATTATAAATAATTGTAACATCTACCACAGTAACATCTTATCTTGAATATCAAGGACGATCCTGGAAACTAAAATTCATAAATGCACTAGACATTAGAAATCTGGGACTCAGGAAATAATTTTGTCTTGTGTAATAATTTTCTCATGCCCTAATCCCAAATAATATATATGTATTCATGTGGTGGGTTGACCCTGGCTGGAGGCCAGGTGCCCACCAGAGCTGCTCTCTCACTCCCCTCATTCACTAAACAGGGGAGAAAAGGCATAACGAAATGCTTGTGGGTCGAGAAAAGGACAGGGAGAGATCACTCACTAATTGTTGTCACGAGCAAAACAGACCAAACTTAGAGAGGGAATTCATCTAATTTATTACTAGGCAAAATAGAGTAGAGGAATGAGAAAATAAAATGAACTCTTAAAACACTTCCCCCCACCCCTCCCATCTTCCCAGGCTCAACTTCACTCCCGGCTTCAACCTTCCCCCCCTCAGCTGCACAGCGGGGAATGGGGGTTACGGTCAGTTCATCTCACGGTGTTTCTGCCGCTTGTTCATCCTCAGGGGGAGGACTCCTCTCATCGTTCCCCTGCTCCAGCATGGAGTCCCTCTCACGGGGTGCAGACCTTCAGGAGCAAACTGCTCCAGCGTGGGGTCTCCCACGGGGTCACAAGTCCTGCCAGCAAACCTGCCCTGGCGTGGGCTCCCCTCTTCACAGGTCCACCGGTCCGGCCAGGAACTTGCTCCAGCATGGGCTTCCCATGGGTCGCAGCCTCCTTCAGGTGCCTCCACCCGCTCCAGCGTGGGGTCCTCCACGGGCTGCAGGTGGAATCGCTACACCCCCTCATCCTTCCTCCATGGGCTGCAGGGGGACAGCCTGCTTCACCATGGCCTTCACCACGGGCTGCAGGGGGATCTCCGCTCCGGCGCCTGGAGCACCTCCTCCCCCTCCATCTGCACTGACCTGGGTGTCTGCAGAGTTTCTTACATCTTCTCACTCCTCTCTCCGGCTGCAAAAGCTCTCTCTCTAAGTGTTTTTCTTCTTCTTAAATATGTTATCACAGAGGCGCTGATGGGCTCAGCCTTGGCCAGCGGCAGGCCCGTCTTAGAGCCGGCTGGCATTGGCTCTATCAGACACAGGAGGAGCTTCTAGCAGCTTCTCACAGAAGCCACCCCTGTAGCCCCCCCGCCACCAAAACCCTGCCACGCAAACCCAACACAATTCAGCACTGAAGCTTCAGCTGGTCAAGCTTTTTGCCAACATAAACTGATGTCGCCACGAAGAAAAGCACTAATTCTATGCCTCCAATTCCACCTTTTTATTGCTAAACCTGCTCCACACCTTTCTGTGGGCCAGGATAAGTTTTTATGCAACTACATAATGAACTGGACCTGTGAACTCATCTACTCAAAAACACACCTGGGAGGCATGGGGAAGTGTCCCTTGAACTACACCTTAGAAAAATTATTTTCAGTCTGTATTTACCTTTGAAAGTAACTTCATCACCTACACACTTTAAGGAAAGTTTGCACATTTGAAAGCTTGGCTGGTTTTAACAACTATATCCGTAATAAAATAACAAAAGATACTACTTCTCCTAACAACCTTCTCCCACAAGTATCCTTATATTATCCATGTCTACATCACCACTATAACTGTTTCCAGAGGACAATTCCTCTTACTACTCTATTTCACTTTGCAGCGACTTATGTGGGCTCTTTGGAAGCAAAGACTGTATCTTCTTAAAGTAAGAATTCTTCTAAACTTGACATTCTCTGTATTCTTTCATTTCAAGGTTTTCAGCCTTTCACTGTGTTAAATACAGATACTTTACATATTAACATTTCTTTTGTCAGCTGATGATCCCCATGTTATTTTTAATACTCTTCTCTGTTCATCTTTCATATGTAACGTATTTTTACACTTCAGAATACTCACTTGCTGAAAAAGTCCTATGTAAGGCAAGCTAAATTACTGTTATGAAAGACATACTTCTACAATTGTGAGATCAGAGTATAACACCAACTAATTATTCTATTTTTATTACAGATATTTCTGTGAACCCAGTTTTGCTAAAAATATGTAATTAATATCCATTACATAATACCTCTTACAGCTTCTATTCAGGCTTTCCCCTTCATTAATTAGCATTTAACAACTGCTTAACCTTGTGGTTAATACCTGACCTTATGACCGGAGGGATCATAGAATCATAGAATCTTTAAGGTTGGAAAAGACCTCTAGGATCATCAAGTCCAACCGAATGTTAACTCCTGATTTTAACTGCTCCACAAAATAATTTATCTTGCCAACAAATATACAGGATAATTTCTGTAGAAAAACAGTATTTTTGTGTCATACATGACAGATTTTTTGTCTCCTGAGACCTCTGTCTGTGACACTACTAAAAAACTTAGGGAGTTTATGCTACGGAAAAGTTTTCAGGAAGTACGTACATCAGAATTTAACCACATACAATCTCAGTATTTAAAAATAGCTGTTTCCTTCACTCATAGAACAGGATTGAAAAAGTCCGTATGACTTTTATCTTGGTTCTATCATTATCTTTCAGTGACTGGCATAGACCTTTGTGGCCCCATGTATTTTGCTAAAATGTCAGCTATGCTCTCTAGGCTTCTTTCTTTTATCAATATAACAAAAGATAGATATTAAGCATTATTTTCTTCAGTGACCTGGGATTTTTTCTTATTTATAATTTTGCCTTACAGTTCAGGAAGAGTAATGTTCTTTGTGGGGAAAAGTGAGTACCAGTAAGAAAGAAGTACCTGAAAGAATTCATCACCAAGTCATATTCACAAGCAGCAAAATGTAATATATTATTGAAGATGAAGAAGATAACCCAGCAAATTAAGCAATTACAGTAACAGATTTTTTAAAGGAAGAAAGAATTGTAGGTATAAAAGACTGTATGTGAATTAAAAGCCTAGATTCAAAGATTCATAGATTTAAAAGCCAGAAGGTATCATTATAATAATCTGTTCTGGCCCTCCGCGTAACACAGGCCAGGGAATTTAACCCAGTAATTCCTTTTGTAAACCCCACAATTTGTGTCTGAGTTAGTCTTTTTACAAAAGCACCCAGTGGAGCATTTACTATCTCCTATAATCATCTGCCCTGCTACCTGATTATCCTCATTATAACTATAGTACATTGTATTTCTAATAATTTGGAAGATATTATCTTTCATTTCTTTGCCAAAATTGCAATCAATGGCAACTGAGCCTGTTTCTCTAAACTCTTACTGTATGGTTTTCTCAAACGCCTTGACTGGCACACTTCTTTTCCTAGTTTATACTTTGAAAGAGAACAGATTTGAGTGTCCATACAAATTTCTTCACCAGCTGTGAAACTGATAACTCCTCCTGAAGATCAACCACTCTCTATCATATCCACGTACAGATCTCTGTTTCTGACTACATAGAAGACATCTGCAAACCATCAGTTCAAGGAGTAAACTAGTATTGCTATTGAAACCCTGTAACTATCTGACTGTAGGAGTCAATCTAGAAGATTTCTGGATTATCTGGAAGTCAAGATACAGAATCTACTGCTTTTGTCCCTTCTAAAATTAATCTGTGTGGAAATATGCAATGTAGCCCTAAAAGGAAACAACACATCAGCCTATCAGAAACTTACCAGAGTGAAGTCAATCAACAAAACACTGTAGTACCAGGAATCAATATACATAGGAAAGACAGTGAGTAAACTCCGACACTGGTGGTGTAATAGTCTCTATTACATGCTGCTTAGTATCTGTCTTTGTAATTAATAGCCTTATTGCATAACACAAAATCTGTATGGGTGGCAGGTCCAAGCCCAGTAGCAGCAGTCTCTCCACCAGGAGGGCAACACCACCTGTGGTATGCTGAAAAAATTTTACTATAGCATTTGGACAAGAACTGCAATTCCACTGAGTGACTAAAATTATCCCTGAGTAGACTGAGCAAAAATTACCTTGTGATGTTAAGCAGAGAAGAAATTTTTAAACCGTATCACTGATTGCTTTGTGACTAGGAGACCACAAGAAGAAAATTAATCATTTACTTGATTCTGAATAACATGAAAGATCTTCATCTGCTACAAAATCTCACCATTGAATTGCCACTGTGTAACATGGATCTTTATACCTATACTTAGCATCTCTTCAGCAGCAACAAACACCAATAAAATCCACTAAAGGAAGAGCTACGCTTGTTAAAAGGACAATAAAGCAGACTACCACACAGGAAGCAGAGCACCTTTGCACTATGAGTTCCAATTAGGAAAGGCTTGGGGAGCAGGGAGGGGAAGAGGCCTGGTTGCCTAAATAGCGAGGGAAATTAACAGGAAAGCATCCTCCAACAGATATAAGAATTAGCAAATGAAGAAAGAAAAAGAATTGTAAACTCTGACACACAAAATAAAAAATAAAACTAGACTCAAGAAAAAAAATCTGAAAAACAACTAGCTAAAGGAATCGCAACTAAACCTACAAACAGGGGCAAAAGGTGTCATAGAGTTCTACATCACCTATTAATGGTCAAGGAATGAAGCAGCACTCAGAAATGACAAGCCCATTTGCAGACATGATTAAATGGATTCTTTGCACGGATATTCACTGCGGAAGAAACCTAGGTTGCATGTGACAGTCTTTTTTTATGAGGGGAAAACAGGACCTGTATGAACAGGCTATGGTGTACCTATGGATAAAATAAGCACTAAGAAATAACCAGTACCAAATGACACTCACATAAAAGCTCTGAATAGCTGAATTACTAATGATTAGGCTAAGATGCCACTTAAAATTTCCTTGCATGGCAGATATGATACCCATTTATTCTAACAGTTTCAAAGGAGAACTATAGGTTTGTGAAATTGTAATCTGTACTGGACATTTTAGCAAAGATTGTAACAATGCTAGAACAAGCAGATATATGAATAAATATAACCCCAGGGTGCGGATGTTGATTTTGCTTCCATACTGAGAAGGGCAGCGTTAGAAACCTCTTGAACTTCTGATGACAACATCACTATACGCGGGGATAAGGATTATTTGAATCAAAATTCCAATTGGCTTGTCCCAGTCAACAAAACACTACATGAAAATAGTATTTTAAGTCAAAAAAGTCACTGAGAATTCCTGTTTTTACAAGGCATTCAATCAGAATTATGGAGCTAATTATACTCTGAATCTAGAGCAATTCAAGAGTTACATTATTGCATGAAACTCTCAGAATGTCCCACAAAATTGCACCTGAACTAATTTAGATTGCCCTCCAGCTTCAGGAAGTGATGAGCTCATAAGTATAAAAAGTTATTGCTGCATTTTCCTGGCAGTTTAATTTACTCACATTAAAACTCAGGTGTAGGAAAGCACTCCAGTCCAAATCTACTTGTTACTCACGTAACTGTTTCTGAAGTGTTTTTAAGTGCACCTAGTACAAATGCATTTCTATTATATTGTTTTGTAATTTGTAAGAAATTCTCCATGAAAATTAATCTTTGCACTTAATTCCTCTTTATGTGAATACTTTGATACCTTAAATATTCAAAAAACACTTTGTTGTTTCATCCTGGTTTTGTGTCTTCTGCTTGACTAGATCTTGCCTCTCAAAACAATCTGTAATAATTCTTTACTCTTCCTAATCACTTTCCAAAATAGATATTCTATTAAACTAATGTAATTGCATCTCACTGCTCAAATTCGCAGTTCAACCTGCCTTGATTAATGTGTTGTTGGTGAGCATAAAAAACCTCCCTTAGATACTATGATGAAAGGCTACTTAAAAAATATTGTCTCCCTGCAACAGAGATGGCAACATCAAACTCCTTTTTATTTAAATAAGATGCAGAGGTTTGATTTAAAATACTGTAGGTAAGAAAACACATAGATACCATAATTTTAGAAATAATTTCTTAGTATTTATTATTATTTCTTTTCCAAACACGAAGAGCTGTGTGGGCTGGGTTTTTTTCCCTCCATATTGTAAAGCTTCTTGTAAGCATAACTTTGCAACACAAGTATGCCAGAATATACTCATGAGAGTTGGCTGTACCACATAAATCTTCACCATTTGTCTTGCCCATACGCACTGGACTCTTAGTTTTTAAAACTATAGCCATCAGCTAAATCGACGCCCTACTTCCGTAGCACGGATTTCGACTCATGCCACCACTGCTTTGCCATCTACAAAGCAGCAAAAGATTCAGGATCTCTGCTTTAGAAGCTGACCTGTACTGTTCGCAAGACTAGCCTGAGGTGACACAGAAGTAGTAATTTGCTTTCCACTCCGGCTGCCGTCATTGCTTTCGCTCCCTTCCCTCACGTTTGAACTTTCCCACCGCCTCTCCAGAGCGCGTTGCCATTTCCCAGCCGCACCTGAGGGAAACGCCCCGCCCGCCCGAGGGACGCGGGAAGGCCGGACAGCCGACAAAATGGCGACCGAGAGCGGAGACGTTCCCGCCTCTGAGGCGCAGCGCTCGCCCAACCGCAGGCTGCGGATCGGGACCACGTGACGGCGCGGCACTACAACTCCCATCAGGCCCTGGGGCGGGTATCGTCTCCCTCTTCCGGCCCCGTCTCCTGCTCCCAGAAGGCGCCGGCGGTGCTGTGGGAAGGTCGCACAGGGGAGAGGGTTGCTGGGCTGCCCGGTCGGTACCATGCTGGCTGCCAGTGTCCGCAGGTTTACCACCTCCGCCCTCCGCAGGAGCCACTATGAGGACGGCCCTGGAAAGGTAACGCGGGGAGGAGGCCTCGGCCCGCTGCAGCGTGGCCTGAAGGTCGCGGGAAAGGGCCTGCGGCCGGGCTCGGGGGAGGAGATGGCGAAGGGGGAGCGGGGTCCGCCGGCGGTTGTGGGTGGGGAGGGTAATGGCTCGCCGGGGGGAGGGATGGTGAACGGCTCGGAGGAGGAGGAGGAGAAACGTGTCCCTGTGAAGGACACTGCGCTGGCAGCGCCCGCCCGGCCCAGGGGCAGCCTGTGCAGGCCCAGCTCCGGGACAGGCCCCGCCGCACCTCCTGGGTGAGGGACGGGGGGAGGAATCGGGCGTTTGCTGGGGACAGAGATAGCCGTAAGAGTGTCGTTGGAGCCGCAGTGCGGGCCTGCCCTGGCTTGCCGGGGTGAGGTGCAGGCCTGTCCTGCCTCGGGCATGCTCAAGGTGAGCTCCTCGCTCGGTGAGCCCCCGTGAAGGGTTTCGCACATAATCGGGTTCTGAGGCCCCAGCGAACTGGATGCCGTTGCGAGTAGCAGAGTAATGAGCGCCCTGTTGCCAGTTTTCCAGGTGGGCTTTGGGGGCTGGTGATGCCACAGCAAAGCGAGTTGTAGTGGGGATGACTTCAGTCTCCTTCCCTGGAGCCTTTGGCTTCAGTGGTACAGATGATGAGCATTGCAGTATGAGGGGCAACAATGATACTGTAAACGCTTTCTGATGTACCTGGTGCTTAACATATTTTTTTAAGTCCTACCTCTAAAAAGGAATTTTACATACCTAATGAACATGGGGAAAACTTTGACAATGAAGGTAATTAAATATTAGGGAGGCTGTGGGATCTGATTATTCAGGGATATTTATACTTGACTGGGCAAGGCCTTCAGCAAACTGGCCCTGCTTTGAATTGGAGGGAGAGGGGAAGAGTGGAGAAAATCACTTCCAGAGGTGACATCCAAGCTATTGTTCTAATTACTGTGTTTCTTTCCTTGAGAGCAAGGGAAATTGTTTTGAGACTGAATATTTGTTTTGTCAATTTGACTCCACGTGTTAGTGCTCTGAGCTTCTCACAATTTTCAGGTCAATGAGGAAGTAATTCCTGTGTTGATTGGAAAACTAAAATTCTTTTTTTTCCTCTTCTAGAACCTTCCCTTTTCTGTGGACAACAAATGGCGATTACTTGCAGTAATGTGTGGATTCTTTGGCAGTGGATTTGTCGCCCCTTTCGTTATAGTCAGACACCAGCTTCTTAAGAAATGAAGAGGACAGGCGGTGATTGCATTAACTGGGTAACTGGTTTTGTTAGATTTCTTAGCATTGTGGAATCTGTGGTCAGAAATGAGCTTTAAAGACTCTAAACTCATCTAAAAACATTATTACAATTTTCAGCCTTTAGCAGTTCAGGCACTTAGAGTTGCTGTCTGCAGTTGCATCTAAACTGCAGTAATGAATCAGTTTAAGCTTGCTTCTCAGGGCTGCCACACTCTGATTAACTTGTGAACTTCGACTCCCCAGAGGCCACACCTCTCTGGCTGCAGCTTCTTGCTACTCTACAGCTGGGGTAACTGACAGAATTGTGCTACTGATTTGGTTTGGATAATAACTATAGCCAAAACCATGTCTACCTTCTTGTTTGAGGAAACATAAAACTACACTTCATGTAATGTGTGGGAATCACTGGCATGTGTGATGTGAACAAAACAGTATGAGAAACCGTGATACTGTAAACGCTTTCTGATGTGCCAGTTAAAGAAATCTTTTCCACCGACTTTTAACTTAGTTCAACCATGTCAAAACAATCACACCATCTACGTACAATTTTCCTGACTGTTTAGGGATAAAGTGCACTTAAAATAAAGCCATTAACAGCAGAAGCGATTTTAATTGATGCTTGCTGAGACAAAGCAAGCCTCAGGCATAGTTCAGACTGTAGGCATGCCATTTCCAGTTTAAAGGTCACTTCAATTTATCTTAATCTGATTCTACTTTGGAAATACCTGGTATTGTTTCTCAGATTACAGAACTGACAATAAGTCTTGTTGAGCTAGAATGACCCAAGTAGTTCTTAAAAGGAAATAACAATCCTCACTGTAATCTAATAATTAGAATCATAGAATCAAATGGGAACAAACTGTAGTCATCTGTGTAATTTTTTTGTCGGTCTGGTGGTTTGGGCTCCCTAGACTAAGGATCAAAAAAAAATCGTGAGACTTGTATTGAGCTTGAGCGTTCAGAACTGTATGATTTCATGTTAAGTCAAGGCTTCTGCTACAAAAGTATATGGTGAATGAAGCAAAGCCCGTCAAAATTCCAGTCAAAGCATACCTTGATAGCTTTTCTAGATGCAAAGGTAAGAGTTCTTAAATTTGTTAATTCTTTTTTTTCTTGCAGAGTTGAAGTCTTCTACACATCATCTTTCAATGGGAAAAGGATAACTGCAATTGCATACCATGCTGGATGTGTCTAAATAAAATCGTAAATCTGAAGGTCTCGTGCAGTGTAGTTTGTGAACCTCCTGAAGTGCTTTTGAGAACTGGTGTATAGTGAGAGCCTCTTCAAGTTGCAGTATATTGACAATGAGTGTTAAATTCAATGTCTTCATGTACAAAAATAGTGGGTTGGAAAAATCACACTTCAGAAATGAAGTTGGGTTTAACATTTTTAGCAGGATAGGTGTTAAAACAGGTTTGTGGTCTTCTCAGATACTCTTCAGACTACTCACAGAATAATGACCCCAGGATAGATTGTACCCAGTGAGCCTCACAGTGGGTATACTGTCACCACAATCCATGCTGCAGAATTTTTATCTTCAGTATTTTGAGTTGATCACTTGAGAACATTTTATTTGGCTTTTCTTCTGCACTCAGCTATTCTAAAGAGCTGCTGTTACTAGTTCTTTAGTGTGCTGCATTACTGATGCTCTGAGCAGGAATGTGCCTTGCTCTGCAGATTTTATTAAGCTGCAGGTGCAGATGATGAGGTAGCCTGGGAAAGAAGTACAGCAGCAATAACTACAACTGACCAGAAAAAATACTGATTATAGCTTATCAAAACTCTTGATATTGCTGCAAATTTTTAGCTATTTGGAAAGAATTGCTGCAAACTGAAAGTTATCTGTAGTCTTAGTGCAGGGTTGTGCCTGACAGTGGGGCTTGCGTAACTGAAGTAACATAGGAGCTCTGAAGAATGCTGTTGGGATACTTCTACTAACTTGAATATGACATGTTTAAATTTGTGGCCTTGCTGATGGCATGAGTAGAAAATCATTTTCACAGCCCCTCTTGCTGTGACCTCTTGGCTAAAGATGCAGTGTATGAAAAGTGCTGGCATAACTGAGTAATGGTGATTTCACCCTTGAAAATAATGCTGTTAAGCGGTAAGTATTCAGAGTTGCTTTCCTTCAGTGAGGCTTTCCCTTAAAACACACCCTTCTGCTGTAGCATCGTGCATTTAATGTGGCTTGCAACATCTCAGTCCATGAAACGAATGGTTGTGCATAAAGCTCAGATTCTGTTGACGTAGTGCAAACCTATATGAATAGTAGTCAAGTACCAGATCAAACAGCAGAAGTGCATATAAGAGCAGTAAGATACTGTTGTAACAGAACAGCTTTTGGGTGCCACTTTTTTTTGAGGGGTAGGTTTTAAAGTGCTGATGGCTAGTGTTTGAAGAGCCTGAACAGAATAATACCGTGTTGCTACACTGTCTTGACCTAAAAGGAAGCTTAGCGAGGCATGGTGATTTTGATCAAAGGACCAGCAAAGGCTGCAGAAAACTGATAATGAAGAGAGCAACGTTCAGAGGAAAGATTCCCAAATTATACCGGGTTCAGATAGTGAGACTACTTCATGGCTATGACTGAGGAACAGTTATATGGTATAAGTCATTTCTTAATGTACTGTCTGTCTGCAGAGTGATACTTCTCAGCAGAGACTCGGGAGTGTGTCTTGTAGAGCAAACGAACTATGTGTGTGCACTGTAGGTGATTAGGAACAGCTGGGGAATTCAGAAAAGGTGCCAATTTCTTGGTTTAGGTATTGGGATTTCCTGGAAGCACTTAGGTACTATAAAAAAAATTCCACCCTTTTTAAACAAAAATCAAAATGAGAGTTTTTAGCTGACATCTCGTTTGCCTTCTGTTGCAGATGAGCAAGTCAAATGTGGCACAAGGCAAGTCTGAACAGAAGCCTGTTACAGAATCACATTTCTCTTATGGATCACAAATGTCACTTCCACCATATATTTATTTGTACCTAGCTCTCTGTGTTTGTTCTTAAATAACTTGATGGTTTTGGTTTTGTTAATTTCCCCCCTTGCTCCCAAGTCCTTGATGTATTTGAAAAGAGTAAGCATCATCTCCGAAGGTTTATCTTGTAGGCTAGGCAAAACAGCTCCTTTAGTCTGCTTAAAATAAGGTCTCCTTTCCAAATACCATTCCCTTCTCTTTACTTTTTCTATTTAAGTATATTTTTGAGCATGGATGGTTAAAGTTAAAACAGTTATTTTTAGATTAAATGTTAGCGACTTTCTTCTCTCATGATGGATTCTAAAACTGTAATCATCTTTTTTCACAGTGTCATTACATTAATGGATCATAGTCATGCAGGAGCAGAGAGGTCCTGAGGGCTACTCATTAGAAGAAGTTTTCAAATTATGACCCTGTTTCCAACCCTGCCACCAACTTATAAAAATTACTGATGTGAATCACAATACCCATAACCTTTCATCTCCTTCTGTTTTACTTAATTTCTACTACTGCAACTGTAAGGCGTACTCAGGGGGATATGTGAACCTCCACTGTGCTGATGGTTGTCTTCCAGCTGTTAGCCCACTCTGCGTGTGCCAGAAAGAGTCATGCAAAAACCGAGCATCAGCCCTACTTTGGATAAGTTAGCTGACCAAGTGTATCGTGTTAGTCATAAACTATCTAATGATAAACCCGTGTTCATGGTGTCCCATTATTCATTAATCTTTCCTTTAAAAAGAAAGTTTAGTGCAATTTTGTAGCCTTTTTAATCTAATGTGCTCAGTTAATTCTTTCAAGATTTCTTGAGTATAGGTTAAGTAGACTTGCTGATTTTGATCCATGCAGCTCTCCAGTTGCTAGCTTATTTTTTTAATACAACACCTGCATACTGTAAGTTTCAAAATAACTAGCCATATTCTCCATTCATTGCAAACTCTGTTATTCTTACATGCTGCCAAAGCTGTAATTAGTCCCTTTAGATTTGGACTATTTCTCTACATGACTTGCTCGGGCAGTTTTCAGTAATTTTCAAGGCCCATCAGTTATCAAGTCCATAAGTTCTCTGTCTGACTTAAGTAATTGGTTCCCTTAGGTTTTCAAAGCTTTCACTTCTGTAATAGAAACACATTAACAGGTCTGTTTTGAGATATCGTTCTATTAATGCGAAGTGGGACAGACTGCATTTTACCTAAAAAGCATGTTTTAACTGCTAGATTATCTATAATCTCATCAGTCGATACAGCAAAGTCTAAAATTATTTGGTTGCTTGGGTGGAAAATACTGGTTGTCATCAAGAGGTGTGCACTATATCATTAACATCAGATGTTTGACATGTTTAATTTCACAGAGGCATAACTCCAGATTGTATTTGTTTCTCTGCTGTTATGAGAAGGTCACTGTTTATAGCCAAGCCTGATTTTAGGAGCGTATGTCAGAGCACCTTCCTTCTTCAACTCTTTTTTTTCTTTTTTTTTTTTTTCCTACTGCTCCCAAAATTATGTTGGTCTTAATCTGTTCTGGTTTACTCATTCTATGGTTTCCTATTTAAGTCCTACTGCTCTTTTATTTGCTTACTGACTGCTAAATAGGTAAGCTAGAGAAACTTGGGTAGATTTTTGAAATACACCTATTACTAACCACTGTTCATGGCATCTCTCAATTCTTTTCTTCCATGCATAGCTCCACAGGGTGGAAAACCTATCCATGGTAGCAAAACGCAAGGGCAAACCAAATGATCTCTGATGAAAATGTTATGCTGGTCTCAGGGAGCAATGCTGTGGGCAAAATAACTTCAAAAAAATGCCAATTTGAGATACTAATGTATGGCTTCAAGAGGTGCTGAGTCTTCTATTTACTTCACATAAATGGGACTAGCCCAGCTCTGCAGCCTGACAAACCCTACCCTGTCATCTCCCAGCATAAGTTAGGGACAGTTTAGCCAATTTTGACCTCAAAGGAACAAGAATCTCATCCGAGAATGACTTCTCTAACCGCATTCCCACCACAGACACTAACATGGAAATACCCAGCCCTGAGTGATTGCAGAGGTGGAGGTGACACTGTACCCGTGTAAGAACGAACCACATAACAGTATGTTCCATCACACGCAGCTATGTAATGGTCTGAGTGTCCAATTAAATATTTATTTTTAAAATAACCTTTTAGATTCCCTTTAGGGCACGTGGACTTGGTAGAAGATAACTCAACTGAAAAAAAAAAGAGAAAAATAAAACACTTTCAGGCTTGATGTTGTAGGCAAAAAGCAACATGTAAGTGGTACTTCTCTAAACTGTACAAAGGAAAAAAGACAGTGGTTAAAGGACATCTGGGAAATAACACATCTGTGTGAATGATGATATTTTTTGCTTGCAAGATGCCAATTTTAAGGAAAATCTTTTATGGTCCCTGATTTTTTTCCAGTTTTCTTGTTATACTATTCCCCTTCACAAATTCATTTTTGGCTCAAACTCAGAATAGTTTCATTTTGTTTCCAGAGAGGTTCACACTTTAGCATATTAATTATGTTAGATATCAGTTGTCTTCAAGCAGTTTCTCAATTAAGTCTAAGCAGACGTGATTTAGGTGTCCTTAGATTTTAATATTTGGAATGTTTCCAGTTCGGGGACCTTTCTGTCTTACTCTGGAACATTACTTTGTCTCATTTCATAAACACAGCTGAACACTCACAAAGTCTTTACAAGGTGCTCTGAAGCTATAAAGTGAAGTATTTTGATGGAGAGAGGAAGAGGGAGTGTAGTAGAGGTTAGAAATTTTTAGAAATAACAAATGGTGAATGTTTAACAAAAATAGGATGGCAAAACAACACTCCAAATGTATTTGCTCTATGTTTTTATATCATATATCTCAGAGATGTACAGAGGTTGTTAACTCTTAATCAACCTGGTATAGATGAAATTCAGTGTTGAGAACTACAAGGTGACAGTGGGGCCATATAAACTCTCACGGAGGTGATGTGTCCTGAATGAATCACGATCGCTCTAGCAGAAGATGCCATTGCAGACTGCTGAATGAAAACATCTGCTCAGTGTACAGTGGCAATGAAAAAGGCAAGGGGTACGTTAACCTCTTCTACAGAAAGGGATGGAAACCATAATTGCAGATCTCACAGTGCCATTGTGTACATACAAGCGGTATGCCATTCCTTGAACACCACATGGAATTCTCTTACTCTGAAGGGCAGGAAAATATATTGACAGTTTCAGATGTGGAAAGGTTTCAGCATGAAGAGAGAGTAAACTATTAGAACCCTTCAGAAAAGAATGAGAGGAAAAGGCTATCCTCTCAAAATCATTCACATCTGAAAAATATTACTAGTCCCAATGACAAGAATTCATTGTTCACACCTTTAAGGTGTGACTTCTGCAGTGGGTTAGGGAGCTGAGGAGGTTTTGGTTGGTAGTTTGTTTGTTTGTTTGTTTGTTTGTTTGTTTTAAAAGGGGGAAATTAATCATTGTTCCTTCACAAAGCAATATAATACCTTACAGGAATGAAGTTTAGTATTGAATGGGAGGGGGAAATTGAAGACTTGTGTTCAGTTACATTAAATGGGGTAAATATTTTGATTTGATGAAAAATATTTTTTTTATAAATCAAATATTTCTGAAATTTCTGTTCAGCAATTGATTTTACAATGTATCCTTTTCAGATCCAGTTTTCAGACAACAATGGGCATTAGATTTTTTTCCCCCTAAAGAACAGAAATTCCAGGTTTTGCTCAGTTGTGCTTTGAAGCATCAGGTATTAACCCATATCAAAGACAGGGTACTGGATTTGATGAACCACACTTCTGAACCATTGTGGGCAACCGTTATATAATAGATTGTGTATTAGTCCAAGACAAACCTGGACCAAGATTTTTCTGGCTTTAAGTTAAGTTGTTGATGGCCATCTGAAGTGGTATGTTAACCTATACAATAATTAGAGTACAAGTTACTTACAAAATTTAAATAATATTTTTAGTACTAATTAAATAGTAGAGTAAAAATTCAAAATCTTTTCTAATATAAGTTGTCAGCTACTCTTTTTTTTTTTTTTTTTCTTTTTCCTGGCCTGAGATTTTTATTTGTGTTTGAGGTTAATATAGGAACATGAAACAGTTTAGAGGTATACAAACAAATCGGGCTTGAAGAAGAAAATATTAAAGTTGAGATGTGGTTGTCATGACAACAAAATTAGCAGCCGTTCTTATTGAACATAAGCAGTGGATGAGAGCTTGGACACTATTGCACAGGCTAACACATTAAATTTTTTTTTTTATTCTTTAAAGATAAAAGTAATGTATACATTGCATTTCATTACTGTGGCTGATTTCCAGAATCTCAGTGTGGCGATATTGGTAAGTATTATTTAAAACATTAAATAGAATTGTTAAGAGAAAAAAAAATAAATCAAATTCATGAACAAGAAAAGAAAGTTACAGAAAAGTCGAGTGATACACCCAGTAAGTCATAGCAGAGCTGGGATACAACCTGGCTGTCCAGTGCTGTAAAAGTATTCCTGCCTGTTCAGAGGAACACAGTAACATGTTAATTTATTGTTACAGGTATTGTAATTACATCTTCAATTATCACAAAAAGACATCAGTAGGAAAATGGGAAGAATGCTGTAAGTTTAGGGTGTATGGTACTGGAAACATTGACTGGTTTATGGCAGATCCAGATGAAAAGACAGTGACCGTGAGACCCTCTGTGCAGATGGGAATGCATGCCATTAATCATTGTTCCAATTAAATAAAACATGAAGGTAGCATTGCCCCTCCTCTGCCGTGCCGTAGGGTCTATCAGAGGCAGCTGTGCTAATGGGCTGCTCTGCAAACGGTCAACGCCAGCCTCTGACCGACTCCCTCACCAGCTTTGTTTGCTCTGATTATAGCAAGATAAATGTTAGTTGCTCTCTAGGATGATATGCTCAATAAGTTTGACTTGAATTTAAATGAGTTTAAAACAATAGTATTTGCTGGAATTAATGTGATCCACTGTTCCATTTTCTCTTTCAGTATTCCATGAATAACATTAAATTCTTTTCTGTGGTTGTGCCACATTTTCCATTAGCTATGTAGAGCATGCAGCACTTTGAAAAATGTCAGTGTATAAATAGTGTTGCTGGGAACCTAACTAAGCCAGAGCCAGCAACAAAATATACCTTGCTGGTGAAAAAATGGTGCTTGTAAGAATTCTAATGGTGGAAGGAGAAAGCTGAGAGGAAAGAGACTGGTCTGAGGTTTTATTTCTTTTTTTCTGAAATTTTGATTACACCATTAGAATTCAGAATTGCTTGAGGGTTCTTCAGACTAACTGTAGCAGAAAAAAAGTGCTCTATAATTCTGGACTAAATGTAGTTTTGTAAAGACAAGAAGAAAGATCTCACCCTTGAGGAAGGGAAAACCTGGTGGCCACTAGCCTGCTGCATCAGTCAGCACGGATATTTGATTAAATGGGGCTTTGCAGTTAACCAGAGTTATTACCTGTTGCCTGAAACAGTGGCAAGATGGGCTGTTGGGGAAAAAAAACCCTAAACATATATATATGGGTCATTAATATGAATGAGCAATTCTTTTTACGTGCATTCAAGAGCCATCCAGGTAATTGAAAGTGAAAGCTAAAAAAGATGCGCCTCTCTCAAGAAGATCCATCTCTTTAAGACCTTGGCTTACCGAATTTTTTTCTGACAGCCTGAAGCACTGCCTCTTCAGATACAGGGACAGCTAATTGGAAACTTTTCTGGAAACATGCACATCACTGTGCTCCAAAAGCACGCAGGCTGTACGTCAGCCCCCCCACCCTTGCCCCACCACTGTCACTTTTCTTTCCTGTTTGTTTTTCCAGACATGCTGCTGTCCTCTGAATCCAATATTGCAGAAAATTGTTTTCAGCCAAACAGCAGCAGTTAAGTTGTTAACTCACTCTTATCTCAACCTACTGTCATGAGCTATAAATGCCTCTTTATAGCCCAGTTGGGAGTATTTTTGTCTAGCTTTACGAAGCTGGGGGGCAGGGGGGGCTGGGGTTTTTTTGGAGAGGGCAGGAAGGAAGGCTGGCAAACCTAAGTAAGGTCTTCCTTTTCATATTCTGAAGTAGCAGCGCAAAGAGGGAGGTGTTCTGCAAAAGAATAGGTACCGCATCATTTAACTTGTTATGCGCAGTTTAACTGCCTTTGCCTAGTACATAAAGCAAAAGGAGAGGGCGGGCACGTGACAGTTTATCTATGGGACAATTAACTAGCTAAAGGTGTGACTTCAACATTACTTAAACTTTATTTAATTCTCGGTTTGACACTGCTTTCAAGTTAAATTAGCCCTATATCGGTTCAATTTAAATGTACCTCTGCAATCAATTTACATAAAACGATTTGCCAGTTACTCTAAGCCAGCAAAAACTTAACTAATTCCACTTTAGATAGTTCATTTTTTAAGAAGTTAATTAAAAGTAATTTTCCTGAGATTTGCTATGCAGGCAAACCTAAGAACGGGATGTGCAAACCCCAGAAAGCCATGGGTACAGCACCAAGCACAAGGGCAGGACTCCCATTTCTCTGGGGCGTCAGGTGCCTCGCTTGTGGTCTCAAGGGAGGAATCATGTCCAGGGTAGAGAGGGGCATTGTCCTAAGGGTTTTGGTGGTTCAGTTTTCATTTCATTCTAGAAAGTCCGTAAATATAGAAAGTCCAACCTAATTTTATGTGAGAGACGACTTGACTTCCAGCACCTGCTGCAGCAAGTGTTTAAATACAGTTGTATATAATTAACAGTTTTTATTTATTAGGACACAAAATCAAGTCTCTTCTCTCCTAGTAAAATGCTCCAACCATCCCTCCTATGCAACAGATACTTAAATAATCCTTTAAAGTGGAATAGCTCCAGCAGATAGTACTGAGAGCACACCCTCATCGGTGTACCTGAAACCGTGTGGATTAAAGCACGCTCGTGAAGCCACCAGAGATCATTTGAAACTGAACCTGGGTCTCTCATATTCTGCACAAAAGCTCCCCTGGGTGGGAGGTGACTACATATTGCTTCTTTCTCCTGCTAAATTTAGATACCTCTCCAGCAGCCATGTGAACACCCACTAAATCGGGTCATGCAGGAGAGAAAATAACTGCAGGTTCTGCTTTTGAAAACGACATTACGGTCAGATACATACTCTAAAAAGTTTTTCTGATATTACAGGAGAGGGAAAATACAATATGTCATCAGGGACTGAAAACATTCATTTCTGAACCCTCCCCCCAGCAATTTTCAGGTAAGATTACTAAATGAAACCTTTGACCTCCCTTAGAAATCAATGACCTTTGAAAAATTAGTGACCAAAAAGAAACAGAAGACATTTCAAGGTAAGTCTATTGACAAATGAGAAAAAAAAAACAAGAGTTCAAACCATCTCACTAAAGATGAAATAGCGGAGGGCATTGCTGGATGAGAGATACTAAGTCAAGCTTAAACTGTCTCAGATCTGCAACAAATCACATTTAAGAAAAACTGCCCCCCAAAGGGTGTTTGTCCACCTGCCAGGTGAAAAAAACAGAAAAATTGGGACCTAAATTTTCCCAGCTATTTCTCCTCACTACCTCAGTCTTCATGTGAATAACCATCAGTGAGTTTGTACTGGTACAGCCAGCAGGTCCACAGGCAACGTTTTGGGGGGGCAGCAGGGGTACGGAGTTGAACAGCGTGGGTGCAAACTACACCCTGCCACTGCCGGGGGTGCAGAGTGGTTTTAGCACTGTAACATGCACCAAACGCACACATGAACGGGAAAATGGGCTTCAGTAGCTGCGTGCCAACGTACAGAATATTTTTTATTGTCCTAAAGAAACAGAAATCAGGATGCCTATCAACAGTTTGGATGCTGTGTTAACTGTTACTGAATTAAGCCGTCTATAATTACATGAGGACTTTAAAAATAAAACAGCAGCAATGGATCTCCTTATTCTGGCTTGTATTTTTTACATTCATGATCCAAGGAATTTGGTTCTGAATACCCAATCTCAAAAGATTTTCAGAAAAAGTCTGCCAACCCAGTTTGTGAACACCAGATCAATGCAGAGTTTGGGAATACTCCCCCAAATTAGAAGTCATTAAACTAAAAATAATTTTGAAAAATTTCAGCCTGTATATTAAAAAAGCTATGTTGTTGCTTACCCTTAACCCCAAACATCTTCCTTCTCAAACATTTGTGTCATCTCAGTAGCTGTTTTGGAAAAACTACAATTTCTCCATTTCTAGCAATAAGTATGCTGTGAAACTTCAGCATTCATCCCTTTTGGTGCTGATGATTAGCTACCTATTTGACAATCCCATTCAACTGCTGATACTTTAAAATTTTCCAGTCTTCTTGTAAAACACAGAAGTACTTTAGGAGGCAATGCACCATCTGGCCTCATAATATCTCTGTTACTCTTGCAGGATATCAAAAATTCACTGCTCCCTCTCCATCATAATCTTCTGCAGGTTCTTCTGTCACATTCAGCTTCTTTTTATCTTAAAAAGATAGTAAATTTAGAAAGCATTCAAAACCCAAAAAAGAGCCAAAGCTCTATGGTATTGTCATGCCATAAAGATAGCAAGACTGACACTGCTAATGTCACATGAAGCAGACATTTAGAACAGAAGTAGTTAAGTGACTTTGGAAAGTTCAGGTTTTCCTTATTGAGTGTTTTCAGACCTTGGAGAAGACATTTGCATATTTTTTAAAAGATAGAGAAGTCCTAGCAAAAAATGCTGTAGGTTTTGTTTTGCCAGGGAAGCTGTAAAATAGCAACTGGATATATTCAAAGCCTAGGTAATTAAGAAATTCCTTTCAATTTCAAATGGACTCTAAAACTTTTGTAGAAGTGGTAAAACCCCCCAAAATAATGTGAAAAATCATGTCAGCTTTTTGTGCCACCATTTTATTTAGCTCTATTCACTGTATCTTTTCCTAATAATGGATTGTCTTCCTTTTTTATGTGTGTGTATGGTGGTGTACAGGTAACAATAATTTACAGAGGTGTCTAAATGCTTAGAGTTGCTCTCTGTTACTCTGAAAAATAGAATTTGTTGCTTGGGAATGAATATGCACAGAATGAAGAAATTAAAAACATTCATAAAACTATCCTATTACATTTCCCTCTATTCTGTATTGCTTAGCCATAAAACCTAACTTTCCTAAAACTGCATTCTTTACACAGAATGATTACTTACATAGCACTGCAATATCTGAACAAATATTGTCTAATTCTTACTTCATTTCTTTGCTCAGTTCAAGTGGTCTCGTATAAGAGTTCAAAGGACTGCAATGATTCCCGTACCTCATTTTCTCAACAGCCAATGCTTTTGCATTGCTGTGTGGCTATAATAAGTATTTTAAGTGGAAGAAAATTTAAATACATGCTCAAATGTTTGCCAAAAAATTAGATGTTCTGGACTGCTGCCAAGGAAAAGGGAAAGAATTCCCAGTAAACCATCCGGCAGATACTACCCATCCATTCAAAGAGCATCCAAAAGAGCAGAGTACTCCTGCATTTGGTGAGGCTCATAAAATTCAAGAGTATCTAAATTACATGCCTTTTCATGTAGTTTTTCGCAAATGCTTGATTTCTCTGCAAAGTCTGGAAACAATTTGTTAAATGTCTCAGGCTTCCCTGAGATACTGCTAGTGTCTAAAACATCACCTGTCAGAAAGGAATGACCTTTCCATGAAGAAAATAATTGTTGCTTATGTCTTTTTAAATGCTGATAAACTTACCTACGACCAACAAAACCAGCAAGATTTATTGTACAAAATCCCCCAGTATATATACACCATCAGGTAACTTCACATTCTCTGATGAATAAACAATTGAAGTCATAATTGTTTGTGCATTCCTGCAAATGTCAACAAAATCAAACATCTGTCATGCCGGATAAGGAAACGTGACTCATTTAATATACTTAGCACTCTACTCAGGCGTGAAAAGGTCGCTCAGGTTTTAACAAGCAGTGCACAGTTTACTGGCTTCTAGTAAATGACCATGTAGTGACAGTAAAGCTATGACCGCATTTGGTTACCCTTCAAAGGACATATTTGATTAAGATAACACATCATATTTAGCACAATCTGTTTAATGTTGCTTTTGGATATACTCTAAGCCTTTCAATTATAACCGACTTTAATATAAAATCATTTTTACCAAAGTAATGCTCATAACCTGCAGTCCCATCCCACCAGAATAAGCAGAGCAAGCCAGAACGATCGTTTTGACAGCCGCCAATTTAAGACAACAAACAGCATACAAAGGCAGCATTTACTCGCCTGCCATCTTCAGTGGCAGTAAACAAAATCCATACACAGTTCAATTGTGGATTGAAGCCATCAGTGACATGCAGGTATTGCTCGTCCGCCAAGAGCACAAGGACTAAACACCCTTTTGATTATATTTTGGCTTCCTGCATCAGGCTCCTTCATCCAGTCCTGAATCCTGTCAGAAATGACTCATGGCAAGTGCTGCTTGTTATTCCTACTGACCTACACCAAAAAGCTGTTAGGACAGCCCTGGAATGTCTCATTTTGCACAGAGCTATTTAGCTGAAAACTGATCTTTTGAAACCATTCTCAATATCCTTTGTTATTCTCCTGTTGGCCTGTACCCAAAATAATTGCTAATTTCAGTGAGAGGGAGACATTTAGGGGTGAGTACAGACACAGTATGGAAGAGAGGATCGTGCCTGCTTCACCAGATGGTGCTAAAGCATGGGTACAACCCTGGGGTCATCCAGTCAATTTTTTGCTTGATGGCTATTGTAACGCAACACAGGAATGTAGTGCGTTGGGTCTCATTTGGCCATAAAACCCCTGACGAAGTGTTAATATTCTTGGTACTGATGTGTGGGTTCTGTTCCTCCTTAAAACAAGAAAACTAATCCTGAAAGATACTATTATATGGGAGATCAAAATAATCAACATATTTCACAGACCGGTTGGCAGGTTAGAGTCAGCACAGATGCACAAATGGGTTGATCACGTCTCTGGACAGCTGGTGGGAGCTGGCCCAACTCTCTTTCCTCTGATCTTCTCCCAAGTATTTGACTCCTGAGCCAATTCTGTGAGCTGGCTCCAGAAATTAATTTTTAATCTATGGGGGTGATTTGGGATGAGAAAACAATATTCTGAGAAGATATGTGCTTTGAGTAAAGGTGAATTTGAGGTGGTTTAGACGTCATAAATTATGGAAGACCTTTTACAAAGGAAGAGAAAGGATACGGGCTGTTCTTCCCTTCCATTCATTTCTGGCACATGAAAGAGCCACAAAGCCCTGTGAGGATTATACTACTTACAGAATTATTTTTTTTTTTTCATCCTGAAAGGATTACAAAACTCTTCATGAAGTGTCAGTTTGTTTCATACCTGCAAGTAATGGGAAATACGGATTACAGCCCTCTGTGCCAAGGCTGATCACTGCTCCCTTGAGAGAGGACAAGTGGGTCTGTGTATCCAGTTCATTCCTGAAGGACTCCCTTGGGGAAATGAGGTCAAATTTCAACTGATACTCAGCTAATCAAATAACCAGGCTTTGCACTGGATTGTTACTAGGCTCTCTCATCGCCTGTTCCACCTGCTTTAGAGTTTGAGTTGGCCTGACCTTTTCTACCGCAAATACATGGAAGGTATGGACATGCAAACAGAAGTCACTTCTGAGGCGTAACACAGCATCACTGTGAGGTGGTGTCCCACAGTGTCTAGGATCACCCGTTCACATGCTTACCTCATATACATGCATTTGCCATGTTTAGCATCCTTCATACAGACCCATCCAACAGTATTTGCATGACACAGTTCCAGAGATAGATGTCAGCATGAGGGATCCAGGTATTCAATTACAGATCAAAAAAATATGCATACAGGCTACACATCTCTTTCCTGGAATCTGGATAATTGGCCAAATGGAATCTGAAATAATCTCAATAGGAAAAGTAAAGAAGAATACCTTCA
The DNA here is from genome assembly GCF_028858705.1 of Grus americana. Classification (NCBI taxonomy): domain Eukaryota; kingdom Metazoa; phylum Chordata; class Aves; order Gruiformes; family Gruidae; genus Grus; species Grus americana. The sequence continues at coordinate 82,496,883 of NC_072891.1, forward strand.
GAATAAGATCAGATTTAATCTGCAGTGTTTCTTCAAAAATCCATAAATTGCAATACAATGATGTTTGCAGAACAGCATCATCCACAGATCATGGATGATGGTCCCTATGCATGAGGAAAAGTGTAGCTGGTGGGAAAGGTTGAGAGTGAGTTTAGGCAGAACTGATGATTTGAGTCAAGGCTAGTGGTTAAAGTGCAGGTAAGAAGTAGAAGAAAATGCAGAGCTCAGTGAATGTGAGATCCCAGTTAACAGCAAGGCAAATAGCTTTCACCAGAAAATTAGAAAATTGGAAGAAGTATCAGATATAGGTGATGCACAGGCAGTATGTAGGCAACAACTTATGTCTCATGGTAAATATAGCCATTAGGGGAAAAAACATTATTTGAAGGTGTGCTCATGGTCTTTTTGGTTCCCTGTTATGGATGGATGCCACAGTGCTGTAGTTAGAAAGACCAGCAAGCTGTTCAGTGTTTATGTGGTACGGCCTTCTGCCCCTCTCCAGTGTCTGGATGACTTGAAAGCCCAAAAACTGAACTCAATATCTAACTGAAACAACACAGCTCCAGTACTGCCAGCAACCACCTGTCGAGCAGGAAATAAAAAGCATTTCTTATTCCTGTAATGGGATAAGAGTACCCTAAACAAACAGCAGGAAATAATTTTTTGCAGATTGCATAATTCCATTGCAGAACACATTGCTTCAAAGGAGTAAAATGTGTGGAAGAGTTGGGAAAGGTTAGAGAAATTCAAATAGGATGGGTCCATCAGTATGAAATAAACATGATGGCCCAAACACAATGTGAACTCTTGACCAAAAGACAGAAGGCTGCGGGGAGGTATCCCAGGAAAAGACCAGTATATAATTCTGTATTTAGTACTTCTACATAGTTCTATAATTTCCTATTTCTTATGTTCTGATGTGTCTGGTGCTGGCTGACCTCAGAGACAGGGTGCTGCATTGAGAGGACCCTTGGTCTGAGCCAGTAAGGACATTCCTTTGCAAGCAGATTGGAATATTGTCTTAACCAGTCCTTTAAGATGCACCTTTAAAAATTTAATCATGTTTCAGACCTGGCAAGTGCATGATTAATCTTGATCATGAAGATATATTTCTCTTTGTTTTATATTTTTAATCATAATCAAGGCCATTTTTCTACTCTGGGCCATATTGCTATTTCATTTACTTAAGCTATAATGATTAAATCTAATTTGCTACTCTGTGAAATCTTAATCCTACTAAAGACTAATGGGTATAGTACACAGTTCACTTAAGAAACAGATTCACCACATAACCTCCATTAAGTAACTACATTTATTTCAATAAAACTAGCTGGCACATGAAAGAAAGAATCTATGGTGGTCTTTAGTCTCCAGAAAATCATAGATTTTTTAATACAAGCACTGAAGAGATGTTTTGACCTCTTCCTGAACATACATTTTCTCATAGCAAATAGTCATGAAAAAAATTTCAAAAAAAATCCAGCTCATAAAATCTGTACTCTAAAAAAGGCCACCTACATTTTGTGCTTGATCTTCTTTTACAAGTACAGTATTTTCCTTTTCAAATATATGAAATGTCAGCTTGAAAATACAGAGATATCCATGTATCTCATACCCACAGTGAACATGATTTCTCTAAAAAACAATGAAAGAAAAGCCTATTACTAATAAAGTATTCTCACTTTAATCACATTTCCTTCATTACTCCCATATTTTAGGTGATATAAAAGGAGGAACAATTATTGCCTTGTTCACTTTGATTTATTTGGCTCAGTGCCTCCTTACCTAGGTAATGTAAAATAAACTGTGCTACATGGGTCATTTATGATGTGATTTAATAAGATGCTTTTTATTTCTAGCCTACAGGGAAACATATTAGTTTGCAAGCACCTGGCAAAAAAACATTTCTTTTGTTGATTTTCTATTTCATTCAGTAGACTTCAGCCTACAAGGTAATTTAAAGCTACAATGCACAGGTTGTCTTAGTGGCGATGTAGTAAAACAGGACTTCAAAACCCACGTAAGGAAATGGTGCCGGGACAGCAAAATAAGGAAGGTCATAACTACAAGTTTGACCAGTGCCTAACTTCCAATGGGTCTTTCTGTGTAAATTAAGAGTTGTTCCTTTTCATTGTCTGAAATAGGTTATTGTTTTTCCTTAACAGCCCATGCCGTCTACAAACAAAACTATATATATGTAACAGGCACTGAGACAGACCTGGAGGTAAAAGAAAAGAGCTGGGAAATTGGTTTTCTACAGACACTCTGAATAACCTGGGTAAGTTTGCCACTCTCAACCTTACAAAAAACTTACGAGAATTTGGGTCCCGTTTCCATGGCTTTTAGGTTTTTTGAGGATTCACTTATACCCATTCTGTGGGAATAACAATTAGCTGAACTCTGTGGATGGCAAAAAGTTAAAGGAGCTGGTATCTCAAGATGCTATGCAGGGATATTCCATATATCATCAGTGGAAGAGCTGGTGCTGATCACAAAGCACTGCAGCTGTTTCCATTACAAGTCCCTGGGTTTTGTCACTCAAAGTTTTCAGACATTTTCATTTGAAACAACACTGTCCATATTTAGGCTTAGCTGGAAGGAGATTCATGAGTGAGAAGAGTAAAAAAAATCCCAACAACACATTGCACATATTTTTAATGTTTCTAAAAATAAGTAGCACTTTACCGCAGAGCTCCACAAAGAAATTTTCAGCTGTTTCCATTTTTTTTTTTTTTGGTCTGTTTTTTCGTCTCAGCTGCCAATGGTTGAGACTTATGTATCTAGCATTGGATTTTTCATCAGGTTTACGCACCCATGCATGCATATCTTATTTGCTAGTCTACAGTCTCCTTCAGAGTTAGAAACACAAGTATGAAAACTTTTACTGTTCCTTGAAAAAACACCAACCAACAACACAAAAAGCCTCACTAAGTGCCTACCTGAAGATGAAGTCCTAAAATAGAACCTATATGGTCCTTTGAGTTTCGGAAATGTGGTAGCCTAACCACATGAAGGAGATGGGGACCCTGAAGAAGTGGTGAAGGGGTCACTGCAGGCTTTTGGGAGAAGTTTAATGAACAACATAAACCTGCGAGAATAGCACTGTTGCTTATTTGTCAGTCCATCCCCCCCTGCCCACCATGTAATTGAGGTAAGGATGGCAGGAGTACCCATCATTTTAGGTGTAGTTTATGAGACATCCTTGGATATCCTAATGTATAATGAGAAGAAGAGATGCAATGTTAGAAACTACTGATGGCTTAAAATCAGCTGTAGTCTCCCTGTAGGTTAGAATCTCTGTAACTATGCCCGTATAGTTGCACAAGCAGCACAGATTCAGGATGTCGTGATTTGCAAGGTCATAAATACAGGTACTGCCAACATTTCTTTAACATACAGCCTTCAGTAATGGTACATTGGTACAGGTCATGGAGATATCATGCCTGGTACCACACCAGTATTCAGCCCCATCTCTCACAAAACAAGCTGTGCAAACCTCTGATGCCTGATGAGGCATATTTCTCTCTCATTTTACACTGTCTTTTCCAGGCAGTTTTGTTTACAGACACAGTGCCAACGGGACCAGGAAGGATCCCTCTACAACACGCAAGAAGAAATCTATTATTATCCTCAGCAGAAATTCAAATTCCAGGTTTCCAGTTGTGGTGTTCTTTTTTTTTTTTAGAACAAAAATATGCAAGTCCCAGAAATACACCAACATGTTTTTTAGTAAACAGGTAAAGAATTAACTAATTGCTAGACAAAATTGTTTTCTCAGGAGGCAAGGATATTGAGGCAATTTTTGTTTCTGCTACTGCAATGATAACATCTGATGCTATATCTTCTGGCAGTATTTATGCATGTGAAGTCAAGCACCTTTCTAATGGGATTTGTAGTTACTACATCAATATAGTCACATAATCCATAAGCATTTCTCTTTCATAAGCGCTTATCACATTATCACTGATCATTTAGAAAAAAAAAAATCAGTGTTATGTGAAATCCTTCCCTATATTATTTTTAGCCTTAAGTGCAGTTAAAATATGCTGAAGAACAGGGAAATAAGGTGGGGAGAAATCCAAGGCAAGACTGGAAATGGAATAATTGGAACCACTTCAATGCTCTTACAAGTTGCAACTCTATTTCACAAACTGCAGCCTGTGTATATCTGGTCCAGGCGTGGGTGGGAAGGAACGATTGCAGTGTGCCAAGAGCTGGGTTTGCCAACTCAACCAATTTGCCATGCTGAATAGTTAAAGCAGCATGATTCACTACTCAAAGAGCAGCGTGGATAAGACAAAGCTAAAATAAAATAAATTTGCTGGGATGTTTTTTGAAACTGTGGAAGCAGATATGCTGAAGATGCACATATGACTCCAGAGATTCCATAAAGAAAATCTATTTATGGATTCAAGATGCTAAAAAACATTCAGTAAAAATATCTCTTGATACAATTCACCAAGAATCACACTGATTCCTTTGTAAGATCATGCTTCATTACTCACTGAAATTAGCAAAATTAATCCCCTAACTCCGGGGCGGGGGGGAAATCAATTCAGGAAACAGTGAATGTGTTGATGCTGCTCTTACACAGGCAACAAAAGATTATGTTTTGCTATTTTGCTATAGCTAAGGGAGATAACAAAAAATGGTTATAAGAAATTATTTATGGCTAGATTTTGTCTCATCTCTCTTGAGCCTGCAACTGTAGTTAGGTTTATTATAATAAAATAATAGGAAACAATCTTAGTATCTGGTTTAAAGGTTAGTATTATACTTTCAGAGAATCTAATCTTACCCTGGGCTCCCTGCCGAGCTGTATTAACTGATAACATTTCCTTCTGTACCTTTTCAAAGACACTGTCATGCCATGTGCAGTTCACTGAACCTCTGAGTTTTGCCCTTTGTCTTTTTCTTGGATTATATACATTGCATCAGTCCTGGGCTTTCATTTTGCACAATGAAATGGCTTGTCCTTAGCAAGGAGCTTGCTTAAAGCTAGTAGCGGTACACATTGCGTGGAACGCACAAAACGCGACGAGAAAAATGTACTCTGCAGCATCCATGAGCGTTAGCTCTTCTTCATCATGCTGTTAGATTAGAGAACAAGGAGATTAGTCTCATGAACAGCAGCGGCTAGTGGAGTGTGTCAGTAGCAGGACAGCTATTAGCAAATCCACTTTGTAAAAGTGAAGGTAGAAACGCTGGTGAAGGACTGAGCATGAAGTATGTAATTTAGATGTCAGAATGTGTCAAAGATACTGCTGTCAAACTGGATCTGCTGCTATTGTATATAAAATTTATCCACAGAATTTCTCCTCCAGGCAATTAGCAGCCTGCACTAAATGCTGGGAGCGTGTCCAACCACCCTTCTGGAATGAGACAGTGAAATGGCCTGAACGTCTGCCTTCACAAAGCCGGGGACCGCTGGGGCTTTCGCTGCTAAGCCAGAGCTGCGTAAGTCTGCTCTTCTCTCACTTCAGCAGAAGGAAAGGAAATATGATGTTATCACTGACTCTGATTACACCGCTGATCTTGCTGCTTCAATGACAGCTTATAAAATTGGAATCATCATAACCCCTTATTTACAAAGACTGCAAAAACAAAACAAAGATGATACAAAGCCAACTCACATTCCACAGATAAAATTGTTCAGTCTCTACAGATTTCCCCGGCTAACTTAACGTGAGGCTGAATGCAGCTAACATTTATCGGCCACTGGTCAGGAACTGGCAGACCTGCTGTCTTCATTGTAAACAGCCGTGGACCGAATTCTTACATCCTGCTTTAGGGGCAATGCCTAGAGGACTTCTGAAGGCCTCTTTCAACTCCCTTACCTATACTGTGACAGTGGTTTAGTTCTGCATTTTAAATATGGGTTCATTTCCTCATGAAGAAATAATACATTCACAATTTCACTTATAAATCCCTGACCAAATTATTTCAGCTGCCTATAGCTCAGGAGGGGGATGCAAAATGGTACTGTAGATATGATTGAGTCTCAGCTTAGACTGTGGTTATATACAGGATAAAACCTTCCTATCCGCATTTCTGAGCACTCACTGTGCTCAGAAAGACTCTATTATTACAGAAAGTCAGAATTTAAAGCAGAAATAAAAAGGAGACATTAGCACTCTGTTACTAAAACTAAATTTGCATTGTTACACAGGGAAATCTCACAAGCATTTTTCTGTCTGTCCTTCTCACAATGTCCTTCGTTCTGGCAGAACAAGACAAATAAACTGCATGAAAGGTTTCATCCTGGAGGAAGTTCTTCTAAAGTATCTATGGAAAAATTACTTTTCTTATGTGCACAGACTTATTTATCACTCTTACACATTTAGGGTCTTTTATTCCAGTGCTTAAAAATCAGCTATCTTACTGTTGTATCATTTCCATATTTATACCATTGTTAGTGTCAAAATGATCTTATAAGTACCTGCTGAAAACATCCTTAAATGTAGACATGTTTGACTCTAACAAGTCAGTACATCAAAAATTTCTATTGCTTTTTGCAACATTCAAAAAGCAGTCTTTCCTCATCAGAGGCAAATCACCTTATTTCCCTTATAACGACCAAAAAATTTCCCAGCATGTTTGACCTTTTATTTTAATGCCAGAAATCTTCATAAGAAGAGAAGCTTATAACACTTTATTATCTTCATATAACGCAAAGCGAGGAAGAAATTGGTGAACGTGTGTGGTAGGTGCGTATGTTTGATGGAGTAGGGAAGAACAAGAAGTAGTAAATCTTTGTGAGGTATGGGGAACTTATATTGTGCTCCAGTAACACAATGACAGGATTTTGTGCTGGCTTCTTTTCCTCAGCTGCTGAATTACTCCTGTTAACAGAATACAACAAATTATACGAGTGACGTAGCTTGCATGTCTCACTTGAAGAAATGAGTCCTCCATCTCCAGCCCAACTGGAGGACCCACCAGATGTGGGTGGTTAATCTGATCACACTGTCAGCCACTGAAGCAAGTGACATGGTCTCCTGTGGGGCCAGGATATCTTACTCTGTGTTTGGTTTTGGCTGCTTTACAGGACTTGCAGCAAGCATGGAAATTGGTTGCAGAGGTTATGTCTTGTGATTGGATCAACATTCAGATTTTACTGATTAATAGAATGGAAACATCCCAAGACAGAGAGTCTGCTTCAGTCTCCACGCTAAGATCAAATCTAATTCTCAGAGTTTATTAGCAACAGCTAAAGATCTGACCGATGTAACCTGATTTGGAGATAAAAATTCATTGCAAACTATCACTCGTAAAATTGATCTGATTGCATGTTTCCCCGTTTTTAATTAAATCAAGTAATAACCCATCAAAAGGCTGCTCGAAATGGTTCCTGCTGACAAAATGGGGTAGCCTGCATTGCTGTTGCATAGCTGCAGAGCTGGAAGAGAAAACTATTTCGCAGCCCTGTGCAAGTGCACGGGTGCTGAACCACTAAACGTCTCACACTTGTTGCTAACACATTTGTATTGCTTTCCTCAGAAAGAAAAGAGGAGAAGCTTTATCTTAAACTTGCTGCAGACCAGTGAGAATTTAGCATAAGTATATACTGAGCAGAATTGATTTGTCCTTTCTTTGATACACTAAGTGTTCTGCAAGTCTCATAAATAATTTTTAAAGCTACCTACTGTGATAAAACACACAGCCAAGCTCTGGCTAGAATACTGTGATATACTGATATTGAGAGTTCCATGTCTTATAACACATTTTCATTCTCTTACCTGATATCTTCCCACCTCCCTTCTAATTCCCATAAAAATTTTGCATTTGTTTATTGTGTAACATCCATCAGGGAGTTTACAATATGTAGATTATTACCAGCAGGATGGCTGCATTTAAATTAACATACAAAGTACCTTGTGTACAGACAGAGAGTGATATGCTCATCTTCTCTGAGAACATTAAAACAGTGAACTTGACCATCTTATCTTTTTCAGTCATTTTATTAGTGTCGGGAGTTTTTGTGCAAAACTACAGTATAATGTTAGTCTCTGTGAGATTATATCTTGACTTTCCTTCATTTTCCAGCAATTTATTGCAGACCAGAATAAATTCAAAGTATAAAAACTGCCTGTCTCAGACAGAACATTGTGTCAGATAATATCATCTTAGTAAATATTGTTTTCTCCTGAAAAAATAATAATGGAACATACATAATCCTGAGAAAACTCTGAGTGCAGACATCCCAAGATCTATGAACTTGGATGGAAAAAACCCTGAATTGAATCCCAACTTCATACCTGATATAAAATGAGTAAGAAAATAGATGGATGAAAGCACCCTATATATTTTTATAAACATTGTTCACTCCCTAACCCCAATCATGTGCCTTTTTTAATTTTCTTAGTAAACAGTGCCCTCTGCAGCATGCCTTTAATTTCTGCAAGGTTCTAAGTACAATGCACTCTTTGACTGACCCTTAATGCATCACAGGCGAGGGACATTGTGCCAAAAATACATCATTCCAGCAAACCTGCATAACTCTCGTGTCGTTTTGCAGTTTATGCTGGAGGTCTAAATGTTTCCCAGGATGCAGTCAGCACCAAGAAAAGGATTTCTGAATTTGTGAGAGAGACAGTGTCTGTAAGGAAGGCAAAAGCTAGACACGTGTAAAGAAAAAAGCATGTTCATTAAAGCTGTTATAACAATGTAATTTGGAAAACTATTATATATGATTCTTTCTAGTTGTAACAGCATGCATTTGTATCGTGTCTTTCAGCCAAGGGTTTCATTTAATAAGCATTAACTATTTATTCCTGTGAGATTTGCATAGGACATGTTACTCATCATTAACAATGTTTCAGGTAGAATTGACATTTTTTTTTAATTTTGCTTTTACTTTTTTAAGGATTTTTTTTTTAATTCTCAGTGTATGCTGTAATGTTTATTTTATCTATTAAATTCTACATTAATTTTAAAGAAGACCTTTTAGTCATGGCAGCAGTTGCCGGGTTAGATATTTTCTCTCCTGAAATTCTCCCTTGTCTGCTGTACATAATTTGTCTTACAATGTACCGTCTCTTAGTCAAAGAGAATTTTTAATCTTTTATGGAGACTCAATAGTGCCTGACTCATAATAGAATAAGTTCAGCCAGAGAATAAAGACATGCTGGGATGAGAAAAATAAGAGCTAGACAAACATCTGTCAGCAATGGTGTAGCTGTAATTGGGGCCAGAACATTGACTAGGTGACCTCATAAGGTCATCTTTGTTACCAGTTCCATTTTTTTATTATTCCATGAAAAACTTTGCTTTGTAAGACCTCTTTTCTTTTCTATTGTGACATTCTGCTATAGCAAAGATCAACACGAATGTCTGTACTGAAAAGCTGTCATTATACATATGTGAAAAGGGATTACAAGTGGATTGCTGCACAGACCTACGATATGGACTTCATCTAAAAAGCAAAATAAACCAGGTGACGTTGAACTGCACACTGCCATATCTTGACTGCTTCCAATACCTGTTTAAAATCTGGCTTGGGCATCTATGTATTTAAGTACCACCTGTAGTTAAGACATTAAATCTACAGGTTGACCTTCAACTCTAGGTACCCTTCCGATAAAACAGCAAGTTCAGAAGTGCCTGGAAGTCATCTTTCCCTAGAATGTCTCTGTGTATGTCAGAGGAGAGGGAGCTAAGCATTTAACTCTTGTATTTTGGGGACATTTCACCCAACTCCCAGATTCAGATGCATCACACCACTTTGGTATTTCAATGTTTGTTTCATGCACATATAAGAAGTCTATTAAGTACATTCCTTTTTGCAGGAATGTAGACAAGGAGCAGTGTTGGATCTGCTGTGGAAGGAATTCTCAACTGGGGACAGTCCTCCAGAGCAGAAAAGCAAACAAGATTTTTCTCTTCTAACTCGGCAGTGGAAGGGAACACAGCATGCATCAGATCAAGGAAAGGTTCTCTGTGCAGAAGGTCTGCAGTAGCACAGCCCAAGGCTGCAGCTGGAGGGCAAGCTGCAGGCTGCACTGAGAGGAGAGGCAGGAGATAAGCTGCTAACAAGGAGGAGAAGCTGAGGCCAGTCGTGCTCAGTATGTGAGTTCATCTATAGCAGTGTGTGCAAAATTTAAGGAGAAGAAAGCAGAGATTTAAGGAGAGAAGCAAAATTTAAGGAGAGAAAGCAGAGATTGACTGAGCCCTGTAAACAAAATTCAATGCAGAGCATCATAAAGCACAAAGCACTGAGCTCAGAAATGGAGGAATTGTTGGTCCAGAGTTTTGCAGGAGACGCATGGCAGCTCTGCACAGAATATGCCCCAGACAGCACTGGTACATGAAATGACTCAGTAAAAGTATTTTCAGACATGCCTGCAAGTGTTGCAGCCACACATCACAGCTGTGGTGTGCTTGCAGTGCTGGGTAGACCAGGGTCTTTTTAGGGTCCTTTACGAGAGGGGAGCTCAAGGAAGAACGGGCAGAAAAAATGTGAATATGCTTTGAATATGCGTAAGATCCAGAGAAGAATTACTCTTCAGACACAAAGTGGGAATGATAAGAACTGAGGAGAAACGTAGGGGAAGGGAGTTATCAACAGTCTGCCAAAACTTGACATAGGTAGCAGTAGCAATGTGGAAAATGGAGCCCTTCTCCCAGGAGTGCCCCAGACTGAGAGTGTCAGGAAAGCCCCTGGCTGCCTCAACAAGCTGTTGGGTACCCTTTTTGTTTTGAGTCACTGGGCTGGTCCTGTTATGACTCCTAGGGCCACATCAGGAACAGCAGTATGTCACCTTGAAATAAGTACAGACCATAAATATTTGTAACTTCACCCTTATTTGCCAGAACTAGTAAAATAAGATATGCACAGCTCATTGGTAGGTGCTCCAGGAGTTTTGGTGTATCACCACTAAGAACTACTACATAGCTACACGACTTCTAATAGGGATGAGGTTTAACATCTCTAAAAGACTGACAAACAGTATTATCGAGTGTTTTCCAACCACAACTCAGTTACTAGCATTTCTTCTCATTGCCTCATAAGAAGGTATTATCTTACTTCAGAGCAATGTAATCTAGTTCATATCCTTGCAAGACACGACCGCGGACACTGACCGTTATGGAAGGGTCGGATCTCACTGGACGTAGGGAATTGCTAAAATAATGGGCAGTAATAGAACTGTAAGTATGAGCTCCCTCACAGCTCTGGCCTGATATATTAATATACCATATGTAATGTACTAGTTCAATATTCAGTCTCAAGGAATTGGAGCCTTTTCCCTGAGTCTCTCTCTCTGAACATTAGAAGTCCAAGTCACTATAAACTGCTGTAGCTACACAAATCCCTCCTTTTCCCTTCCAGTCCAGCAAAGCTGCAATTATTTTAACTTGCAGGATTTGGCCATTTTTTTCTGTTTGGTTTGATAATTCATTCTCTTGAAAACAGTTCACTAAGCGAGAAACAAAAATTGTGACGTGAAGAAAGGACTGTGAGTTATTCACCCATCTCTAGATGACCAGAAGTGTCTATCAGTAATCGACAGTGGGAAAAAGTTACTCTAGTAAAATTGACATTTACAGATTCACAGATTCACAGATTGGTAGGGGTTGGAAAAGACCTCTGGAGATCATCTAGTTCAACCCCCCCTGCTAGAGCAGGATCACCCAGAGCAGGTTGCACAGGATGGCATCCAGGCAGGTTTTTCAGGGTGTTTGGTCCTGTAATTCATAGAAGACACTTTCACTTTGAATTTTCAGCCATGAATATATACTTGTGGAGAAAAAATGCCACTTCCTCTGTCATGTCCTGAAAATTGAATTAGCATAGGTGTTGCGGTATCTGTGCTGTAGCACAGCACGTGGCCAGTAAAGGGCATGAGAAAGAGGGACAAGGTGAGCACTGAAGGAACCAGTGCTATTCAGATTGTTCCTTCTTTATCTTTCCTTTCTCAGATTAGGCTACAAGTAGATAGAGGAATCATAATGGAGCCTAATAAATACTTTTTCGTATTATATGTACATATTTCAAAATACTTGTCTTTTTGAGAATTTTGAATGGATGAAGTATATTTATTTCCTCTGAGATCTTTTAGGAAAGTCTTTATCTATTCAGATAGCTAAGCTATATTTTTCCCACCATGCTACCACATTCAATTTTGTATTCTTACCCTCCCAGTTCAATTTGAATGTACTTACTGTATTAAGCAAGGCACTGAAAAATAAAAAATGCATGTTTTTACTGCATGTAGAAATGCATGGTTTTACTGCATGTAAAAGACATAGAATAACTGTCTGCCCCAACAAGATGTGCTACATTCAGGTCTAATCTATATGTCACACTGTGTGTTTATTTTATCAAAAGCAGATTCATAGAAGAAAACATCTGCCCTTGACTTATTTTTTGGACAGCAAGTGCAATACAGTTCCCATCTGTTCACCATAACCTATATTTGTGGAAGCCTTGGGCTGGCTTCCTCCAAGGAAGATAGCATGGAGGCCGGCTGGGAAGGTATAAAGACATATAACTGAAGCTGTCGTACAGCATCACAGCTGGTCTGTAGCCTCAAGAAGGTGGATTTTAACAACAGCACACTCTTGCCTGGAACATAAGATTCTGGTTATAAGACATCAGTGATGCAGGCCCACAGACATCCAGTCAAACCGATCGAACAAGTGGTGTGGTTTAACCCAGGTGGCAGCTAAACCAACTACACAGACGTTTGCTCACTGCCCCCCGCTCCCAGTGGGATGGGGGAAAGAATGACTGAAAAAAAATGTGAAACTCATGGGTTGAGATAAAGACAGTTTAGTATGACAGAAAAGGAAGATGATAATAACAACAACAACAATAATAATAATAAATAAATTAAAGAAGTGATGCACAACACAGTTGCTCACCACCCACAGAACACTGATGCCCAGCTAGTTCCCAAGCCATGGTCCCAACCCCAGTTCAGCTTCCCCAAGTTGGTATGGAATATCCCTTTGGTCAGTTGGGGTCAGCTGTCCCAGCTGCGTCCCCTCCCAGCTTCTTGTGCACCCCCAGCCCACTTGCTAGCAGGGTGGTATGAGAAGCAGAAAAGGCCTTAGTGTGGGTGCTACAACTACCTAGCAACAACCAAAACATGTGTGTTAACAACATTGCCTTCATACTAAATCCATAATAGCACCTGCTACTAGGACATAATTAACTCTATCCCAGCGGAAATTGGGGCAAGAAGAAAGATGAAGCATGAGGCTGGCAGCAGATGTCAAAGTAGCTGCCAAGGGTAAAACAGCCACTGAGACTGAAATCAGTACAGCTGTCACCAACTCATGGGCCAGAAAAAAACAGGCACTGGGCTATGGGAGTAAGGGAAAGGTGTAGTAGGGAGAGAGGGTGGAGGGGAAGAAAAGAAAGCTCTAACAGTTAGAGAGGAGAAAAGGTCCTTCAGTTTCTCATTCCGCAACCAACACTAATCAGGACATTGCCACTCATTAAGAAGAAAGATTTCTCCATCCTTCTTACTCCCCTTCTGCAGTAGCAAGGCAAAGCTGCACAGTTTCTCTCTCTGGGCATGAACGATTCCCCTTGAGGTCAACAAGTTCTCCAGGAGGAAGACTCTACCACCAAGACCTACACATAAGCTTGTGGTGGTAGGGACAGCAAGCACAGGTCAAGCATGCTGGAGGGAGAGCAAGCACCACCATGGTGTTTTGAAGTTCAGGGACTCTGCATAGTGCTGTTATGCAAAGATGCTGCTGATGGGCTGCTGGGATCTCCATTAGTTAGGCAAGGCTCTTTTAAAATTGTTTGGACCAGGTATATAAAGCTAGGCAAAAGCTAAGAACCCATAGGAGGCAAAGTCACCAGAAATCCAATTTATCCATGATATTTGCTTTTGATATTTTGAGAGACATAGGAGAAAATTTGCTCTTAACCTTTAGTTTTAATCAATCTAAAATGTTCTTAAGAAAAGGAGCAAGAAGGAGAAAATAATAAAAGAAATGTTAAACTTGTAGCATATTTGACATCAGACCTTTTTTTTTTCCCTCAGGGATAAATATATTTTGTCCAGTTAATGCCTGAGAAGTACTAGATTCACTGAGCCTTCTGAGTTCATACAAAACTAATTGCTGGAAATACCTCGCGAGCATGAAGTACCATCACTCCCAGATGAGTTCCTTGCCACCTGTAATTAATGGCAGCTAACAAAAACAAACTAAGAAAGCTGATTGATTTCATACATATTTTTCCCAATTAGCCCAAGGAACTCTTTAAGGCTTCTGACCTTTAAAGGAATTGTGTTGTTATGCTGTACATCCAGGAAGGCTCAGCTGAAGCCTTTGGCATTTTATGGAAATGAGGCCAAGACCTTGAAGACAAGTATGTTGCTTGTATACCTGTTCTTGCTTAGACCTATTGAAGGGGATTTAAAAAAATTCACATTGTACCAGCTTCAGTTTTTTGGGAAAAGTTAGGGACGTGCCCACTCAGATACCATATTACCAGAAAGTTTACTTCACTGGAACAGCACTGAGTTTGTGTTCATCATAGGAGGGACATTGAGCACAGAGAAGATTGGTCTCAGTTGGAAGGTCCAAGCTTGGGCTCTCAGCTGGAGGGGATGCTGCTCTCCCCATACCTGCCCAGAGCAGCAAAAGGAGATGCGTGAAGGCAGTGATGGAAGAACAGGGGTTCCTAGGTGAAAATTCTCCCGCAGCGCTGGCAATCCATCATCTCCTGCATCTGCATCACCTTATCTTCTGCATCTCTTCTGAAAAAAAGGAGATGTCACTACTAAGCAGTGGTGAAAACTAACTGTATTTCATACTGTATTGCACTTTCAGCAGGGAATGAATCAAGGGTAAAAACGGAACAGAGTAAAGAGCAAGACCGATGCTATGCAAGACATGTTCTGAGTATTACAGCACTGATCTCAGGAGGATAAAAAGAAAGTTAAAAATGCAAAAATTTGTGTCACATGCTTTCTATTGACTAAAAATATGTTTCAATGGCATCATTTGATTACAACCCTTTCTCCCACCATAACTTTTGTGTTAGCAACTTTGTCAATGTGTCTGGATACAGAACAAATTGGATAAATTCTGGAGTTCTCTCAGTTTATTGTAATAATATAACCATTGTATTAATATCTTTAATAAGTTCTTACTTAGGTGATCTTCACAAATGCTTCATATTTGAGAATTTAATAAAAATGTTCCATTTAATGGTTCAACTTTATTCAAGCAGGATTTTATGGAGATAGTATATGGTTTCATCCATCAATCTCTTCCTGTGGACATATGGGTAATAAAAGTATATGTATTAGAATTTGTCTTTAATAAGAGCCATATATTTAACCAAGGCAAGACTCTGAGAGTGGACAAGTTCATTTACAGATTTCAAAGGTACCTATAAAAAAACCTATTCATCTGCCTTAATTATGTCAGTGCTGAGACTTGAATTTACTCCCTCTTCGTAAATACTACTTAAAATTTAATTTCAGATGTTCTGCATGGAGTACACTTAAAAATTAAGGTTCGCTGAACTTACAGCTTCAAATCAATCCTATCTTCCAACGACCTGCATTAAAAACTTTGGAGTCCTGATAAAGAGATTGAGAGATACTTTTTATTTTTAAAGCATCATAAGAACAATAATGAGTAAGTGAGTGTGAAGAGTTCTAAGTCTTTTGCAGGGTCATGTAGATATGCCTGTAACACTGATTATAATTCTGGCAACAGGCAGGTGTTGCAAGCTCTGCTAAGCTTTATACCAAACCTTTTTTTTCTCTTCCTCTTAATTTTAAAGCTGGCTTAGATATTGAACTTATTCAGTAATGATGAAAAAATACGCAGGGGTGTCAGAAAAAAGAGATGCTATGGAAATATTTATATTGTTACCAAGAGTTAAGATGAACTTTTGACACTTGAGCAGCTTTAGCACAGGTGTAGACTAGAAGTACCTGTTTCTGGGGTGACATCAGGGTGGGAGAAGGCTGGAGGATGGTGAAATCAAGTTTCTCTGAAAATAGTTGTGTCCTGTCTCTGTCCACATAAAGGCAGCATACATACAGTATGCTGTTTTCAAGCAAGTTATCTCTTAGACTTTAGCCAAAACTAACTGAGTAGCCTGATCTATGGTTTGTCCTGGTCCTGCATGGAATAGTCTGTCACTCTGACTTATTGCAGAGAAAAACTATCTAACATAAAACCAACATTTCAACAAGAGCCCAGGCATTTGCCATCCATCCCAAGAGCTTCATTCCTGCCTACAAATGAGATAATTTTCTTCTGGGACTCATGAAGCACGTGAACTGTATGGGATTGCAATCCTCTGGTCTGCTCCATTGTGTATTTCCTCCTTTCCCTTTGACTCACGCAAGACCAGTGACAGACTTCTAGGTGTTCTGAAGAGAAAAAATAAGCGAGGGAGAGGGTGCAGGTCCTCTCTACATTCAAGTCTCTCCCTAGGTTCAAACAGAGAAGTCCCTTTAGTTTTCAGTGGGGTATCATGACCTCCACACAGAAAGCTTTTGAGAAAAAAGACCTTGCACTGGCAGTGGCAACATGCACGTCTACAGGTCTTCCCAGCACGTATAGCAGGCTGGACCCCACTGCTACTCTTCCAGTTGCATGTGACTCCTTACTTTCTCATTACAGTAAAATGGGTATGGAGGAGGTCCACTTAGTCCTCCCAAGCTATGAAGGTATAGGCTAAGCTATAACCAGTGTAGATGACACTTGCTGGAAAAACTGAAGGAAAAATACCTTTCACCCCCTTATTTCAAGCCCTATATTGCTTTCGTGGCTGAGCAGCAACTTCTATTCCTGAGTTACAGATGTCAGAGAGAAATAATATCTCTGTCTCTGCTCTTCCATTTGGAGAAGTGTTTTTTTATCACATGATGGCAGAATATCCCGAGTATGCTTAGAACTTTCCATATTAATGATTTACTTCCTACTGGTTTTGTGTGGTTACAGACAAGTTTTTATCTTCACTTCCCGAACGACATCAATTTACTCATTCAGCAGTTGCCGTATAAGTTGGCTAAGCTAGACAGAAACTGCAGTTCTTCGGTAGATAATAAAGAAATAAAACATAAAAGATCTTGCTAGGAGGAAACAAGAACATGCACACTGTCATTTATAAATGGTAAATTTTAAGGTTCAGGGGTTTTGGTTGGTTGGTTGATTGGTTTTTGTAAATAGACATGTTTATTTAGAAAGCTGGGTTTGCTTATAATTTTTTTCTCAAATTAGAGCCCACAAATCACTGAGTGAATTTACCAACACTTAAATTCAGCTGTCTTTCTTTTGAATATCCAAAAAATAATCCAGAATAGAGAAGAAAGTTTTAGATTTAAGAAGGAAGCAAAGGGCAACTCCTTGTAGCACTCATATTGAAAAGTACTGTGTTTAATCAGCTGAAGATATATAGTAATAATTGTCTTGCTGTGGTAGGACATTAAACCTGCTTTAAAATGCATCATCACAGTGAGAACATATCACACAAGAAGCTTTTCATTGACAGTAATTTCATGTTTTATGAAGCTAGCTGCTAAGAGTTAAAGAAGATAGTCTTCGTTTAACCAGTTCCTCAAATTAACTCACTTCTTGCAGTTTAGAATATAGGTAAAAACCCCATATTTTAAAGGAGAAAAACAGTTGGTCATGAAGTTACAGAACTGATACTTTGTACAGGAGAGCAGCAAAGAAAAGAGAAAACACACAGAGAACTGAGGTCCCCGGAAGATGGAAAAAATACATATTCAAAGATGTTATTTCTGCATCGTCATCACTTAAATAATACTTAAAAGTCTACCAGCAGACTGCCTAGTAACTGGAGAATGAATAAAACAGAGATATATTCCCAGCAAGACAGCTGAAAATATAAGAGAAATCATTATAATACTTAAACCTGTCTGTGTAGGTGTTACCACAGTAAATATCATTAGTACATTTTGGCACGGCTTCTGTTCCCCTAGGTCAATATATCAAAATACGGTAAGCATCACTTGGACTCCTGGGAGCTAGGCAGGTGACAACCAGACATCTGTCCTGTCCCCACAGATCGAGGCAGATTTCTAATCCCTTTATTAATCACCATGTACTAGTCCAGCTCTTGACCCAAATGCAGAAATCAGGTGAGCTCAGTTTATGTACTAAGATGTTGGGGCTGATGGTTAATATGCTGATGCAATACTGTATTGAGAAATTAGTGGATCCAGCATCTTGCAAACAATGCTTCCACAAGAGGTTCAGCCTGCACAGCTTTCTGAAAAAGTCTCGTGCATAAAACTCAACCCGCCGTTGTTTAAAGACTTTCAGGAACACTTCCTAAATTCTTTGTGTTGTCTGCAAGTGTTTTTAAGGCTACTCTAAATATATTTAAAATAAACAAAGCACTCATGCAAGGAGAGGTAAAGACTACCTTTTCAGCAATGTAACCTTCTTCCAGTAGTCTGACAGTGTGGGACAAATCCCTCTGAGATGCAGTACTGCTGAGTTTATTTTGGGTAATGTTCATTTCAGCTGAGTCACATCCAGCTATTTCCGTCATACCTCAGGCTGAAACTGCAGCTACTGCAGGTCAGACAGCAAGTAGATTCCTATGTTCATTTTACAACCCCTTTCCAAAAAAAAAAAAAAAACCCAAACTGGTGTAACATGTTTTGGTATCTTGACATATCTGAAGAAATGTTGTGACTCATGTTCTTGAACAGTTTGATTTCTTACATCAGTTGTGAACTGCAACACAGCAGGAATTAAGATCTGACTACCCAACATAATTTGTATAAATTATCAAAATCTTATAAAAAATCTATGCTATGAAAATGCAGATTTGAGTAAGTTTTGTTGAAGAGTTCATCCCTTTCAGAAGTTCCAAATCATCCAACTCCAGCAGATGCTAAGGTGATATAAATACATCCTATAAATGTATATCCTATATAAATTTACCATTGACTCCTTTAACTTCAACATTTGGATTGCCAATAAGTCATTATCAGCCATACTTCACTGTCCTTTAGATATCTAATACAATAGTTGCATTTTTTTTCTGGAAAGCTCTATAGAGGTGTAGGTCTAAACTGTGGTAGAGCAACACCAGAGTACAGATCATTTTACCGTGTTCATCGTTCCCAACTGGAGTTTGATGGAAAAGTGATTGCAATAAAGTTCATCCTGTTTGAATAGTTTTTGGAGAGGTGGCAATTTTCTTAAAACACAACTGCGATGTATATGTTGCAGCGTCACAGTCGTCTTTATCAGAGCATCAATATATTTCTTGCTGGAAACTACTGACCACCAAGGATAAAATTAATGAAGCCAAAAGATTTAACTCAGAAAAAGCAGAAGAAAAAAAAAATAGTATTCTGTGTTTAGTGAAAATAATACACAACAGCATGAATCAATCCAAATAGCTGTTCAGACTGTGAACCGCATTTGCCTAACAAATGAGTGCTACTTACCTCTCAGGATTCACCTACATTTTACATTAAAACTCATTAGTTTAAGAAACAGATTGTACTGCTAGGCAGCGAATTAGACATAAGAACAGTAAGACAATTAAATTGCAGTAGATCTCACTCTAGATTGTGCTTTTAAACATACACTAATGGCTTTAGTCTAATTTCTTTAATGCTTGGTTCGGAAATGTCTAACAGACCGGTTGTACTTGGAACCATGGGATGCTCATGACAAGAGTAAAGACATAATTCTCTGTGACTGAGTAATAAGCAACCTTTTCCTCACATTTAAGATTACTCATATTCTGATGATTTCCTTTTTCATCATCCTGGTTTTAGGTAACAACAGCTCCCATATCATGTAGGTCTTTATTATATGGTATGGGGATATTTGCTGGTGCAGAGTGAGAAACCGCATGTGTCATGGAATTGCATCATCTAGCATCTAGCTCAAACACCTCCATCCTTTTTTGCTAATTGACCACATCTATTTGTGGTAATTGCTTTCATATTCAGCAATTGATTTTCAAAAAGGAAGGCTTTGGAGCAGTCATTATAATCAGTGAACACTGTCACACAGCATAAACAAGGTGAGGATAAGAAAGTGTTTACAGCTGGCTTGATATTCTGACCCAGCACCAGCACCTTTGTGTCAGACTGCCAAAGGCAATGAATCTTTAATTAAGCCCCTAAATAAATAAAGTTATCTGATTTTCAAAACACTTAAACTTCTTGAAACTCTTGAAAACCAGGCTTTGGATTTTTGTTCATGAAAAACATCAAATTGTGGTCATTTGGTCATTTATTAAGATGAAGCACATCAAAATCTAAGACATCATTTTATTTCTCCTCTCATCCTCCCTACTTCTGTAAGTAAAGACACAAACTGCCTTTCCTGGAAGGTGGTGTTTAATTTGCTAAAGATAAAGGTATAACATTAAAACAAATTAGGAGGTTAGTACTAGGGGTGGGGAAGGTCGTACTTGAATAGTCTTTAATATTTCAAAATGAAACTGAAAAATGGCCTTTCGATCATGACTTTGTTCATTTCAGGAAAAAAAAAAATGAGACTTTTACGACCAAGGTGTTCCACTTCTAATGAACTTCTGTTATTGCATTGCACCACACTAGCTACCAATCTGACATTTTACAATTTGTCAGATTTCCACTAATAGTTTCACTCACAAAAGTAGTAGAAAGTCTAGGACATCATAAGCAGCAAGTTTGCACTTTTCTTCACCACTTCTGTCTGTCTGAATTCTTATGGGGGGTATAAAGATTTACCTCTAAGCCCTAAATGGGTCTCAATGGGAAGATATTTATTTTAGTTACATGATGTCGTGCCCATAATTCCGCTCCTTCTCTTGTCACTTGCAGTTGGAAAATCCAGCTCACTGATACTGAATGTGTCAGTCAGACCACTGAAGTCCCATATCCGGGGATGTCTGGAGCCCCTTACGCTGACGCTAATAAAATTAACAGTGTGTTCAGATAGTTGCTAAGAAGTGGACACATTACATACCAGGGAGCTGGCTGATCTGGACAGAGACAGAGCAACATCAAAATCCAAAGGATAAGATATGTTGGAAGCACAGTGAAAAGGAGACAAGGTTAATAGGCAGACTACTGCTTTATTGCAAAAAGAACTCTGAGTTTACAGAAACCAGTCAGAGGCCAGTTAGATGAGCACTGCAAGAATATTAGGCCTCAAAAATAGCTAGGAGATATTTTAGGAACAAATATTTCTAGCTATTTGTCTTGATTCCTGCTTATGCTTACTTTACCATACCATCATTTTTCTTAACTAGGTACCAAAAAAAATTGTTGCCTTAGACTCAAAAATGTCTTCACACTGTTCAAAAGATATAATCTAAGTTCATATGAAATTTGCAGTGATTTCCAAATATGATATGCACATTTTCTTGAAAACATGTTCAGGTGAACATGGATTTGTGACTTGGTAGGAAGCATCACTTCCAAAGCAAGTCTACAAAATAAATATTTTTTTAATAAAATCTTTGATCCAGATGGGGAAGACCATAATCCAGATGTTCCCTCACTGTACCTATGGGTTATTCCCATATGCACAGACATCCTTTCACACTGTACCGAAAATAAAGATCAAGGTAATTTGAAAATATTCAAGAGATGGGAGGTAGAAGAAGGAGGCAGCGGTAACATATTCACCATGTTTCTCATTTATCTCTAATGAAATAAGGCTTCCAAGGGACTAACAAAAAAACCCAAAACAAGAAGAACAAAAAGAAGTACCTGATGCTGTCAGCTTTGGAATATATTCTTTGCTCTTAAATTTCTTTCATGATCACACTTTAGCATACCTCTTGATGATAAGAACTGTGAAACTACCTTGTTTCGATATTCTTGTTTAGCTGGGAAAGAAGGCAAGGTATACTATGTCATATCCCACTATTTTAGCTTGAGAATGTGTCTCAACCCCTATTAGTCCACTACACATTTAAAAGCAAATTCATACAGAGTAGTCCTTAAAATAATAGAAATGGAAAAATCTAGGCATGATAATGCATAAGGCAATTTCTTGCAAAACATACTAAAGTCAGGCTAAATTCCTAGCTGGAAAAGCTAACCCAGATTTCATCAATTTCCTTTTATCAACTGTAAAGAAATGTCTGACGATGAACTTAAGACCTAGATAGCTCACTTTATGATTAAAATTAAGGAAAATGAATATCAGTCTGAAATTGCTATCTGTCTTCTCATCTTAAAGAAATTATCAAGAAATTAATTTATTTAAGCAGTCTAGTCACACACCAAAACTGACAACACAACACCTGTCTATAGCTATAACGCTTTGCACATATAGGAAATGTTTGGGGGTTTGGTTTGGGTTTTTTGTGGTTTTTTTGGTTTTTTTGTTTGTTGGTTTGGTTTGGTTTGGTTTTTTTGTTTGGTTGGTTGTTTTTTTGTGTGTACCTCTGTTTAAAATCTGGAGTTTTCAGAAGAGCCAGAAGATAGAAAATCACCAAGAAACACACTACTTCCACTTTTCATAAAACTGCAGGGATAAAGTAGATGATATCAAAATGAATTTCACCACACATTAGCTCTTAAACTAGCTGAAGCATCTTCAAATTATAGGATCAGTACTAATCAGTCAGATGATTAGACTGGTTAAGAAGCTTTGAATCTCTTTGTTCCAGAAGCTCCAAAAATAAGGATTCCCAAGCTCCTACCTGAACACAACAGTCTGTGTTTATGTTTAACTAAACTGTATAGTCATATTAAGATACAGTATGTATTCTCTCTCTCAAACATTTCTTATATTATTTTCAAAATAATTATGTCATAAAGTTGATTGTGTCTCAAATGATGAGCAAACTTCTTCTAGGAACATATACATGAAAGAAATCGTATTTGTGGGCTAATTCTTCAGCTGCTGGTCTCTATGCTTACACAGACACCAGTGACTGAGTTACTACAGCTCAGCAAGTTACCTCATGCTCACAGCTCCCCAGTCAGCTTTAGAATTAAAATAAACCACAAAAGAGGACTCTGAGTGCTCAAGCCAAGTTCACAGAAAAGGTTGTACCTCCTTTAAGAGTATCAATCTGGGCTGGACCCTTTAATATCATCTAACCAAAAAATAATGTAGATTAAATCCCCAAAAATAAACTAAATACTTAAGAATAAATTCATTTACAGACCCTAGTAGTTCCAAAGCAGTGGAAGAAATAACTGGGATAAGAGTGTACTAAGAACACAATCTTTAGATGTTTAAGTACATCAAATGCTCCTAACAATAAAATATGTCCGGATCAATATTCCTAGACATCAGCTTGTAATAGATGTTAGGAGAAGCTATAGAACAGGTAAGAAAACACACAAATCAAACCCTTGTAAGCTGCTTCAGTGACAACCTTCTGCATGTGTAGTTAGTAGTTTCAATACGCATATAATTGTTATAGTCCCATTTTTATCACCAGTCCGAAGAGGGAGATATAATCTGTTTCCATATATCTCCAAGACTATGAATGCTGTCTGTCTGCCTATAAAATATCTTAATATCAATCATAGAAAAAATTGTGTGAGGCAATTGCTTTGCATTCCTGCATATCATGATTTGAATCATTAAAAATGATCATTCATGTGAATGATTTACATTTTTTGTATGTTTTCATTAAGATCCATGAAGTCAATGCGGCACACGTTAAAGCCTACAGAAGACCTGTCACTGGGATCAGTGAGCTTTGAATTAAGTCTTGTGGTACCTCACCAGACAAAGGCTGGCAGAGGTTCTCTAAACCTTTGTGTAATTATATGAAAGCGAGTTTTCAGACTGCTGTGAATTTCTTCCAAAGAAGAAATGTCTTTAAATATAGTTGAATGCAAACTACATAGACTAATTTCTCACTCCACTGGCCTCATCAAAAAGATGTGACATTTGCTGGAGAAGAACAAAAATTTTGTAGATCTGAATCAGAAATTTTCTTGTTATTTGTGTAAGATGGTAGCCTTGCACCAGGTGTCATATATTTCAGTAAAACATTTAGAGACAAAGCAACCATCGCACCTGATACACTTTTGTTAACTTTTTTACATGGAGGTTTTCTTCTGAATGCGTCTCAGACCTACGTAGGTTGTCAGAAATACTAAGACAGGGGAGAAATAACCTAGCAAGCACAATACTTGCATAGTCAAAGATTAGCTGGCCATCCCAAAGCTCTGTCTGTCCTACCACAGAGGGTACACTACACAGGTGATATACATAACCCATAAGCACCAGATCGTTAGCTCCTTTACTCCTGGTGAACAGCTGGATCGTTGCGACAGTGTCACATGATGAGAAAGGAAAATTAGATCGTTTCTGTAGAGTAGATTGTAGGAAAGTTAGGGAAAATCCAGCAAAGACACAAGAGACATTGCACTATACAAATCTTACACAACATGTGTCTTTACTGAGACCATTCACATAGGGATTTAACAAGTTTTTATTTGACACATTGGCTGTATGTGGTGAAGTGCAGGGCTTACAAAGACACTTAAATCTCTTCTTTTTCAATTCTTGTGAAGAAATGTGAAACCCATGGAGTAAGACAGAACAATATTTTTTTTTTTCCTGTGTGCTAAAAAGCCTGAAATGTTCAGCCACAAAAATCTGAAATGTACTTTAAGAAAGGAAAGGTGTAGAGGATTGTTACCTGCGTTTTGAACCTTTGTGGCTTGAACTGGCTTTATAGGGTTTTCCAAATTATTAGCTTACCAGCCTTCTAACTCAGAAAGCAACTTTTTAATGAAATCCTTTTGAAAAAATAGGCCTGACAATAACATGTATTCATCACAAGACTTCACTCTTCCCTATAGTCTGCAAATGTGTCCAATTATTTCACTTAATTAACTGATGCAGCATAACAACTTCAATCCTTTTCAGCAATGTTCTCTCTTCTGTTTTAAAGGTCAAGATTAAGTGAGGCAGATGTTTGAAAAATGATCCTCTGCAACAATTTTTAGCCCATCTAGCAGCTGTTTACCAGAAACTTTTTTAATCTTTAAATTATTGCTTTCTTAATAATGAAAACTAAAATAAAATTGATAACTGAAAGTAGCATAAAAACAAAAACAAAAAAATCCCCCCCCCCCAAAAACCCACAACAAACAAACCACAACCTATATAAGTAAAGAAAGAGTAATTTTTAAAAACTTCCCTTTGAAAAAGAACCATCAGTTCACTGGAACAACCATACTTCAAAACCATCATAATTGCTTTCTTTTCACACTCATATTTCATGGAAAAGGGCACAGTGGAGACCTGTCCCATGAAGACTGACATGCATAATAGTAATGATGAAGTGCTACATATAGGCATCAAATCCTAAAATCGTAAGACACTTATCTGAGTAATAAATAAGAAAAATAAGAACTAGGCCCTACAGAGCCAAAATGCATAAAATATTCTTCTAAACAAGAAGGTAGCTGAAGAGGTTCAAATACAGTCTCAGAAGCATTTTTAATATCCCTTGTGATTTCATGCCATTGTTTTTAACGCAGTGGGAGTGTAGGAAAGTGACTTTTCTCTTGCTGGACCTGTCCCTGCCAAAACAGCAATCAAGACAGCAGCAGAGTCCTGGGAACAAGGACAGTGCAGCTCTTATCTCAATGAGGATAGTTTCCATGAGACTGGATGTAAAGTGTGGCTATCTTTCTGTGGTTTTTTGCTTAACTTTCAACTTTTTCCCATACTGATTTGAAAAGGCTTCTCGTGATCTAACAGGTCCATAGCAGACTTCAAAGACTTCTTCTGGGATAGGCCATAGGATCTGCAAATGCCCCTATGGAAGTAAGTGGAAGAATTTGGTTTGACTGAAGTGGCCCATTAATTTAGAGAGGGAGATATAAAGAGACCGAGGTGGTTCCTTTTCAAGTTTCTAAATTATTATGGAGCTGCAGTGCTTTCCACAACTTCTCCTTTTAATATGCCCTACAAAAATACCTTGGAATCATTTAACTCCCATGGTAGTTGTCTGTTCCCAGTTAATTCATCTTTGTTAGAGACTCCCAGCCAGTGACGTTTTCTCATGCTTGAGAAATTGTAAGGAAAGGGGATCAGGAATTTCACAGCTTCAGGGTTCGATTTGTTGAACGCAGTTTGTGCATTGCTTCGTGTTCCATATTCACAATCAAAATCCAATGAATGTCTAAATGTTGAACTTATATTTGGATGCAATACGAAACTGCAAGTTCAGTAAAGAGTGTGAAGACCGTGCAGTTGGCTCAGGACCATGTGGTTTCATGTTTGTGAATTTTACTTTCTTGCCAACTTTGTTTAAAAGACCACTGTGCTTCCTTGCTTATTAAATGGCTACATTATCATAGGTAAAAAGAATACATTGAACAGGTTCAATTCTTAGGTATAATCAAAAGAAGGAATAAAATATAGTCCTTAAGAGGAAAGCAATGCCTGATGGTATGTGGCTACTGTAACACAAGCACCTTAAACTTGTGCTCTTGAATTTCAGGGCTTGGGTTTGAATTGAAATTGTTCCTTAAAATTATGACTGTACTCTTTTGAAGAGTTTGTTCTGAACTCTTTCGGATTGCCTCTGAAAAAAGGAAGATGATTTTTGGTGCTAAGGAGTCTCTAGAAACAATAATAATTTCCAATGGAAACACTTGAAAAATCAGCTGATACATGAGAGCAATTTTCTTTTCTGCTTTGGTGGTGGACCCAGACCAAATTGCCAACCCATCTTGACAGAAGACCAGAAATATACAGTACTTCCTTGGTCATTCTAGGATTCTCTCCATCCTAGGCCATGCCAGTAAAAACATACAATGCTACAACAGAGAGTAGGAATAGATCCTTTACTTTAGGAGGAAGGATGAGGGTTCCAGCACTTTTCAAAAAATATTACAACTAAGGCCTTTGCAGATGACTTAGTACTGCTGAGCAGATCATAGGAAGGAATGTAGAAAAATATTGAAATTTTCAAGGTCTATTGTGAACTCACTGGCCTCAAGACTCAGGGAGAGAAGTGCCACGGCTTTTACACCCAGCCTACAAAAGACTCATATACGATCAATGACTGTCCTCCATGGATGATCAACGGCACTCCCCTTAACTTGATTGAACCTGGAAGCTCTGAAAAATACCTGGGCTTATGTATTGACAGAATTGTGCAGTCTTCAGATGAGACAATGAGAGCAGTTGTTCAACAAGAGGGTATTGAGAAAGAATTTGAGAAACTGTAGACTGCAGCAGGAAGAGATAAGGGTAAAATTCCATCTATTTGGGACCCAAGAGCGGTTACAGTGATATCTGAGGAAATTGGTGGTGAGGAATTAGTCTCAGAATGGGAGACACCTGCTCCAAAAGTCATCTTCCCGAGACCCTGTAACAGGAATTTATAAATTGGACAAATTTGCTATCCCAGGGCCATGAGATTTCCAGCTTTGAGAAGAATAAAATCAGTGGCAGCTGGATAGAATATTACAGAGGCATACCCACAGAAAGCTCATCACAGCATTACAGCTAAGGGCTAATGTCTACCCCACAAGAGCATTTTTGGCAAGGGGCAGACAAGAGACTCAAACTAAATCATGTTAGTATTGTTAGGCAGAGAATGAGTCCTGCTCCCATATAATCAGATATTGCCCTGCGGTGCAGGAAGCCAGAATTAAGAGACGTAACCAACTATGTGAACTGTTGGTGGATGAGGTCAAAAGGAAAGAATGGATGTATTTCAGGAACTGCTGCTAAAAGATGAACAAAACTAATTCTATAAACCAAACTTGGTGTTTGTTAAAGGGGAACAGGCCCTGGTTGTAGACATCACAGTAAGATATGAGAGTAAATCAACATCTTTGGCAGATGCAGTGACAGAAAAAATAAAGAAATACCAACATCTTAAAGATCAAGTTCAAGAACTGACGAATTCCACTATTATTAAATTTATGGGATTTCCTTTGGGAGCATGTGGGAAGTGGTACCAAGGCAATTAGGAGTTGTTAACTGAACTAGGACTCTCCAGTTCCCAACAAGAAAAGGTCACTTGTCGTGTATCAAATCGGGCGTGGTTCATTTTGGTGGATGTTGTACATGTTTGTTGGTAGCGCACGGACTGTTATAAGATCTTAACTAGTTAATTGATTTGTAATTGTATTACTGAATTGTAAATAAACTGACTCTTTTTATCTACCTATCTCTCATCTAAGGTAAAGCTAACCAGCTCACGATGATTAAGGCAGGAATTGAATTCCCTGGGAAGTTTGAGGAGAAAAGATTAAGGTTTCACAGATAGTATGTGGGGACAACAAGGGACTAGGAGTCATGACGTGTCATCTATCCTGCTAAAACACAATAATCATTGATCTAGACTCTAGGTAGATGGGCCACCTTTACTTAACCTGGAGAAGGAACATGTATATTTGTATATATACATTTGATAAATAGATGTGGATCATGCATTGCTTAAACTTCTTGATTTAAAGAGCATGGGGGGAACCAAACCAGCTACACAAGCGATTTTTTTCAGACTTGCCAGTCAACTATAACACAGAATTAGCAGGACTGCCACAGATTAAATTCCAATGAGAGTGAAGTAGGCAGAGTTATTTGAGAAGTCATGCTTTCAGAAAAGCCGATATATGTAGTGTAAGGAACAGAAGTGATCTGACTGGTTGAATATCATTCAGAAGTGTAATTCAAATGCAAATAATATATAGGTTCTTTATTCTTTAGCTATACTTTTAATGGAGTGTGGCAGTACATTGCCTGGATAGAGCTTACATGAACATAGGAGTTATTATCAATAATAAAGTTTATTTCATAACTAATAGACATATTCCAGTCTGTGATGCTTAACCTCATTCCTAGCTGACTGCATAGCCTTCTCCTGGCACCTCAAAAAAGCTAAATGTGGAACAAACCATTGTGTACTGATTTCTCTACCAGTACACATCAATTTGTTAACAACAGGACATAATGAAGAATTTGGGGAATTAGAACATAACAATGGGAGTGACTTAGTTGATGTGGGAAACTTAGGATGCAAGTGATGAAGGCAACAGAATGGCATTGAAATTATTTAAAACACAGCAATAAATCAGTTGAGTTTGGGGCAATCTTAGTGAGTTTAAAAGAAACCTCAGTAAAAGAATAAAGAATGTATTCAGTTCTCAGATTCTCAATCTCACATGAGTTTCTGATGTTGTTCACTGTAGCACCAACTACAGTGAAATTCACATTGCAATGTCAGGAAAGTCTGGTTGTAAGTTGTTATGGATGTTGATGTCCAGTGAGGGACTGACCGTTCTTAACTTATTTTTCACCTCATTAGTCACCCCAGAGTCAGCACTTCTGGCAGAAACATAGGCACACTAGACTTCTATCTCATTCCAAGAACACCTGTGAAAGGGAAGGTAATGAAAAGCCTTGCAGACGTTAACATATCTAATATGGATGTCTCATAGGAAAAATAAAAATAAAAAGAGAAGAACCAACTGTGTTTATTTGGTCCTTGCTATATCTCATAACGCGTCACAATGGAATAGATTGTATGCTCTGTATTTCACAAAATGTCTTCAATGAATGAAAACTAGCACCCTTCACACGGCCAAACATGTGCAAATAAGCACAGGAAAACAAAGAAGGCTCTCAGGGTCTTGAATGATGACTTTGATGTGTTTTGAATTTTGAAAGAAGTGTTTATCCGGAGAAAGATGAAGGCTGGACAGACGTAATGCAGCTGTGAATTTCCAGGGAGGCTTGATGCATTGCAGTTGTAGCTGGAGAAGAGAACAAGGTGGTGCCACAGAGATCAAGATTAAAGGTCTTAGAGCTGTTTAGTTTGGCTAGGATTCATTGCCAACATGAATGAATAGTGCTATTTATTTTAACAGTTCTAGCTATGCTCTGTTTATGGCTGTAACATTTCACTAACATTATTTCTTCCCTTCCCTTCAGCTCTCCTTCCCATCCTCTTCTTTTACCTACTTCAGTTCTCTTTAACAGCTCACAGGGTATTTTCTCCATTTATTCTCATTTCCCAAGCATTACCTTTGCCATTTTCTATCACAGCAGAATCTCTAAGTCAGTAAAGTGATCTCATGTATGAGGTCAAATTATAGCAGCCAGTGTAAAAATTGTTCAAGCCAGGGGTTAGTGAATGAAATCCTTTCTCAGCTCATAAATAAAAGGACAGGTTTTTTTCATAGTTTAGCGTGATACACTTTAAAAGTCACTTGGGAAAGAAATTCAGTACAGGTAGAGATATCCTGCTGGTGCTTCCTCACTCTAGAGTGGAAAGTTCAGCACTGGAGTCAATTTCCACACTATTATGTGTTGGCAACGTCATCAAAATCAATGCAATTCCATCCGTAATTGTAAAAAGTGAATTGGGTTACCAAAAAGCCAACCCCTTTAAAGTATGGAATAATGCTTCCATCTGCAAATTTTATACCTGAAAAATGAATACTTGGAGATTGACAGTAGTTATGGCAAAAGCTAATTTTGGTGACCAGTTGCACAAACCAAACAAATGAACAGATAATCATCAAAGATGCGGTGAAAGCCAATAATTAACAAAACATGGATCAGAATACATTCATATAAACTTTTCATTGAATACTTATGAACAACATTATTTTAAAGACATTTAATCCATGGAAGTTTAGTAAGAAAAGAATAGAAACACATTTTCATATCAAATATTACTTCTGTCTACACAAGTTAATTTTGGAAAATGATTATGTCTTTTTTATCTTCAAATATCCCAGTAACAGAGACTTACTTTATCTAGGTCTAAATAAATTCTTGTACAAGGTTATAACATGTGCATAGGTGATGTCTTTAGTAACAGTATAGAGTAGGTTTGTTATGTAGAAACTGAATAAATTAAAATGAATAAATTATATTTACCTCGATGTGTGCAGTTGTTTATGTGTGCCAAAAGATTTTAAAAGACTTGAAAAGCAAGAAAATTATGTCATTTTTAATTCATTATTGTTTTTGGTTTTCCCCTGCCTGTAATGACATACTACTCTACATAGATCTTTGGATTCGTCTATTGTTGGAAAATAATTCTTAATTTCCCTGATGGTATTCTAAATTTCAATGAAGGTACAACAAAAATAGTATTAACAATATAATACATTGCTAGCATTAATGTTATGTACATAGTACTAACAATGTAATACCAAGGAACTGATATATATATGGCTTAAGCATTTTGATGACTGTAGTCATTAAATGGTGGTAATAACAGAGAAGACCTGTCTCTCTTCTTGCTGGCACTACACTGCTGCTCTCAGTGCGTATGGCACAACTCTTTACTATTTCAGTCTTCACATTCTCCTCCCAGAATTTTTCAGTTCCGGGGCATATCAACTTATAAAAGTCATGTGTCCCTGCAGCAGAGCATATTTCAAAGGGGAATGAATACTAATATCTACAAAATTCATTTGTAAATAAGCTGGTAACACTAAGTAAGAGTATGATACAGGGTACAGCTTTGCATGGTGTGTTTTAACATAGCTTTGATCATGACTTGCATCTGTTTATGCTCACTAAACACCAAGTATTTATCAATATGATTATAGAGTTTTAAGTAACTGGTTTAGATTTTACTATTATCAAATTTGTTTCGATGATTATTTTTCCCCTGAATTAATCAGTGTGTGGTTCCCTGTCCTACATGTCTGAGAAGGCCAGGTTCTCTAGTGACTTAATTGTTTGAGTGGAATGGAGGAAGTCTAACCTTACTCCTAATTGTCATCTGAATCTTACCAGATTTGTGTTTCTCCCTTAGGACAGAAGTCAGATCAGAGAAGGGGTGGATTTTGCGTGGAGAAATGTATACCATCCGCCCTCACTGGCCCTTTCAGAATCGTTCTTTTCTAGTGAAATCTAGTGAAAATGCCTGTAATATCCATCAGAGCCAAGATTTCAAGAACAGCAGGTCCTGCCTCAGAGTGCTGTTCTGAGTGCTTTATTAACCCAATTTCTACCGATTTGTGACTGGCTCAGAGACATCAGAGAGCCTCCTCTTCTCCTCATGTGCAGCTCTGGCAGGGAAACAAATTTCCCTAAACTACATATGAATTACTATTATGAATTTTTGTACTTAGCAACTACGATAATTGTAATACAAGGTCATCAACTGCTGCAGATAAGTATTGAAACTGAATTTGCACATCCATACTGGGGTATATGGCTTGCTTTCAGGCAGGTTGGTGGAGAACCGCTGTAGATGAAAATAGATTTGCTCTAAACAGGTTCTCTTAAATTGGAATTGAAGAGTCTCTTGTCCCACGATAGAATAAGACTCCTTCAGTTAAGGAAAGATATCACAATTCAATGCTATTTTTTTCCATGTACTAATGCAAGAACGATCAGGATATACAGGAAATAACTGCGTGTCATTTACTGTAGTTTGCTTTTGCAGGATTGTCACCCATAAGACTCCTAATGCAGTCTAGGAGAGAAGAGAACAAAGTTTTTTCAGTTAAAGAATCTGGTTATAAAATTAATTTCCTGAAGGTGATTATTAAATTAACTCATCCTGGATGACCTTTGGACAATGCTGGAAAACAGAAAACTTTTTTTTCTTAATAAGCAAAAAACAGAACATTGTTCATAATATGAAGGAATTGCTACTGGTGCAACTTTTTTTAGCTTAAGAGAAAGATAAGGTAATATTTTCCATCAAATCCTCTAAGGGCTTCACCACTGTTAACCTGCTTTACATAGATTTTCCTTGGACATGGTGGTGAGAAACCTTTACTAAATAGATAGAGGAGAAAGAAATGAGGAGGAGGAGGAGGACAGACAGGAGATTGCCAACTGGACCAGAGTGCAAAAAGAAGGAAAAAGCACAATGAGAACACCCAAGAACTAATTATTTAAGTGAAAACTTAGGCTTCCATGAAGTCAAAAGCTCTTACAATTTTCAAATAGTTGCAGAAGTTACCTATGAAACAGAATCCTGAGACCAAGTCTATTATGATCAGCAAAAGCATATGATTGAGTGGGTTTCAGAAAGACCAAATGCGTGCATGTAGCTCACATTAACTGAAGGATAAGGTATATTTTACATATATTATTTGTCTAAACAGCTCTATTTCAGTAGGTTTTTATCTTTTATTTTATTTTTATTTGATTTACTTTTTTTTAATATGGGAAAGTTTGTTTTCCCATTTTATAAATTTTAAACAGGTGACATCCTGCTGACTGAGAGGTCTTTATATTATTAAATGTTCCCTCTAAATAAAGCAAAATAGCTTTAAAGACATATTTGCATTTCACTGTTTAACATTAGTCTAGAAATTCATGACTGACTGTTGTAACATGTGTTTGGTGCCCTTTGCTGATCATTGGGGACATTATATTTTTGTAAACAGTTGGCAGCTGCCTGTCCCATAAACCAGCTGCTTTACTCAGCTGATTAATTAAACCATTACTCCTGCTAAGTGCTGCTACCATTTTATCATTTCTGGATGTGTTCTCTGTTCTCACGTTTGCAATGTTTTTGCTTGTGTGCTAACTTTTTGGTCTGTGAATTGAAATACTTGATGTTTCCCTAGTAATTGTATGATTTTGAGACTCAAGCTGTGCAGAGCTTACAGTTTTCACATAATTTGATTTTTTCCAAGGATTACACTACAGGCTAAGGTGTTGACAAGTTTTCAGGAGCAAGAAAGGCAAGTGAAGCTGGTGAGAAAGTATGTTTGTGGGAAAGTGGATAGGGAAAAAGAAAAAGCGGTAAAACTGTGCTCCTGTAGTATTGCTCTTTGTTTGTTTGAGATGATGGTTGATAGGTTTAAAGTGCAAACACTTCCTGAATTCTTTTATATACAGGCTTTCTCTGCACTTAAAATTTTGTAAAGGAAGAACATAAGAGACGTGTACTTCATATTACTCTCCACTCTGGTTTCACTATAACAAAACAGGGGGTTTGTTGAGGGTTGATTTGTTTTCTTCTATAAGCCTTTATAGCTACTTTTATTTCAAAACTCTTAGTGGTTTTTGGTGCTTTTTGCAGCTGAATAATTTGAAAATAAGTTTCCCTCTCCACTGAGCTGTAGTCATTTCTTCCAGGTCAGAAAAGGTCCTTGAAAAGCTTTTTTCTCTTTGCCAAGGACAACTGGAAATCAACACAACTGTGTCATGTGTAATGCACAGACAGGAACAAACTCAGACTACCCTCATCTTCAAATTTGAAGGGAAGTAAGATCTTGTTTACTGACAGGAGTGTCTGGCAGGGTATACTTAGTGAATTATCACTTCTTTCAGGCCTTATCTTTCTGCCTGCACTCCATCAAACTTCTGCTGAACTGAAAAAAAAAAAAAAAAAAGGCATGCCAGTGTATTACCCCTTTTAAGTCTGCAAATTTGACGCCAAATAGACACTGTGCAGGCTTCAGTATCTGCTGTCTTCCCCCACATGTGAGCCCAGTGTGTAACGATTATGATCTTACACTTCCAAGCACTCGCTTGTCTAATGTCATCTTTTTTTCATTATTCAGCTTCAAAGAAATTAAATTCTAAAACTTCTGTGATAAGGTGAAATGTGCAGGTTTTCTAATAGACTATTTTTCCCTGTAATGTTATTCGTCTTGCCCAATGTATATGTTGAGTCTGGGGACCCATCTTCATAGAGGGAACTGAAGGATTAGAGCTTATATTGCAGGAAAGCATTACTTTCACTCACCTATTCAACAATTAAGTATCTGTGTCAAATACATCAACATAAATGGAGAGGGGAATTCAGCTGGTTGGATAGGACACCTCTACTACATTTATAGCAAGGCACATGGCAATCTTCTCTTAACCCACATGGTCACATCTTCTCCTCAAATCCCTGTCAAAATTTAGCATCCATACACATTTTCAATATACAGAAGTCAGTTTATGCAAAGCAATCAGGTATTAATTCAGTATTTTGACAGAATTACTGTAAATTGTGCAAATGTTGTTATGATAAGTGCATAAGATACTCAGCCTGAGCAGATAACCAGAGGAGCACTTCATAGGGTAGCAAAGTGACATAAAATAAACATGGAAAATTGCCTCATGTCATCTCAGGAGCCAGTTAATGTACTGTCTTTAACAACACTGCAAAAAAATTAACTGCTTAAAACCTCAATGCCTCACTTTAATTAGCTTAATAATTTGATGGGGTTATACAATTTTAAATTCATTCAGGTGCCATTTAGACTAAAAAAAAAAAAAGCTTTAATTGTTAATTAGAAATTTATGAACTGACTATAAACACGACACTTAAAGTAAGCATTTATAGAAACGCTTTTCCAACAGAGTTTGATTCAAAACCAGTCAGAATTGATGGCTGTCTCACCAACACCTTAGAGAGGAGGCCAGTTCTTTGCCTACGCCTTAAAAAATACGCTTTTTGGCAGAAGGCGCTGGGGCAGTCTGAAAGATGGAAGATTTTCACGCTGTTCATCAGGGATGCTGAAAACGGGGAGTAGCGAAGTGTTTAGGAACTAATGCCAATCTTCACCCCTTGGCAGCCTGTCAGAGCAGCGATGTGCTTGGGTCCGACCTTGTAAAGCAGTAAGTATAATGAAGACTGGCAGGAAGGTACAGTGGAAATGATGCCGAAACAGAAAAGCATATTATAAGAGAAATTATAATTGAAACGGGCAGTAGGCACAACATGAAATCCTTCATATCTAGGTGTCTGCTGGCAGAAAGGAAAGATATTGTAAGGTTATTCTCTGAGAGCAGGGGCAGTGAAGAGGCTATTGTCAATTCGTTCATATAAATGGTTTCCTTCTGGCAAGCAGCTAAATTATGAATATTCCTGTTGAAAGAAACAAAATCCAAATGATGCAGTAATGTGCTCTTCATAATGAGTACCCAAAATACTCAAAACAAGAAAAGCAAAAATGACACAAACAAAAGGTCTGAGCAGAGATTAAGGACTTTAAATTTAATTTAGTCCAGAAACAGAGCACACCCATGTGAGGTACATGATCACAGCTGATAAATACTTTCAAGTTAATAATGAAAAGGGGAATTATTTACCATCTCTGTTAACAATCAAGCCTTGCAGCTTGCAATGAGGAAGAGGCCTAATGTTAAAGATTTATTATTAGCTTGAGAATCATGCTTCTGTCTGAAAACTTAGCCATTACTATTGACAGAGCTCTTCCCTTCTGAAATGTTATGTATTGTAGCCCTGTAGCTCAGAAAATATAGTATTGCTATCACTAGTAACAGTCCACAGGCTTTGTTCTGCACTTGCAAGGCCCTAGGACTGGGGCATGTCAGGTTTGCTTTGCTTTATTTTGTCTTGACCTGCCTGGAGCTTTGTTTTAACTTGGTTTAGCCGTAACAGCAATTTTTCTAATGAACAGGTGGCTGTGGCCAATTCGTCTTACTTTTGCTTATTTTTGTATAGTGTAACCACAGTTTCTATGTAAGATGGTAGTAAGAAGTAGTTATTTTGTGAAGAATGAGACATTTATTACTCTAATGCAGTGTAGAAATTTACGACTGTACGATGTGGTGCAGAGGAGCGCAGGCACGTTAAGAGAGCAGCAGAGACAGGATGCGGCATAGAGGAGAAGTCATGGGGTGGTACGAGACGATGCACCAGCTGGCACTGCTACCAACAGCCCATCCATGGTCAGTTAAAGAAATGCAGCCCAGGAACTGGAAAAAAACCTGCTTCTGGGGTTACAAAGAGAATGAGCAACAGTATTCAACATAGGTAAAACTCAACATATGCAATGAATTTGGATGTAATGTGGGCTAGAAGACCAATGAAGAAAGAGCAAGGTGTAAGAGCATGTTAGAAAACATGCAAAATAGCTCCTCCACGGTGAATAAAAAATTCAGGAAGGTGAGCAGTTAAAATAAAGCTCATCATATTGAATCAGTATTATTACATTTTTAAACTGAGATTTTTACGTAATAAAATTCTGTATTTTATTTTCCTTTATTTTTCTGCAATAATTTCATCTGGGCTACTCATAATCTTTTAGATTTACTATTAAGATAATGAAGATTGTAGTAAGACAATAAGACTGAATTCTTGGCTTTATCTCCGTGGTGTGCTCCTTTTCGCCCACAACAATCACTATGAGCAATGATAGCAGGGTAAAAAAAGACATTCACATATTTTAATTCTTTTTAATATCAGGACATGCAATACAGTGATTACTGTATGAGAAAGAGGGACTTCCTAAATTAATCTCAAATAATGAATTGCTACATTTCAATTGAATATCAGCAATTAGGGGAAAGCAGCAGCAACTGAGCGAAGTATGTATTCAACATTTCATCTGTACTTATACTTAGAAATGAGTTAGATAAGACACTAAAGGCGATGTTGCAGGGAATCATTTTGAGCAGTGTTATAAAATGCACAGGGAAACTTATTCAGGAAGAGAGACCCTCAGCTGGGATACATCAGCTTTCACTGGAGCTGGGCCAGGATACACCAGCTGGGAGCTCAGTTTTGCAAGAAGAACACTAGACTGGGGCTCTGCTACTCCTAAATCCTGTGTCACATCTCTGAGCCCTGGAATTTGCCGGGAGTTTCAACATGTTTCTGTTTCTACATTTCTGACTCACATAGAACTCACACTTGTTTACAAATCCTACAAATCCTAGGAGATGGCCGGAAGTTTGGGCAGTCAAGCAGTGGGTAGTCCAGGTGTAATCGCGAGTTAGTTGTAGATTTGCTGATTCGATCAATGCTCTCTTTCTGCTCTGCTACTTGCTTCTCTAATTCAATTTCCTCAGCCCTAACCTTCTTGTTCCCAATACAGAGAACACATTTGTTTAAGTGTGAGAAAGCGGGCACTTTTAAATCTAGAGCTGATTGTATCGAAGCAGATTCTGCAGTGTGTTTCGGGCAGCACATATAAGCAAAACAATCCGCTGCTTCAAGCCCTTGCAGACGAGGATGCTTGCTGCCTCTCTGTGCAAAACCAGACATGCGCTGCTGGAGGGAGAGGTCCAGATACCAGCTGCTGCTCCCAGGACCTTCTGCAGCTGGGAGACCAGAACCTGAATGGGATTTATAACCTGTGAACACTGTTGGGGGTAGGGGGGGGCATGTGTCTGGGATTTCTGGCCTCCAGAATGCATTTGAGCATCCTCCTTCTGCCTCTTGCAGAGAAGAAATTGAGTGTTCATGTTATGTGTCGGACATACCAAGCAATCGATCTGTGGCAGCATAGCTAATCATTTTCATGACGAATAAAAGCTGCCGGGGCTGTTGTGTGTTGTGCAGACACCAGCCTCAGACCTACAAACCACCTTCCCCATCCACCCCCTTAGGTGCAATGCCTAACGTGTTGATCCTGGCAGCATTTAAGAAGGGAATTGCTCAGTACCGTCAAGAGAGAAATACTGCAAGGTCCATCTAGATTCTGAGTATCTCAATTTTATAGTCCAGCACAAAAATTCCACCTATGCCTCAGATTAGGTATTTAAACTGTCGTGGATGGTGTTGGACATTATGCTGCTAATTTGATCTAACCTGTCAGGCAGGACTGCAAAAAATCTCAGTAAAATGGTCAGTACCAGAGACTGGGTATGCACTCCTTGTTTTTCCTAATAAGACTACAGATTTATTCTGGTTTTGTAGTTGACAACATTGATTACTGTATTAGCACCAAATCATGCTACTCACAAAAAGCACTGCCTATGCCAGAACTACTCATAGTATTTTTGATTCATTTTCACAAGCTGTTTTCATCTGAAAACCAATATCAAAGATGCAGTACCAAACATTTAGCACTGGGTCAGTCATGTGCTATCTTCTACATTGCTGTGAAAAACAGAGTGAGGGAGGCTGGAACGTTTACTGTAAGTCTAATTTCATTTCAACACTTCCCAGTGAACAGCCTAAGCCTTTCAGAAAAATTCCAATCCTGAAACAGTCAAGTGGGCCGCTGTGGGTCATTGCATCAATTCTGCTTCACAATGTTGTTACTTCATTAGGTGTCACTTGTGTGGTCCCTCACATTAAGTGACTGGTTCCAATGACATGCTATCAGTGCAAGAGAAGCATACAGCAAAAGCTGTTGCAAGTCTGGAAGCAGATTCCCAGAAAATGCTTTATCTGCTCATATCCTCCCCTTTATTGGTAGTGTATTATTGCTAGATATGAAGTTGGTCATCTTATGGTTCTGTACAGCTTTCCTGGTCCCAGAGTGACTAATGCCCGCCATCTTGTCGCATGATGCTCGCTGTCACACACAGACAGCTACACCTCTGCCTGTTTGAATCTCTTCTGTTACCTCTGCTCTTCCTCAATTCCTTCTGATAAGCAGTTCACTTGCTAGGAAATGACCGGGTAGAAGAAAGGACTCAGATGAAAGTTAGACCTGAACAAGGATCTCTGGTGAATTGAGGACTTTTCTTCACACAGTGCTGCTTGAGTGTCTCTCCTGTGGACAAAAGTGATCCTTCTTGAACAGATGATCGCTACATTCCTATTAGATTTGAAAATCCAGCGAGAAACTAGAGGCTTTTTATCTACATATTAGGTCAATTTTCCTATCCCAGTGAAAACTTGAAGCTGTCAGAGAAAAAAAAAAATGAGCTCTGGGTCACAGTATGAGGATTACAATGGTTTCAGAATCCAGGTTTTGATTTCTGTTGGAAGCAAGAAGAATTTAGGATGAGTAAAAAGATTAAGAGATTAGAAATTAAATGACTTTAGGAAATACACATTGAGTGAGAACCAGAGCTAAAAGTAGACCTTACAATGGATATTGGCATCCAAATTCAAATACAGTCCAGATGTTCCTTTTGTCAGTAACTATAAGGTCTACTAGCTGCCCACAAGAACACTATGCTTTCATTTTGAATAACAATATTTCCTACAGCCAAAGTTAGGCTTCCACAAGTGTTCTGACTCTTTCTCATTTGAGGGGCTAAATATCCAAAGTTACCCATATGTGAGGTGGAAGGCCACCCAAACCTAGCTGAGTCCATTGAAGACCAAGCCTGGTAGAGATGCTCATATCGTGCCTAACTCATGGTCTCTTGCTTGCTCTCTTCCTATCCTGATGGCTCTTGCATTCCTGAGTTGGCAGTGGCCAAACCTTGGAGCACAAGCCTTCTTGGGGCTTGGTGGTGAAGTCTATGTCCTGTAAAGAGGGCTTTCACTGCCTCTAGAAAAGAAAGCCCTGAGAAAATATCTTCCATTTCCAAGTGTTCTAAACAGTAGCAGTTGTACGAGACCACTCCAGCATCACTACCTCCACCACCTGTAGATATGCTATAAAGAGCGGTACCCCAGTGTATTTAGGCACCTACTGTCAAAACTGGTGCTCTATTCTGTATTCTGGCCAGACAATGACCGTGAAGTCAAAGGTTTTCAGGAGTTTAGATACACTCCCATACTTCGTACTTTCTACAGGCTGCCCCTAGGCAGTTGCTATCTGAATCTGTTTGTATGGATCTACATTGTATGGATCTACATCATCAGTGATGTTCAACCATGAATTGCACTTCATACTGCCTAAGGTTCCCTGTCCAGTTCATCTTTATGCTCAACTCTTTCCTGGAGTTGCCCTGTTGAGCTAGGTGCTAGATTTTTTTAGGTACTGTGAAACCTATGTGAAGGTATCAAGTGTGCCCATTTGACTTAAATGCCTAGGTTCCTCTAAAAACTGGTCCTTAGGACTTCCAGTGTTCAGCATAATGCAATTTAAACAGATTAAGAATCTTAGTCCTTTTGCCTATAGGCATTGTCCTCTCTAACATGAAATTTTTCTAGCAGCTCTCTCCTTTATTTCAGCAAACTCTTTCTCTTCCAAACAGTTTTGTCATTTTGGCCTTATCTTTGGCTAGAGGTTAAGAAAACTCTTCTGTCTGATGTTGATCAGCCAGCAGGGAATGCTTATAGCATCAGCTAGCCAGCCTCTACTTTACTTTCCAAGAAACAAAACAAGAAATTCTCCAAGCCAGCTTCCCACAGTCCGGAGGGCCTGGGATTTACAGCTTGTTTGAACTCTTCCAGATGGTAACACACCAGGCTGCTGCAACACCACGCTTGGTGGCTAGTCCAAAGACACTTCCTCATACTGATTTATTTGTTCTCTCAACTTCAACAAGATTTTGTGTTTGTGTCTCGCTCTGCCTTATAGCATTTTTCAGCCAGTTCCAAAGAC
This sequence comes from Grus americana, assembly GCF_028858705.1. Classification (NCBI taxonomy): domain Eukaryota; kingdom Metazoa; phylum Chordata; class Aves; order Gruiformes; family Gruidae; genus Grus; species Grus americana. The sequence continues at coordinate 82,537,931 of NC_072891.1, forward strand.
TGAACAATTTATGCCATATACCATTCTTGTCCACCTAGCAAAACACATAAAATCTGAAAAACTAAAAACATATGATCAAATGGATCAGATCTGCTTGACATTTCAAGTTGACTAGTAACGAATGACCTTGCAAAGTTTAACCAGATCAGGTAAGCACCTTCTCAGAGCGCTGTCTGTTATTTTACCCCACATACTCTAGTTTGGGAGGAAGAAGTAGCAGAAAAGCACGTGCAGAAAGCTTGCTTGAGGGAGGCAGAGTACCAGGTATGTTCTGTGGACCGATAGCTCTGTGAATAGTAAATTGACTGTCTACAGGTATAGGCATATATATGTCTATGCCTGGGAATTTGACTTTGCAGTCCTTTTTTTTGTGGGTTTTATTTAGTTGTGACGTATGCAGTAGTCATAACGGCTTTGGAACAAAATAATTTGCATCTTAATTATATGAAACATGCTGTTTAGAAATAGTGCAGCTTACAGAGTTTGGAAAGCACTTCAGATATGCTTTTTGCTCACAGGATCAGTCTGCCACTAAAAACAAAGAAGGCAGTGTGTGTTTGTGTGTATGTATGTGTATTTATATAAAAATAAATTATCATACAGCCCTTTTGTGCACAGTTCCTGATAATTCCTTCAGTTTTAATGCATTAGCAAAGAAAATGAGGAAGTGACTGTCAAAGGATGAAAGGATAAATGGCAATCCTTTCAACTCAATAAGGCGTCAGGAAGCCCCATCATCTGCACAGTTTAGCTTTGCTTTGACAGTCTCCTGGGAAGCTCTTGAAGACACTGTTAGGTTGATACCAGCCTTATCAAAACGAGCTAGGACAATAGTTTGGAAGAACAGAAGCAAAGCCAGAATATATTTATGAAGGAAGAAAATGAAGTGAAAGGAAGCAAAAACCTATAAAAAGCTTTCAAAGAAGGCTTTTCAATAAAAAGAAAAAAAACCCTGCATACTTCATTGTAGTACACAATTTGACTCAGAATGTAAGATTACACATATTATGTGTTGCTGAATTCAAATATATTCCCTTATCTGACAGTGGAATCATACAAACAATGGCATAAAGGGAGACAGAAATATTGAACAGACATTTTCCAGATGTATCATGCAAGATTTATAGTTATTAAAGTTTGTTAAGAATGTTTCTAAAGTGAGTTCTCCATTTCATGTCTTCGTTAGAAATCATGACGTTTGTGGGTTTTTTTTCAAAATAAGAGCTAGCTAATTTACCTATTTCCTATGCCAATCTACAATAGCTCTTCTCCTTTCTTCTCTTTCATTTATTCTGGTACTGTGTGGCTAATTTAGATGCCTCTGCCTCTGAAACTCCACCTGTAACTACCAAAAGTCATGAAATTAAATGACCTTTTCAAATCTAATTGCGCCTTCTAAACACCTCAAAACATTTGTTAATCTACATGAGAATGAAATCTCCTTCATCCCTTTGTAAAACAGCTAAGAAAGTGTAATTTTCTTCAGGACAGGGATTAGGAAGAGACAAAGAGTTGTTGTTTTTCATCAAGTATGAAATTGAACTGGTAACAAACCCCAAAGCTTACAATCACCTTGAATGACAAGACCTCTCTCCATCACATTTCCTTGAATTCTCCAGGCCTCTCTGACTTCTCCAGTCTTCCACTGACTTTTAGTCAAAATGAGTAATTCTATAGGGTTTATAACGAGTAACACAGAGGAAGCAGTGGCTACCACCAGATAACCATCTTGTTTACCACATTAAGTATCACCATCTGGGTCAGTTAGCTGTTGGAGAATCAGCTGTGCACAATACCAGAAATCTACTTCTTGCCCTGGGATTCTGCAGTTGCTTGCTTTAACATAATTTTCCAATGAATTTGTCATACAAGGTCTGGGTATTAATTGAAGTACTGTATCTCATCTCTTGGATATTTTTAAAACTTTTTTTTTAGTATTGTAATATATTTTGTTTGTTTGTTCTTGCCATACGATCTGCCTAAAGCTATTCCTTCTTTATTGTTAAGCATAAAATCTGAACAAAAGTTATTTTCTCTGCCAAAACACTCATTTCAAGTCAATTGCACTTTTGCATGAGAAAAAGCTCTAGGGGATTGTCCCCATGAACTCTGAGTATCTTTCAAATCTTAAGATTGAGAACAGTTCACATCACCTATAAATCTAGCTGCTATCTTGTTTGATTAAAAACTGCACTTTTAAAATTAAATTGCTGCAGTAGGCAAGCTGTAGGACACTTTAGTTTCTGTATATCTGTGCACAGTCCCCACTTTGTAAATCTTACCTCTCTTTTCCTTCCTTCAATAATTTGACAAGGCTCAGTATTTAAGCTGCATGTCTAATGGGAAATATTGGGATATCCCAATTGGATCAAACCCAAGACAATCTAGTCTGGTATTCTATATCCAAAAGTGACATTTTTCATACGAATAGGAACAATCTGCTAACCATACAAGAATTCCTCCTGCCTTCTAAGAGACACTAGCTTAAACCCTGACAAAATACATAATATGCCTTCCACTAAATACATGACAGCAGAATGAAAACTTTAGTAAATACTTTGCTCCCTCTGAAGTATTGTGGACTTCTGATGTTCTGTTGCAGCATTACACATGAAAAATTGTTGTTTATTCCCTCTTTATCACATTAAATGATGTCATTGTTCTTGTGATTTAGGACAGCAGAAGTTCCTGATCTACCGTCTCAAATCCATGTGTTATTTTACCTACCTTTATTATCTATACCTATATCTATACCTACATCTATAGCTGTATCAATATATCTACTTGTTCCACTTACTCATTTTGTGACTTTCTAAGGTAAGCTATTGCAACTGCATTACCCAAAGTAAATAAATGCACACCCAAATGGCTAATCATAGTAATTTCAATCCTGTGTAATCAGTGATGGTACTTACAAACAAAATTCTGAGATAAACTTAATTTCTTTGCAAGACCTAAATTATCATACCTTAAATGAATGGTTTTCAAACAGTGCACCTGGAATCAGTTAAAGTATTTTGATATTTATGCTTAAATCAGGGGGCCCAAAAGCACTTCCTACTTCCTTTTTACCTTGGCAAACGTGCGTCTGTGCTAGAAGAAAAACTGCCTGCATGAGCAGAGAGACTCGTAGTGACCTCCAGCTCATCCATGGTTTGGAGGGTGAAGTCTCCTTGCCCAGAATGATGCGAGTGAGACCTCTTAGCCTTGAAAGGAAAGGTGTGAATTAAACATGAAAATATCTTAAGAGACTTATTTTGCCCCAAAATCTTTCATTAAATTTTTCAGTGTTTTGAATAAAAGTACTAATTAATTGGTCAATATATTACGGTAATAGCCCAACTGAATCTGCAGAAAAATTTATTAACCAAATGTGCAAAATACCATCAGACAGACACACACAAAACAAACAAACAAAAAAACCCCCAAAACCCAACCTTTGACGTATAAAGCCAATTTGAATGTCCCAAAATTTCTTTAAAATTAATTTAACACATATTGGTGGATTTTTTCTTCTTTTTTTTGGACTAGTGTTTAGAATTTAATTACTTCAGTAAATTCTTCTATTTCTTTAGTTGGCTGCCTTACCAGGTGCCTAGGGAATGGTCCTTATAAACAAAATCAGGCTTTGTGGAGCTTTTTTTCTTAGTATATAGCGAGGTTGAGACTTTGGGGTGATTGGATTTCATAGTTACAACGAAGTTAAATTCTAAAATGTTACACAGTAAGTCTTTATATTTTCTGTTCAGTGTACAGAGGTTCTTTCCAAGGATTACTTAAAATATTATACAATATTTCTAGAAAATCAACAGACTTTACAATTGTGTTAGACATTATGAATTAAAAGGGCAATGAGAAATAGAACACCTCTGTGCATGTTATATTTACTTAATACTTTATGTGCCTGTAGTAAACTGGGCAAATAAAGCTCGGAAAGGTATTTGGGACTTTTTTTTTTTTTTTTCTGGTCATAATGTATCAACAGCAGCGATGTTATTTGCATCTGTAACTTAATGAAAAGGCAAAAATCCCAAAGAAATATTTTGGATTTAACATCTCTATAGTGTCTAGGAACAGGGTTGTGGCTGAATAGCGCCAGTGCCATAGGTTTTACTTTCATGACAATGTCTTGACAACAGAACCACTTAACTACAAATTTATAGAGAAACAAGCAAGGGAGAGAAGAAAAGTGTATGCCTGAGTGTTCAAATACCTAGGTGCAGATTTTGTCTTACTGCAGGATATTGCCATTTTAAGCAGGTTTTTTTCTGTGGAATCTCAGTACACAGCAAGCTTTTGATACTTCTAGAACATTCACATTTTCAAATTTTTCTTTATGTGTGTTTGTGTGTTCCCTAATTATATTCCTGAAAACTCCCTCCTAAATGACCCCACAGGAGTTTTGATAAGATAGCCTGTCATTGAAAAAATACCAGCAAGGGCAATGAAGGCAGAGCCTTACTAAATCAGAAAAACATATAAAGGCACAGAGTAAGATAGCTTCAATAGACTAACAAATTCATCACAAAAAAAAGTGACAAGACATGAAGAATTCTCATCGCTTTGTTTGGATAAGGATGTACAAGAATGGACATTTATCAGTGATGGAGCTATGTATTAAGACCTCCAGGAAGAATTAAAGAATTATGGTCTTCTAGGATGTTTTCCCTCCTGCTAATATCTTCCTTCCTTCCTTCCTTCCTTCCTTCCTTCCTTCCTTCCTTCCTTCCTTCCTTCCTTCCTTCCTTCCTCCCTCCCTCCCTCCCTCCCTCCCTCCCTCCCTCCCTCTAATAATTATTTTAATCTTTGGTGATGGGGGAGACCCAACATACCAACTGCATACCAACTTTGCTGAAATTCAGTCCTAACCTACCTCTGGTTTGTGACAGAGGAGTCTCAATATTTCAGGGCTTTACTGAATTCCTTGTCATACAGGTTGCTCAGAGGCTCAGAAAACATGGAGGGGAAAAAAAAAAAATCATGTTACTGTATGATTTATATTCCATTCAGTGTGAACCTGATGTGATAAACAGATCACACGAGCCTGCATCAAAATGTTCCAGCAGCCAGGCAGGGGAGAAATACACCCACCTTTAAGGAAATTTCTCTGAAACGAAGAGATTTTTTAATAACATAGATTTTTTTCAAGCATTCTGCAGTGTGTAAAATAAGTATCATTTTGAAAAGTATTACATATTCATACAGCTGTATCGAGGGGTCCTGGCCAAAAAGGAAAAGATGCAGACAAGCTCGGGAACAGTTAAAGCACTGATACAGGCGTAAGAAGAAAGGTGGGGTTGTGGAGCCGTACACTTACAAACAGTAGTAACGACAGAGGAGAAGAGGCAGTATAGTCCTCCTCAGCCTGCTTCCAAATCCGTGTCTGGACACGATATGTTCAGTATGGTATGGCACTCACCCATGCATCTGAAAGTAGGAAAGAATTAATTTTTTTTTTTTTTTTTTATTTTTAAATCTGGCATTTTATGTTGCAGAGCAGAGTGGTGCTGTGTACATACCTCTGCTTTGGTTTATCACTCTAGCTGAACTTCAATCCAGTAGCACCTAGCATTGCAATGGAAAATAGATATTCACTCACTGCCAGCCTGATACAAAACTGTATTTGAGAAAACATACCTGTGATTTACATTTAATGTATCAGAGTGCAGCTACCTTTACCTTCCACATGAAGGTTAAATACTACATATTCCATAAGCTAGCCTAAAGTTACAAATCTTCCGAGCTTACCTTGCCTTCTTTTAAACTGGGAAGTATTTCTTCTTGTTCATATTCATAGAATCACCAATTAAGCATCACTGCAGGGGCGTCAAGGGGTCATGTAACCCACCTCCTCCTCTGAATTCTTCTGCTGTCATTTCTGCCAGAGCTGCATCTCACCTGATCACAAAACCTCCAGGGATGAGCATTCAGCAGCGTCCCTATGCGGTCTAACCCATCCCAGATCTCCACGGTGAGAGAGATTCTCACTCAGGATTCATCTCATCTGCCACAGTTACACCCATCACTTCTGTCCTGTTCATCATGGAAAAAGAACAATAGTCCTTACAATAATGCAATAGCTGATACAATGGTTCTCTTTCCTTACATCATGTTTATTTCAGGTATGGCTCTTCCTGGGGGTGCTCTCATGGTACGATGTTGAGCTGCCTCATGCCCAGCCTGTGTTTTCTTAGGTGCATATTCCCAGTTTCATGATTTTTAGCACGCAACTGCATTGGGATTTCTTTCAATACCCTGCAATACCCAAGGGTTTTTTTGCAACACCTCACTCCTGGATCTCTGCTATTCACCTGGACAGTTTTGTTGAGGGCTTTTCCTCTTACAGCACCTCCTCAGAGACCCTGCTTTTGTTACCCTCCCAACACGCAGAGGTTGCTGCAGTTCTGCAGTCCCCACTCTGTTCTTTCGAAAACTTCCACACAGTAGCAATAAATTTGTCATTTATTATTAATGTTCTTTTGGGTATTTTGGCAGAAATAATTATATAGTGTTATGTGGTTGCAGAAGAAGAAAATCTTTGCTGTAAACAAAATGTTCAGTGTGGGAATAGAGGTGTTTACCTCACTGTAGGGAATATTTTGCTTCGCACATATACCTCCTTCTTCAAATACCTAATCTTCTATTCTTGCTCTTACAAAATTGCAGCTATTCAAATTATGGGAGTAGTTGGATTTTTTTTTTTTTAATAGGGATTTTTTTTTTAAATAGAACCTGGCAAAGGGTTTTGGTGATATAGGTATCGGTGGGAAGGCAGTACTGTGTCTATACACCTCATTAAAATGCCAGTGAATTTGAGGGACATCTCCTCTTTGTCGGGGTAAATCATCAATTGCCTTCTGAGGCAAAATCCTGGCTGTTCTGTGCTGCTGGACAGAATATTTTCTCTGTGGGTCCAGGTCACCAAGAAAATGCAAAATAAGAGATTTTAAGAGGAGAAAAAAACCCAAAAGACAATGTCTCTTTTGCTGTTACTGACTGTCATTTCATGATCATGAAATCAGATTCAATACTCTGAGCTATTGTAACTAGGCTTTGTTATTCTTTTCCCAATACAGCGGCTAGAGCCACAAAAGCACCATTAGGTTAGCCAGCTCCTCCTCCTCCTCCTGGAAATGCTGAAAGACTGCTTTTCTCCTTCTGAGCATTCCATTACCCATCATTATAAATCGTTCCCGGAAATTAGAATTTCAGCACTTAAAAACAGTTCATTGCCAGAAGTGCATTTTTACTATTCAGCCTAAGTTACAAGATTTATGTTATTTTTCTGATATTTTCACTCAGGTCTTAATTCCTCCAGAAAAACCAGTCATTTCCAAGAAACTCAGCTCTGCCAAAGCCTTACACTGCGAGCTTCAAGGAGGCATCATAACTTTATGATGTCTGAGTCCCTGCCTCATCATTTGCATGGAAAAATAACACAGTGTCTTAACCAACCACGTTAACAGGCAGGTTAAGAAACAGATAGGCAACATTGCCATGAATGCGTTACCCACACTTTTGTGCATCAGAAAGCAGCAGCTTCCATATTACATGGAGCAGGGATGCTGTCAGGGGATGTTCCTACTGTGTGGGGAAGATTCTCCCTGTCTGAAAACTCAAGCAGCTTTTAGTACCAGTTCTGCAAACAGCTGTGACACCTCAAAGTGTTTTTTAACCCTCTTGAGCTAAACTCCGTGCTTCAGGGAACCGTTCTTATCAACCGTCTAGCTGTGTCTGGTCACAAAAAACACTTAAAGAAATTGCAGTATTTGAGTCAACATAGGCTGTCCAAAACTGTTTATGCTCTGGATTTAAAGCAGACTCTGAAACTGGTTCATTTTCTTCCTTAGGGCACAGTGGCATCTAGTGGTTCTACACTAAGTGAATGGGGAAGATAAAATGTATATAAAAAATAGACTTTGTGTGACCATAACTTCATATAAAATGGTTTTTACACAGTCATGCATACACTAAGGTAAAATTTTCAAAACCACTCAAGGCTTGCTTTCAATGAAGAATTTTCAGAGGGGATTAGATACATAGATACGTTCCTGAACCTGGCCTGAGGGACTTGAAGTGTACATGTAAGTGAAAATAGACCCTGAGGTACATTGGATATTCTGTGCTAAATTTCTTGCTTTGTGTAGATTCTTTTTTTTTTCTTTCTGGTTTTTTATTTGTTTGTTTGTTTTTTTTTCACAAACACAATTCTTGCAATTGCATGGCTTTGTTAATACATTTGTAGTGTGTTCAAAAGCTTTCTTCACTGGAGATCTGGGTAAGTGCTGCAAGAAAAGAGAGGAATTTGAGCACTTACACTGTTCAGTGACTTCATTTCAGCTCCATTAAAATCACGCATTTTTAAGTTGACTAGGATGGGACTATTATAGCTACACAGACAACTGAGATTTGGGTTTGGCTAATGCTGGCAATGAGCGATTGGAAGTTTTTAGTAGTCATATATTTTAAAAATTTGGCACTTAAGCTATACATACTATTATGATATCTTCGACTTGTTAAAATTTCACACAACAAAAACATTCCCATTCTCTTTTCAGTGATTTTTGCTGGCATGTGTCATGATAGTGAGTGATAAAGAGAATTTCTGCTATTGCAGCTAAGAAAGAGAGTGGACCAAGGATGTATTTTGAGATTATTACTGCACAGACATTCAGCCAGAGAAATGGTCTGTGACTAAACGTATCTAACCCTCTGAGAAGGAATTATACTCTGAAGTTATCCATTTTGTCCTAATGAGATGATGCAATATATCTTTACACAGCTGTTTTTATGCAGCTCACATTAGAGGCTGGCCCAGCTGAAAAGCAAAATACTTCAGTTCAATTTTGAAGCCAGTGGTTGGCCTGTTCACTAATTAACATCCTGTTTCTTTTCATTATTACAGTTGAGATCTGGATAATGTCCATGAGCATCTTTCTGGTTCTGACAGTTTGCTCACTAGTGCATAGCAGAAAAATAAAAACAACTGAGATAATGAGATTCACACTGCACACCTGGTAGTGGTAGCTTTAAAATTAATGTTATTGGGAATGGTTAAGGGATCTATTTTCTTCTTGAAATGTGGATGCGATTCCCATTAGCATTAATGGGAGTTAAGTGAGCACAGCCGTGGGACAAAACAGCACTATGTGTAAAGGAATCGATATTCTACTGATTACCAATCAAAAAAAAAAAAAAAATCGGGTAGGAAATCACAAGAAAGACACAACAATGCTTTCATGGCTGATGGAAGCAATACCATGGGTCACATCAGCTTCAGCCACTTTTTCACTTGGAACATTTATGTTTCTATATGTTAGGCTAATAGTGGAGAGGGAAAGGAAAAAAACCTCACTGCTGTAGGAAATACGATAAATACAGTGCATCACTGCTTTGGAGCCCGCCTTGCAGAACTCTAAGATGACTTTAGCTGTCATATTAAGACATTTTTAAAAATTCCACTGAAACAAGCTAGCAGATTTAGAATGAGGACCTGACAGTGAGTTGAATACTATAGGATCTAATGCACATTTTGTGGCAAAATAAAAGCTGGAAAAGGAAGTACACTTACAGTAGTGAGGAAGAAAATACTGTACTTAAATCTTCTTTCTTTCTCAAAACTACACAGAACTTTAATGCAAGCAAATTGTTTCATGGTAAACACCTATGTTCATAACAAATATTGCTGAAGCTGTGCATTCTCCATGAGTTAAAGAGAGTCACAAAGTCTTGTCCTCGATCTCTTGCCAGAAACACAAGTCGTCCAGCTGTGGTATGAGAGGGTACACGGTGCACGGGGTGAAGAACTGGCTGAAGGGCAGAGCTCAAAGGGTTGTAGTGAATGGGGCTGCATCTGGCTGCACCAGTGGTGTTCCTCAGGGCTCCATCCTCGGGCCAGTTCTGTTCAATGTTTTTATCAATGACCTACATGCAGGAGTTGAATGCACCATTAACAAGTTTGCCGATGATCCCAAACTGGAAGGTACTGTTGACTCTCTTGAGGGACAAGATGTTGCAGAGGGATGTAGATAGATTGGAGCATTGGGCAATGATTAATGGGATGAAACTTAACAAGTCCAGGTGCCAGTTTCTGCACCTCAGACTGAGTAACATGTGAGACAGCAGCATGCAGCCAAGAAGGCAACCTGCATCCTGCGGTGCATCAAACACAGCATGACCAGCTGGTCAAAAAAGGTGATTATCCTGCTGTGTTCAGTGTTGGTGGGATCTCACTTTGAGTACTGTGTGCGGTTCTGAGCCTGCTGACAAACATTGCCTTATCCAACACACAGCTTTAGTTCTGCTCTAGGTATTTGCTAAAACACACCATCCTTACCCTCAACTAGGATTTTCACTTTTTAAGATTCCCTGGAAAAAAATGCAAGTGAAAGAAGGGTATGTAAGTTTGGACACTTTTAGTTAAAACTAGCCTAGTTATAAAATAAATTAGATATAAAGTAAATTAAATCAATAAAACCCACTTCAGCAGAGAGATTTTGGAGAACAGAAACATGCTAACCAAGATTATTATAGGCTACACATATTATTTTATTCTGACAGCCTATATTTGAGCAAGAAACTGGTATTCTTTTGAAAATAAAATACATATTATTATACACTGTTTCTATCAGCATATGCATATGAGTGAAAGACTCAAGAAATCGACCTTTAAATCCACTGAGAAAAATTCCATGAAAATGGTTACTCAGTTTCAAACAAGACAGCTGAGTGGCGGTTTTAAAACTTCAGTCTTGAAACAGCTGCCCAGGCTTGCAAAGCCATGCCCAATTCCATGTAGAGAGAGCCAGGACTAAGCAGATGACAGTGTGTCACCATTTGGCAATTTTCAGGAATCGCTAAAAATGTAATACACAGTTGAGAAATCATATTTGGTAACAGATTTTGATAAAGAATTACATGGTAAATGAAACAAAAGAAACAAACTCTTTCCACTTTATCCTACAACTGTGAGCATTTTACAGTTTTCCAAGCTTTAATTAGGTTGCTCCAAGCTCACAGAAAAATACATTTCTCATTTTGCAGCCTACTGATGTGGAGGAGACATGCAAAGACCTAATTAAAATAAACGATGTTTTCCAAGCTCATAATCATGTCTAAATAAAATGAATAAAAATGGTGTGTAACATTGAGAAACATGATGAAATGAGAGCCAGAAAAAGAGATTTTTGTATCCCAACAGGGCCACATGCTGGAAAGCCCATCTCCCACTCAAAGGAAACCTCTCTGTGTTCACATAAAGCTCCAGCTGAGTTCCTGCTCAGGAAGGGCATTGCTCATTGTCCTTTCTGCACTCCTGGCTTCTGTGCTACTTGATGGCAACTCGATGACTGCAGTCATCAAAGTCTTCATGATCTGTTGGGTTTCAAGTCACTTGGAGGCCTGTATCTAGTGGCGTCCCCCAAGGGTCAGTGCTTGGTCTGGTCTTATTCAACATATTCATCAGTGACCTGGACGAGGGGACAGAGTGTACCCTCAGCAAATTTGCTGATGATACTAAGCTGGGAGGAGTGGCTGACACACCAGAAGGCTGCGCTGCCATTCAGCAAGCTCTGGACAGACTAGAGAATTGGGCAGAGAGGAACTATATGAAGTTCAACAAAGGCAAGTGTAGGGTCCTGCACCTAGGGAGGAATAACCCCAAGCACCAGTACAGGTTAGGGGTTGACCTGCTGGGAAGCAGCACTGTGGAGAAGGACCTGGGAGTCCTGGTGGACAACAAGCTCTCCATGAGCCAGCAATGTGCCCTTGTGGCCAAGAAGGCCAATGGTGTTCTGGGGTGCATTAAGAAGAGCATGGCCAGCAGGTCGAGGGAGGTTCTCCTCCCCCTCTACTCTGCCCTGGTAAGGCCACATCTGGAGTTCTGTGCCCAGTTCTGGGCTCCCCAGTTCAAGACAGACAGGGAACTCCTGAAGAGAGTTCAGCAGAGGGCTGCGAGGATGATTGGGGCACTGGAGCATCTCTGGTATGAGGGAAGGCTGAGAGAGCTGGGGCTGTTCAGCTTGGAGAAGAGAAGACTGAGAGGGGATTTCATTAGCACTTACAAATATCTAAAGGGTGGGTGTCTAGAGAAAGGGGCCAGGCTCTTTCCAGTGTTGCCCAGCAACAGGACAAGGGGCAATGGGCACAAACTGGAACACAGGAAGTTCCATCTGAACATGAGGAAAAACTTCTTCACTGTGAGGGTGACCAAGCACTGGGACAGGCTGCCCAGAGAGGTTGTGGAGTCTCCTTCTCTGGAGAGATTCAAAACCCACTTGGACACCATCCTGTGCAACCTGCTCTGGGTGATCCTGCTCTAGCAGGGGGGTTGGACTAGATGATCTCTAGAGGTCCATTCCAACCCCTACCAGTCTGTGAATCTGTGAACCTGGTACCTTACAGTATGTGAAAACTTGATAGGACCAAACAGTCTGTGTCACAGCTGAAGAGAAGACATTTAATTCTAATGTTTAATGGAGAGTTTTGTAACTAAGTTTCCTCAATCCCTTCATTTGTCTTGCAAACACAAACATACATACATATATATATATATACACGTATAAAAAATATATATAAACCCTTAGACTGTAGTATACAAATCCTTCATACATATTTATCTTTCCTGGGCTAATATGCTGAGCTGACAATCAGTGAGACTATAAACTGGGTGAAGAAAGGCTGCATCTTCACTTACAAGCTGGGCTGTATTGCAACTCCCATTCTTTTAATCACCTGGAGAAGTCAGCCATTTGAAGAGTTTTATACCTTCTGCTTGGCTTTTCTTCCCATGCAGATGGTGTCTAGTGCGTGTCCAGATCATCTCCCAAGGATGGGCTGAACAACAATCAGGATGGCACGAGTGATGGTTCTCTCTTTTTTTCATGGTAACAAATCTGGATCTGGTTACCTGTAAGGTGACTACCAACTCCACGGGAAATAATCCAGGGAAGAAAGATCATTTAAAGATGTTGGAGAAGATGTTTCAGTAAGCTTTCTTGTTAACCTTTTTCTTTTTTTCCTGTTAAGATTTTTTTCAAAGCTGCTCCCTGTCAACAGGCAGACATACGTACTGTTAGAAAAAGATTAAAGTCTGTCAGCTCCAAACCTATTTCTTGACAAAATTAATAGAAAAACTAGAGTAAAAAAAAATTAAAATAAAATTAAAAAAAAAATCACTACATGACAGGGTTTCTATCTTCCAATAACCTGCAAAATCTTGAGCTTTTCTAGACTTCTTTGTTGATCTTGAACCTTCACACAGAACTGGGAACCAAAAATATCCAGTTGATTAGTTAGAGAAAGATATATAAACATGTGGCTAAATCATTTGCACTGAGGCTGTTTTTTCCCAAGAGCAGCAGGGAATCCCTGCTTTCCCAAACCTCAACTCTTCCATTTTTAAGAAGGAAGGAAACAAACAGAAAACATAAATGGATTACGTGCTTGTGAGGTCTCCAACCTGGTAGGAAAAAAACCTTGTCCATGATAATAGCCTGGACTCCACAGTAGCCACTGTGACCTGTACCCCCACTCCCAACCCCGGTGCCGTGGTTAGCAGAACTAAGGCCGTTTTATGACGCAAGCAGCCCTTCTCTGTGACCGAGCGGGTCACGTATTTGTTCCCTTCCCCTTGTTATCAGGCCCCGAAGGTCCCGTGCACCAAGCAGATAAACCAAACAGATTTCTTCTTCCCCTCCCCAAGGTTCCCGGGCGCCAGGCCGGTTACTCCCCCCTCCCCGGCCTTGAATGTCCCAGGCACCCGGCCAGCCCGGTGCTGGTGGTGGCCCCGGCACAGGGGCAGGAGGCGTGACAGCGCAGAGCGTGGCCCATGAAATGAAGCCATTACAAGTCCCGAGGGGGAACTTGGACCCAAACTACTGCTGGACAGTGAGACCCGGGTGCCCCGTGGCCAAGGACACCCCCACCCTCCTCTGCAGCCTCCAGGGACTGAGGGAGTGACTCATCTGCTGTTATGTGATTTTCAAGTCTAGATTGTGATTGTTGCATTGATGCAGCAAACCATGTATTAAGACCCCACTCGAACTGCAGAAGGTCCAGGTGATTAGAAATTATAAATTAAGTTGTATTATAAATTTTGTATTACACTAGTTATGAATTGTATTATATCGATTCTGCTTATAGAAGTCCTATGCCATTCTAATAGTAAATTCTGTGCTATATTAGTCATAATACTCCGTTAAGAAAGATAAAGGTTTAATCGTAACTACGATTGGGTGCCATCTTCATTCTGCCAAGGATCCCTACAAGAACCCATCTGTCCCTTCAGTGTCAAGTGACACCCACATATGGTACAACGTTTAGCAGAATGTTTTAAATAACAGTGCGTGGATAATTTGGAATTCCTTGCTGCAGTAGCTGAATAATTTCAGGTGAAATTTAAGCTCCTATGCTCATTGCTTTTAAGGTCTTTCTACAACAGGTCTCAGCTGTCCTTCTATGACCACAAGTTTCTCCTCACTCCACAATTATCAGTCACAACAGTCACTTTCATCAGAGAAATTGGATTAGATCATACCCAGGATGAGGCATTCTCACAGCAATAAGTGTGCTTCTCCAGCAGCTGTCAAGCACCACAATGAAATTTGAAGAATTTATGGTTCTATTTAACGTACTGTCTTCCTCTTATTCCCAAATTTCTCACGCTACCAAAGAACATTATAGTTTACTTTGGATAGGAACTAACTTCCAGAGTAGATCTTTTACTTAATTTAAGTTTATTCCATGCTAGGGTACAAAATGTAGCAATCTGTGTTTTCCAATGAAAAACAGTAATATACTGGGAATTTATGAAGACAGAAGAGTTATGTACTTATGAGTAGAAGACCAACATTTCTGTGGCTGTTAATCTACATACTGGTAGTCAAGTTCTTAATTGAATTGCAGCATATTAGATTTTTCCTCACCAGTAAACAACTGCATTTTCAAAAAAAAATAAAAAAATCAGTATTACTGAGTATAATTAAAAAACAAAACAGAAAACAATTAATAGTTATTATTTTCTTGGGAAGAGATCTGAAGATGTGCTCCACAAACTACATTATCTTCCAGGTTATTTTATTAATGAGATTAATTATTAATCTCTGGGTATCACATTAAAATAATGAAGCTCATTAATCTGCAAACAACATTGACTACATGTGCAGTCATCTCCACTCTGTCATGACACGTTAAGCCTCTGTGATTGCCAGTACTTGAGGAGGAGCAGTGCTCAATGTGAGAAAAGCTGAGACAGACCCGTCACCTTCCTGTATTGTCCACTGTCTCTTAAAGAGGGAGGCCAACAGCCATTCATCCCTTTCCACACCTCAACCTGCACTAGAATAAAGCTGACACCTTTAGAAGTCCTTGGCTTCAAAAATAAATCTCATAAATTTAAAATGAAACATTATATATAGGTGTGTTGAAGTGGTTTAGTAGACTGGAACTTGCTTGGGTATCTTCTGGTAAGACTTTCCCAACTGGTTTCCAACCCAGAGGCACTGGGTGGGACACAAGGACATTTCTGTTACAAGTTGGACTAGAAAGTTGTGCCAAACATCTTGAAAGCTCATTTTAAGCAGAAACAGAGTTTGCATTTTCCGTCCTTGTCATCCAATGTTATAGATGTCTTTTCTAAAGACCTCAGCCATACTTGTAGTACCTGAAGGATATGGGTGTTATGTGAAGTCAGCTCAATCCTTACGGAGACAAGGAACAGCAGCTTGATTTTGAAGAAGACAGTCATGGTTGAGCTAAATTATTTCAGTTATGTGGAAATAAAATCTGCTGTGCATCTCGAGGTTTACACTGAGATAGCCAGTTCCGTATAAAACCTACCTTTCACTTGAGGCTTTAGCATTCCTGTCACCACTTCCTTGCTGAAACATGGCAAAATAGAAGTGTCCATTCATCTGCCTGAGTCAATGTTGAAAACCTCAAGATTCCTAAGTTATATGCCCAGGAATATAATGTATTTCTCTGCTAAACCTTCATTCTATTAAGTAATCTATGATTTTTCTTTTTCTTACACGTAGCATATGTCTTCCTTTTTCAACTTAACCCTTCTAGTCCTTTTCACATGGGAAATGGCAAAAAACAATATTACCCTCATCTCTCCTGATCTAGTGAACACTGTTGAATGCTATTCTTCCTACAGCTTTCTCTTTTCTGCAGTCACTAATCCATATGTTTCCAATATTTTCTTGGAATAAAAAAGGAAGTTAACCAGTTAAATTAACTGAACAATTCTATTTTTTTTTCCTTAAGCAACACATTTTGCATTTTAAAATTTATTTTAAGTTGATTAAATAGTTAATGTGGGTGAATTAGAAATAAAATATGATTTTCCTTTGAAATTGAGAATTACATTTGCTGCCCTTCAAAATTTCAGTTTTAGAGTTTCAGTTAAAGTCATATAGGTCTGGAATATTCTATACAGAGGTTTTAAAAGGGTATTTTAAATATTAGTTGCATGTCCTGGCTATGAAGACAAAACACAGAAGTTACAATTATTACAAGCTTATTTCAAGACTATTAAAATTACACTTGCACAGTTGGTGGTCCAGAAAACTGACCTGATGGGCAACCGATCCATATTACTCTTCTTAACTTGAGTCCATTTTTGCAATCTGGGCTAGATGTAGAATGACTTTTCTTCATGAATTTGCTAGGACAGGACTTGGTTCAGATCAATTGGTCATGTTTTCTTTACCAATTCTGAGCTTTGCTTCTTCAGTATTTGAAAAGAACTATACTATTGTGGGAATCACTGAAAAATAATCATAAATCATCAACCCCATATAGCTTGAACTAAAAGGAATGCTAAAATGGGATTAGAGGTCACCTGGGAGGGCTTTTCCCCCTTTTGCTTTAGTATCTCCTTTGCACTAAACTACGCTAGGTTAGCCTGACACTAAGAGATAAGTTTTGCTTGGGTCAAAAGCCAAAGCAGATCAATCTTTTAGGTCTGAGAACCCATTTAAGTGCTGATTTTGCTACCTCTGTTGCTGCCACTCCCTTACTGACTCACAGTATCCAGAACTCAATTGAAAATATTAGTTTATGAGGCTATATGCGGAGAAGGTGACATAAATAGCTCACAATTAGAGTGGATCAAACCCTACTCTTCTTATTAACATTGCAATTTCAGTTTCTGCTGAATCATGGAGTAATACAGACAAAATATGTTTGTGTCCATACTGTATTTGAAAGATGACCGTATTTTCACTCAGTAACCAGAATACAAATTCTGATAAGCAGATAGAACTTCCTTGAAGGCAACACACATTTTTGATCCATGGCATTGTTAAATAATGCAGTGTGCCCATGAAAACATCTCTGAACAAGAAGGTCCATGGTATGAGCTAGCATTGTTATTTAGAATAATAAGCTGCTGCTGACATCTTGGGAAATGTAAAACATAAAAAAAGGGAAGATTTCATTTCTTATGCAACAGGGGGAATCTGAATGAACAGACAGTAAAAACGATAATCTAATTCTGATCACTGTAAAATGTAAGAAGTACTCAACATGGTATTTAGCAGTCCTCTAATAAAAGTACAGCCTCCCTTCTAATAGAGGAAATGAAAGGCTCATATATTAGAAAACATAAGAAATAAAACTGTTCTTTTGAATTGGAAAGCAGGGAAATGAAGAAGATAGGTGGCTGTTATTGATGGTAAAATAGGAGACAATGTAAAAAAGAGACATAAAAAGGACTGGAAGAACCGTTGAAATATCATGTTCCTTTCTTCAGTCCTTTTTGGAACAGAATTATGGCACTATTACTATGACAGAGATACCCATTATGGTGGAAACAGATATTTTTAGGGTTTAGGGGTTTTTTTCTGACCAGGTCATCATTTTTTTTTCTGTATAAATATATAGCTACATGTAAATACAGATATATACACATATATGCATATACATACACAGAAAATATGGAAGTTTACTATTCTAAAAAAAGAATTTAGGAGTAAGCAGTTTTTATTTGCATTTCTCCATTATTGTTTCCTTCACTGTTTTAAAATATGCAAAGAACCATTATGAGAATAAAAAAAAAAAAAGTTTATTTTTGAAGATGAACAGAATGTTCAACTGTTTCAAAGACCACCCTGTGCTAAAATGCGTGCTGATGACTCTCACTGTCATCAGAACAGAGGGTATTGCAGCCAGCCTGAAAGACTGGGCACTTTCCAACCTGATATATCCTAAACATAATCATTCAGCCTTACTTTTATGTCTTTTGCAGCATATTCATTACAGCCTGTTTTTAAAAGTGTGCATTATGTTTTCTGCTGAGCATATATGCTTCTGTCCTATTACATACATAATTGGTTTATATGCCAGTATACTTGACTCTCTGTGTGTGCGTGTGTGTATAAATGCATTAAAAGTCATCTGCTGATGAGCTCTTTATCGATTTTCACTTTTATTTCAAATTGCTTTAAGGGCTGAAAAGTGCTTTATACTGTGCATGAGGACTTTACAATGATGATATTGATAATGGATATGGCTCACCAGTTACAGAATAACATGTACGAGAAATGCTGCATTTTCTATTGGTAGTATACAACAAAAATATATTGAAACCAAAATAGAGTGACAAAGCTGACACTGTGACTAGTGTGACAATTCATCGCTGTCTAAGACGCGTATGTCACAGAAAAACATGGCTCTAGAATATAGCAAAATCCCTCTAAAAATGTGAAACAAACAATAGGCTATTGGTAATGTTTACAGTTTAAGTTCAATAGGGTTTTATAGGCACTGAAGCTATAACAATGCTCATGTTGCCATAGTTATAGTCTCATACTGCATATTTCTAAGTAGGTTTTAAAAAGACAAACACTTTCAGGCAGGAGGCAAGAATGAGTTTTACAAGCACGTTTCTTTTGCTTAGATGTATGGCAATCATTTTATTAACCCAGCATAGACTACACTGAGATACGGCCTTAGTGAACAGACTAAACTGTTCAATAAGGTTGGACAGTCATTATCAAAGAGAAAAATTCCTTAAATAAATTACAGAACCCACAGTGGTACATGTAGTTAATTCACTATATTTTAAATCCCAGTGCAAAACATCATCTGGAAAACCAGTTACATTATACTTTCTAGAGCTACCTCTTTAATTCTGTTTTACATTACTGTTTTCAAAACATATTCAGGAAATCATTGTTCTGTGACCAACCTTAAGTTTTAAATTCACTGCTAGAATTTTCCGGAAGTAGATATTAAAATTTCTACTTCCACAATATAATAATTTTAACTGGAACCAAAGCTACATGTCAGCTTAAAAAGTTACCTTCCAAAACAATGACCTTATTTATTTCAAATATCTGGAAGAGGAAAATAAGTAATAATCATTAAGAGAATGTCAGTTTCACTGTCATGGCAGTGTTGCATAGATAAGGCATTTTTATTCACTGGCAGAATAGGTATATAGTGTATTTAGGGGTTTTTTATGCATTAAGACTGCATGACTAATTAGCTGGCATAGAGCATTAGTAGAAGGCGCTCAAGAATATGTAACAATGCAGTGTATTTTGGAGCCCAAATAAAATTTCCTGCTGTGTGACCCAAGACACATGTAGCACACTGCTTTATAACCACTCTTCACATCTGTCCTCTGCACAAGTTTCCCTGCAGCCAGACCCAACCATCTGTGCATACTGGTTGGGCTACATTTGAGCCTGTTACAAGCACATGATGACACCATTGATCTCCGTGGATTTACCTCCAGCATCTCCAGGGGTAACCGAGGCAACGGTCTGAAAGATTTTGGTAGGAGGTATTCTTAAAAATGATACAGTTGGGTTTTTTCCACCTTGGGTGGCTACCAGGTGCCCACCCAGCTGCTTTCATTCCCCCATTTCAACAGCACAAGGGGAGAAAATAAGGTGAAAAGCTCGTGGTTTCAGATAAAGACAGGGAGATCACTTACCAATTACCATCACGGGCAAAAGAGCTTCGACTTCGGAAAAATTAATTTAATTTATTGCCAATTAAAGTAGGTTTGGATAGTGAGAAACAAAGAAAAAAAACTAAAATACTTTCCCACACATCCCTCTTTTTCCCAGACTCAACTTCACTCCTTCCTTCCAACTCCTCTAAGCCCTTCACTCCCAAGTGGTGGTCTAGGGCTGGGGAATGGGTGTTGCAGTCAGTTCATGACAATTTGTACCTACTGCTCCTTCCTGCTCCACATTTTTGCCCTGCTCCAGTGTGGGCTCTGCACAGACTGGAGCTTCCTTCAGGGCATCTCCACCTTCTCCAGTGTAGTGTCCTCCACGGGCTGCAGTGTGGGTATCTACTCTAGTGTGGTCCACCATGGTCTGCAGGGACACAACCTGCTTCACCACTGTGGTCCATCACAGGCTGCAGGGGAATCTCTGCTCTGGTGCCTGGAGCACCTCGTCCACCTCCTTCTTCACTGATCTTCATGTCTGCAGGGCTGTTTCTCACATTTTTTTTCCTTACTTCTTACTGCCATGAAGCATTTTTTACCATTTCTTAAATGTGTTTGCAGAGAGGTACGATCAGCTTGGCTGTGTCCTGTGGTGGGGCCATTACCGAGCCAACCCTGCCCAGCATGGGGGCAGCCCCAGCCTCATCTCACAGGGGTCACTCCCACAGCCCCCCACTACCAACACCTGGGCATAGACACCCAACACTTAGAAGATCCTATTTCAAGCACTGCTACAAATGGACAGGAACTTGCTGCTTCCGCCACATGCAGCTCTTCCAGAGGAAGTTTGCAGAATACTTTATCCTGGTGCCTGTGTCCTTTCCCAGGAAAGACTTGAAAACAAAAGAAACAAAAAGCCATGCAAGAAAAAGAGATTCAGTTCCTACATAAAACTTTGAACACCAAGTAATTAATAGTTAATAATAAATAGTTGAATTCACTTTTGAGCAGGTCCGTGTTTCCTTAATAACTAAAGGTCCGTTTCAAAGATGACAATGTAAATCTAGGACTTTCTCGTACGTATGTTGATCATTTGAGTTTAAAAGCATCACCTCAATAATAAAAGTGTTAAAAGTGGGAGGAAAATAATAATACATTTCCATATGTTACAATCTGACTAGCTATAAGCTGTACTACAGACAGTATCTGAGAATCTTTGCAGATCTGAAAGCCAGTTTGTTAGTTTCTTTTTCCGTGACAATCACCAGTGTTATACATCAGCTATTTCAACCAAAGATATTAAAAGATCGTCACCTCATAAAGTAATCTGAACAGCTTTGTTGTCCTGTCTCTTTTTTTCCCCAGCCTGTTTGCAGCCTTTGATACAAGGATACTTCAATGTCAGTCTAATCCAATCATCACAGCTCATGCTCACCAACATAAAACTGAAAAGACTCTTCCTCTGCTCTGTCTGAAGAAAAAGAAGTTGTATTATTTAGCTTTATCAGAAAAAAATCCAATTGCTCAAGACAGTATCTTTCCTCCCAGAGCTTGTTAGGGGTTTTTTGCATGGTTACATGAGTAATCCTATTACAGTGCTTAAATATGAATCCATGAGTACTGTTAAAGCATATGGCAATGATGCTGAAGTCACCAACCAGAAAAGTGAACTTCCAGCTGTAAGATGGTATTTTCACACATTCCATTTAATCATAAAGAAGCTAAGGGCTTCTGTCTAGAAAATAATGCACTTGGAAGCAATTAAGATCTTCAACAAGGCTCTTGAGTTGTTTCAAAAGTGTTTTCTGCCTGAATCTTTATCTTAGGTTCTTTTTAGTGTTTCACGTAAAAAACAATGCCTTTAAGGAAGTGATGGCAGTGGTGAGCAGAGAACTCTGCAGTAAATTCTCTACTAACATGTAAGATATAGCCAGTACACGTCTGTATCATCTTAAATATGCACCATCCGTAGCCCAAAGCCAAACAGCTGTGAGCAGATTTTTTTTTCCTATGTGAGTGACTTGTGCATTAATGAGAGCAAAAGGATGCACAGGAAACCTGTGAAACCAATGTTTTCCAACAAAGCAAGAAACAAGATCTCCTGTGGTCAATTCTAAGAACTTATGTATACAACCGAAACTTCTTCGAGGAAGAAAAAAGTCTTCAATTTTTTTAAGTGATACAATGCAGAAACTGAAGAGAAAATATTAAAACAGGTGCTATTTGCCATGAATTTCTGTTGCAGTATCACCGGAGGTCAAATTCATATCGTCAATGAATGCTGGGTTTGTGTAGTCCTGTTTAGTCAGCACTAAACACCTAAAGAGAAGATCCTACCAGCAGCGGTTTGTGGTTAAAGCGAGAATCAAGGAAGAACCACAAATACAGTACTGAATATAGACAGAAAATCCAATCTTCCAGTAATGTCACATTTCACTGGTAAAATCGTCATTATTATCGAGTGCCTCATGCCGTATTTGCCTTTTGATTTCTGGAAACCCCCAGATCGTGGTGAGAATGAACATGCATAATGCATAAGTGTTATGACCGTGCGGAAGCTGGTTGAAGATGCTGTAATATATATTCTAACACTGACGCTTTTGTTCAAAATGCCACCCCCATTTTCCTTCAAAAAACAAGCTTTTTTTTAGTACTTTGTGTGCGGAAAGAAATCAGTATGGGGGAGCAAAGAGCTCCTGAACAGTGGAACCAAAAGTGGGGTTTAGCCTGTCTTAGCTAAACTTCTTTCCATGTCCATGGAAATCAACAATAATGATAAAGAACCATTGTTTTGCACTGTTTGAAAATAGGTGTGTAACATGACGTGAAGAGAAGGAATGCAGTGAGTTAGTCCGCACTGTCTGAAAAGATGATAAGTGTAATCATTTCCTGCCCCAGTTGGTCTCCCCAAACTAGAATTTGGCTCAGAAAATGCTGAAACAGAGAAGTATTGTTCTGGCTCATTAGTTGCTATTCTCTGTTGCAGAACAAGTGCCACACGTGTGTGATATTTGCTCCAGTCTGTGTTAGTCAAAAGCCTTGCAGCAGTCTGAAATGCAACTATCTTAGCCATTAAGGCTAAACTTCAATAATCCACAGACCAAGGAGCAGAAGAAAATATGTAGGACAGCAAGAAGAACAATTAGAAGAAAGGAAATAAAAGTGGTTTCCAAACTACCAGTCCACTTGTAGTTCATAATGAGATGGTAATGGCGTATTTAGCTCAGTCCTGAAACTATATCATCCTTCTAACATTTTCAGCTGAAAGACTGACAAGCCTGCAAGGGATCTGCCCGTTTCTTTGCGTGTGAACAAGTTTAGCAAGATCCCAAATTTAAAGTTTTTCTGGGTCCCATTAAAAAGTAGTAGTTATGGTAGAAGACAGATGTGAAAAAAATGGATAATCATCCTGTGAAGCTGGAACTGAGGTCTGTAAATGTCTCTGGAGGACAAAGGAGAGTGAAGTCTATCTAAATTTCTTGCATTTCGCCTGAAGGAAGGATGCAAAGTCAGAATGATTTCCTGCTTTGTGAACTGAAGATAGCAAAGTCTTGTCAACCCAGCAACTTTTATAAAAGTTGTGCCCTAAGATGCTTTCTGGAGAAACTTCCTAGGGAATTCACAGTCTTATTTAGGATCGCAGAAATCCCAGAAGGACACATTACCACTTTTTCTTACAGCAATCCATGCTCATACTAAAAGCCTAAATCGGGTTTAACCTGAGCTCTTAAGCCCTTGATTTACACTAAGAATTAAACTTATTTTTCTCAATCAAAGTGTGGGTTGATTGTGCACTGACCGCAAGGAGAAAAAGTTCTAGGAGAGATACAACCTGGCATGAGAAAAAAATAGTTACCGTTTGCTGAAATTCCCTCTAAGCTCCTTCATTGCAAATGAATGCTCAAATAATGAGTATCACCAGAAGGTAGGAAGCACAGTGATTTATTCTGTAAAAACAAATTTTATGTTATTCCACATAAATCTAACAGGTAAATGAAGGTTACATGCTTTTCATACTTAAAAAAAAAAGTCCGAAAAGATGATGAATCTGGAAGTCCGTAGATCCTATAGATAAAGTATTTTGGTAAATAAACCAAAGTCTCCAGTGTCATATTTCCTCTGTCTTAGATAGTAAATACTACATAATCAAAACACAAAATATTATGTTAGATATGGCTGCTCTACTCACATTTTTAGTTAGCATGACAGCACTGATTTCTACAGCCAACTAAGAGAACTAATTTTTTTAATTTTATTTCTACTTTGTATTTATGCTCAGTAAAACTCTACTGGTCACTGAAACAGCACATGCAAGAATATACTAGCATGGTGAATTAACAACATGTTCTTTGTGTTGGCATCTTAAGACAGAAGGTCTTACTGGAAGCTGGATTGGACTGCAGTCCAGTATGACATCTCTTACTAACAACAGACTGAAATAATCAATACCAAAAAAGGTAATATTAATATATTAATGAAAACAAGATTATATGCTATGGATACATTCTTCCACTGACATAGTAGAAACTGTAAGAAATTTTGGTTTTGACAATTATTAGAAGACAATGCAAATAAGGAGTGAGCGAGTTAATATCCTGTTTTTCTTAGGTGTCTCATGGCTGAAACGACCTATCGACTAAAAGTAAGAGTAAGTGAACAAAATGAATTGCCACTGGATTAGCAATTAACAGCGTAATCACGTTCTCATTATATTACTCTAACATCTAAAAACTGTAACCTAATTCTCCATTCCTGTTTGACTCTTGAAATATCACAATGTACATTTCTGACATTTAAACTATTTCTGATACTGAAAGTGCAAGCTTTTTAAAATTCTAGAGAAAGCCTAGTGCAAAGACATGCAGAATAGATCATTCTAAATGTAAAACTCTAACTACACCAAGCCTCTACAGCATAATTAGCCATAATAAAAAATATCCAAAATGGTTAGATAAGCAGGAAAGTGGAAGTGTATAAACTACTTTTCCCTGGATTAAGGGCTTCCTAGGTACACAGTGGTATATTTCAATGAGTGCTGTCTGTATGCACATATAAAATTAAAAAAAACAAAGAAACAAAAAAGGTTAATTTTACATGAGCATTTTTAATGTGACCTTTTTTCTCCCTGAGAGTGTTGTGCAAAAGTCTGGTTCAGATGAGGTGCTATCTGCTGAAAACCACTGGAGAAGAATTCTGTCATCTCTTTCACGGAAAGGACAAACCTAATTCTAGATCTTCAAATTCATAAAGGCAAGTCTGCACCTTACAGGCAGAGATGAAGAACAAGTTGTTGCTCCTGTAGAGCCTGACCCGTCTCTCCAGGGTCTGCATAGCTGGCAAAATTTCCCAGCAGGTTGTCTCTCCTCTTTCTGACTCACCGTGTAATAACCTCTAGCAGGAAGAGTTCCCTCCAGAGCCAGCCTCTGCTCCAGCTCCATGGGTTAGACCACTGTAGAGCCAGATGTAGCCCCAGGTGGCAACACCACTTTGCACCTCAATGTACTTTGCTTCTCTTTTCTTGCACCTGCCCCCTTGTAACTGGCACAATTCCTCACTCCCGTTGTGTCAGGACGGTTTAAGAAAGCATGTTTTATTAGAAACCAAATCACAACAGCGTGGTTGTGTTTGACTGTAAAGTACTGTGATAGCTGGCAGAATGCTGCCTATGGGAGGCTGGAGTTTTCAGCTTTGGAGGAGCAGTCCCCACTCATATGAAAGTATGTTTAAATAACAGTTTGGGCAAAAGCCCGGTTCTGTGGTGAGCTGGAGAGACAAACTTTCCTGTTGAGCCATCTGTTCCTCCCTGCTGACATCAAGGAAACCATCTTGATAGCCAAGGATACAGCCTTTTCAAAATATTTCTCTCCTCTATAAAACAACTAGCCAAACCATTACCTTAAAAATTAGTATTTCTAAATTCAGTTTATTCTCAAATGTCTTCCAAAACCTCCTGCATTTCATTAAAGCCTGGTGTCTGAAAGGTCAGATTTAAAGAACAACTAAGAAGTGATTGGAAAAAAAAAAATCTTCTTAAGCTTTGGTTTTCAATATTTTCTTGATTCTACCACACTATAAGATCCTGTAGTTCAGATCAAATGGAATTTTTGTGAGTAGTTTTCCTGAGTAATAAAATATTTGTATATTCTTAACATTACTTTGTTTCATGAATGACCCTATTGTCTTCAATGAAACTGCAAAAATCTGATCTGCCTATTAATTCTGGGGGGAAGCAAAATAAAATCGATTGTTCTTAAAAGGGTAATTTGAAGAAAAATTGGCATTGGCCACACAGAAAGAACAGAATTTTCACGATAATTTTAGTATGGAATCAGGAGATTCAAAATAATCTTTAATCTACCTCTCTAAATACACTGTTTGCAATTCTGGTAGAGGAATATAATTGCAGGCCCTGAATTGACGAATATTTGCTAAGGTTTTACATACTGATTTATGTCACTAACTAACACTGTGGTGGTTCCAGAAGGAATCAATCTTCCACCACTTATGTTTATCAGCTAGCAATTTATTTATGACTTCATTCATATATAAAAATATAACAACAAAACACTCTCATTTTAAAGATTGTATAATAAAAACCCCAGTAGGCTTGGAGAAAAGGATCTATTACAAAATTAATGGTATTTAAGTAATACCTTGATTCTGTACCATGTTTTGGGTTAAAATAAATATACCTAGCCAGGCAAAGGCCAGTATATACACCATCATTCATAAAACCATATTCATTATTACTCAGACTGTCATCACCAATTGTAAAAATGTTCACAAATACTGAAGATTTCGTGAGTTTTGTAATAACTGACATTTTTCTATGTTTTTCTGGGGAATATTAACTTTTTATCCTCCTAATTAAATGAATTCAATAAGCCTATCAGGGAAAAACCTGAATATGTTCCCAATCACAAAACACAAAAATTAATTAAGCTGTAGCAAAATATAATTAATTGAATGAAAATTAATCTTTCAAAAATTTTTGCAGATACCTGCAAATATCAACTGTTCTAGGAAAACAAGATTTATTTGCAAGTAGATGTGAAATGTGATTCTTGTTTTGGGAACAAGTGTTCTCAGGCAGGAACTGAGTGAACTGGACTATGTTCATATAACAATTTCTGCAGGTTCAGTTCCTGTGTTTATTCCAGAAAGGACAGGTTGGACTACAAGAGATATTCTATTGTAGTGCTTGGCTTGAAAACCCTCTTTTTACCTGCAACCCACAATGATTTTTCCAGCTGAGAACCATTCACAAGGTGCTAGTGACTGAGCTTGGAAGGATTCCCCTACACGTACTGCAAGTGCAGATATTAATTGCTTCTCTTGAAACAGACCTAAGCCTTTTCTCCAGCCAACGTCCCTCAATCATCATCAAAACAATGTAAATTCCATAGAAGCTTGCAAGCACTTGCCCAACTAAAATATGAAAAATGGAAGTCTTGGGTCAGCAGGAGGTGATACTAATCAAATTTGCTAACATTTATCCCTATTGGACAAGCTTATGTGTAAATATTTTGACAACTAATAAATATGCATAAATATTTTGACAACTAATCCCTCCAGGTTTGCAGGGAAGGCTCCCATAAACACGGTATGCAGCTGGAGACTTCAAAACCATGGTGTGACGTCCTGGTCTTGCTCATCTTTACCTCCAGTCCAGAAAGTTAGCCAGCATCCGTACCTGTGCTTTGTGATTCAAATGGAACAACATTCAGTATCTTTTCATACCACAGCAACACTCTTATGAGAGTAGAACAAAAGTACATGATGTTGCTAAATAAGGTGTCTTGATAAGCTTCTGGTTTTCTTCTTTCCCTGTCTGGCATGAGACAAATATACTGAAGCAACTGCAGATTCCATCAAAGCAAGTTAATCCAGGCAAAGATCCCATAACACAAGAAGAATTAGATTTACATGTTAAAAAAAAAAACCACCCACAAGTAAATACTTCTCCATCTATTGTATTTTGATTACGACTATGAGTTTTCAAATGCAGCACAATTATTCTCTAACTGCTAGCTATTACAGTAGTACAGGCTGAAGAGAGAATTAAAGCTTTCAAATTGCATTTGAGCTGTTCTGGCACTACAGTGAAAAAATCCTGAATACCAAATGCACTGCAGCTGGGCCAGTGTTTCTCCAGAATAGCGGGGTAGATTTCACAGACTGTAAAGTAAACATCTGCTATTCCAGCTACAGCTGCATGCCAAAGCCTTTTGCAAAGATGTTTGTCCGAGGCAGATGCAGCCTTTGTCTTTAAAGACATTTGCTTTAACTTTTTTTACACTGCTATTTTTTGATAGAATCCTAGCAATATCTCCCAGGACAGGAAACACACACACACCACCACTCCCATTCTGTCAGAAAAAGGTAATTGCGATACTTGTAAAAATATCTGTGGTCCATTCTCAGAAAGGTATCAGGTACATGTTATGCAACAATGCTGGTGGGTGTTGCCAATCCAGTAAATCACCACTACTTTTACGTAAAACTTTAGTATATGCTTTAGGTGAATGTTGGGTTTGGCATTTAGATTAAATCAGTTAGTTTAAAAGCAAGATTTAGTACCTGAGAACTTTTCTGTAAGCTCAGGACGAATACACGCAAAAGGACTTCTTCCCTTTTAAAAGGTTACAAGTTTCTGAAAATAGTAATAATTTTAAAAATCCATAGGTTGTTGTCTTTGCTAAAGCTTTCCTGACCTTTTCAGTGCAAAAATGAGAATCCAGAGAATTTTTCATCTCATCTACACCATTTCATCTTGTTCAGAATCCATCAGGGATGCACTCACTCACTGTTCCTACAAATCCTTTGCACTGAATTCAAATAATTTACAAAATTAAAACAAACAAAAAAAAATTGTAGAACAGTGAGAGGAGTGGTTTTGAGCAGTATATAGACAAAGCAATTGATTGTAAACAACAGCATCACAAAAACCCCAAAAATCATAGAATCATAGAATCATAGAATGGTTTGGGTTGGAAGGGACCTCAAAGCCCATCCAGTTCCAACCCCCCTGCCATGGGCAGGGACACCCTCCACTAGACCACGTTGCCCAAAGCCCCATCCAACCTGGCCTTGAACACTGCCAGGGAGCCAGGGGCAGCCACAGCTTCTCTGGGCAACCTGTGCCAGGGCCTCACCACCCTCACAGGGAAGGATTTCTGCCTGATATCTAATCTAAATCTCCCCTCCTTCAGCTTAAGGCCATTATCTCTTGTCTTACTCCATGCCCTCATAAACAGTCCCTCTCCAGATTTCTTGCAGACCCCTTCAGGTACCGGAAGGCTGCTATAAGGTCTCCCTCAGAGCCTTCTCTTCTCCAGGCTGAACAACCCCAACTCTCTCAGCCTGTCCTCAGAGGAGAGATGCTGCAGCCCTCTGATCAGCTTCGTGGCCTCCTCTGGACTCGCTCCAACAGCTCCATGTCTCTCCTGTACTGGGGACCCCAGAGCTGGACGCAGCACTGCAGGGGGGTCTCAGCAGAGTGGAGCAGAGGGGCAGGATCACCTCCCTCGACCTGCTGGTCACGCTGCTGGACACGCAGCCCAGGACACGGTTGGCTTTCTGGGCTGCAAGCGCACACTGCCGACTCATATTGAGCTGCTCATCAATCAACACCCCCAAGTCCTTCTCCTCGGGGCTGCTCTCAATCCATTCCTCGCCCAGCCTGTAGTCGTGCTTGGGATTGCCCTGACCCACGTGCAGGACCTTGCACTTGGCCTTGTTGAACCTCTCCAGCCTGTCAAGGTCCCTGAGGGCAAGGACTGAAATATTCTATCCCTTAGATTACTGACACCTTCATGCAGAATGGCAGTTCCATGGGTAATATACACTGAAAGTGATGTAATGGTACAAAAAATATATTTTAGAGTTTGTCTACTGAATAAAAGCAGGTTGTTGTTTTCTTTTCTAAAAAAAAAAAAAAAACCTTCATATTTGTGTCACTCAACAAGAATATCACTTAAAATAGAAGTTTAATGAGAAAGATATTTTGGATGTTCTGAATAAAAATATATTTTTTCAGCTTGCTAGATGGATTGGACCAAATTTTCCAATATATTTGAAAAAAAAAATATTTTTGTTTTGTTTTGAAGATTTTTTTTAGTAGATACAGAAATCACCATTACAAAACCAGCAGTGGAAAGCCACCTGGGCCAATAACCTTAACTTCACCTCATCTGAAAGATGTTCCTGTTTTGTTCCAGCACAAAGTTTTGGAGCAAGACAACCCATATCCCAGTAACATCCAGACTGGGCTATGGCACTTTCTTGTCTGTTGGAACAGATTTATGTTGCATAACGTATTATTTAATCAGAGAAAGGGGTGAGGATGACTCTGTTGCCCCATGTTACAGGCCTTCTCCTCAAAGTCTTTTGACTCTGGAGAGGAATAAGCACTTTCAGCTTCAATTCTTATTGCATTTTTGAACACAAATGACTACCTACCCAAGACACTCCTTCAAGATCGCTAACTTTTTTGAACTAGTTTTAGGAAGGATGTCAGCAACCCCCAGCTGATCTAGCCCAGCTGTGCAGATAAAACATCTCAAGTTTGTGTATAATTGTGGATCTAGTGAAACTACATTTTCCCAGTCAATAAACAACCACCCAGTGCAAGATTCTTCATCTCCAGCCTTCACAGCTCACCTCACAGAACAGCTTCTGATCTAGCTGAAAAAATTTGCAGAGAAGATATCCCTGGCAGCTAGATGTTTTCCATCCTTACAGGTTTACCCTGTCATCTTGTGTTGCTTACCTGTGCTGCATCCTATTACACAGGAGAAATCTAAACAATAATAAAGGTATATGTGTTTTCAAGAAGGAAATCTGGTTTCAGTCAGAAGGATAGCTAGAGCTACTTCCAAGCAGGTAGTACCAAATCTAGTTTTTGGGGGATTTAACCCCCAAAATGGCAGAGTGAGTTGGATTTCATGCTACAGACACTCAGACAAAATACACAGAGGAGGCACAGTGCTCTACCAACGTGTTTTCAAATCAAGGGCACGAACTTTTAAAGGGCTTCAAAAAAAAAAAAAAAAAAGGAAAGAAACTCACAAGAAAAGCCAGGACACAAACCGGAATGAATAAATTAAATTAAACAAAATAGGAAAAGGAGTAATAGCATGGAAGAAGAGACCAGCAACACCCCCAAAAAAGGGAATAACAAACTTTTATGTTTATTACCTGGGAAACAATATGCAAAATTCTTATCTTTTTATCTGCTTGTAGTGTACATATCATAGATCTGACATTCTGTCTCAGTAGTACTTTCAAACAGAGCAAAGATGTAGGCACATTTGTATGGTTAAATGGAGAAAGCTGTCCAGAAAAAGTTGACCCAGGAGTAGCCCATGTCCTTGCTGATAGTATATAACCCAAAATCAATAGTGGTTGTCCCAAAAGACAACTAAATAAGGGGTATTGCTCAATAACTGAAAGTTTGTGGTCTAAATACAGAATTTTTAAGCTCATTTCTCACATCAGGTAAACATCTCCAGTATAAATATATAGAGGGGAAGATAAGTGTGTTTCTAGTGATAAAACAGCTCTGCAAATGAAAATATTTCAGCATCTTAATCTATTTAGATATTTCTGATGATGCTTTCCCTTTCTGTTCATTAATGTATGAAAATTCTTAGTGCAGACAGTTTTTGTCAGCGTATGCCCAATGTTTCCCAAGTCTTGTGTTTTACTTTAATGTATCACTATTGAAAGTGTTTCTACCTTTAAGAATCTGTGGAAATATATTCAGGAAACCAGGTGGAAGTGCAGCCCCACAATCTGTATCTGGATATTTCTGGAATAGATAGTCTTACTCCACCTAACAGGTCCAATATAGATTGCCCTTATTATTTTTCCCTGCAATCACTTTTCTTATTCTTTTCTCCATTTATTCCAAAGTATAGAATATGTAAATGGCTTTATTTAGTCAGCAAAGAGCCTGAGAAGTGGAGTCACTGAGAGACGGGAAGCAGCAGGGGGATAGTTATGAAATGAATGACAGGAACATTTTGTTGTTGTTGTTGTTGTTGTTTTGTGGGGATTTTTTTTTTAAATAAACGAAGGTTTTCATCAAGAGTTCTTTATAGTGCTGGCATTAAGAGATATTCAATATTTGCAGGGGGAGGAGGGCAGAAAACCTGGGCTGAGATGACTCTTACAATGTAAATAAAAACCCCACATTTCATGTCAGACTCGTACTATTTCCTCATTCTGGAAATATTAGTGTTTCTTTGAAAAGGAAATTTGGGATACTGATCCAAGGCATACTAAAATCATTGTGAGACACTTCTTCCACTCATATGTGCACTGAACCAGACCTCCAATATATCTTTTATCTGTAATTACTGTGATTCTGTTAAAGGATGAAATAGGTAAAAATTTTCATGAAATATATGCATAACATCTACAATTATAACGCATTCACCTTGTTTGTAAGCCTGCATTTTAATGTCTGAAACAATTTTTAATAGGCAAAAAGCATCCATGGTATGTAAAATCTGTTCCAAAATGTCTGCAAGGCACAAAATAAGTCTTTGTGGGGATGGTTTTTCACAGGGAGGCGAGCCAGGTGTAGACTATTTGAAGATGTTTACAAGAAAGAAACCTTGTCAGAGGTCACAGTTACATACCATAATTAAAACAGACCAATTTTGTGTGGTCCAAAAGCTTAGAGGTATCAGGATGCTGGCTTACTTGGCTATGCTGGGAAAGTCACTTAGGTCCTCCTCTTCCCATACTCACATCAAGCCCAATTTCTTAATTAAATCAGAGGGAAATCTGGAGGAAAAGCAGAACATGACTGAAAACCAGATGCTATCCTGCTTCACTGGATAAACAACATTGCAAACTAATAATATGTAACTTATGAGCCAGGTGTTTAGTGTAATCATTCCTAAGTACCCTTAGCAATATAGCCAGAGATAACTCTCGAATATTGTTTAGCTTTAATGTCTGCTTTAAATTAGAATGCTTTGTTCAGTGTCACAGTGAGGTCATTTATGACTGTACACACCAGTACCCATGATTAGAATTGCATCTAGATTAACAAAAATATCCTGTTCTCAAAGTACCAGATGTTGCTTTCTGAAGAGGCTTATTTATTACTGCTCTATTTAGGTTACCCCTTGAAGTGGTTTATTTGTTTATTAAAATGTATTCAGATAGCAAATATTTTAAGTGAAGTCATATGCCTTGTCTCAAAGTAGGACATATCAGACAGCCATAACAATAAATGTTTTGTTTTGTTTTGTTTTTTTAACTCAGTGATATAAGCATGTTATACTTGAGCATTATAAAATAAATCAGTACATAAAGTTTTAAAATATGCTATAAAATCCTAACAGTTTGCTGACATGATTATTTCCCCTTTTGTGCTGTAGTTAATTTCTAGAGAAAACAGACACATATGGAAAAGATACAATTAAGCACAGACATGCTTTTGAAGCCACTATAAAATTTTGTCATGCCTGTGCACTCACACTGGGATGAGTAATTCCATGGAAACCGATCAAAATATATCAATATAATTCCATTACAAATGAGAGCAGAATGATGCTTCGAACAGCTCTAGCTAGACCTCTTCAAAGATAGGACAAAAGAATATGTGAAATAAACAATTCTCCCCTAAAACACAAACTACATGCAGCTGAGGTGCACAGCATTTTGGGGGTTTCTGTGGCAAACCACATAAACTCTACTTAGAGCAAGGGCTGCCAGCCTCATGTCATCAGGGTATAAAACAAGGAAAACAGGGACACGGCTGAATGCTGAGAAGTGGTGGGCTCTGCAGTCCTACTGCATCTTGCTCTCACGCATCTGCTCCAACGGGTCTGTCACTCAGATGGGACCCTGGGCTTCTGCGCTCCTAGATCTGCTCTAAACAGAGAAATATTTGAGAAATTCCCTGAGGATAGTGCTAAAAAGTGTCTAGCATAATTTGGTGGTTTCGAAAAGCAAATAAACACGCTTCTGGGCACACATAACAACTTCCTTAGGCTGCTGTTCACGTCTTAATAAAGATCACGCAGTACACTGCATTCTTTCATACATACAGTCTGCCGCAGAGCTTTTGACAATAAGCTAAGTTCGGAAGAATGACATCAACTACAGTGAAAATGCCAACACTTAACTTAAAATGTCCCTGACACCAATTTAAATGGAATTTTTTAAAAAGTAACTGGGTCTCAAGGCAAGATGTGGCTCTCAGGATATTCAGCAGACAGGCACTGAGTGACTTCCATTACACAGTATTACAAGTCTTCCATCCCTTTTTAGCTATAACAAAGCAAGAGAAAAGGAGAAGGGAGAGGTACAAGAAAAACACATTGAAAGGAAATTTATTGACATCTGTATGCTGACATTTAAAACAGAACTTTCATTTAAAAACAGTGTTCTTGGAGGTAACAGAGCTGATGAAATCTTTGCAGGAAAATGAATAAGGATCTTTCTTCTACAGCTCAAGGCCACAGTTTACTGGCTTATTGTTCTGATTCGCAGCAGAGATGCTCCATTCATTGATTCCTGACCTTGAGAAAAGGAGTTGGAGAGACAAAAGGAGCCAGAAATCTCCACCTTGCTATTTACCTTTACATGGCTCCATATAAGCGCTCTCAGTGAGGCTGAGATCTAAGTAGTAAAATGCATAGGGAAGAAAGCTCGCCCTGTTAGAAAGACAGACAGCCTGGAAACTACAGTTCTCATCAATCCCATCCTCTTGGAAGCTGCTTGCAAAAAGCAATCTACATGTGGTTAAGCTGTTAAATAACATTTTTTGGTGAGCCATAAATCATCTAAAAATTAGCTAGAGGTTACCTGTAGATAACGCACGTATTTTCCATCAGGATGGGGAATGGGGACAGAGATCAAATCAAGAAGTAAAGAAATTAATAGCATTTTTCAATCTTTGTTCACTTTTTTTCATCACTTAAACAGGTAGCATTTCAACAAAACCCTTAATAAATAATTCCTCTGCTCAAATATTTCATTCCCATCTGCCCATCCCCAGCAAGAGGTCATGGCAATGAAGTCCTCTTGCAGCTATTCTGACAGTGCACGGAGGACACAATAATACAGAGTTTGTAAGGAGTTTGCGCTCTGCTATGAGGTGTAAGAGAGCAGTAAATGAGCTCATTTACTGTATTCCAGAAGCAGTTTAGTCACAGAAGTTTGGAGTGCTACCCAGACTAATTAGAAGAGCTAAAGCTGTGGCTTGATTATGGCTCAGTTTTGATCTAGTGCTAAATGAGCAACTACCAAATGGAAATCCTAATGATGCTAAGTATAATGAATAGATATCACTGATTTCAGCAAGTTAAGGACTCTACCCTTTTGTCCGGGGTGATGTTTTGGGCATTTTGGGAATTAGATGCTCACATACATTTATAATACTGAGTGCAATTTATAACAGCAAGGGATCAAACATTCCAAATTTTCATACCCAGAGGCAAATGCCTCAATTTCTAGTCAAGTCAGTAATCTGACTTAATCCAAAACACGCAGCATTTGCAAAATTAATGTAAACGGTCTACCAGTAAAAACTTTGCATTCTCAGCACTATTTACATCCTTGCACTTAGATTTCAATAAATATCTTGGCAATATATTCTGAAAAGTTATATAGAGAAATATCCACATTTATTATTTACAGTGGGGAAAAAACCCAGAGTTTAGAGAACTTGCATGAAAGCTACATGTAATTGCAACTTATTAACTAAGAAACATGTGGCTGGCAGTGAGACCCAACTTTGCTCCTGCTCCTAAAGCACATTGCTTTTAACTTTCTAATTTTAAAAAACTTATATTAACTTTGTAAAACATTCTTTTCAAGCTGTTCTGATTATATGAGTTTTTTCCACTGCAGCTACTCCCCCTTATGCTTTTTATTTTAGCTTCCTGCTGAGCTATATGATAACAGTGATGAGGAGTATGGGGGAGAATCTAAATAAGCTTGCTAGATGCATCCCATTAAAGAGAAGCCTTCTGTACCATGCAGGTGGGATTGTTTAATAATTACACAGTGTGTGCTGTCTTTTCTTCTTTTATTACACTCTTCTGTTTTACATGCATTGACCTATTGACTGGAAGAATGGGAGTAAACAAAGAACAGAGAAAGAAAAAGCTCTGATTACAGTAACACTGAGAAATGCCCTCAAACAGAATAAGGTTTAAAGACAGATTTCTATCTGGCTCTCACAAAGATGCACATGCAAAAGGGTGCAAGGTAGCTTGTGCATAAATTGGAGTAGTTCTAGGTTTCAGCATTGATAGTGATAACTTGGTGGATTAGCTATTCATCTGTGTGGCGCATCTCGACAAAAACTTTGGATGCCATTCTGTGTCCCACTCTCCCTGGATCCTTGGCAGTATTACTCCAGCTTTAAAGTATCACTCCAGCTTTTAAAGCTTCACTTTATGAATAGGGAGTCTGTCCTGATAGAGCAGACTCCAGGAATGATGCCTTAAAAAAATGCAGCCTGCTCAGTTTCTTAAATAAATTCCCCTAGGCTAGAGGGAGAGCCCCCTCCCATCCTTCCTAGCCTTCGCTTTCTTCTCACGTCGTCCTTTCTTACGCATAACGACATTATGTGTATATCTTCACTTCTTGGTCCCTTTCACAACAAGAATATCAGATTTGGATACAGGGTAGTCTAGCACTACATTCCTCGTGTGGTAAAAAGCACAAAAGGTTTTAAGGACTACTGTAAGCAGAAAGAGAAAATTGTGTCTTGCCTAGCATTCATAATTGCATTCAAAGACTCCGTGCAGCAGTGCACCGTTGTTGATGAAAACACCAAACCCTAGAGCGTGCAGATGGTTTCAGATGCGTGAAACTGCTTCTGTTGAGACAAAGGGAGCATGAGATGCTGTATGGTAACACAAGGTCTGAAAAAAATAAACTTTAAAGTCTTTAATTAAGACTTTTAGATAATCTGAAAAAAACCATGATAGAATATGAGCAGCACTTCAGTGTTACCACAAATGCCCAAAATGCCATTTGCTGGTATTGCCGCAGTAGGTGGCTAACACATTTGTACATTAGCTGTGTACAAATGTGGAGATAAGACATTTGCGCATCTTTGAAAGATAAAGAAACACTACAGAAACAGCACAGATGCATACACACGGAGGAAAAAGCAAAGCTGGATTACACCAAGAAACACAGAAGAGTGTCAGCCTGGAGACAGAGATTTTTAGCTAACTGGGACTGTGAGCAAGGGGATTAGCTGCTGTCATTCAATTTTTCTTCCTTCAGACAAAGGGGATTCAGAATATTCTTTCTAAATAAATATCACTGCATCACATATGCCTCACTCCACCATCAATTTATAACATGAGAAACCTTCAAGATCTGGAACTTTGAATCAGAGAGAAAGTAAAACAGATCGATTCAGTATATGGACACAGCCTCTCTGTTTTTATTCAGTATTTTTTCAGTTGTTTGCCTGGGTACTCCTTGTCCTCCTGCAGCTCGTTGGGCTTAGAGGAGTAGGAAGTCAAGGTTGATGGGCAGCTTTCTCAGACACCTTCCCAGGGCTGAGAACGAGCACAGCATCTCATTTTGTGCTTTGTTTGGCTGTGGTATAGCATAAAGTGAGGGAGGCTAACAGGGTTTTAGAAATGGATAGAGAAAAGTTGATAAAAGGGTCTTTAAACCTTGTTGGTCTCAACCTTTTGCAAGAAAAACAGATTTTCAGAGGGGCTTGTGTCTCATTAAGACACCAAGATACAGTTGTTTTCAGAACCTGTAAGAGGTCTGTGTGCTCAGCAGATCTCTGCGATTCACAGAGCTGCCACAGTGACCTGCTGTGTCTCAAAATATGTGTTATTGCTCTCAGATTTTCTAAAGGTGACCCAAGATAGGTCAAAAACACACTGAAAAACTAAAATTGATTAGAAGCCTACAGCAAATAGGCGTGATGACTGAATTCTGGAACAGAAAAGAGTGATTTTTTTTTTAAGCTGTTTCATTGTTTTGAAGAAGGAAATTCATCAGCCTCCCTGCAATTTCAAGCAGTGGTTTTCAAGAACATTTCATTCCCATCCTGTAGTGATGGACGTGAGGTGTAATGATTTCAGTTTGACCAGGTCAGGCAGTTCACAGAACTGCAATTTGACTGAGGCATTACTGTGAATGAAGGTTTCTTTTAAGGTTATGGACATTACCGGCATAAGTTGAACCTGGGTGGTCAGGATGGTAACAGAGGCTATGAACTGCATTCACTGCCATAAAGAAATCATCACCTATTCAAATGGGCAAAAGGCTATAATAAAATTACCAGAAAATAATGTGGATAACTGAGTATAAAGGTAGATGGACTATAATACAGAAAAAAACACGTACAGGCAGTTTAAGGCAAAAAAGTGCACAATTAAGAGTTGTTAATAAAAACTGGTTTGATTTCTAAAATAAAATATATTTCAGACAATGATAAAATCAGAAAAAGTCAGAAGGTGATGAGTGAGAAATTTCATCATGTTACCTTCTGTACCATGGTTAAAGGGTTTTTACTCAGAGGAGAAACCTGACCACATCCACTGTGATGGGTAACAGTGATTTGGGGTTTTAAGTCTTTCAAATCTTGACTCACTTGTCTATCGCAACCTCTTTCAAGCATGGAAAGCAACATTCTGTGTGCAGCAACGTAGATTTTCTGAACCAGAATAGCTGGGACACTTATTATTAAAGCAGTGATAGTTTCCTTTGTCCTTTCAGACTGTTTAGTGTTTGGTGCTTTAGAGAATCCGTGGACTCGGTTGTCAATGGACAAAAATCAACTAAATTATTAGCAAAGACTTTTTCCATAATGTTCCTATTCTTATAATGCTCTCTACATAAAATGTCTTTTGACTGAAAGGTGCAGATTCTGCCCCAGTCCAGATCAGCCAGTCTCTGCTATGGAGACACAATTAACTACTATTTTTGGAAGCTAATCAGGAGTAAGATGCTGACATACCCTGTTTCTGTTCAATGTCTCATTCAATTTCCTAGCATAGTAAATATTGTCTCTAATTTTAATATACTACTGTTATCTCTTCACAGATTAGTATCAGGAAAGGCTTGAAAGAATGAGCCATTTTGCATTGTAATTTTGCCTTATAGAAGAACAACCTGAGGTTTTCATTAATCTTTATTAAAATAGCTTTTAACAGAAAAGAGAACAAAATATTCTGGAATTGAATGCTCACTGTTATAAATGAATTATAAGTAAATTATTTTTAATTCTACTTGGAAATCTCACAAAAGTAAACTGTGTGCAGAAGGAGATTTTGTCAAAACTTTGAAACAACCAAAGAAAAATACGAAAACCATGAATTGTATAAACCTCAGAGAAATAGAATTATGCAAACCTACAGTTCACTATGTTTCTATTTCCAAAACATAACAAATTTTAGTTTCCCCTCTCCTTGTTCTTCTAAAAGGTGGACAAGATGTGTAAGGATCATTTCTGTTGCTATTCTATATGCTTTCTCCTCTTTTACACTACCTTGTTTGACAGGCACTGGAACCACACGCTGAAACCGCTACTGAATTTCTTCCATTTGGAACTATTTTTTTTTTTACAATAGGATCTATTTTTACAGTTGGATCTGGTTTTATAATTGAGTGGCTGTGGTACTTAGCTGCCTACCAGGGTTAAACCGTGACACAACACTACCCTGCGTGTACCCTCACACACTTTACAGACCCTACTTCTCTTCACCCACGTCCTCCCCTGCCCACAATGCCTGCTCAGTTCTCCTGGCGTCTCTGCCCACGGAGCCTTCTCTACAGCTACTGCAAACACATTCTTTAGTTTTTCCTGCGTTCCCTACACTTAGCGTCTGCAAAATGCTTTATCTGTGGGAGCTGTGACTGTCAATCAATATTGTATTTAGAAGGTCAGTGATCTTTCAAAATAAGAAAACAGTGAAGTCAGGGCATAGTGAACAGGCATCTTAGGTTGACTGTTTCTATGATTAAAGGTAAGAAATATTTTAGGATTGCTTTTTTGCATGGGCAGTGTAGGAATCGCTACTGTTTGGGACACATTGACTGGTATTTTTAAAAATGGAAATTTTATCAAAAGGGATAGCTTTTACAAAATATGAAGGGCTTGGCTCAGTGATGTCAATGGGACCAAGACAACTTTTCTGTTTTATGTGACTGTTCAGGTAATCTGAAAGCTCATTTGGATATAAAAAACTGACATAAACAGGAACTTTCCTAAATTGTCTCATTACAACTTTCATAACCACAGAAAGTTGCATGCTTAATAGAATTTAATATTTTTAATACAAGTTTATATTTCAGTATATAATGGCATATATAGATTTAAAGCAATATCTTCTTCATATATTGGAGACTTCTATTTTCCTTTCAACCAATATAACTCAACTTATACAAAAAAATGCAGCAAAGGTGATAAATTTAAGGTTTATATGTATGAAGGGGTCTTATTTTTAAAACAAAGTATAACTCTAAAAAATGTAGCTTTGTGATGGGGGGGGGTGGGGTGTGGAGGCAGTGGGGAAGAAATTATTCATGTTTCATTTAATTTGACCCTAAACAAAATCATGCACAACTGATATCTTCATACAAAACCTATTCACCAGTCAATTTCTTTTCCTGCTAAAAGATAAAAGAATAATAATAATAATAATAAAAAAGACTAACAGGATAAAATGGGGTCTTTTTGTTAATATAGAAACAGAATCAAAGGAAGTGCATCTGAAGAGAGGAGTTCCAGTTACCGTATTACACTACTATACATTTCATTTTTAAAATAGAATTTGTAATATCTCAGCCTGTCCTGAGGCAGCAGAACAGGTAGGAAAGCTGAATGTTCAGAATCATCATCAGAGTTTGAACCACAGTGACTGAGGGACAATCACAGCAACACTAGGGATGCCATGGAGGCTTCATCCTCAGGAATATTCAAACCTGAAGTGAACAAAGCCCTGAGCAACCTCATCTTCCTTTGAGTTCAGTGCTGGTGTTAGTGAAGTCCAGACTGAATTAACTCCGGAGGTCTCCTCCACCTCTTCTTGACTCTATGACCACAGCTGCTTGCAAGTGCAGTAAGCATAACAGCACAATCTGTGACAAGTTTGTTAGTAAAAATGCACAAATTAGGAAGAACTAAAATGAGTTTTAAAATCAAGATCAAAAGGTTGATCAGAAACTAAAATAATCACAAAGGTTTGGTTTTCCTTCTTGCCCCAGAAAGGCTACCAGTCCAAGTGTTTTATTCTGTCAATTGTCAATTGTTTAGAGAAAAATGTTAATCTTGTTCAGTTCTAAAATACGCATGACAATCACTTTCCCTCCCTTTGGTGAAACTGATACCTAGGGCAAATTACCATTATAGGTAAAAACCACGGGATTTCTGTTGATGATCACACTATGCAAGGTATCCAGTCAGTTGTAAATGGATGCTTTTAGCTGGCAGGTCTGACAGAAAATGTTATGCTGTACACTCGCTATGTCTCATTGTCTATAAAATTATCTCATCTTTGCTTCTCTGGCTTTGTCAGGGTGGACAAATCTGGGTAGATGTCTTACAGACAGATAGCTTTAGTGTCAGGAGAGGAAAACATCTGCAAGGCAGCACGTCTGGGACAGGAGTTAAGCAGTGAGAGCCAGGAAGAAACACACAGAGAAGAAGAGAGCAGATTCGAGACACATTTATTTTGCTTCATAGCGATGGTCCAACATCTCCAAGCATACTCATCATAACTGAGGATATCATAGAATCACAGAATCATTTTGTCTTTTGGCGCATGGGGATGGCCTTCTCCTGTGCCTTTAAGATCTTCTTCAAGAATGTCCAGCCTCCCTGGACTCCTTTGCCCTTCAGGATTGCCTCCCAAGGGGCTCTGTCAACCAGGCTCCTAAGCAGGCCAAAGTCTGCCCTCCAGAAGTCCAACTGCTGACACCCCTCCTTACTTCTCCAGGAATGAAAAACTCCAGCAGTCACATCACCCACAAGTCCTGCTCTATTTGCAAACAAGTCCAGTGAGACACCTTTCCTCGTTGGCTCACTCACCAGCTGTGTCAGGAAGCTATCTTCCACACACTCCAAGGACCCCCTGGACTGTGTCCTCTCTGCTGTATTGTATTTCCAGCAGACATCTGCTAAGTTGAAGTCCCCCATGAGAACAAGGGCTAGTGATTGTGAGACTTCTCCCAGCTGCTTATAGAATATTTTATCTGAAATGTTAGAGATTTATGGGAAAAAAATGTTCCTGGGATTAAGTGCTGGACTGCCAACTTTTCATTTCCACCCTACCACTCTTAACTACTCATTTCCCACACTTCCAACCCAAAAGCATTATTTAATTAAGTTGACCCTCTAGCACATTAGTTTTGATCCCATGACTTTACAGTTTGTGGGATATATCTGGTCATTTTGTTTAATTCAATCTAATCTCCTTGTTTTCCTTTGTATCCCTACACAGCAACATTTTTCATTGCCGAAAGTTGGAGGATTACAAAACTTTCACCAACCTGACAAAAGATGGAGGGCTCTGAGACCTTCAGGGAAGAGTGACCTTAAATGGAAAACCACCTTAGTCCAGCGAGTTAAGGGCCTTTATAAGCTGTCCTCAACCAGCTGGTACTGAACCAGTGAATGCCACCGATCAGTCCTGCATCACTCAAGAACGGTGTTCAACTTCTCCCCAGATTTTGTTCCCCTCAAGTCTGGATTTACTTAAGCAACTTATCTAGGCCCAAAAAAAGACAACTTGTGTGCTGAGTGAGAAACGTACATTATCCAGTATTCTACTATTTGTTATGCAATAAGAAAAGGAGATTTTTTTTGTAGCTATTTTCTCAAGGGAAACTTAGCTGGAGCTGAAAAAAATTAGTAACATTATCTGATTTCAAATACATCAGAAAAGACAGGCAGTTTTCCTTAATGCATTGCCATGCAGCATATTTGAAAGGAAGAAAATATTACTGCCATTATAATCAAAGAGAAGAAGCAGCATATGGGAGTCCTCCAAAGATGAAAGTAAAAAATGTTGGTTAAATTTAAACTGGTTTAAATCTTGCATGCAGCAAAAGACACATAGTGCCAATCAGAACAAAAGCCAAATAGCAGATTTCACTGTCTTTATCACTGTAGGCAATCAAGCAACACCAGCGATAAGATTTGGCTCTATATGAAAGAGGTAGCACTGCATGAGATCATAGAATCCTAGAATGGTTTGGGTTGGAAGGGACCTCAAAGCCCATCTAGTTCCAACCCCCTGCCATGGGCAGGGACACCCTCCACTAGCCCAGGTTGCCCAAAGCCCCATCCAACCTGGCCTTGAACACTGCCAGGGAGCCAGGGGCAGCCACAGCTTCTCTGGGCAACCTGTGCCAGGGCCTCACCACCCTCACAGGGAAGGGTTTCTGCCTAACATCTAATCTATATCTCCCCTCCTTCAGCTTAAAGCCATTACCCTTTGTCCTGTCACTCTCTGCCCTTGTAAACAGTCCCTCTCCAGCTTTCCTGTAGGCCCCCTGCAGGTACTGGAAGGCTGCAATTAGATCTCCTTGGAGCTTTCTCTTCTCCAGGCTGAACAACCCCAATTCTCTCAGTTTGTCCTCAGAGGAGAGATGCTGCAGCCCTCTGATCAGCTTCGTGGCCTCCTCTGGACTCGCTCCAACAGCTCCATGTCTCTCCTGTACTGGGGCCCCTAGAGCTGGACGCAGTACTCCAGATAGGGTCTCACCAGAGCGGAGTAGAGGGGCAGAATCCCCTCCCTCGACCTGCTGGTCACGCTGGATTTGATGCAGCCCAGGACATGGTTGGCTTTCTGGGCTGCAAGTGCACACTGCCGGCTCATGTTGAGCTTCTCATCAATCAATACCCCCAGGTCCTTCTCCTCGGGGCTCCTCTCAATCCATTCCTCGCCCAGCCTGTAGTTGTGCTTGGGATTGTGCCGACCCACGTGCAGGACCTTGCACTTGGCCTTGTTGAACTTCATGTGGTTCACACGGGGCCACCTCTCAGCCTGTCAAGGTCCCTCTGGATGGCATCCCTTCCCTCCACTGTGTTGACCACACCACACAGCTTGGTGTCATCAGCAAACTTGCTGAGGG
Source organism: Grus americana (assembly GCF_028858705.1). NCBI lineage: Eukaryota > Metazoa > Chordata > Aves > Gruiformes > Gruidae > Grus > Grus americana. Next base: position 82,581,930 of record NC_072891.1, read on the forward strand.
TGCACTTGATGCCACTGTCCATGTCGCTGACAGAGATGTTAAACAGCGCCGGTCCCAATACCGACCACTGAGAAACCCCATTGACGACTGCTGAGAGAATTACTTAAAAGATTTTAAGAAGTTAGTTCTCTGCTGTTCAATTATACAGCCAATGGGACCCTCAGCAGTGTCCTTAAGGTCAACTAATAAATTTCATAGTTAATGTTATAGAAACAAAGATGAAGACGAAAAAAAATATAAATACAAACCAAGCATGACCATATCAATATTGGGGATAAAAAAAATAAAATTGCCTGCAGTATTATGGAATTAAAGAAGGAACAACATGACAAAAAAAGGTCATCCTCATGGTACTGTAGTACCTCATAGTATATATTGTCAGAAAATGTCCTACTAACAAGAATTTGGGCAAGTAATCCCACAGGAGCAGGCCAGAACCTCCCTCACACCTAATAACCAGGAACTTCCTTTTAATATCCAATTTTATGGTCTTTAAGCTTAGTTATACCTACATGTGTCAACATTGTCATGCGGTTTAAATAGCTTTGTTTTCGTCTGATGTGTTTGTTGTCCCAAAACATTTATAGAGAGCAATACATATCCGGTCAGCCTTCATTGCTCTAGGCCAAACAAAGCAAGCTGGTTTTGTCCTCTCCGGCATGCTGGCCATGGTCCGGGCAGTAGTGACTTCTCTTCTTGTCAGCTCATTAGCAAGATCAGGTTCTTTTTCCAAAACCCCGAAAACACACACTCATCTGTTTTTGGGGGGTTTTTCCTTGATATAAATATGCATAAGAAAATATGTATTGCCGTCCTCAATCATTACCAGGACTCTTTTGGCTTTTTCTCTAAACAATTAGGATTTTTTAAAAAGTTATAACACTCACTTTACTGCTGTTATCAATATCGCTAATATTGCTTCACCGCTTGGTAAAGATGCAATAAAACATTCACAGAAAACGTAGACAGCATAGCCCAAAGTCTACTACATATTCTCTCTTTGCTGTTTTTGTAAGATTGGTCTTTGAATTTCACATGTCTAATAGCCATACATTAAAAATGCTGGTGAAGACATAGGTCAAATTCAAACTTGTGTTCAACTGCGAAACAGTTCTTACTGTGGTGGGTGCTCTACACAGCAGGTCTGAATTTTACTTGTTTTTCCAGCAAGGGTCAGCTGAAACCTGGATCTCAGACCAAACCCAAAGTGAAGTCTTTCAGTTCATCAAGCCCCAAGAAGATTAACGCTTTAGGTTGCTGCCTAGGAAATCAAGTTACATGTTCTTGGAATAAACCACCTTCTTCCACATCATAGAACCATAGAATCATTTAGGTTAGGAAAGACCCTTAAGATCATCAAGTTCAACCATAAACCTCACACTGCCAAGTCCACCACTAAAACATTTTCCTAAGCTCCATGTCTACACATCTTTTCCATACCTCCAGGGATTTAAAATACCTCAACCACTTTCCTGGGTAGCTTGTTCCAATGCTTGATAACCCTTTCAATGAAGAAACTTTTCCTAATATCCAATCTAAACCTCCCCGGCACAACTCAAGGCCATTTCCTCTTGCCCTATCAGTTGTTACTTGAGAGAAGAGACCAACCCCCAACTGGCTACAGCCTCCTTTCAGGCAGTTGCAGAGAGCGATCAGGTCTCCCCTCAGCCTCCTTTTCTCCAGGCTAAACAACCCCAGTTCCCTCAGCCGCTCCTCATAAGACTTGTGCTCCAGACCCTTCACCAGCTTCATTGCTTTTTTTGGATGTGCTCTAGAACCTCAATGTCTTTCTTGTAGTGAGGGGCCCAAAACTGAACACAGCGCTTGAGGTGCAGCCTCACCAGTGCTGAGTACAGGGAGACGATCGCTGCCCTGGTCCTGCTGGCCATGCTGTTCCTGATACAAACCAGGATGCTGTTGGCCTTTGCAGTGGTTTAACCTTGGCTGGACACCAGGTGCCCACCAAGCCACTCTGTCCCTCCCCTCCTCAGCAGGACAGGACGGGGGGAGAAAATTAGATGAAAAAAACCAACCCCAAACTCGTGGGTCAAGATAAAGGTAGTTTAATACAGCAAAAGCAAAAGGCCGCGTGTGGAAGCAAAGCAAAAGCAAAAGTTTATTCTCTACTTCCCATCAGCAGGTGATGTCTGGCCACTTCCCGGGAAGCAGGGCTTCAGTATGCGTAGTGGTTGCTCCAGGAAGATAACCATAAAAAAACGAATGCTCTACCCAGCTCCTCCCCCCATCTCTCAGCTCCTTATTGCGGAGCAGACATCACATGGTATGGAATATCCCTTGGTCAGTTGGGGCCAGCTGTCCTGGGCTGTGTGTCTTGTCCCACTCGGTGGGTTGCGACAGAGGTGAATCTTTTTATCCCCCAAAGGTGCGAGTCCCACCTGGCGGAGCTGCGAATTGGATGAACCATGGTAATGACTCAGAGGAACAATGCAGCAGAGTTTTATTAACAATCTACAAGCTAGGCATCAACAACTGGCAACTGTGTGGATAACAGGTAAAACACTGGCCACAAACAACTGGTACAACCGACAACTAGGCAAATTGATCTGGCTAATGCAACAACTGGTTTCATAACGCGTAAGTTTCTTAAGAGTAAAGGAGAAGAAGAGAAGGACAGAAGGAAAAGAATCAAAAGAGAGGATAGAACAGGTATTGCCACCCTTGGATCCTGCAGTGTCGTCACAGGAATAGCGTCTTGGTCTGCAGGCCTTGGTCCGCAGGTCCTGGTCCACAGGTCCTGGTCCGCAGGTGGTGGGTCAACAACAGTGTGGCGCGCATGCTCACCTTCATACTGTTCTGCCCCTCAGGGGCCACCATGCAGATGTTTTGCACCTGTGCAGTCCATTACTTCGGAAGGTTCAGGGGTTCACGTCTGCCAGTTTGACATTCCAGAGGGTTCTGAAATTGGATTGGGGGCCTCCTCCGGGGTCCCAGGTGTCCGACACATGCCCAGAGCAGCCACTGTAAAGTTACCAGAGGTAGGGGGAGACAGCCACCGCCCCACCTCCACAACGCCCATGCCGCCCCCCACGTCTCTAACCAGGAGCTGTTTGAGACAAAGCAGGGTACTTGTGGTTCTTCGGCAGTCTTTGACAGCACCCCTGCTCAGCAGCAGCCAAACCACCAGTGTGTCACCAGCACCTTGCTGCTACCGATAAACGGCACAGGCTGTGAGGGCTGCTCTGGGGAAAGTTAACTCCATCCCAGCCAGACACAATACAGCCTTCTTGGTCACCTGGGTACACTGCCAGCTCATATTCACCAGCTGTTGACCAAGATCCCCAGGTTCTTTCCTGCTGGGCAAATTTCCAGCCAGTCCAAAACATCAAAGTCCAAATCTTTCATACAATCATAGAATGATTTGGGTTGGAAGGGACCTCAAAGCCCATCTAGTTCCAACCTCCCTGCCATGGGCAGGGACACCCTCCACTAGCCCAGGTTGCCCAAAGCCCCATCCAACCTGGCCTTCAACACTGCCAGGGAGCCAGGGGCAGCCACAGCTTCTCTGGGCAACCTGTGCCAGGGCCTCACCACCCTCACAGGGAAAAATTTCTTCCTTACGTGTGATTTAAATCTCTCCTCCTTCGGCTTAAGGCCATTAACTCTTGTCTTATCATTCCATGCCCTCATAAACAGTCCCTCTCCAGATTTCCTGCAGACCTCTAGGTACTGGAAGGCTGCAATTAGATCTCCCCGGAGCCTTCTCTTCTTCAGGCTGAACAACCCCAACTCTCTCAGCCTGTCCTCAGAGGAGAGGTGCTCCAGCCCTCTGATCATCTCCGTGGCCTCCTCTGGACTCTCTCCAACAGCTCCATGTCCTTCTTGTCCTGGGACCCCCAGAGCTGGACACAGCACTGCAGGTGGGGTCTCACCAGAGCGGAGTAGGGGGGCAGGATCCCCTCCCTCGACCTGCTGGTCACGCTGGATTTGATGCAGCCCAGGACACGGTTGGCTTTCTGGGCTGCAAGCACACACTGCCGGCTCATGGTGAGCTTCTCATCAATCAATACCCCCAAGTCCTTCTCCTTGGGGCTGCTCTCAATCCATTCCTCGCCCAGCCTGTAGTTGTGCTTGGGATTGCCCCAACCCATGTGCAGGATCTTGCACTTGGCCTTGTTGAACTTCATGAGGTTCGCACAGGCCCACTGCTCCAGCCTGTCAAGGTCCTTCTGGATGGCATCCCTTCCCTCCAGCGTGTCGACCACACCACATAGCTTGGTGTCATCTGCAAACCTGCTGAAGGTGCACTCAATCCCGCTGTCTATGTTGCTGACAAAGATCTGCTCCATGATCTTGCCAGGCACTGAGGTGAGATTGACCAGCCTGTAGTTCCCCAGGTGTTCCTTTTTTCCCTTTTTAAACATGGGGGTTATGTTTCACCTTTTCCAGTCAGTGGGAACTTCACTGGACTGCCACAACTTCTCAAATATGGTGGAGAGTGGCCTGGCCACTTCATCCACCAGTTCCCTCAGGACCTCAGGTCATGGATGGACTCTCATGAGGCCCCTTGGACTTGTGCACCTTCAGGCTCCTTAGATATCTCAAACCTGATCTCCTACAGTGGGCGGTTCTTCATTCTCCCAGTCCCTGCCTTTGCCTTCTATGACTTGGGCGGTGCGGCTAGAGCACTTGCTGGTGAAGGCGAGGCAGAAAGGTCTTTGAGTACCTTTAGCCTTCTCCATATCCTGGGTAACCAGGTCTCCCGTTTCCTTCTGGAGACGGCCCATATTTTCCCTAGTCTTCCTTTTATCACCGAGGTACCTATAGAAGGTTTTCTTGTTGCCCTTGACATCCCTGGCCGGAATCAATTCTATTAAGGTTTTGGCTTTCCTTAACTGTATTCCTCCCAGGAATACACCCTCTGTAGGCTTCCTTCTTGCTTTTGAGTTTGCCCAGCAGCTCCTTGTTCATCCATACAGGCCTCCAGCCATTTTTGCCTGACTTCCTCTTTGCTGGGATGCATCACTCCTGAGCTTGGAGCAGGTGATCCATGAATACTAACCAGCTTTCTTGGGTCCCTTTTCCCTCCAGGGCTTTGTCCCATGGTATTCTACCAAGCAGGTCCCTGAAGAGGCCAAACTTTGCTCTCCTGAAGTCCAGGGTAGTGAGCTTGGTGTATGCCCTTCTCACTGCCCTAAGGATCCTGAACTCCACCATTTCATGGTTACTGCAGACAAGGCTCCCTGTGAGCTTCACATTCCCCACCAGCCTCCCCTTGTTGTTGAGAACAAGGTCTAGCATGGCACCTCTCCTCCTTGGCTCCTCTACCACTTGGAGAAGGAAGTTATCATCAGCACTTTCCAGGAACCTCCTGGATTGCTTATGGCCTGCTGTGTTGTCTCTCCAACAGATACCAGGGTGGTTGAAGTCCCCCATGAGGACCAGGGCTTGTCAAAGTGAGGTACCTCCTATCTGTCTATAAAGGGCCTCATCTGATCGGTCTTCCTGGTCGGGTGGCCTGTAGGAGACCCACACTATAGTGTCCCCTGTCCCTGTGCTCCCTTTAATCCTGACCCAAAGTACCTGGGTTGGCTCCTCACCCATCCCAGGTGGAGCTCCATGCACTCCAGCTGGTCATTGACATAGAGGGTGACACCCCTCCTCATCTCTTCTGCTTGTCCTTCCTACAGCTGTACCCTTCCATCCCAACACTCCAGTCACAGGAGCCATCCCACCACATCTCCGTGATGCCAATAAGATCACAGCGCTGCAGGCGTGCGCATGTCTCCAACTCCTCTTGTTTATTCCCCATGCTACATATGTTTGCATAGAGGCATTTCAGTTGGGCCCCGATGAAACTCATTGTCTGGCTGGAGTGGCTGGGATTCCTCTGTGCTGCACTGCAGGTGCTCTCCTGCTGACCTGTGATTCTTCTCCTGGCTCTGGGCATCTATTACTGTCACTGGCATCAAAATGGCAGGAGTGGGATGCATTTAGGTTCCTCTCCCCCAGCAACTTTACTTTAAAGCCCTCTTCACCTTTATTCTGAAACAATAGAGACAAGAGAATGGAATAAAACCTCTTGATGTAGTCAAATCAATGGAGAAAGGACTAGCATGTTTGATTTAAAGGTTCCTACCTGTTCTTGTTCTCAAGCATTCCCTTCTCATCCATTAGATGGAAATACGGGTCTTGTAATACATCAAAGATTTGGGGTTTTTTTGCATCCGCTTAGCTGAATAAACTCCTGAAATCTCATTTGTTATATACTATTTTACATAGTCATAAAATGTACAACAAAATGTAAGTGTTATAAAGAACATGCAGATCTCCACCAGGCTCCTTAATTTTTCTACTGTATGGAGAAGATTGACAGAGATCAGAAAGTCGTAAAACTTGGCTTTCTGTTCTGTGAAACATTCATGCCAAATGGGACAAAAAGTATGTTATCATACTGACTTCATAGTATGTAATAACACCTTCTACTACCTACAGTAGTATGGTAAAATGGGAATTATTAAATATTGATATGAAAACATGCAGTTATCCAACTTCAAGAACTAGGGATTTAAAGACATAAGTTTTACAACATTATTCTTAGATGAAAGCACACAACAGAGTCAAAAGTTCACTGGAAATGGTTTTACAATATTTTGACAAAAGCAGGAATAGGAAATAGGCTGAGAAATTTACAAAATTGTCAGAAGCAAACCAATTGCTTTAAGATTCAAGAAAAAAATACTGTCTGTTGCATATTGAGCATTCGGTACGCTTGGTGTATTTTTTCATCAACTTTGATCATCATTTTTGTTCATCTTTGAAAATTGTTAGTTTAGTCCTCAATCCAACAAAGAAATTAATGCACTCAAACAGACTAACATCATGCTTAGAATTTAGCAGGATCAGGACTTCAGTTATTTTATAAAAATATACATCTACAATTTTACAATTTAAGCTATGTTTTGACACAAGGCTCTTATTTTCCCCTTTTCATAAATTTCCAAGGAATTAATTTTATAGATTGGCTTGTTTGTATATCATATAATATATATTACTTTGTAATAATTTAATTACTTAATTGGCATTTATATATTATTTTGTTTTGCAATTTGGGGAAGTAACCTTTTAAAGTACAGAATTCCCTTTCCTTGTAGCTGATGACTTTTCAAGTTATTTTTGTAGGCAACATACTCACAATGTTCTCCAAGTGCTCTGCAGCTAAGATGCAAAAGTTTGTGTGTCTGGGTTAAACAAGACTATGTAGCCATAAAACTAAAAAAACTTGGTTTGATTCACTCCAAGCAATGTTCTAAAACTACTTCACTGGATTCTACATAAATTTCAAAGCAGAACTACTAAATCTGAGGTTGTTTATTACCAAGTTAGAGAACGTATTTTTTTTTTAAAGCTGTAAACAAAGCATCAGAAATAATTGTTCAGGAACTTTATTTGGCATAGTTCTTAAAATCTTAGACTTTTTATATTATTTAAAAACTAGCATGAACTAGATCAGAGTAATTAACATGTAGCCAAGTAGAAGAAATGTTCTGCTATGAGTTTTCTGTTATTTCAAACAGTTATTATTAGGCCTAATAAAATCAGAAACTTACCATGGATGCCTCACCATCAACTATATAGTGTACCAACAGAAAAATCGATACTTACACAGTATTTAGTCCGTTTCTTAGAATAAGCACCCAATGATGAATAACATCCTGTCATTTTTCATGGCAGTCTAAAATATTTTAGTTAGAACTGCTGACCAAATAGAAGTTGGGATAATTCTCATGACAAAGTAAAATTGAACTAAAACCCTGGAATGACAAAATGTTTGCAGCTTTATGAGTTTGAATGGTGGAAACAAAAATGAGAATTGTTTACCTTTGACACAGAAGTCTTTTAGCTTTTTTTTTTTTTCTTTTTAAATTGTCTAAGGTGGCAAGGAAGGCTCCAAATTTATTATTGTTTTGGATTTGAATATGTAAAGAGGGTGTTTTGCTGTCAGCTAACACATATATTTTGTTAGGGAAAGTAAACACTGAAGTTGTTTTGAAACCCAGAATGTCAATAAGCGCACTCATAAGATCACAGTGATTATAATGGTGGTGTACATGTGAAAATGATGTAAACGTAATTAGCAATGTATAACCAGTGGAATTGGGGATCTTGAATAAATTGTGTCTGGATAGCTGTTTGCAGTCTGGTAATAACATGCAAATTAGTAAATGTGTAGTTAGTATTGTAAAACTGCATGTTTGTAAAATTATTATTTAAGATTTTTTCCATAATATTGCTCATCTTAACCTTCTGAGTTAAAAAGACTGGAAGCATGAAAGGAATAGATCTCATCATTCCATGATTTTTTTTTTATAATCTGTCCAGTGTGACTAGTCAGAAGCTATAATAGAAAATATAACAAAGTTTTGAGCTCTATCTAATCCAGCAGTCAACAGACTACTTGTTCGAGAACTTTAGACAAGCTTTCCAAGGTCTGCGCTTCATGGGATTTGACTCCAGAAATGAGGAAAAAGTCCTAACCACTACATTCTACCATATGTTTGTGGGGAAAAGTGCATTGTGCATCTTCATTGACCAATCTTCTTGAAATTGCATGGTTAAGAATGCAAGAATCATTGGGCTCACACCAAAAGCAGAAAAGAAGAAGACTGACTTCTACCTGTCCAGGACACCTCTACAGCTGCTTCCCCTGCTCTCACCCAGAAGGATATGACAGTGAGGTGATTGTGAAAGATGTATGTTTTTTTGACCGCCAGTGCTTGGCTACTTACAACAGACTCTGTACTTTCAGACACACTCATGTATATATATGCATGCACTGGTGGGTAAACCTCAGCTGGCTGCCAGGCACCCACCCACTCAACCCCTCACCCTCCCTCCTCAACATGATGCAGGGAGAAAATTGGATGAAAAAGCTCCTGGACTGAGATGAGGATAGGGAGATCGCTCAGCAGTTACCGTCACAGGCAAAACAGACTTTACTTGGGGAAGGTTAATTTAATTTCTTGCCAGTTAACAATAGTGTAGGATGGTCAGAAAAAGAGCCAAAACTAAAAACACCTTCTCCCACCCTCCCCTTCTTTCTAGGCTCAACTTCACTCCCAATTTATCTATTCCCTTCCCCCAAGGAGAGGATGGGGAATGGGGGTTGCGGTCACTTCATAACACTTCACCTCTGCCGCTCCTTCCTCCTCACACTCTTCCCATGCTCCAGCATGGGGTCCCACCCACAGGAGACAGTCCTTCCTGAACCTCTCCAACACGGGTTCTTCACGCAGGCTGCAGTTCTTCACAAATTGCTCCAGCATGGGTCCCTTCCATGGGGTCACAGCTCCTTCCAGGAGGCTGCAGGACTGTTTCTCTCACATTTTTCTCACTCCTGTCTCTCATGGCTGCTGTGCAGTGTTTTTTATCCCAGGAGCAGCCCCTGGTCTCCTCTCACAGAGGCCACCCCTGCAGACCCCCCTCTACCAGAACCTTCCACATAAACCCAAAACACATGTACATGTTTCTATACATTTCAGTAAAAGTTTCAGACACTTAAAGTGAAGGCATTAAATCCAACACTGACATTCAAGTACGAAAAAATAACTGAGTGTGAAATCACTATAGTTTCATTTCAGATGTAAGCAAGAACAGTATTCAACACTCCCATAAGGCCCAAAGTGGCAAGTCAGCCAGCATGTATCCCAACTTCGATGGGAGTGTCAGTCTTTGAATCAATATCCTTTTGCCTATGCATGGTCATAAATACATTTTTTTCTTCATATTTTGGAGCACTTGCTTAAATTTCAGTCTGTGTGAGCCCTTTGTGCAAGTAACTCGAGTGTTTGTGGAGAGGAAAAACATCTATTTGCCAACCTGGAGAGCGTTCTGAGAGAGAGTTCATCAGAAAACTACAGTTTCTTTCGGAATGCAGCACTGTTATGTCTTAGTGGTTTCCTGCCACTTCTTCTGGAAGGCTAATATTGGCCTATCTTTCCTGGATTCAGGCCCCAACATCTGCATCGCTTCAGGTCAAAAATCCTGTACCTCCTATGTGCCCTTTTACAACTCCTTGAGCCCAAGAGCCTTGGAAGCCCCAGTTCCTGGTCTTCTCATTGCTTTACTCTTCAGCTCTGGGGAAGGTCTTTCCTAACTCCAAAGTGCTCTCGGGTAACCTCCAGAATGCTTCTGCCAAGCCAAGGACATTTCAAGGACATTCCCAAGCATCAGGACAGTAAGAGAAGTTCCTGGGGATTGGGACAGAAGAAAAAACAATTATTGATCCTATTTTTTCCTTAAATTGCCTTTAAAATTTCTTCTGAAGCTCTGAAGTAAAAGCTATAAGCTACAAACAAACCCATGTTTTGACAAACTTCTCTTAGATGCTGTCCGTTAAGGAGACTGCTCCCTGAATGCCTTCCCTATCTTGTCCATAGCTTCTTATTTTTTTGAATGTGTATATAGTATTGTAACATCTCTGTGAGGAAAGGCACAGTTAGCATATCAGGTTTGCACACAGGAGAGAAGTACTAACATCCTTGTAATTCAATGGAATGATCCTCAGGTAGACCTGCTACAGCTGCATGGACAGTGCCAACTGTGAAAAGGTAATAGCTGATCTTCCTGACAGATATATAACCTTCCAGTTCCAAAGACAACACAGGTGCCCTGACCCAGATGCCTCTTCTCCCTCAGTAGTGTGTAAGCCGTCAGCAGATGACATTCCCAAAGACGGCCTAGCTCTAATTGAGCCAATTCAGGTATCTCTATGATAAAAGGTAAGAGCTTCAGAATCCTCTCGGGACTTCATATTCTCCTTTGAACAACTGTAGACCACATCATTTTATCTTTGCTGCTATGGTTACCTAAACCAGCCAGAATAATGTTAGATCAGGCATAATCTATTGCAATCAGTTCTCCAGACTGGTGTGCAACTACAGCCTCAAATTTATACAAGCATGTCATGGTAGAACAGGGACAGCTAGTCTTTCAAATGAGTATGTTAAAATAGCACCATCCTTCCTACCAATTCATGGAAACGTTGTATGTCATTTTCATTCAGCAATATAAGTCTACAATTGCTATGTCTGTGTGTTTGCACGTGATAACCAATGTTTCCAGTAACATTCAACACAGCAAATCTCCATTGACTTCTGGGGGAATCTGGGATGCAAAAGAAACAGGCAATACCGGTAATACAGCTTTCACAGCTAAATTTCTTGAAGGAGTTTTATGACTTTCTTCTGTCATTTATGCTTTATGTTGGGTACTAACATATTTGGAAGGATTAGGAATTAATTGCATTTTAGATTATGAAGTCTCATATCTGAAAAGTGTCATTGTGTATCCTTTTTTTATAATCTTTTGTTGCTTATGTTCTCAACACAAAATGGCCAACTTGTGTTGAAGAAAATGGTGTAGTCATGTTCCCATAGTCAGGAGGGACAGACCTATTTCTGCATATCACAAGGTAATTCTTTCCATGGGAAGTCATTGCCTCACTGCAATAGAAACAGCCTTTGTTTACTTAGTAATTCTCATTAAATGTGCTGAATCACTCTTTCCTTCTTAAACCTCTGAAATTCAGTGTAGCGTAAAGGACTGAATCTTTCAGTTAAACATCGTCTTTTACATTCATGTTGACTGCAGGAGTTGAAAGAGCTCTCTCAAATGTAAGGCATCAAAGTGTCCCAGAGTTGAGGTAAAGCATTATTCTTACATTTTTGGAAATAAAATTTCTTGGTGACAAATGGTATAAAGTGAAGCAATACTGGCCACAGCATAACACTCATTTGGAAGTAATGGACATTTTAGAAGGAAGCTTTCCTCTGTGCTGGGCAATTTATCACACCGCTTCCCCTCAGCTAGGATTTTATGGTACCGAGTGCTAGGGAAAAAAGTGCTAAATACTAAGAAATAAAGTTTGGAATGTACTCTTATGCCTTGCTGTGTGTCACACATATTATTTTCTCCCCAAATCATATTTAGAAATTCATAAGCATGTATATTACAGTGAATCCTTTTTTATTTGCAGAAGGAATTAGATAGTTTGAATTACTACTATTTTTAAATCATACTTTACCTAGCAACATTTTTTTAGAAGTCAGATTACAGCAAAATGACATTCAAAAAGTCTTTGAAAAGTACAATAAAATGTAGTCAGAGAATGGAGGGATGCAACAAGGAAGGCTCACTTGGAATTAAAGCTGGCAAGGAATGTCAAGGACAAGAAGAAGGACTTTTTCAAATACATCAGCAGGAAAAGGAAGATGAGGGAAAATGTTGGTCCACTGCTGAATGAGGTGGGTGCCTTGGTGATGGAGGACACAGGGAAGGTGGAGTTATTGATTGCCTTCTTTGCGTCAGTCTTTACTGCTAAGGCCATCCCTCAGGAAACCCAGACCCTGGAGGTAGGAGAGAAAGTCTGGAGAAAGGAAGACCTTCCCTTGGTTGAGGAGGATTGGGTTAGAGAACGTCTAGGGAATCTCAGCATCCACAAATCCATGGGCTCTGATGGGATGCACCCATGAGTGCTTGGGGAGCTGGCAGATGTTATTGCTAGGCTGCTCTCAATCAACTTTGAAAGGTCATGGAGAACAGGAGAGGTGCCTGAGGACTGGAGGAAAGCCAGCATCACTCTGGTCTTCAAAATGGGCAAGAAGGAGGGCCCAGGAAAGTACAGGCCAGTCAGCTTCACCTCCATCCCTGGAAAGATGATGGAACAACTTATTCTGGGGGTTATCAACAAGCACATGGAAGAGAGGAAGATTATCGGGAGTGGTCAACATGGATTCACCAGGGGGAAATCATGTTTGACCAATGTGATAGCCATCTATGATGGCATGACCAGCTGGGTGGATGAAGGGAGAGCAGTGGATGTTGTCTACCTCGACTTCAGCAAGGCTTTTGACACCGTCTCTCATAACATCCTCATAAGCAAGCTTAGGAAGTATGGGTCGGATGAGTGGACAGTGAAGTGAGTTGAGAACTGGCTGAACGGCAGAGTCCAAAGGGTTGTGATAAGTGGTGCAGAGTCTAGTTGGAGGCCTGTATCTAGTGGTGTGCCCCAAGGGTCAGTGCTTGGTCCGGTCTTATTCAACATATTCATCAGTGACCTGGACGAGAGGACAGAGTGTACCCTCAGGAAATTTGCTGATGATACTAAGCTGGGAGGAGTGGCTGACACACCAGAAGGCTGCGCTGCCATTCAGCGAGATCTGGAGAGGCTGGAGAGCTGGGCAGAGAGGAACCTAGTGAAGTTCAACAAAGGCAAGTGTAGGGTCCTGCACCTAGGGAGGAATAACCCCAAGCACCAGTACAGGTTAGGGGTTGACCTGCTGGGAAGCAGCACTGTGGAGAAGGACCTGGGAGTCCTGGTGGACAACAAGCTCTCCATGAGCCAGCAATGGGCCCTTGTGGCCAAGAAGGCCAATGGTGTTCTGGGGTGCATTAAGAAGAGTGTGGCCAGCAGGTCGAGGGAGGTTCTCCTCCCCCTCTACTCTGCCCTGGTAAGGCCACATCTGGAGTTCTGTGCCCAGTTCTGGGCTCCCCAGTTCAAGACAGACAGGGAACTCCTGAAGAGAGTCCAGCGGAGGGCTGCGAGGATGATTGGGGCACTGGAGCATCTCTGGTATGAGGAAAGGCTGAGAGAGCTGGGTCTGTTCAGCCTGGAGAAGACTGAGAGAGGATCTTATAATGCTTACAAATATCTAAAGGGTGGGTGTCTAGAGGAAGGGGCCAGGCTCTTTCCAGTGTTGCCCAGCAACAGGACAAGGGGCAATGGGCACAAACTGGAACACAGGAAATTCCATCTGAACATGAGGAAAAACTTCTTCACTGTGAGGGTGACTAAGCACTGGGCTGCCCAGAGAGAATGTGGAGTCTCCTTCTCTGGAGAGATTCCAAACCCACTTGGACACAATCCTGTGCAACCTGCTCTGGGTGATCCTGCTCTAGCAGGGGGGTTGGACTAGATGATCTCCTGAGGTCCATTCCAACCCCTACCAGTCTGTGAATCTGTGAAAATAACATTGGGAAAGCTTTCCTTTGCCTGAAGGAGAGTCCTGGTATGTCCTGGCAAGAAGATGCTGGCTACACCACTGTGTTGTGCTCCACAGGCATCTAATGCCTCGTTAGAACATCTGTCCTCTCTTACCTTCCTCCCAGGACACCTCTCCACTGGGACCCTGGCTCAGCTGTGACTGAAGGACTCTGCCAGGACCCTACTAACGTGTTTGAGCATCTCATCCTCCCCTCTAGAGTTGTGTGTGAGTTCAAGGCCTAGGATTAAGCACTACAAATTTCAATCCAAGCCTTTCATCCTGACATCCAAAAAGCCCAACCAGGCAGTGCACAATATCTGAGAATTAATCCTCCTTCTTTTATCCTCACAGATAATTGCTGACAAGTCTTAGTCTCTTTTGAAAACAGAAAAGTTCAAGTATATTCAAACACATGCAAAGCCCATGAAGGCATGCTGCAAACTTGTTTTATTTACAAACACTTCCATCCCTTTTCTCAGTGATGCAGACTCTGCTTTTGAGTTCTTTCACGGACAAAGAGTATAACCATGGGATGCTCATGCCTGGGACTTGAAGTCCTGGCTGCTTTCTTCTCCCCCATATGTCGGTGCTCAGTTGCCAGCACTCGGGTGCTTCGTGTGCTGACTTAGGACTCCTTGAGCTCAAGCGCTGGCACAAGTTTTTATAAAATCATCTGTGGACATAAAATAGTCTAAGGCACTCTGGGGACTTGGAGAGCATGTGAAGTTATCTTTTAGGTGTAGCAGCTCTAGAACTGTGAGGTTGGCAGAGAGCTTAGAAACAGAAGAAGCTGCAAGTCATAAGAGGGAAATACAAAAATGTTTCTTCTGCAGAGATTTACTAGGTTAAACAGTGAAAAGAGCATGAGAGCCTAGACATAGGGCTCATGGTAAGGACAAAGGTTTTAAATAGCTACGACTGAATTCCAGAGTAGAAAGTGTATTTCCAAAACCTGAAGGTCCACATCAGAAGACCATAGTAAAACGTTGCCAGTATTTGCATCAAAATTAGCCTCACGCCTCTGGTACAAGGGCAAGAGAAATAGCACTAACAGATAAATAAGTAACGGGGGTGTATGGGTTGTGTGTGGGGGTGTGTGTGTGCAGGAAAACTGCTGAAAATCCAGTCTCTGCAGAAAAGAGGTGAAAGTACTAATGAACAGTTTATTCCTTGCATTTAGGGAATCTTCTTTTTTTCTCGAAAGACCAAAAGTATATAAATGAAATTAAAGGTTCATTAACATGACTAATTAATTTTGTCTCTTTGTCATCATTTCACAATTGTAACCTATCAACATTCATAATTAGTTTGAGGGTGCTTCATTTTTAAAGGAATGGCAAAATATGAGGAAGAATTCATTCTGATTAGACATAACCACTGTTTCTAATAGGCAATATATCAACTTCCCAGCTAATTATACTATGGGAATTATCATGCTTCTTGCTATTGAAATTAAGGAATCATTTGATAACTCCTCTTTTCATAGTCTATTGAAGTTTCAGGACATTTGTTTCTCTTAATTAGGCTATTTAAGTACTGGATAAGATTTGCAAGCTGAATACAAAAATCCTTTTGGTTCTAAAAGAATTAATTGTACTTTAACCAATATTTTAACTTTTCAATAGTTTTAGGGTCCAAAGACACATATAACAATTATATGCCAATTATTCCCTTCATCCGAGTTGCATTCAATATTGCCTTAAGGAGATTTTATTCCAGTAATTATCTCTTCTCAGATCTTATTAGTGTACCTAAATTCTGCCCTAGTTAACAGTCATGTTTAAGTAGATTGACTTTCATCCATGAAGTGTGTTTGTGGGATTAGGTTGTCCATTTCTAGGTTACTTTGTGAATAAAGCCAAAGGACTGTGACATCAGAACTGGACTGTGAGGTCAGAACAAAGCAGTTCCAGCAGAAAGCATAAATAGAAATTTCTAATCTGAACTCACCTTAAGCAGAGGAGCTTTCTAATCCTGCTGGACACTGGTATCTGGTCACTTTTGAGAGCAAGTGCACTGATAGGAGCTGAGGAATTCTTCCACAGCAAGATGTAAGCTGTCGCTATCACTAACCAACAATCATTGTAAATGTAAATTGTCCTGGGTTTATGAAAAGGGTGTAAACTAAATTAGATGGTCTTGTCACTTCTGAGTAAGGCTTGTATAGATAAAACATAGCTACATTAGTAAATATTTCTGGAATTAAATGAATAAACAATGCTGTTTTATGAACCAATGCTTCTCATAACCATTCTCAAAGTATCATACACTGTTATACTAACAACAGTTTTAAAAAAAAGAACATGAGCATCAAACAAACTGCCGTTTTCAGCTGCATTTGAGATGACACCTTTGCTCAAAATGTAAAGTATTGGTGCCTAAGTAAAATTTAGAGATGCCTATTTGATCCAGTATTTTATTTAGACACTCACCAGCTGGCCTTACGGTGACTGTGTATCAGTATCTACCTCTTACCAGTCATTTTATTGAAGAGAGACTGAGTCTGTGGGTCATCCCTAGAAAGCTGGTTTTCAGAGGTGTGTACCTGCAAGGTCTGCTTTGAATCAATACCTCTGAAAGAAGGTAAATTTAGAGCCATTTATGAGGTTGGGCTGGGCAGATATACACATAATGAACCTTAGGATAGTTATTTGCTGCAAGGTTTGCTTTGAATACTGATTGTCACGGAAATGTAGCATGATCAGGCTATCTTCCTACCCAGAACTTGGGTCCTACTTTTCACATCAATGAAATACTGTGACTGGTACTGAATATTGTCCTGATATTCCTGTCAATCCAAGCTTTCTGAGAAAATTCAAGTTTTGGATGACTAGAGACTTTTAATTAGTGAAGCAAGGTATATCAAGTGTTGGTGTGGTGTGAATTTGGGTCAAACAATACATGTGGATGCATGCTAAGCACAAATTAAAAAAATTAGCTGTGAAAAAAAATCTGATTGGAAATTAGCAGCTTTAACCACCAGAAGAGTCAGAAGCTGGAAAACTTCTTCCGATGTTAGTGTGAAATGTATACAGTTACAAGACAGAGCAGGTTCAGCTCTCATGAGTTTAGATGAGATATTGCCTGATGTAGCAAACAGGTAGACTCTATGTCCAACAAACTCCCTCCCAGTCTTAACACCAGTGGTTGCAGCTGACCAATCTGACACATTGCTGAATTTCTTGCATGTGCAGATTTCCCGTTCAGTATAAATTAATGAGATGTAAGGCAATGATGGCTCTGCATGTCCTAAAACTCGATTCTTTGTACAAGGCAAACACATGACCTTGGAAGCCTTCCCTTTGTTTGCCAGCTTTATAATGATGACAATCACAAGAGATTGCCTTTCATCAGTTGTCCTCTGAATCTTTCGCCATTAATTCAAAAGGTAAGACACAGTGACCAGTAAACAGTGTCAGCTTAGAATCAGTGTTTTGATTGCAAAGATCACAGAAATTAACCCTACTTTTTAAAATTTCACAGGGGTACTAAGTGAATTATTTTCAGTCTGAGATGCTCTTTAGCAGGACTCTGTCTTCCTCTTGTCTAAGCCTGTAGCTATTACTACATGGGCATAAGAAAATTAAGTAAGACTTTATGAAATAGTTAAAATTCAGCCATTGATCCATTTCTTGAAACTGAAACTTCATGAGTCATTGAAGAAAATTAAAACACTCATTTTAATTAATTAAAAAATCCAAACATCCCGTTGTCTTTTTGGTTTACACCAACGTAGGCTGAGCTCTGTACACCACAGTTAAGCATTTAAAGTTTGCCTCTGTATTGCTAAATGACATTGCATTCTTATTGGTCTTGCTTTTGTTTTAAGATGTGTCTGCACAGAGGATGTGTAGCACAGGGGAATAAATTTTCAGACTGAGACAGCAGATAAAATGACATGGGTATATGATGTAAAAGGAAAAGTCTGATGCGTGGCTGAGGGAGGCCCTCCCGTTGAGTCACGAGGTTCAGAAAGGACCCCCTTGCTTTCTAAACTCCGTCTCAGAGAGGAGCCTAGGTGCGGCTAGGTCCAGTCTTAGTCCCAGACTTGGTCAACGGTTTATGTCTAAAGGATTATATATATAGCCACATACCAGAGTCAACCTTTGCCTGTCAGAGCTTCCAAAGGACTTGCACCAAAACAGTTTCACAAAGTTGGAACAGAGAGGAAGTTTATTAAAGTGACAGATATAAAGAGTTCAGAATTGCCGTTGATAAATGCACTTACTGCAATAGTGCTAATATATGACTATGATCAGAATTATAATGCCAGCAAAATGCTATCCCGGGTATTCTCACTAAAAAGTGAAGGCACAATGCTTACCAAGAAGGCGTCCCTTTCTTGGGTGGAGGAGAAAGAGCACAGCCCGTCAACTGCCTCTTCGGGGTCTTCAATTTCTTCTCTCCCCACTGAGGGTACCTTCCTCAACATCCTTTATACTCCAACCTTAGCTGTCCCCTCCCCAGGGGTGACGTTTAACATGATTTGGGTGGAGAGTCGAGCACCATAGTCATATATGTTTAGCATGTACTCCTCTTAGCTCATTAGCATATTTGGGGGTGTCAACTTGAATATTCATTTTGTGGATAATGATGCAAAAGGTCTCACTCCAGGCACTGTGGCCTCCAACATTCTGTGTAGAAACCATCTATCTGTATATTCCGCATTCTCTAGCCAAAACAGGACCGTCTTACCACCATAAGACTTCCTCCTTCAGCTGCTTCTCATACCAACCTTGCAGATCTCCATCCACAATGTTCATATAAGAGATAAGCGGACAACAGTGGTTTTAACTTCTTAGGTGCAATTCCCACATCATCCACCCTGTGACTATAGTGACTCGATTCGAGATCCAAATCATGTTCGTATAAACTCAATTGTGGGGGTATCCCTTATGTTTGAAGTTCTTTTGTCTTTACTCAGGCGTAGCTCCAATTTGGTCCTCCCAGACACCATGCGTGCTTGACGAATGAATACCCGGGTTAGCATGGATTTGACACAAGCTAATAATACACAAAACAAAACAATCATAAGGATTATTATCAATATGAATTGCAATAAAGAAGCAAGCCATCCTGACAGTGAGAATTCTAAACCATGTAAAAGTTCCTACTTCCATGCTTCCTCTAAGGTCTCTAATCACTTTTGCTACACACTTCATATGGTCTAATTGTTCATTAAGGTTTTGTTTTACATTTGGTATGTGGATACAGCAAGTGTCATTGGCTAAGCTCAAGTATCCACACACTCCATTTTCATGCAATAACAACAAATCTAATGTCAGTCTGTTCTGTAATGCTATTTTTGACGTAGCCTGTAGTTGCTTATTCAATTCTTCCAACCCGATGTGAGTTGCATTAGCCAATGCTTCAATCTGTCCAGTGAGGTTACGCAACATCATTTGATTCTGGAACACTGTTATCTGAGGTGTGAAAATTGATTCCAGAATCCATCCAACCACAGTTCCTGTTGTTGGGTCTTGCCAGGGGTCTTCTGATTGTCTTTTGATTTGTCCCCACAGAGCCGGTACAAGAGGTTGTTTCCTCCAGAGGGGGCAAAGCATTAACAGTCCCAACGTATGTTGGCGTCGCTGGCCCTCCACAGATAAGTCTGTTGTCCAGGTTCCATCACTACTAACCCATACAGTGTGTCCCATAGAGGGTATACTGAGTTTTGAACAGATTTTATCAGAATGACTATCATTGTTTGTCAAATGAGACCAAGTGTCATTGATTGAAGTGGTGTAATTACGACAAATACAACCTAATCGGAGGGCTTGAGCTATTGGGCCCAATCTCTGAATTTCAACTTCTCGACTGCTGCAATTATAAACTTTAGTACAATTCCAGTTATGATGTTTTGGACTATCTAAGCAAGAAATATTAAAGTTTGCATATTGGACACCGACATGTATGGGATTGTCTGGTAATCCAATGGTCCCATTCCAATCAATGCACCAGTCAGTAGTCTGCATATAATCCCAATCACCATGTTGGTGTGCTCCCCACACCCTGGGTATATGCATTCCCCATGGTGTGTTGGCGCACTGGTCCCCAGAAGGACGATAGATTGTCCTAGTTGTTTCACCACCAGTCTCAAACTTTAGTGGTGGTTTAGTAATATTGCAGTTATCTATGGTTCCATTTCCCTTAGGGGTCCATTGTAGGACATATTTCCCTTCCTCAGTGTGCCATGTTAGATTGGTACAATTTTGTGTTTCCCACATAGCCTCCCAAGTTTGGGTCAGACCCGTGGTCAATACTCCCCAGGTTACTGGTGAAGAGGCAGACTGAGGAAAGGGTAGGCATGCTGTGATTTGACTAACATTACGCATGTGACTGAAAGCTTGAATTAGTTGCAATATGAGATTCAGTGTTTCTGGTTCTCCAAGCGAAGCTCCTGTTAACATGATCACAAGAATCCACGTAGCTGTCTTCATGTTAGAATTTTGGTTTTCAAATTATCATCAATATTAGTAACACAACAGTTCCAACCATAAAGATTAATAATCCTTCAGGACACTCCGGTTTAGTGTAGGATAGGTCGTCATCCCCTGTACAATTTCTTGGCATCAGCATTCCTGTAAGAGACAAAAGAGAGGAAAAATGCTCGGCCATAAATATGGCCGACAGGTGTTAAGTTAAAAGGCAGTTACTATACATCTAGTACTGATTCGATGGAGTTTTCCAGAGCTATCTTTTGCTTCCCAAGCATAAAGGTTCTTTGGGGTTGTTAGTACCATTGCTACTATCCCAATCTGGGGCATTTTAACCAGTACGGGCTGGCCTGCATAAAAGCCCATAGGGTCTTTTCCCAGTTTAACATTTGCTTTTGGCATCAAAGTTGTCTTAGGAGTACAAAAAGCTTTCATCTTCGGACAACCATCTCCACTCCATCTATTGTTTAATTGATAGATGGCATGGGGCAGTCGCAGATGCCACCCAGATTCATGGGTTTTAGCAAATCGCTTCACCAACCCATTTGTCCGCTCGACAATACCACTAGCTTGGGTGTAGCATGGGGTACGAAATGCCCATCGAACCCCTTCTTCCTTTGCCCAGTTTTGTACTGCTGTAGCTGAAAAATAAGACCCATTATTGCTTTGAATCTCCTCAGGAAGGGGAAGTATACTAAACCACTCCTTCAGACTAGAAACTGTATTTTCCCCAGTGGCGGCTGTGACGGCAGTAGCCATGGTAACTCCTGAAACAACTTCCACTCCCACCAGTAGGTATTTTTTACCCTCTGAGGGTTGTAGTGGGCCAATGTAGTCAATCTGCCAGGTGTGCCACAGTGTTTTCTTGTCCTGGATAGGTAGGGGAGGTGCCTTACTCGGATGGTCTTTGTTAAGTCGCAAACGACACTGTGAGCAGGCAGCGACCACTTGCTCACACAGCTTTACCGATACGGGCCATCCTCGGGCTATACCTTCCCGATACAAATCAGCTGACCCGTTGTGGCCTCTCTTTATGTGCAACCATTCAAGTAAGCGTTCCCATTCATGGTCACTATTTACAACATCAATTTTCTGTAGCTGGGTGATGCTATCGACTTGTTGATTGAACTGAGGGGCAGCAGTAGAAGCTGATCGATCATGTCCTTCTGCCCATCCAATACGCAACACCCTTTGTTCTCCTATTTCTAGCAATTGTTTCCAACTGTCAGTGTGCCAGACTGGGATTTTATTTACCTGCCAGTCGTTGGCTGCCCAGTGACTCACCCACTCTGTGGCTCCTTTAAAAACAGCAGATGAGTCCGTATAGATATGGCTGGCACCATGCCGGGCGGCTAGTAGGACTGCCCTAAGCTCTCCTACTTGCGCGCTTCCTTTACCTGTTTCACTTAACTTTTCCCCCGTGGCCACTTCCAGTGCCACGGCCTTATAATTCCACTCGTTGTTTTGCCTGTGAGATGATGCATCAGTGAACCATACCCCTTTAAGGTCACTGCCTTCCTTCAGAGGAGGTGCCTCCTGGATCGGAGATGGTTTGCTTGCCGGGGTTTGAAATAACAATGTGTTCTCTATATCCTTGTGTAATTTAGATAATTTAATGCTGCTTTCTGTAATAGGCATGATTTCACTGATACTTTCCAGATAGGTGTACCATTTACGGACCATAGACTTCTGGGCAACACCTGCAGGTGATGCTGTTCCCTTGCGCACTATATCCAGGAGACGAAAGGGTCCCTGAAGGATCACACTCTGTCCTTTCCTTATTTGTTCTACTTGTTTCACTGCTCGCACTAAGGATAGCAAGCCTTTTTCAAGATCTGAATACCTCATCTCGGTGTCACTGAAAGAGTGAGAGCTAAACTCTAGCTGTTTCTCTGGCCCTTCTGGTCCCTTCTGCCATAGGTTACAATGGGAACCATGTTCACTGAATCCCCACTCCACGTGGATGGGGTCGGTCGGGTGCAAGGGGCCTAGCTGGTGGAATAGCTTCAGTTCTCTTGTTAACAATTCTAATGCAGTCTCGTGCTGTTTAGTCCATTCCCATGATTTACCTTTTCTGAGCAGATCATATAAGGGACGGGCAATAATAGAAAAACCAGGGATATGTTTACACCAGTAGCCTAAAGTTCCCAGAACTTGCTGTAACTCCTTTTTGTTAGATGGATTCTGCCCGTGCTCTATTTCTTCCAGGGTGTCTGGAGGAATAGAAAGAGCTCCTTTGATCCACCAAACCCCCAGGAACTTAACCTCCTGTGCGGGTCCCTGACACTTGGATGGGGGGATATCTAGTCCCAAAGCTGTCAATTTTTCTCGTACATTTTCCATGGTATGCCCAACTTCCTCTGAGTTTTCTCCTCCTATCAGTATGTCATCGATATATTGATATATCATGACACCCGGTGGGCTGGAAATTTCTGTTAAAACCTTTGCTAAGGTGTTATGAGCAATGGTGGGAGAGTGTTTATATCCCTGCGGTAGTCTGTTAAAGGTGTACTGTATCCCTTTCCAAGTAAAGGCGAACTGGGCTTTATCATGTTCCTGGAGCGGGATCATAAAGAACATATCTTTGACATCTAAAGTTGCCATCCATGGGTGTGATGCTCCCTGAATTTGGGTCACTAATTCTGCAATGTTTGGTACTGCTGCTGTTAAAGGTGCAGTATTGGCATTCAGTCGCCTATAATCAATTGTAAGACGCCACTGTCCGTTCGGGTTTTTTACTGGCCAGACAGGAGAATTATAGGGGGAGTGTGCGCGAGTGATAATACCTCTTTTTTCTAAATCTGTTACCACCCCATCAATGTCCGAGTGTGCGGCTGCTGGCAGAGGGTACTGCTTTACATTAGTAATTTTTGATGGGGGTAAAGGTACAGACATTTCTAATAAATTTATAGCTTTAGGCCCATCATCTTCAAGCCATGCTATTTGTCCATCACCTCGTCCAGCAAAACTCCAGACTGAGCCATCAGGGAGTTTCCACACTCTGCCATACAATAGATTGAATCCCAATGTGTTAGTACTAGCAGCACCGACCAATACTTCAGTGCGGGTCAATTTCTTTTCACCCGGGAGCCACAGGGCAATTTTTGCTGTGGGGCATTCCTTTACGATCCCATCAGTCCCTGTAAACTTTACCTTACGGCGACTGGGTTTTATGTTTAGGCATTCTGCGGTCTCCTTGGTGATTACAGACATTTGTGCACCCATATCAATGAGGAAATCTGTAAAAATTCTCCTTGGTCCTACTGGAACAGCAATGACAGGTTTGTGATGCTTGTTAGAGAGCCATTGCATAGCTAGTACTCGCCGGGCAGGGTGGCTCACTGCCCTCCCCGGGACTGCGAGTTTTTTGTCAGGGCAGCAGGGGTATCTGTTACATCAGTTAAGTCCTGCTGCGGGGCTGAGAGCAGGGATCTAGCAGGAATCAATTTCTTTCCTGCAGTCTGGCTACTCCCTGCTGAGTTACGTCTTTGGGTTAGCGATTGTGCCAGAGCTCGGAGGTCGGCAGTGGATGTGCCGTATAGTACCTGTCGTGGCACTCCCATCGCCAGGGCTCTGCGCCACAGATCACTACGTTCCTTATCAAACTTTGGTGTGCATTCTAGTTTAGGCTTAGTGCTGTGAACCTGACGAACTCGCTGAGAGCTTGGTTCTGGCAGTTTCCCGGTGGTCGGTTCATTCCAGCCCACGCGGCGCCCGTAACCCACTATCTCTTGTACAAACTCATTCCAGGTGGGAATCATCTGATTCCTGTAGTTGGGTCTCCCTGCTCGGGGTGCACGGTAAGGTCCAGCATTAGCCTCCTGAGTAGCTCTAATCCTGTCCTGGACACTGACTACGTATTTCTTTAGGCTATCCGGGAGGCCACGGATAAGGGGAGTTAATCGTGCCGGATCAACAGGGGCTAGCATTGGGGATCTCCTTAACATATCCCTCTCGTACATTGCTTGTATGCAGGCTGCCTTTTGTACAGACACAGCCAAGTCGGAGAGTCCTGACGTTTTGATAACAACGGGTTCTCCTCTGTCTTGCGGGTCTATGCCGCCAGCCCAATTAGCAGCCCGCATTGTTAATGAATAATTATGATCGCCCATTGTGGTAGTTAAAAACACTCCAGGACCCCAACACCCTTCAGCTTCTTCCTCGCTCAGTAAGATTTGATCCCCCCCCGTAAGGGAGACTCGCCACACATATTCTGTCTCAGACTCCTCCGGATGCCTGGAATACTTTTCCTGCAACTTGGCCAGTTCAGCAGGAGACCAGGGAATGGTACGTACGGTAGTATGAATATCGTCATCCCCCTCATCTATGGTTTCGATTTTAATTAACGGCCGTATAGGCATGGATTCTGGGGTAAGATTGGAATCTGCCACCGGTTCGTCATCGTTATCTTTCCAGATGTCTCCATCCCACGTCTCAGGGTCTGCACAGCGTAATAATTTGCGGACTTGTTTAGCCGAGACTGAGGACGGCATTTGATCTAGTAAGAAATTTAGTAACCTTTCCTGCAGCTGTTTTTCTCGCCTTTCAAATGAGCCTACTAGCAATTTAATTTCCTTAATTTCTGTATTTAAGTTTTGGTTGTCCGACATGAGAGAATCTACTTGTGTCCCAAATTTATCATTGTTTTCTTTTTCCAAAGTTAATGATGTTTTCAATTTCTCATTCTCCTCCCTTTCGAAAGTCAGTGATGTTTTCAATACTTCATTTTCTGACTTTAAAGAGGCATACTCTACATCTGCAGTTTGTTCAGGACAAGGGGACGTTTTGATCTCTTTTTGTGCGCAAGATAAACAAGCCCCCAACACCGCACAAACAATTCCTTTGCCTTTACCTTCTTTGATCTTTTGCTCAATTCTGGACAGTTCTATCCGCTCTACCACTTTGTCCTCATCTTTCC
This sequence comes from Grus americana, assembly GCF_028858705.1. Taxonomy (NCBI): domain Eukaryota; kingdom Metazoa; phylum Chordata; class Aves; order Gruiformes; family Gruidae; genus Grus; species Grus americana. The sequence continues at coordinate 82,607,288 of NC_072891.1, forward strand.
AATATTTTTGGGCCCATTCTATTATCTCTTGGGATGGCGTACAGTTATATTTTTGCAGCAGTTTATCCATGGCAATCCTGCTGACTACTGCAATTTTCTGTCACGTACAAGGTAAAGTCTGATGCGTGGCTGAGGGAGGCCCTCCCGTTGAGTCACGAGGTTCAGAAAGGACCCCCTTGCTTTCTAAACTCCGTCTCAGAGAGGAGCCTAGGTGCGGCTAGGTCCAGTCTTAGTCCCAGACTTGGTCAACGGTTTATGTCTAAAGGATTATATATATAGCCACATACCAGAGCCAACCTTTGCCTGTCAGAGCTTCCAAAGGACTTGCACCAAAACAGTTTCACAAAGTTGGAACAGAGAGGAAGTTTATTAAAGTGACAGATATAAAGAGTTCAGAATTGCCGTTGATAAATGCACTTACTGCAATAGTGCTAATATATGACTATGATCAGAATTATAATGCCAGCAAAATGCTATCCCGGGTATTCTCACTAAAAAGTGAAGGCACAATGCTTACCAAGAAGGCGTCCCTTTCTTGGGTGGAGGAGAAAGAGCACAGCCCGTCAACTGCCTCTTCGGGGTCTTCAATTTCTTCTCTCCCCACTGAGGGTACCTTCCTCAACATCCTTTATACTCCAACCTTAGCTGTCCCCTCCCCAGGGGTGACGTTTAACATGATTTGGGTGGAGAGTCGAGCACCATAGTCATATATGTTTAGCATGTACTCCTCTTAGCTCATTAGCATATTTGGGGGTGTCAACTTGAATATTCATTTTGTGGATAATGATGCAAAAGGTCTCACTCCGGGCACCGTGGCCTTCAACATTCCGTGTAGAAAACGTCCATCTGTTTATTCCACATTATCCAGCCAAAACAGGGCTGTCCTGCTGCTGTAAGACTCCTTCCTTCGGATGCTTATCATAGCAGCCTTGCAGATCTCCGTCCACAATATTTGCATATGAGATAAGCGGACACCTGTGTTTTTAACCTCTTGGGTGCAATTCCCACAGGATTGAGCCCTCAAATAGTAAACACAACTTCTGCATAACTCAACTTGTTATGTAGATGGTTGTGTGTCTTCCAGAGGTTTTAGTGCCCAGGAAAGCTATGTGTATGTGCCTTGCAGTGTCATGTCTGCTACCACAGGATTAAGCATAACAAAACCTGTTCATGTTTAGGTACGTCCATGCAGAGGAACACCTCTGCACCTCCCCTCAACACCACTTACAGTGCAGTCTTCAATTCGGTCACCTGTGTACCACTTGACTACTAAAACATGAGTGTAACATAGCTGTAGCTAACCAGCTGCTGTAGCAAATGAGGTTTGGAGTTTGGTGGGGTTTTATTTCTGCAGAGGGAAATTGGTATGGAATTGATGGAGCCAAATTGTTTTGAAAGCCATTCCCAGCACTGCTGTAGGAGGGCATGCTGCAGTGCAGTCTGGAAGAAATCTAAACTTTTCCAAGCATACCACCATAAAAATGAAGCTATTCTAACTTATTTTAAAATTTTGACGGCTTAACAATTGGCTTCCATATGCCATACAACTGTTTCCTAGGGCAAGAAGGAACTTGAGCCAAGCCAGTTTTCTTAAAACACCATTGCATAACAGTCTGAAATGAAGTTGTGAACCTCCATGGATACTAAAACTCTAATTTTTCAATATTTTTTTCAGATCTTACCTATTAAAATACCTTGAATACCACAAATACAATTGAATTTTTATTTACCAGAATACAATAATAACACTAGATTCTGCTGAGTCATGCACATAAGTCAGAATCTGCTACTCTGTCTGCCACTTGAGATTTTTCTGTTGTTTATTCAGCAAAGGGTTTGAAACCATTCTTCCTGCCATGATTACAAATTAACTTATAGCAAAGGAATTTTATTTCTTATTTTCTCACTTCACATGTGATATGTATGCACCATTTTATACAAGAAGATTAAGATCCTTAGAATGCAGAAGACAAACCTTGGATTCATGAAAAAATTATTTTAGATGAGGTTTCTGATACTATATGGCATAAACACCCTCCTGAAGAAATCTGTTCAATTTCACAGATGTCATTTTGTTTAAAAATTAAAAAAGAATCAGTAAGATCAAAAATAAAAACACATTTGGCAGGTAAATGTACCTTATTCCTTTGCTCCTTTAAAATATTTTTATTAAAATTTAAATTTTCTTTCATTATCTGCAAAAATAACAGTAAAATTTCATATTGAAACCATCTTTTAGTCAGTCAGTCACTGTGCACTTTATGTTCTTTTGAGGTACAAACACAGTGAGATAAGTGTAGTTAAATCAAGGCTATATTTATTTTTTTAGAAAGTATAATGCCATGTACTAGAGACATTCACATACAACAAAACATTTTAATATATCAAAATAAAAGTGTGTGTTACAAGTACACATGTACTATATACAGGTCCCTGATTATGCCAATGTCTATTAATATTTCTAAATTGTTGGGACATTTTTTATGCAGAGCTTGATTCTTTTGTGACATAAGTTGATATAGTTTCACTTTCAGTGAAGTCACACCAAGCTATACCAGATGCATTTAAAAAGTAGTCAAACTAAATTTACCAGGAATGATGAAATACTCTGATACCTTCTGCATCACACAATTTCCAGTACTTCAGTCAGGAGATAAACAGGTTGAAAAACTTCAGCACTCCAGCATGTAACACCAGCCTCATTCCTTGTAAAAAAAATTGTAATATGTGAATAAATAGAGTTAAAATTGAAGAGGCAATCCTCACAAATGCTCAACACTTGCTAAGTTTTGCCATCATATTTGTTTTGTATGAGCACAGTGCCTTCCAAAATAAAAAAGTAAAAATTCAAAGCATCCAGCCAAGTCCTTACCACATCACTAGGAACAGGAGAGGCAAAGAGGATTAGGAAATAACATGTTGTACGGGAGAAAATGGAGCAGAGAAAGTTGTTTTTCCATCAGAAAACAATTAAATCCCAAAACAAACGTAAAAGCTATGGTTGTTACAGGCATGCATGCCAGCATTGTTTCTCATTAAGGCTGACAAACTGTCTATTTTTGGTTGCTCGTAACACAACAGTGCTGTCACAAGAGAAACCTCTACATGCACGGTCGCTGCCTCCAGCTCAGGTTTTTGAAAACAAGAGTCAAAACAGGACTGCCATGAATAAGAAAGCACAATAAAAATGTATTTTCAAGCCCATGTGGAAAACCCGTGGCAACTATTTCTTTGAAGGACTATGACACTTTGAATGTGTTAGCATCAGAAAGCAAGGAAGGAGTGCACGGAGTGCCGCACACAAGTGCTTTGGATGAAGACCAGCAGTGAGCAGAATGGCAGCAGCACCATGCTCATTGACCAGGGGACGAAGCATGGTGAGCAGATGATGCGAGATCTGACCACATCTCGTGCTCCCTCAGTACAAGGAGATGTGCCAATGCCCTCTTCTTGAACGCTAGACCAACCCTCCCAGGGGGCTCATGTTTTAAGATGGGCATTTTTTTTTTTTTTTTCCAAACAGACACACAACAGTTGAAAATGATCGCTGGTGTTTGGGGGTGACAGAGCTATCCTCCTCTGATTGCTCCCAGCTGCCTGAGAACAGTGTGGAAAATTGTTGGAAAATATGGGAAATGGAAATTTTCATGTGTGTTTAGTGGCACCCAGTGGCCTCCAGGACCTTTAAGAGAAGCTGTTTGATCTGAACAATGACAAAAGCAGGCAGGGGGGATGCAGGGATGAACATGAGAAGAAATTTGTACTCTGGTGCAGGGAGGAGAGAGCAATAGAAAGAAACACTGCATGGACTGGGAAACGGAGACACCGAGCTTAGCACCGCAAGGCTGAAAGTGGGAAACATAACGAGGGTTTTGAGAAAGACAAAGCTTGCTCAGCCTGCTTGGAAATGAACCAGGCAGGTTCATTCTCTCTTTATCCACAACACAGGCAGTTTTATTGCCTTTTGTGTAAACAGAACTGCTGGAAACCTTGACTCAGAAGAGAGGACTGTGCATCCCCTTGGTGCTCCAAGCAATCTCTATGCTTCCCCACTATGGGGGCACGAGCTAAAACTGTAGCACAGGAAGATTTCCTGTAATTTCAGCTTCACGAGAAGTAAAAGTCTTGCCAGAGGATTTGCAGGGAGAAAAGCAGAATCAGGAAAACGTAATGAAGTACAAGTCCCAGAATTAGCAGAGCAGTATCATGATAGAGAAAGGACAGAAGCTGAGACGGACAACAATGGAAAGTAGATTTGTCAGAGATAAGAGAGGACAAAACTGAAAGTTACCATAAATGGAGAAGAAAAGAACAGCAAAAATATTTCCTTCCTCTCTCACATTTTCCTGGAATAATCTGTGGGCAATAACAAGACCTTTCTTTATTTCTTTTGGGTCTTTTGCTATCTTGCATTTTCTTTTTAAAGTTAGCTAATTCTTTCACTAGCATATGTGTGCAGTTTTCATCATAGCTGCAGATCTCAGCAGCCCTCACCTACATCTGCACCACATAAAATGATGGGGTGCTTTCCCTACTCCAGTCAACACTAATATTTGGTCTAGTAGCAGTCAAGAAAAATGCACAGTTGAATAAATAGTTTCACATATAAAACCAGGTTTATTTGTGAGCTTAACTGGATGAACAGTTCAGAGCTGCACCTCATACATCACTGTAAGCATGTGCTTGTCAAGAAAACCTTGTAATTCTTAGGCATTAAATAAATCTGTCAGTGCTGGGAGACTGAGCTGAAACCCGAAGAGCTTTTAGGGGATGATTATTTAAGGTATTTGTTTGGCCTTCACGTTTTTATATGTACCGTGTGTTGGCTTGAAACCAGCCTGAAATATTTTCACATACTACAAAATACAGAAATACCACAGTGTGCTCTTTCTTTACGGTCTTGTCATCCTCATGGTGCTTCTCTGTCACCAGCATTCTCTGACACTTGCACGAGCATCAGTGCACGCTGCTGCCGAATGGGCCAGCACCTGCGGTATCTCCCTGTGCTGAGCACAGCGGGATTTACTGCCAGGAGACTCTAAGGTTAAAAACACTTTTCTGTTGCCTTACAATGATTCCTCCTGAAAAATGCTCTCTGCCGTGAGAAAACCCCTCCTGTGGGACAGAACGACGTTAGGAAATTTGTCATTTGCAGTGTTCGTAGAAAAATAAATCTCTACTTTAAGTTGCTGAGGAGAAGAAGAAGAGGTTGTATGTTTATACATTTTTCTTTTCCTTTTCTTGCAGTGAATAGTCTAATTATCAGCTCTACCTAAAAAAAAAAAAAAAAAAAAAAAAAAATTGTTCTTTGAAGCATCCAAAACGATAACAGTTACGAAAATAGTTGGAAAAAAAATATATATATACGTGACAAGCCGCTAATTCCATCTTTAAAATTCCGGCCGTTTCCTCAGAGCGGGTGGACGCGGAGCCGCGGGCGCTGCCGATCGCGGGCGGGGGCTGAGCGGGGCCGGAGCCGCCGATTCCCGGTCGCACAGCGGCACCGGGCGGCTGCGCGGCCACAGCGCGCCTGCGGGCATGGGCACCGCGGCTGCGGCGTGCGGCACCGCTCCCCAGCGCGGCTCCCCTGCAGGGTCTCCGAACTGCACCTGCCCCGGGAAAAACGGTGCAAGCACTCTTCAGGGTATCCTGAGAAGAACGTAGTAACTTGGTGCATCACTTCAGCTTTTTATTTAAAAGAATCATGAAGTACTGGAAAAATAAGGAGAATTAATTTTAAATTAAATTAAATTAAATTAAATTAAATTAAACTATTATTGTTGTTGTATTTTATTATTGTTGTTATTATTGTTGTTATTTTTATTATTATTTTTATTATTGTCAGTATTGCTGTTGTTGTCATTGTTATGTTTGTATTATTTAGTATTGTTAGTATTGATATTATTATTTTTGTTATTATTATTGCTGTTGTTATTAAGCCTGGAATTGTATTAAAGAGTTTTAATTAACTATTACTACACAGTAGCACTACAGCTAAGTTTACAAATAGATACAAAATAGTTATGCTTCTTCATACATTTCAATTTAAATAACTGCAGCTTTACTGCAACATCACAACTCTGCCCTGTTCAGCAAGCCATCTTTGACCAGAAAAAAAAAAAATGTAAAAAAAATGCCTCAGAGTACAAAAGAAAGTGAGCCTAAAGTGAACTTTTCTGCAACAACGTACCCTTCCAGCAATTAGCAGCTCATGAACTTCCAGAGCTTGCGTTCAGTGAAGCCAGAGGGATTTAACCACCATGTATTTTCCAATCACTTTTTGAAACAAAGCAGCATTTTAACATCCATAACATATTGCAGCATATTATGTACAGCATCCATAACATTTTGCAACATATTACAGCTTACATTCACTATGTGAAATAGCATCTCCTTTCTCCTGTTTCTCTCTCTCCCTGAAAATACACATATAAATATACATATAAAAACTTACGTATATATGTATGTGTAATCAAATTACCAACTTCATGCTGGACATAAGGCTCATCTGCTTATTCTGTTATCTTTTGGAACTTGCCACCGTAATTGGCACTTTATAGTTTTTGGCTTGTGAGAAATGGTAAATAATGGCTGTATATCTGCCAGATGGTATAGATTTCCCTCCCTCCTTTTTTTAACGTATCTGTCATTTCTTTTCCAGACAGCAAAGTATGGCTTTACACAATTCTTGATATAGCAATTTCTTCTCAGTTTTGGTGAGGGACAACCTTTTTCTGCATGTCTTTACTTCTATTGCATCGTTTAAAATTTAATACAGGTCTATTAATCACACACTGCAGCGTTTAAATGTGTCCAGTCTCGTCCCTTATGTCTCTGCCACCTTTAATGATTTTTAAGTGTCTTTGTAAAAGTCAGATATGTGAAGGTTCAACTATTTACTTTACATGTAATTTACAGACCTAGTTGTCTTTAAGACAAGCAATTGACATTTTTCTGTGGCAGGAAAATTACTTCTGTCTCACTTTCTTGAGATCTCAGACAATATTCCTACTGTGGATATAATTGTTCCAGTCCTTTCTCTGCTCTGTTCAATGGCTGCACTTCCAAGTTACCTGAAACCAACAATTATTGATTTGACTTTATGAAAGGTGTTGGAGCATCAAAAAATGTTATGATATCTAAATTTGGAAATAAATAGGAACGTGATGAAGCATGAAACTGTACTGTCATAGTCAAGAGACTACTACAAGCAGTTAGTACTCCTGAAACAAACAAACAAACAAACAAACAAACAAACAAACAAACATACAAGGCTGAAACCTAAATGGTGAACAGAAAGACTATCATAAAATAGCAATATCTGTTCTTGTTCAGCACATTAGGTCTTAAATAAATGCAAAATAATTTATTCTGAGATACAGGGAAGCAATACTACCTAAAACATAGAATAAAAGGCCTTGTCTTTCTATGTAGTTCCTAATATTTCTAAGTAGAAATTTTCAGCTATGATCTTTATTTCCTTTAATTCAGATACTCTCTGAAAACAGGCCAATATGTCAGGTGTAAATTCCTGATCCAATAGAAACCAATGTGACTTTAGACTTATTTTTTCCCATTTATTAATTATTTTCTTTGGTCAGAAGCTGATTCTTCTCTCAGGTCAAATCACCCTTTTAAGTGAACTCTGCCTGTGATAGCCTTGGTGAAAGAGTTACAAACAAAATTAGATTAATTTTAATTTCCATTTTCAGTCCTTTTTGATGCTATAAAATAATCTCCACCATGAGGCTCAGTTTGAAGAAAGATTGTTGTTCATACAGACCCGGGTCACAAATAGCTAGTAAGAGGTTGTTTTTCAGATGCTAACTGGTTCACCAAAATAAAAGGAACAAAAGCAAAGAGTGAGTCCTCTGTCCTCCAGCTGAAGTAAGATTCATTTTCAAAGAAGAACAATTTATTCCAATCCATGTCTAACCTTAACATCAAACTTCCATTTTCCAAGGTCCATGGATGGCAATGGGTCGATCTGAAGGAAAAACACTCTCGGATAGAAAGTCAATTATTTTTCTATGTTTTTGCTTCAGTTTTCATCCACTGAATATCTACACTTTGGGGGGCATTTGGCTAGTATGAATGGCAATCTTGGCAAAAACAAAACACCATAGGAGCATAAGCAATCAGAACTACTGAGAGAGAAAATTATTTTGTAGAATATTCAGAAGATTGTGTGCGTAAGAACTGCCAGCAAATGTTTGGGCGTCCCTGAAGTGTGAAAACATTTTAAAACTACATTGTTGAAAATATCATAAAAGTCAAGCTCAGAACACATTCTGTTTTCTTTTAAATAAAAATCCCCACTTATTCCCTGCTTCTTTCCTATTATTATTCAAAGTCAGTTTGTGTATATCAGCTTCTCTCTATTCCATATTCAAGCTGGATAGACTTGGAGCATTTACATACTTCTTATGAGTCTTGCTTAATTTGGGGAACTCTTTTTTCCACTCCTTATGCATGTAAATATATGTACATATAGTCAAATTACCAGCTCTTTGTTGACCATAATGCTTCTCTGCTTTCTTTGTTATTTTCTTACTGTATTTTGGACATGAATACATGTCCATGATCATGGCACAAACCATATGCTGGTCTTCTGTTCACGCAATACATGATTTTACAAGCTATAAATTAAAAAAAATGACTCCTTAGAAGAACCACTGTAACTCGATGACAATTTTAGAGGAGTGGATCATCCAAGTGTTACCCAGATAAGCACTCTGAACATTTTAATACAAAAGAATTCTCCCTTGGTTTTGAAAATGAAAGAACTGCTAGATACTCTCTGGAAAAAAAAAAAAAAAAAAAAAAAAAAGAGAGAAAAAAGGGGGGGGGAAGACATTCTCAGGGATTTGTGTTCAAAGGAAAAGTCAGTGGAAGGAGAAAAAAGGGAAGGCAAAGGATCCCTCATTCCTTACAAGGTTTTGGATATTCTGAAACACTAAAAAAACAAAAACAACAACAGAAAAAACCAAACAGGGAAATAATTATACATGTTTTATTTAGGCCTGTGTATTCCTTCTCTGTCTCAACTACTGCTTGCTTGCCCTTGTGCCTTGTGCTCCTCACTCTTCGGGTGTCACCACCTCCCCTGCTCCTTCTCAGAAGAGATGCTGCTCTTCATCCCTCCAGAGTGGGGAAGTTAGAGACAGCAGTAATTAGTGGCAAATCCTTGCAACCCTGTGTCTTGATCATCCTTTGAAAAACACTGGTCTAAATAATTTTCCCTGAATGGTCAACTAGAATGTCTCCAAGGCTGCTGAGATGTTTGTGGGTGATCAGAGTGCCTCCTTCAGCTCAGCCATGAAATTCCCTTTCTGTGAAGCCGCAAAAATCACACTGTCCTCACAAAGCAGCTAGAACTGAAGCTCAGGAGCCCTTGAGTCCATAGTGTGCCCAAGTGACTACCTAGCAGAAGGAGATTTTGGGGAGCTGTGGCACCAGCCATGATCTAGGCAGCATGTCCAAATTTTGCACTAGATCAGAAAGTTTTCTCTCTCTGCTCCCTCAAAGGTAGAAATAAGAGCTTTAGCAGAAATGAGAAGTAATCTATTGTGGGGAGACTAAATTGGAGAAACGAGCTTGTCAGATCATTTTGAATGCAGTGAGTCATTATTCTAATTGCTTCTGCTTTAGCATATTGCACATCTGCACGTCCAGTTTTCTGTCCCCCACATAGTGGGGTATCTTTCCTCCAGCGGGCTGCTTCTGACATAGGACAGCAGGAACAGGAATGAAGTCATGAAAGCTAAGGTGTGAAGACAAGCTTGAGAGACTTCTGACACAAGATATTTTCTTCTCTTTTCATGAAAAAAAACCCAGTCACACACTAACACATAGACTTATTTTCCATTCTGCCACGAGACCTACATTTTTATATGATCTGACCCCCTGTAATTGTCAAAATAAGTAGAGCAGCACAATACAAATGAATGAAACCATTTGTCTTCCCATTAGAAGTAAAAAAGAAGATAAGCAACCCTATTCTTCTCATAGTCTCTAAGATGCTCATCAGTAAGGTAAGCCTTGTTTTTCCCTTACTCTTCCCATCAATACTTTAATACCTAGTGGATTTGATGATTTAAAAAAAAAATGAAGAAGAACCTTCTGGTTAATAAAATAAGTAGAACTTTCATTATACAAAATGAAACAGTTTGGATAATTTTTTACATAAACTTCAATTATTGAGTGTCAATCTGTGACAAAATCTTTAGATATTTTCACAGTTAAGTTCTAGTTGTCACGCCTGATTTCTGCTGAATTTAACATGAATCACTGACTCAGACACAAGCTGAATTACTTGTAGGAGTTCACTGTTTTATCTATAAATAGCATATGTAATCTGTACTTCACCAATATCTTTATTCTAAGTCACTCAAGAACCATTTTGGGTGTGCTTTTGTAAGCCTCTTTTCTTGCCTATTGAAAACAAGAATTTCTGTGATGTAAAAATTCTTTTAGGGGTCCACAGCAGTGAGTGATTTATATAAGAAGAAAAAATTTGGGACACTTCTTTATGGATATGTTTTATCTAAATAAAAAATACTTCCAATTCACTCTTACTTTGGTCTTTTAATGTTGTGAAATAAAAATAAAAATAATGAATAGAGAAGGGTTGTTTTCCAGCTTCCACAGTGGGTTCAACTCTTGAGGCTATGACATACAATTCAGGACAATGACGAATGGATGACGCTTTAGCATCTGAGGCCTGGCCAGCAGAAGAAAGAACCTATTGTCTAAGGGATTATCTCCAAACAATGAGGTTCATTTTTTGCTCTACTGATATAAAACTGTCCCACTTGTTAACATATGTAGACATCTCTAAATGAAAGTTTGCTGCAGCCTTTAATTTTCGAAAATGTGTTTTTTCTTCATGTTGGAATATTTTAATCCCCTTTTAAATACTGAGTCTTCTTTTTTCCTTCTTTCTTTTCCATTATCTAGAAAAGTCCTATGAAAAAGATAAGACATGGAGAAAGTCTAATAATTTCAATAGTTTATTCTCTGATGATGCTTAATTATAAGTGGGATTTAAGTAGGTGTTAAATTATATTTCTTTGAAGTGTCCAAGTCCAAGAAATTGCCTAATGAAAAGCTCCTAGATAGCTGTATCTCCTGTAGCATTAATTATTTTAGTCTTTATAAACTAATTCCATATATGCTCTCTTCTTCCTTTCTTTTAACTTTCTTAGGTCAATAAAGACTAGACATTTTTTTCTTATACCAGAGGGGGGAAAAAAAACCCCCAGGTTATTTAAGTATATCATATTTTAAAAACTGCATTGTTTCACTGACTTATTAAGTGATAAGCATAGTTTCACATCTGATCCTGTTTGCATGGAAACCCAAGATGAAACTTTCCTATTTTCAATGAAAAAGATACAGCTAAATATAGAGCTGTACTCCTTGAAGTTTAGTTATAAGTAAGGTCTCTAACTGAATTAGTTCTTTCAGTTTCTGCTTTTAAGTCAATCTCACTGCTGGTTAGAAAGCAACATTAGCCTTTAATTCTTTCAAACTCTATCTGGCTTTGTCAAAAAATACTTTTAAGGTCTTACCCTGTACTGAATCACCATCCATCCAGCTGACCAGTATTTTGACAGACCTAGAGGAAACTTATCTATCAACATTCTTAGAAAAAATTGTTCTCTATGGCTCAAAATATGTTACGGAACTTACATATTTTTAGCAAAGAAATAGGGAAGTTTTATGCTGCCATTCAAACTGTAGGACCATCAATTTCTACCCAGCTGAAGACCATAATTTCAAAAAATTGAACTCTGTGTTGCTGTCTGCTGCTGCTTCTCACTTCAGTGGGATTAATTTTCATTTTTTTCTGCAAATGCAAATTTTGGAGAGGAGGGTGAAACCCTTACCTCATCGTTAATTAAATATCCTGTCAGTAGGTGTATTGTTAGAGTCATCCTGAGCGATTTACTACCTACCAGTGAACAAATTGCTACTAAAATCAAATTATTATATTGGAGTTGAACCAAAGAAATTATAGTGGAATGACCATGCTGCTTTCCAGCATAATACAAATTGCAGATTAGAGACAAAAACTACCTTTGATATTTTATTATTAAAATTACAGTCTCTTGTGGATGCTGCTAGTTTTGAAGTTCAGTGTAAAAAGGTAGAAGTACTTATTTTCTTCTGAAAATATAATTAGGTATTAGGCTTGCCAGCCACCATTGCTTTTATTGCTTTTGTTTCAGAAGTTCCTGGAAGACATTTAAACAGAAAAGAGGAGGCAGGATTAAATACTTGATGCTTAAATTTTAAACAATTCAAATACAAGGATTTGCATTTTAGAAAACTTGTACTTCGTAACTGTAAAAGCAAGACGATACAATATTTTAGAGGCCTTATTTCTTCTTCTGTTTCTCATCTTTCCCATCTCCATCTGAGATGCTCCTGCTTTGGCTCTTTCTCTGGAGTTATGGTTTTGTCCCTGATTTTTTTTAGCATTCTTCTCTTGAAGATTTATGAAATATCTTAGAGACATTCTTGTAGCTCAGTCTATAACACATATTTCTGAAAATTCTATTTTTTGTGCATAGAGGTAAAATATGAGAAATATAGACTGCTGGGATTTAACCAATTTCAGCATATAATTGATCACATTCTAGCATACTTAAAAGATTGATCAAACAGAGATAAATTAAGAACCAATGTTGCTTATTACCCAACACAAAAGTTACCTGAACAGTTACCTGAACAGCGGGTGTAGGATCAGTAATTATTTATAAGATACTTAAATGCTGCTTACAAGACATTGTGCTATTAGGGGAAATTATAGGGATTAAGCAGTGTAAGAGAAGTATTTGTTGTGGGTTTGTTCTTTCTGCTGTTGCAGCTGCTGGTGCTGGCACTTAATCTTTTCCAGTCCAGCTGTTTTCTAGCTGCCCACCAATATAGTTAATAACAAAGAAATATTTTAAAGGGTTGCAATGCAGACAAGGATTGAGGATTAGTCACCCAAGCTAAAGGAGGGGAATTTAGTGGGATACTGCATCTCAGTGACAGAAAGAAATGGGTTGTAGAGCTAAAATGAGACTGGAAGAGTTTTGAGAATGAGAGAATTTAAAAAACAACTCAGCCAGAACCAGCCTGGTATCTGGCCATAGAGGAATGCCATTCCTCAATACAGCATATGATACTGCCCTAATGCTGAGGTAAATTTGATAATCCTAAAGCCTCTTTTATTCATAACATTTGGCCCTGTTTCTCTTCTTCCTCCACAGACTTCTTTCACTGAGATGCATCAATCAGGTTTTAATATCCTTTCTGACATGAAATTCTGTAAGAATGATAAATCTACATTTCTGAATGGAAGAATAAGGTATTTGTAGCACTAATTAACCATTACAGCATTGCCTACATCAGAAACTTTAGAAACAATTACAAATGAAAAGTAGCTGGAAGGTCAGCCACAGCTAGAACAAGAACTGACATCCAGATAGATGAGATTTGGTAAACATCAGCTTGCTCCTGATGCTCTACTTTTAGAAAATAATGGAAAACGGCAAACAGAAATAAATTTCCTGGGATCTCCTACTCTCACTGGGTAATTTCACGGTAACTATAAAGTCAGCATCTGCCACACTTATTCAGTGTTGATGTCAGATGGTGGAAGAAAGGGATTTGTTTAAAACTATTTCTAAGTAAAAACCTGTTGAAACTGTCAGCTGTTCATCTCCATTTTCTTCCTACATGACATTTTCCTCTCAAGGAACACCAGTTCCAACCTGGGTTGGAAAGCAGGACTTGCTTCAGTTTTTTTGCACAAACCCATGTGCAGGCAAAGGCATTTCCTGGCCACGGAGGCATGTAGCATTGCACAGTTCATCTCCTTACTGCTGAGATGTTTTCTCCCCTCAAAAGGTGGTCACGTCCATACTGGGGACAGTCCCAGGTCCATCCCGATCCCAGAGCAGTCCCGGGCATTGCCTGGGAGAACACTAGCTCCTGGGTCAGCTCATGGGTCGGGACAGGAGTCCATGGTTATGAACAAGGCAGCAGAGAAGCACCACCATGGCATTGGACATAGGCTCAGAACAAGGACTGATGGCTCCATTTATGAATGGCCACCTATAGCTAATTCTGTGGATTCTCAAATCAGGATTTGGTGATGAATACTGCTTGCACCTGAATGGTAAAAACCACAGATACAACACAGAAGGGAGCAAGTCTAGTGTTCTTCAGATTGATGTTACAGCCTTCATTGCCATCTTTTCAGTGGCTGCTACAGGAGCTGCAGTTTACTGCCATGTGCTTCTAGATGGCAGGCATCAGTATAAAATTTGAATTATTTATGTCTTTTCTATCTCTTAGTCACAGCTAGAAGGCAGATACGAAGAAGCCACATACCTATCCCTATGACTGTTAAAGTTTTTTTTACCAGGATGGTGAGAAAAATAATGTTTTCCCTGGTAACCTATGAAATCCTAGCTCTCTTTTGCACGTGTTAGCCATGCCTTACGCTTTTGAGCTCTATAGACATCTGTCTTACAGACTCTTCTGGCACACTGCTAAAGCTGTTTGAGAAAAGTGGCCCAAAAAGGAAGGGTTGAACATACTCTTAGATTTCTGACTGTGAACACAAATCAGAATTCTTCAGAATAAATGGACTCAAATCTTAAAGGCTGAAGGAAAGATATTTCAAATGAGCTGAGAAGAGTCACAAGAGACGAGAGCACAGATGTGGATAATGGCTAATATATGTTGGATGCTTATCATACAGGTCGTCAGGAATTGTAAGACTGAAACAGTAAGTCTACAAATAGTAAACCCACCGTCTCTCAGGACAGGCTTGTTAACTGGAGAATCAGGGAAGAAATGTTTTTCCGACTAGTGTTCAGAGATTTAAATACTAGGATTTGCATCACTTCCCTTTTCCACAGCTAAAAGAGATATTACCAGTCAGGCTTGCTTTCTACCTTTCATCCTTTAACCTTAGATATATGTCTACACAAAAGACTAAATCCTTAATTTCAACTGATTGCATTTCTATTATTTCCATATTATATATTAGCTGTTAGCTATTCCTAACTTTCATAATTTTGGTAACTCCCATTGTGTTTTCAGCAGTTTGCCTAGTTTGTTAGTTTAACCCTTACTCTTACCCCAAAGATTAGTTGAAACCACCAGCATTTATTTTGAGGTTTGTAGTCCTTCTAGGTTCCTTTGTGGTATTCCTCTTTTTAAAAAGCTCACAGCTCCTCCTGGCTTAGAAAAATCTGCACATTTCCTCAATGTGGTGCTTGTTCCCCTTTCTGGAAAATTAATGAAGTCACTGAATAAGATCATACCTTTTGCCAATGACTGGTCTACCACAGCTTGCCTATCTGCAGAAGTTAGTGTGCTGTAAACATAGGTGTGAATTAACTCCATGGTAATTGTTTTATATCCTTCCCTAGACGCTTGTAATACACAATAAGGACATATTATGCCAATTTCTAAGTCAGGGTTTGGGTGTTGCTCTCAACAGCTATCTTCTAGCTACACCACAATGCCTGCAGATTGTTTTCTATGAGACATTTTCAGAAGAAACAACAGAGAACTGTAGGACTGCTTTAACATCTTATGGCTGATGCCTATGGTTTCTAGCATGCCTAAGCCATAATGGAGAGAAGACTGGGTGAGTATCTCAGAAGTGGAGTTACCTTCCTGCCTGACATTCTCTGGTGTTTATGGGTCAGGTTGAACTGCTGGAGGGAGCCAATGTTAAAGGTAGGACATTACTGGTAGGTTTCAAGCCTAATTTATCAGAAAAATAATAATCTAAATATGAGATAGTTCATGCTACTTTCAAATAGGTCTCTGTAATAGTAACAAAGCCAAGTAGTTAGATGAGTGAGCAAAGCTAAGATGGGTGGAGATGAGAAGAAATATTAGAGAAAATGGACAGAAAAAAACCCCAACAATATGGAGGACTGTCATTTGGGGGATTTGTAAGACTCATGGGATTTGCAGTATTTGAGATACTGATCAGATTTCCTTTCCAACAATCAATGTTAAGGTTTCAGCTTGAGTTGGTTACTTCAACCCTAACAGCTAATGCAGAAAATAGCATGAGAAGACACAAGGACACAGGAGGGGGAATATGAGAAGAAAGGAAAAAGCAGTTCCAAGGCAAGGGATGAAGGATAGCATCTGGGACTGAATTGTGCAAAACTATTCTCCTACTGCCAAGGGAAGCTTCGCTGAGCAGCTTCACTGTTTTTTGTTGTTGTTTTTTTTTTTTTTTTAAATGAAGCCAGATGATCAAGACAGGATTCATGCAGGGAAAGAAATCTACCAACCCAAACAGACAGGACAGTTGCTAAAACATATGCACCAATTGCTCATGGGAAATAGAGGAATATTCCCCCTGTTTTTGTGGGTAACTGAACCAGATAATTAGTTGTAAAAATCAAGATCAATTGATTGTCATCTACACTGAGAGCAGATTGTACATTTGAAATTGTATGGGTTTTTTCTCTTCCACTTTGCACTGCATTGCATCACAATGAGTCACACAGTGTCTTTTTTCCATGCTAATGCCAAGCCATGTTGCAGCGAATCAGATGTGGTATGACAAAAACAATGAATCAAAATGGTGCTCGCCACTTTGTTAACCATCAAAACCCTAGCACATTTTTTAAGCCATGGGATGGCCTGCTCTGTCAGAGGAATTCAACGCTGAGTAAAACATCATCCTGGATTTTATGTGTCTTTAAGTAATGTTTTTAATGGTCAGTTCTTGCAGCTCAAGGAGTTTTTAACAATTACTGGTAGTATTGTGCTAAAAAGGTAGTCACATTCAATGGATAGAGAGAAACAATGCTGAGACCTGATCTCAGTACCTTGGAAAGCCTGTAAAATCAAAGCAGGAGGCTACTTAGGCCAGGCAATGGAGGTCCCCAGCTCAGGGATCTCTGGTTGGTGAGTTCTATCATATGAGTCCAGAAGCACAAGACACTGAACTTCTTTAATGCTCTTCCTGATGCACTGGCCCACCTGAAGGTCCTACCAAGGGACCTGCTTGGTTCTCTGCAGCCTACCACAGATGTTTCTGAAGATTCAGTCTGGGTCTACAGCAACCTATGGAAAGAACTATGAAGAAGTTAAGCTGACATAAGTGAGTCACAGTTGGAGCTTTATTAACATTGACTCATTTTGATGGGGTAATTAATATTTTCTGTTGAAAAAAAAGTCCTGCCAGGAAATTTCTAATCAGCTTTCCAATCACCAGCAGCCTCTTCTGTGCCAGTCAACCTACATGTGCAAATGTGAACTCTTGGCAAGTGCATGTTATTGCCATGGTGAAGTGGTTTCATCCAGAAGCAAGATGGGCTAAGAGCAGGATCTCTTGACCTTTGAGGACAGGCTGATCTGACCTGTGGGATCAACAGGGCCTCTGAATTCATGGTTTAGAAGTTGGCTTCTCAGTCTCCTTCAACTTCTTCAGTCTATCCTGTTAGACAGATGTCCATAAGTAGCACCCAGGTGGTCAACCCATCGTGTGGATCAAAGAATCAAAGACAGGTGCTCTAAAGGAATTGTAGGCTCTAAATAAAATTAACAAGGACACATCAAAGAAAAGCCCTCATATACATCAGTGAAAAAGTGGTATCTCTGAGAGAAGAACCATTTTGGGAGAGTCAAAGAAATGTGCTTGCAGAGCCAACATGCTCCACACAGATAGTCCTACTCACCAAGCAGAGCTTTAGCTAAAGACTGTGGAGGAAGGAGCTCTGGAGTGAGATAAGCAGGTAAGAAAAGATGTGTACACACCCTTCATCTGAGCAAACAAACAAAAATAATCACTGAATCACAAAAATAGTGACAAAATGCCAGCAGATATTTTTTGTACAAGATTCATTCTTTCACATATGGGCAGCATATGTCCACACAGGACAAGAGCTGGAAAAGTATTCCAGCCAAAGTTGGATCAAGTCTAAAATCTAGCGGGTTCAGGGGACACTGTTAGTCTCTAATAGAAGAGATAGAAATGAGACATTTTGGAACAGCAGGGACAACAATATACTTTTAAAAAGATGTTTTCACTCCCATCTATCTTCTGACAATAAATTTTGGCAGTCTTAAATGTGCTAGTTTGCATTGTTTTTATTTGCTCAGTTACATATTCTCTCATAAGAAATTTTATATATATATATATATATAAATATATATATATATAAAAGCAAAAGCATGCTTTATCCCACAACATAATGAATGGAGATACTTCCAAGTGATGCTAATCTGCATTTATCTTACATTAAAATATTTTAACATACAACACAACAGCATCTACTTTGTTTTTCTCCCTGAAATCCCACAACAACCAATATACAAAGTGCCTCTTATCAAAACATTTTTGACACTAATGGATTTAAAAGCTTTACTTACCCTTTGACTCTTAAATCACAAGACTTCTCAAAGTAAAAACCATTTGCAAAAAATAGGGGAAAGCACATCTGTTATTTATTTTTTTAAGAGTAAGTAATCCTTAGTAAGAGGAAATATATATTTCTGAACAGCTGTTGAAATGTTAAGGCAGCTTCAGCTTCTATGGGCGAGCCAGTTGGAACTTTAGATATCCTGAAAGTGTATTATAAAACTACTTCTTTTGTAATTATATAGCAAAACAGGAAATCTTAAAAAATATGTAAAAACATTTAGTTAGCACCAGATTGACTCAATATTCACTCCTTTTGACCTAGAACAAGTTCATTTCTGTAAAAGGCTGCTTTATCATAAATTAAGTGAACTTTGAGTCAAAACGTAAAAGAACTCTATTTTTGTGTAAAATATTTTCATTTTAGGACAGGAAGCAAGTTTTCTGGCAAATTAACACTGGCCTACATCTACATGAGAGTGGAGCGTGGCCCACTGGGAGCAGACTGTGGAGCAACACAGCTGGAATGGAGGAGTTATGGTCACATTGTACACACTTGGTGGGCAGAGGGACCTGAACGTAACCAGCACAGCAAAGATCTCCTGGAGTATATTTTTTTTTAGCTTAAACTGAAAGAAATCCACTTCGTAAACTCCAAGACTGCTCGGTAATAGGAACCAAAGCGCAGTAAATGGGGATGATTGGGAAATTGATTAATTCAAACCAGAACGCGATTGTTTCTTATATCTTTCCTGCTAATCTCAGATCAAGTTGGTACCAGATGTGTACAGACCAGTAAATCAGAGGATTACATTCCAAGAGAAATTATTAATTTACATTTTAAGAATTGCTCCTTTGACCTTGTTCAGGTTACTTGTAAAACTACTAAGCAGAAATCTCCCTCTCATACATCTTCCCCAACAACATGCAATAACTATTTCTTTCTTCCCAAAGAGCGCATGCCATAACCACACCTTACCTAAATTTGCTAGATGATATCCCTGGAGTTAGCATCCTTATCCTTGACCACAGTACTTCAGTCCATGAAGCTGCTTCCCTACCCCAGTTTTACTGTATCCTTCATTGCTGCCTTTATTTCTTGGCAGACAGTTGAATTCCTAACGGAATTGTCCCAAGAACATTTTTTTTGCAAATGTTAGCAGTTATAAAGATTCAAAAAATTGTGTTGTTTTGCCTCCAAAAAAGAGGTGTATTTGACAAAAGGGTATTTGTATAGCAGGCCTTATAATTCACAACATTGTGCTCATGAGCTTTGCTGGAAACTGCTCTAGGTAACTGTGGGATGCCGGACTAGTCCAGGCTTGTTGGTGCCGAATACAGGGCCATTATGACCCAGCAGAAGGGGCCCTGGGGGAGTCCAGCTTGGGCGAGAGCAGGGATTGAGCAACTTGCTTATCTTGCACTGATAAGCACCGGACCTGAACAGGGGCAGGAGATGAGCAATTTGTTCATCTTAACAAGATGCGGCATCTGACGGGTCTACTCCTTAATCAACTAAGTGACGCCTGGGGTGAGGGGGAGCCTTCACAGCTTGATGTTACTTTGGTAAAACTAAACAGACCACCGCTCCTCTGTACTGAACGCCTTTGTTCTCCGCCACTTCCCCCCCCCAGCCCCAATCAACTGCACAACAAGCCTTGTTAAGGGCCAATCGGCAAACAAGACCTGACTTAGTCCCACCTCGCCAAAAGTATAAATCTGGCAGTTAGAATCCTCTTTTTTGAGGACGAGAACTCCAACTATCCGGACGGGTCGACGGGCCTGGACCTCTCTCCTCCCCAAGCAGGGACGCCTCTTTGGTAAGATTTGTGCCTCCGATTATGTCGGATGTTACCCTGGGAAAACTATCATTAACAAAAGCGCTGAACTATTAACTTGAGCTCAAAATTGTTGCAGTAAGTGCATTTATCAACGGCAATTCCGAACTTTTATATCTGTCACCTCAATAAATTACTTATTTTTCTTTTCAACTTTGTGAAGCTGTTTCAGTGAAAGTCCTTAGTGGGGCTCTGACAGGCAAACGTTGACTCTGATATGTGGCTACACATATAATCCTTAGACATAAACCGTTGACCAAGTCTGGGACTAAGACTGGACCTAGCCGCACCTAGGCTCCTCTCTGAGACGGAGTTTAGAAAGCAAGGGGGTCCTTTCTGAACCTCGTGACTCAACAGGAGGGCCTCCCTCAGCCACGCATCAGACTTGTACCCTTTCACGCGACAGTAACTTTAACACAGATTTTACCAGTGTCAGCTTTGACCTCCATCCAGACAAATCTCTCCTCTTCTAGACAAATCTGTGAGGCTAATAAATTAGGCAAAGCATTAAGGGATCTTAAAAAGATTAGGCAAACCTCAGTCCTAATCCTAACCTTAGTGCTGCTAACCCATTTCTTGGAGTCCAACAGACCAAATCCGTTGGGTAAAGCCACATTTAAAACACTTTTACACTTGAATGACTGTTCTGCTTATTCACTGGATGTTACTGCTCCTGCAACAGCAACAATGGAGCAAAAAGCATTTCTGAACTACAGCTATCCTACTTTACAGTCTGATTTGTTTAAAATACCAAAAAATGTTAATAGACTGGGCTAAACAGAGGTGAGGACACATGTCTCATTTTGTCTCTTCAGTTATGAAAGTGATAACACCCAGCAGAGGAGTGGAGAGACAGATGTGGTAACATCCAGAACTGCCTCTGCTAAATGAGACAGTCCTTGAGCAAAGGCTGAGGTTGGGTCCAGAATTTAGGAGTAATTGTATCTGTAAACAAACAATAAAACAAACAAACAAAAATACACTTATCTGATGTCTTCACTAGACAGATGTATGTCAATCTACTCTATGGGCCCACATTCAAACTGGAAAAACTACATTAATGTTTAATAATCAGAATTAAAGTTGAGCAGCCAAGGATTGAGTTGACTTCCCAATTGATTGAGATTAGTGTCATGTCTAGACAGGATGGATAGGCTAAGATTAGGACAGTGCTCCTAGGGCTGTAGCAAAACTGGCAGGTGCCACTAGCTTAAAGTGACAAATATGGTTCAAGGCAGCAAGTTCTGGTAAATCAGCAGACCACCTCAGGCTGGCAAAAGTAACCAGGAAAATTTTAAGGCCATGGTTGGTTTTGGGGTCCCCAGCAGGTGTCAGCAAGCTAGAAACAGCTTTTGTTTCAGAAGCTGTTTTAGGGTATGTTTAGGATAGGTGCTGCCATGGATCAGACAGCACAGGTATCGGTACCTCAGAAAAATACACTTCAAACCTTAAGCTGCAAAACAGCCACCACAGCTTTTTTACTTATTTACCACCTCTCCAAAACTTTGGGCTTCAAATGAGACAGATTCACACATTCCCTATCATATGATTAATGGTAGCAGCGTTAACAGCTAAGCAAGGTATATGACAAGGCTCTGGAATTCAATGAACGGAGGGAAATTGGCTTTAAACATTTATAAAGATACTGAAGAAACACATTATTTAAATTCTAGATTGGAATCTTTCCAGCCTGTCTGAACGCATTTTGTATTTGAACTCCAGCAAAAGGCAAAAATGTGACTTGGTAATAAAAGCGGGGTAGCCTGAGTGGGGCTGTGAACATCAGGTCAGCTCAGATTCCTGAAACACACTTGGTGTGCTACCTTGACCACTCACCTTGAAGTCTAGGTAATGGTGGAATTGTAAATTCTGAGTCCTAGCCAGTGTGAACAGGCTTTGCTAAGAAATTAGAAATATTCTGTGATTAGAGCTGAACTCCAAACAGCTGCGAGTGGCTCCAATCCTTATCCAATTAACACTTGTTGACCACAGTGGAAGGGCTGCTCAGTTTCAGTTGTGGAGGATCAGGCTATTTGGTGCCTTGAGGTCAGACTCATCCATGGTCAGTGTTTGCATCAGTGGAGACTCTGGCTCACAGCAGAGTTTTCCATTATCTAACACTGATCTCAGCACTGGTCTTTGTACAAACCATCTGCTTCCAGGACGGGATCTCCCAGCAAGGTGAAAGGAGCAGAATCGGACCATTGGAATAAGCCTCAGCCTTTGGCAGAAGAATGCTGTAAGACTTTTCCCAACTGACAGTCTCTCATTGGCAGTTGTTATATGCTTAAGGTATTTATTGTATTTTCCTGCTGTTAAAACTATCTGTAAATAATTGGATTGTTCATTGGATTGCCAACACAGCTTCACTAAGGACAAAACATGCCTAACAAATTCAGTGGCCTTCTATGATGGGGTTACAGCGTTGGTGGACAAGGAAAGGGCAGCTGATGTCATCTACCTGGATTTGTGAAAAGCATTTGACACTGTCCTGCATGACATCCTTGTCTCTAAATTGGAGAGACATGGATTCAACGGATGGACCACGCGGTGGATAAGGAATTGGCTGGATGGTCACACTCAAAGAGTTGTGGTCAACAGCTCAATGTCCAAGTGGAGAACGGTGACAAGTGGCGTTCCCCAGGGGTCGGTACTGGGACCGGCACTGTTCAACATCTTTGTCAGCGACATGGACAATGGGATTGAGTGCACCTTCAGCAAGCTTGACGACGACACCAAGCTGTGTGGTGTGGTCGACACGTTGGAGGGAAGGGATGCCATCCAGAGGGACCTTGACGGGCTGGAGAGGTGGGCCCGTGCAAACCGCATGAAGTTCAACAAGGCCAAGTGCAAGGTCCTGCACGTGGGTCGGCGCAATCCCAAGCACAACTACAGGCTGGGCAGAGAATGGATTGAGAGCAGCCCTGAGGAGAAGGACTTGTGGGTGTTGGTGGATGAGAAGCTCAACATGAGCCGGCAGTGTGCGCTTGCAGCCCAGAAAGCCAACCATGTCCTGGGCTGCATCCCCAGCAGCGTGACCAGCAGGTCGAGGGAGGTGATCCTGCCCCTCTGCTCCGCTCTGGTGAGACCCTATCTGGAGTACTGCGTCCAGCTCTGGGGTCCCCAGTACAAGACAGACATGGAGCTGTTGAAGTGAGTCCAGAGGAGGCCACGAAGCTGATCAGAGGGCTGGAGCACCTCTCCTATGAGGACAGGCTGAGAGAGTTGGGATTGTTCAGCCTGGAGAAAAGAAGGCTCCGGGGAGATCTAATTGCGGCCTTCCAGTATCTGAAAGGGGCTACAGGAAAGCTGGAGAGGGACTGTTTATCAGGGAGTGTAGTGACAGGACAAGGGGGAATGGGTTTAAGCTGAAGGAGGGTCGATTTAGATTAGATGTTAGGAAGAAATTCTTTATTGTTAGAGTGGTGAGGCCCTGGCACAGGTTGCCCAGACATGTTGTGGATGCCCCATCCCTGGCAGTGTTCAAGGCCAGGTTGGATGGGGCTTTGGGCAACGTGGTCTAGTGGAGGGTGTCCCTGCCCATGGCAGGGGGTTGGAACTAGATGGGTTTTAAGGTCCCTTCCAACCCAAACCATTCTAGGATTCTATGATTTCCTATCTATTTAAAAGCAGATGTCTCTTCTGGGGCAATCCCATCTCAGAGACATTGTCGCATTAAGTGTGGGACTGTGAGTCGGGCTTCAAAAAAAGAACTGTCTCATCAGCGCTTCTAACCTACTCAAGTGAGACTCATTGATTTCAATATTTTTCAGTCTCAGAGTTGCTCATTTGACTTGTGACTAGTATTGAATCATTCTGTGGTTTGAGGTTTGGGGGAATTTTGAACAAAGGAAATGTACGCTGTGACCAAAGCTATTCAGCAAATTTGATCCAAATTTATGAATATTTTCCTTCAACCTGAAGCAGCAAGCTGTTCTGAGCACTGAAAGTGCAGTAGTGAAAGAAAAAAAATTACTAACACAGTTCTCTCATCAAGCAGCAGCTCTTCTGAACCAAGAAGACAAGCATCCCATGCTGGTACATGACAGTATTATTTTTCCAATGTATTGGGCTGAGAGTAACCAAAATCTGAGAGTAGGTTTCTCTCTGAAGTTAAATTAAATATTCAGTAATGAAAGCCCTTGGAGAGTATACACCAGGAAAGGTCATGACACAATACAATGCATACTTCCACAGTGCAGTAACATAGAACCTTTCACCTATAAATACACTTCAACAGGAAACAAAGATGATTTTTTACTGGGTTTTGTATAGCAATATCACATCAGTAACTTGGAGCATATCAAATAGTTGCCTTTATCACTTCCTTTTAATGGAAATTCTATCGAACCAAATGCATAATTTGGATACTTGCAAGGCTGCTAATCTTCTGCCACTTTGAAGATTTTTTTTTTTTTTCACTTGAAAAAGGGGTAAAATATTAGCAATAGCTGCTGAAGCAACCACAGCAAGCTTGTGTAAAAGTATTCTTAAAACCAAATACAAAGTCTTCCGTGGGGGTGGCTCACCACTTCCTTTGGCTGCCATGCAGGAACTCATTTAGCAGAGAAGATAAAAACAAGAGCTGAGTGCAGAATAAGTAGACACTAGAGATGACGCTGGATAGGGATTTCTTGACATTGTGTACTGGTGAATGACCTTGTCAGTTGTTTGTGATGTATATGTAAGATGCCCCATATTTGTTATTGTTAATTGTAGATTATTTCTTTCTCTGCAGTATAAATTTGTTTTTGTGATGTGCAATGATAATTTAGTTTCAACTTAAGACTCGTATAAATATCAGCAGAAAGATATTTTAATAGGAGATCCCTCAAATAGGAGTAAATCCCATAAATCTTTGTCTTATCTGCAAGAGACACATTTAAAATGATTATTTCCCCCCCAAAAAACCCTTTCTAAGGGGTGTTTACATCACACCCAAACACAACATCAGAACTTAGAATACTAAGCATTAATAATGTCTTTAGTATTTTTGTTCCTTTCATATTACTGAATTTCTTCTTCATGCCAGAAGTATAGTTGAGGACCACAGATGAAGAGCCATTCAAATGGAATTCCTTTTCAGGCAAAATCCAAAACATAATGTTTATCTTGAAGGCAGCCTATGGTTATAGAATTTTCAATCCAGACATTCAACTGAAATGAAAATCAGATGTACATCTTATTTTAACAAAAACACAACAACAATCCTAAAAAAGGCCATTAAAAAAAAGTGGTGGAATAAATACACTCTGGAGAAGAAAAATTAATTCTGGTCCTTGAGATATGGAAGACTGAAGAAATCAGTGTTCTAATGTAAGGGTCTGAATCCCCTTGAAAGGACAAACCAAAGGCTTCAGCTCAGCAAAGAGCTTGTCCCTCCACTGTTTAGCTTCTCTGACTCCACTGGAGGTAAGGTGGAGCTAAAACGAGGTAAAATTTACATGGAAAAAGAGTCCCCTGCAGCTGGAGAAAGTGATTTTCTAAGTGCTTCCTATAGGTCACAGTCCTGCTGTAAAGCTAGGGCATGACAGAGTTTGAACTAATCATTAACTCGCTCCAATCAAGAGTGATCTGCATGCCCCACAAAGACATGTGACAGTAGTAGGTCCTGTCCATGCTAAACTGTGTGTGGCTGGGAAGGGAGTCAGGGTGAATTAATGACTGCCCTTGACTTGACTTCACTTGACTTTGCCAAGCATGAGCTCAAACACAGAAAAGATCTGTCATTGCACCATTATACCACACAAATGGCCCAGGCTACTGCATTAAATGCAATGATGCTTCCCCAGAGAAGCCGTGGGGAAGAAGTAGGAAATACTTTTGAAGTCAATTTATCCTGAAGATGTATTAAAAGGTCACCTGTAATGGCAGAGGCTTTGGAGACAAAGCCCCGGGAAAGAAAGGGAAGCGTATTACCATTATTTCTATAGAGAATATTTAAAGAAAGGGGAATTTGGGTACCAGTAGGTGTGAAGCTGAGAGAACTTTTGCTTCTGGGAGATTTAGGGTGGAAGCTAAGTGAGAACATTACTTAGTGTCCCAGTACACACTTTGAGGAGACATCTTCAAAGTCTTGAAAACAATTTTCCACTCAGGAATTTTAAGACAGTTTTTTTTCTGATATGAGTTATATAATCTGAAGGATGAATATAAAGCTTTGTCTGGTGTTGTATGTAAACTCTCAGCTCCATGCAGCGCTGATGTAAAATTGCTGCCCATTCAAACTTACGAACTATTTTTAATTTAAATGTTATAATTTACCATTCTGTGACCTTCTGTTGCCTTCATTTATGTTCAAATGCACTTTGGATACCGATTTGTCGCGGGGAGCAGAGAGGGGAGGAAGTTATTATTTCAGGCACATTTCCAGTGACCACAGTCTGCAGATAAACATTTCAGGGCACCCCAAGCCTTCATCACAATCTTCCTAACAAATTATATGTCCACATCAAAATGACTAGCTATGAACCAAAACCAGACTAAGTTTAACAGGTTTTGAATCTTAATGCAAGAGCGGTTGTGCTAACTCCTTACGTAAGTCCAAGACAATCTGCCTCCTCATATGAAAGTCTGCAAATTGTTACTGCCACCTGATATCTCTATACTAGATGTTCTCCTCATCGAATATCATGTATACGGCAGGTGCATTACAGTCGGTGGTGGAATACATCCCACCAGGCACAGCAGGTTTGTATTCTTCTAAATCTGAACACTGTGAACACAGAAATTCCCGATGCAACCTCCAACAATCAGTTCTGAAACACAAGCAACTGAGCCATAAATATTGCAATATCCCACCAGAGATTATGTGATATTTAATAGAATTAAGCAGAGAACAACATTGACTTTTACCATGAAGGCCACATAAGAGGCTGCTCTGTAATCATTTCCACCTTTAAATAAGGTCATTGGAAAGAAGGAAGATGGGTACAGACTAGATTTAGCACTGCTCCCCTCTACATGCTACAAAGAACCACAGAATCACAAAACAGCCTGGGCTGGAAGGGACCTCAAAGGATCACCTGGTCCAAGCGTTCATGGGAAAGGGAGCCTAGATGAGATTATCTGGCACCCTGTCCAATCACATCTTGAACACCTCCAGTGAAGGGGGATCTTCAGTCCTTCCTCATAGGAAGGTTCTCCAGCCCTTTGACGCACAATAGCTTAGCTTGTAGGCATCAAGAACAACACTAAAGGCGAGCTTAGTATATGTTACTAGGATGGAGGAAGGAGGGACAGTTCTGCTAGCAACACAAATATCATCAATGGATGCAAACCTGGGCATAAAGATGGCTGTCATCATAGATGTTCCATCAACTGAGATGTAAATCTTTTAACTTTTAATGTAAGTAAACTGCCATCTTTCGTTGCCTGTAAAATTACTGAGACAAGCTGCATGTACAACTGTGAAGTTTTCGCTTCTCTCCTCAAAATATGTCTCTGGAATTGTTACCATATGGGTCTAGGGATTCTGTTCAGTGTATGGATGTTCACAGGCTGCAAATCTTCAGACCAAAGTTGTTGAGCAGTAACTTTTAACAAAGTAGGCACATCCTTCCTACCAACTGGTCAGGGTTTTGGAACAGCACAAGGGAAAATGAAAGAATGCATTTCAGAGCTGTGGGCAGAATATAAAACATTCACATCCCATCTTTAAAAAAACTAAGCAGGTATTTGTGCATTCCTTGCAGATTGCTTTGTTAATTCAATTCTTATTAGATGTGTGGATTCAATACTTATGTTAGCATTGCTGTGTTCACATAACTTTGAAAGTAAGTCCTACTGCACAGGTTATTTGTAACACTCAATCTAGCATCAGAAACCACATTATTTCCACCTCTTACGTAATGACCTCAATAGAAAAAAAATTATTTTTTAATCCTGTGAGGGAATATGAATTCAAATGTTTCCAAAAAGACCCAGAGCTGTCTATACTGAATTCAGATTTCAATTCTTTGTCCCTTTTAAAGACAGCATAGTGTCTTTTGACCTTGCACACCTAGTGTGCAAGCACATGGCTGAAGTCAGAGTTGGAGGATGTTATAACAACAACATCCTGATTGCTGACCTAGGGACAATTTATAACTTAAAATCTTAGGCTTTTTTTAAAAACCATCTGATTTGGTTTTACTAAAGTTATATATACCTAAGTTTATTCCAACTTGTCTATTGACCTTGTACAAAATTTAAATCTGATTACATCATAAAGCTATATTTAATGTTGCACTGAATAAATTAAACTTTAACCTAAACTCTTCCCTTCTATGCTATTTGTATAGTTCTTGGGATGCATTTTTGTTTAGCGCTGTTCTCCTTAAAAGAATATTATTGCTTCTAGCTCACCTTGAATCTGTCTAAGACAAGTAATTTTGCAAGTATCCTCTTGCAAAATTAATGAACTTGCTTTGCAATTTATTTCCACTCAAACAATATTAAGAAAACAACTTCATATTTGAAGAAATATAGATTTGCTGAGAACATCTTCCACAAAGAAATATTGCTGGCAGTTGCTCAACACAAACTTGATTGAAACGTTTTGGTTATTTAAAAAGAAAAAAAAAAAAAAAAGACATTTTTAAATTGCACGTCGCTAAAAAAAGGCATTGTATGGCTTTACATAGGCTTTCCTCTTCTCCCCTCATTATAAGTGTTTTTTCAGTTATTACTGATTGGACTGGGTCTGGTTGGGGTGGAGATCATTCCCTTCCCAGCAGCCTGTAAGGTGCTGTGTTTCAGATTTGTGGCTAAACCAGCGTTGACAGCAGACCGATGTTTTGAGCAGTGCTTGCATAGCACCCAGGCTTTCTCTGTGTCCCACTCTTCCCCCACAGAAAGCAGGCTGGGAGGGGACACAGCCAGGACAGCTGGCCCAAACTGGCCAAAGGGATATTGCATACCATGCGACATCATGACAGCATTAATAACTGAGCAAAGGGGGCTTTAGGGGATGGTGCCATTCCTTGGACACTGGGAATCAGTCTACTTATTGGAGGTGGTGAGTGATTGCCTTTGCACCACCTGTTTTGTCAGGCTTTTTTCATCTTACTTCCTTCACCTATTAAACTATTTCAACCCATGAGTTTTCTCGCTTTTGCTCTTCTTATCGTCTCCCCCATCCCACGTGGGGTGCAGCGAGCAAGCAGCAGTGTAGTGCTTAGCTGCTGGCCCACCACAATGATTTAACACATAAGCGGTTTTAGCACTTGACATGAACTATTTTCTTTAGAAGTAATAAATTTAATTTCTGATACCATAAGAGCAGACAGCAGGCATTGAATACTGCAACAGATACTTGCATTTTTTTTTTTTAGTTCTGAGCAGGAGACATTAAAAAGCATGGGTAGGATGGACTATTCAAATGGAAAGTTTCAAATCACTACGTGTTGTAACAGCAGATTCCTCCAATGGGTGCCTCTGGGTACTTTCCAACTAAGCAGCGGCAACGTAGCAGCTACAGTGCAATAAATGACACTGACATTTTGCTTAGATAAATGTTTGTGTTGATTTTGGTAATTCATATCTTTTTCACCTTCACAACACAATTCTGCCTGTGGTTACTAGAAAAGCTGTTGTAAAACAAAGGTCAATACATTTTACATGGGAAAGAAAGAATACTTTGTAAGATGTCTGCATCTCTGAAAAGACTAGTGACTGACCACAATGGTCAGTTAGTCCTACTGAATCCCTTGAAGTAAACATTTTGTGGAAGAGAAGACAGAAGGTTAGCAGACACTTGGATCTACCAATTCATTGTTTCACTGATTTGTTTTTCTTAATATTCTCATGACTATACTATAAGGAAGAAATATAAAAGGAAGAAAGCTAAAGACAGAGCTGTTACACCGAAAAGTGTTAAGATGTGGGGGATTATGCCCATCAGTCAGAACAACACTATGTTAGCTGCAAGAACTCATTTTTTGCTGGTGACTGATAGCCCCCTGGAATGTTTTCATTGGCATCCCTGGAAGGCAAGTGTCACATCAGAGAAATCACTATCAGAGTCAGATATTACCTGAGGTTAATAAACAAACAGTTGAAGCCAAAGCCCAAGAGGAAATAATAGCTGAAATATTGAGGAAAGCAAAGACTGCCTAAAGAAAGAACACTTCATCTCAATAACTGCTAAATAACACTTAATCTCAACAGTGAAGAAACTGCCCGAAACATCAGCCACCATCTGATGAGCTTGTGGAATTTTTTTTTTTCCTAGTAGATTACAGCAGATAATTCCAGAGGTACTTGTCTTTGAAAGAAAAAAAATATGATACCATAAATCTGTGACTTGTTTTGGCATAGCTGCACTCAGGGAGGGAATTTAAATGCCAAGATGTTACTCGCTGCCAGTCCTTGAAAATCAATGGT
The DNA here is from genome assembly GCF_028858705.1 of Grus americana. NCBI lineage: Eukaryota > Metazoa > Chordata > Aves > Gruiformes > Gruidae > Grus > Grus americana. The sequence goes on from NC_072891.1 coordinate 82,637,891, forward strand.
ATTGTAAATCAACATCAGGGTCTTGCCTCTACTCTCTGTCTCTTCCTCTTCTTGCTTCATTGAATAAAGTGGAAAAATGAAGACTTGCAGCACAGCTGACAGGAACTAAAGAATATACAGCCACATGAACGTCCATTACATTCCAACTCAAGCCTTCAGATATTGTTTTGAAGACAGAACCCAAACAGAAATGTGAGGAGCAATGAGACCTGCGACCTCCACCTGACTGCATTGCCGTGATAAGCCCAATGGGCAACCTCTGCCATTGAAACAGCTGGTCAGCTGCCACAAAAGCAAAGGTCAGGATCTAAAACAGCTACCCCACAGTCCTCTATGCAGATAAATCTCTTAAAAAATTCAGAGTTTGGTCGACAAGCAGGTGGTAAATGATTGATAAACCGATTTTACTAGAAGAATAGTGTCACAGAGGAGAAAGAAGTTGTTTTTTTCATTACCACTCTTCTAATAGAGCTAATCTAGAAAGTATTCCTGCTACTTCTACAGAAAACAAAAATAACACCACATTAACAGGATTGGCAGATAATTATGAATCAGAAGGGTTATACATAACATGTATTACGTTAGTATCTGGTTCACCCAGGCTGGAGAAGCAAAAGGGTAAATGAGTTAAAGGCAATGTATGTCTATGTTACAAAAGTGCAAAGAACCGAAGTCAGATTCCCAGTAAGGATAAAATGAAAAGAAGTAAAAAGAGCAGATCACAATTCTACATTGTAGAAGACACCGAATAGGGGAGATGGAAACAAACACATCGATGTGGTGCTTAGGGACATGGTTTAGTTGTGGACTTGGCAGTGCTAGGTTAACGGCTGGGCTTGAGGATCTTAAGGGTCTTTTCCAACCTAAAGCATTCTATGATTAGATGATTCCATGATTCTAACAGCATCACTAAAAGTTACGTAAGGGTGCATGTCATTCTTAAGGCAAATAGAAACAATTTTAGAAGAAGGTGAAACAAATCTGAAGAAAATAGACTGCATTCCCATGGTCTACTGCTGTCAACACAGCCCCATCCTGGATGGGGAGAGCATCCCACCACAGTGTCCACACCTGCCCCCGCACACAACCCCCTTTGGTTTGGATACAGCTGTTAGCTTGGCCTCTCAAGTCTTGAGATCATCTCTTTGGAAAGGTGAGGAGGAAGAACAGAGGTGACAGCCCCAGGCCTGCTCCTTACCCATCCTCAGGTGGAAGAAAAAGGTGTAGAGCTTTTTTTTTTGGCTCTTTGGAGCATCACAACCATCACACCGCAGGCAGGTAAGGAAATGTTCCCCCAGAGTGGGGGTACTGCTCCAAACACTTGCTTGGCCCTCGAAAGCATCGCAGTAAGCCCACCTGAGGCTCTGTTCCTTTCAAATAAGCAGCCCCAGCTCTGTGAAGTTCATCTGAATGCCCCTTTTATTGAATGCTGTGATAGTGCAGTGGTAACATTGAACAGAGTTAAGACTGCTTAAAACAAAAGCTGGAAGAGCAAGAATTTGGAAAAAAAAAAAAAAAAAAAAAAGAGGGATAGACCAGTTATAGACTAGTTAAAACAGCCTCGGTCGCCCCAAAGCAGAGATGTACGGGGGTTTTGATGTAGTGTTAAAGGTTAACTCGAGCATCTCTCCTCCACACGCCTACCACCCAAAAACATGCCTTCTACTTAAGAGTCTGAGTGAAAAATAAAAAGGTCGTCTGTCACATGAGTGCACATCGGGTGACGGGGGAAGGACCAACACGCGTTTAGAGAAGCCAAGGAGTTGATACTGCATCTACCGCTGTGCTCCCCACATCGGGAGGGTTGCCTGCTTCTTCGCATTGGTTCTCTTTCAAATATAAGTATTTCTGCTGTCTTTACAGAAATGAATGGGGGAAAGATGACCTGCTTTACATTTATTACTTGCTATTTTCTAAATGCATAGAGCTGACTGTACTGGACCCAGACAGCTCCTCAGTGACTAACGCAGACACATGAGTTGATTCACCCTCACCCACAGGAATATTTTCTCATTATCTGGAATATTTTCTCATTATCTGGAATATGATATTCTAATATTGAAGCAAGCTCACAATCCCCAAAAACCTAAAGTCTCAAAGACAAATGATCTTATGAAATGAAGTTTTCACCTATCTTGTACAGAGAGTGCTAGTACTTGACATTGGCAATAAATCTCTCTAGGTGGTAAGCTCTCTCTTGCTAACATCTGAAGGCAAGATCCAAAGCCTACTGAAGTCAATGACCAGCTCTTCAGTAACTTCAACAAGATCTGCATCAGGTACAGGAAGGCTACAAGCAGAGATGACCTACACTGATGTGCGGAGATGACCTACACTGCTTCAACAAATGTTGCTTACAAGTCATATCAAAACCAGAAGATTTACATTCAGCTATTCAGCTTGCATTATTGTAGAAAAAAAATCTACCCTGAAACAAAATATGAAATCCAGATCCTTCATGAGAAGATAAATGTAATACCAATGTCACTTTCTGTGCAGATTAACCACTTTGTTGGCTAAGTTTCACTTACATTTACATTGCTTAATGCTCTTCATTTTGTTGCAGCTATAAAATCCTAATTCGTACTTTGTTAAAAAAAAAACAAAAAAGTTGCTTTCTCTCTTTTCCTGTCATCAAAACATCATGCTAATAAGCAGTTCAGTGCCTTTGGAAGAAAAGAAATAGAGTTCCTATTAGATCAAATGACAGATTTTATTTTTAACATCACTTCCATGTGGTCTTCAGGAAATGAGATAAAACACATTTGTCACTACCTCAGTGAAAAGGCATTTCTAACATGTAGCTCTATCAGCTGAAAATCTGATTTCTACCAGCATGCTGAGGCTGAATGTGTCACAAATAACTATGAAAACTCTTATGAGATTTTGTAAAGTTGGTGCGAATGACATGTCAATTCTAATATCTAGCTGTTAGGTACAGGCCAAAAACATTATCATTGAAATGTATCACAATCTGAGCAAAACCAAGGTATTAAAGTTACTAAGAAATAGCTTGCACCTCTTAAATAAAAGCCTATACTGTATCACCCTACAGAATCCTGCTCTCAAATTTTAGATGCATTTCTTTCTCCATTTAACTGGATTTTGTTCCTTTACCATGACCTCTGTCTCCTCTGATAATATCCAAGAGCGGGATTGAAGTGTGGCAATCACTGTGGCCACATCCAGGTGTCAAGCCACTTCTTCTTCCTTTTGATACAGAAACAGCCCACCCCAACCCTCACATGAATGCGGGCAAACACACAGGCATGCCTCCACAGACTTTCAGCAAAAACCAAACATGTCTTCCTGTACTTGCCACAGAGTTCTGGGTTGTTACCACATATCTGTATGGGTGGAAAATAAGGCTAAGAGCTGTCACCCTACTGACGCAACAGCCAGATTTTACTGCTGTGGGTGGTGAAGCATCAGCTGTTGTTGGGAGCTGCCATCCCCAGCCTTTGGCAGCCAGACTTGCTGGTCTCGGATAAATAATCTGAAAAGAACTTATCAGGATTTGCTATAGAATTAAAAATGCGCTGTGATTCCTGGGTGTTTAAACAAGAGAATATAAACTAGGAACATTGTATTTGACGGTGGTGGCACTGTTATAGTGTGTGGTATGAAAAAAACAAGGGACCACAAAGAAAAGTCGTGGTGCTAATTACAGGACTACAATCCACTTAACTTATCCAAGTGAGCCTTTCACCATAATCTGTTGATATGACCCAAAATTTGGTAGAAGAGACCCTGTCTATCACTTATAAATTAAGAATAAGAAGAATTTCTGAGTAAATCAGGTGGTATTAGACCAATGCAAGAAAATACTATCAAATTCTTTTGGGAAGAAAACGTTTGAAGACTGAAGCAATATGGACATGATGGCACTTCCCTGTATTATGAAAATGTGGTAACTTTTCTAGATCATTCATGATCTTTTGTCTTCAAAACCAGAAAGATCCTCTTTTAGTTCCAAAGTGAATAAACGTTAGTGGAAAGGTGTCATATGCAGCAGCGCTATGTGACTTTTACTTTTAAGCCATTATTTAATTCATGACTTTGTATTACTCTTGTCTAGTTCTGTTTGTTCAAAGCAACCCATTTCATTAATAATAGAAAAATCTGTGTCCTTAGTATACTTCATTTTTATGCAGCAAACTTCTCATGGTTGATGTTTCTCTGATGTCCTTCACACAGCTGTTTCTATTTACATATTTTAAGTCACTGAAGCCCAAGAGCACAGTGCATGCTGAAAGATTTAAAGGTGCATCATCAGTTTAAAACTTGTAAGAAGACATGCAGAATTATTTGCTTCACAGTGGCTAGAGTAACACTCCCATAAACTACTTATGGTCAGTGTCCTGGTTTCGTTCATCCTATATGCTACATCAGAATACTCACCCTTTGCACATAGCTTACTTCTATAATTTTTGTATGGAAGTACGCTCTCTGAAGCAAATATCAAATATTATCATCATATATACCTAGAAAATGTAAGACTATAGTTATTAATGTAATTGGATGAGAGATAGGAGGAGATTGTTACAAAGTGGAAAAGCATCAACAACGATAAACAGAGTTAGATTGTGGTTGCCATATCCATGCCAAACGATGAAGGATGTTTGCATAGAAAACAATTCTCCACAAGGATGAACCACCTTCAGATGATGGAGAAAGTGGCATTATTTTTATCTTGTATTATGAACAGAACTGAGGTTGATCCGCATCACATGAGATACTGCACAAGGACAGCAAGAAAGGCAGCCCCACCCGGAAGAAAATCAATCCAAACAGTCAAGAGATGGAAGGCGAATCAGAGCCTTGAAGACTTCAAAGAGTCCTGACAGACAAAGCAACTGAAGGCCACAAAGCAGATAAGCAAGAACGCACTCGGGCTTTCTTCCCATCTACAGAGTTAAGGCCTTTTTGTTGAGCACATGAGATCATTTGACGTCAAATAACGGTGCTGTATTTTACTTGTTTTACATTGACTTCTACATAAAAGACAGCAAGAGGGGAAGGAAGACATCAGAGGAGTACACCTTTAGGTACGATGCCTCATAGATGCTGTAAGAGCTGTCAAAAAAGTAAGCAAATAAACAAAATACAGTGCAGCAGTTCTGATATTCCAGGGGGAAAAAAGATCCTCTTAGTCCTTTTGTTAATGGAATCTCTTCAAATAAAACAGTATGTTTAAATACAGAACTGTCCCAGTCTTCATCGTCTTCCAGCCAATATTCTTAGTTATAAACATCTCAGATCTACCTTGATCCTTGCACAGGAATTGAACGTTGGGTGTTATTGAGCCATGTATCTAATGGGCTGTGACAGGGTTAATTTATTACCTTGATTGTTAGACTCAGATAAGAAAGCACGCTTTTTTTTTTTCCCCCATGGGTGCACTTCTTTTTTTTCTGTACTCTTTCTGAGTAGCTTTTTGAAGACCTAAAAATGAAATGTACAAGTAATATTAATAAGTACTGTGATCTATGTCCTCAATGCATTTTTAAATAATAACCTGTGGTGCTAGCCTCTTTATGTATATCAGCCTTTCTAGAGCACTGCTGTATCTGAATACACTACTGCTGCAAAAGACTGTAAGAAAAGGAGAATAGTAAAAGCACCTGTTATTGTATTTTTCTCATGTAGCCTGGGGACATATCTAATTACTTTACTGTTTTCAACTATGGATTCAAAACACATGAACTATTGCCCAGGACATGCTAGTGATTACTGATGTCATGTATTATAAAAGCTTGAAGGTTTGAGTTACTAAAATATTTTTGTTCCATACATCGAATCTGAGCTGAAGCTCCAAATGAGCTGAGAGTAGTTGGTAAAGAGCTGAAGGCATCTAATGGAATCTCAGGTGGTTGCTCAGCTCACAGGGATTTGAATAAAAGCAGCAAAACTTCCCTTTATCTGGAACAAAGAGAGAGAGATACCATCACTAAATTACCTGGGAAAAAAGGGGGGTGTGTCATGTTAAGCTATGTGACGCTACATACAGCCCTGGAATAACTAAATACAAAAAGAGCAGAACTTCTAGATCATTTAATACAATGGAAAATTATAAACAATAACTTTGTTTCAGCACAAGTGGCAGGAAGAATTTAATTTTCTTTGTTCTTCTTCCATCTTCTCTTTTCTCAGTTTCAGAAACACTAATTAAACTGAGATATAGTTCTTCTGGCTTTAAGTTCTAACTCATCAGTTGCAACACAAAATCTCAGATCAATGGACTATTAAAAAAAATAATAATAAATGCAAACAGGTTACAAATCTTGACCTAACAGTGGCAAGAAGGGCAACAATTAAACAACCTTAAAGAAAAAAAGTTTATACAAAAATTATTTTTTATTTGTGTGGTATATTTGGTCCCATTAATAAAGTAACTTTGTAGGGAAGGCTAAATATGGATGCCTTAACTTATATTGATTTAAAATCTTAGGCTTCACATTGCACCAATCACTAATTTTGAATTTGTTAAAATATAAAAGTAATGTTACTTTGGCTCAAAAAAAAAAAAAGTACTCAATTTCAGGGAGTTACTGCAGAGATTAATTTTACTCAATGTAATTAAATTCTATGCAAGCTATTTTTTTTTTCTTCTCTCTGAATGCCATGCACAGAGATTCAAATGTGCTTTCATTGTGGAGCAGCTGTATCAGCTCTTTGTCTGTGCCTTCACGGCTTCTTTTGGTCTACTGTTTCTATATTTGAGGCTTGAAAGTAAAAGCATAAATGAAGAGGAAAACAGGGTGCAATGTTCGTAAATGCGTCTCACAAAGAAAGGAGCTGCTCTGTTTAACTCTTCCGGATTCTTTCTGGAATCTGTTCTGGGGGGGGACATACAACTCTGACAACTGCTTCCACGGCTTTTCAGCAGAGGGACCACGTCACCGTTAAGTGGTTTAAGGATCCCTTCAGTGATCCAAGCAGTCTTCAGTTTAAAAAAAAAAAAAAAAAAAAAAAAAAAAAAAGCAGTGAGATTAACAGTGAAATAAATAGCAGACTGAAAACAAAAGCTGGCAGGCAATTTCCAGACCTTTCCTTTCACAATTCTGCAGACTCTGAAGCGTGTAAAAACACACAGACTCCAAGCCGAACTCCGTGTGTTAGGGACACAGTGCTACCTCTGGAGAAAGTGAGATGAGAAGCAGTGAATGCACCTTCATTTACTGACGGGGCTTTCCCCTGAAGGGAGATCTAATACCTTGTTTGTTTCACAATGAAATGATCATTTCGGTGTTTAATGCCATGTAGCACAGGGTCCCTTGCCTTCAGGAGTCTTTTAAAAGACGGTTACTTCAGAAACTGAATGCTGCCTCCACTTTTTTTCTCCCTCCCTTGAATTTAGTTACCAAGAAGCAGATGCATGTTCAGGTAGAATATTCATTTCCGTCTGCCAGAAAAAGCTTTTTTATATGTAAAAAAAAAAGGTACAAGATTACAGTACAACTATTCCTAAGAAAGAACTATGGACTTGAAAACACCAGAAATCGGGAAAATTATTTTCACATCTAAAAAACTGTATCAGTCCACCTTCTAGATCCTGACTCAAGTTTCTAGGCTTAGCTGCAGGACACCTGTCCCAAATCTGTAAGCTGTGTGCGTGCTCATGGGCTATATACCTCAATGACAGCCGAGTCTCTACTCATACTTCTTATACCTGTAGGCTACAACATTTAAAATAATGCTATAACTACCTGCCTTTTTATGCTTTCAAAAAGTTCCTCTTGCACAGAAACGATGGCAATATAATTATACTTACACAAACTCTGAAATAACAAAGGGAAAGGAAGCAAGTTTAATACCTTTTGACTGGAAGATGGGCAAATATTTAAGTAAAAGACAAGATAAGGATCAGATGTTAAGCAGTTGAGGTAGGTAAGAAAGCGTGAAACACTTTCCTAGAAGAGGAAATTACATATCTAAATGGAAGGTTGGGTGGGAAGTTATACAGAGAGAGGATGCAGAGACTGCACAACTTGTTTAATTGCATCAGGCCTTCGATATAAAAAGCCAGCTAAGACACTGAAAACACTGTAAGAGAAGGGAGAGGCAGGATGCTGGAGAAAATGAAAATAAGTTTGGTACTGCTATCAATCTTGTCATTTTCAGTTTCCTTTAATATTCTTATTAATAGTAACAGTATTGGTAGTAAAGAGGTTTACCTACTCGTACTACTTAAATCTATTTAACCTGCAATTACTGTACCTGATTTATTCAACAGATTTCTAGGCTTATTTAAGATAACTTTTACTATTGCTGTAAGCAACAGCCTCCACCTGCCAAACCACTGGACAGAAACCGCCAGTTCCATCACTGACACAACTGCACTAAGTCAGATAAAAATACCAGGGGGAAAGGAGAGAACAAAAATCTACAATGATTCATGAAATACCACATTTTAGTTCAAAATTTTATCTTTTTCTTCCCTAGAGGTGGCAACCGAATGAATCTGAAACAGAAAAAAAAAGCTGGTGTAGATAACTCACATGGCAAGCAAACCACAAAAACAGCAACGTGATGGAAATCACATTCTGACAGACCCTTAATGACTCAGATATTCTGAATTACTTTTCAAAAGGAAGTGGTTATTTCTGTATGGGGGAAAAGGATATCAACTGTCACATGACGCTTCACTATATCTGCACTCAGGGCTCTACTGAAGTCACCTATTATTGCCAAAAAAATGCACAAGGTACTTTACATATTTCTCAAAATTGCCTTTGCTGGAGCAGGAGAACAGAGCTGACACTTGTGTCACTCAGGCAGCATCTGGTTTTCAGTGTTTGCTTTCGGCAGTGGGACTACCCGAGTATAGATGGACAAAAGACAGAGCTGCCCAAGGATGCGAATGGAAGTGAGATGCACGCTGCTGATGGACGTGAACCGTTGTATGCAACGGAAGTCAAGAGACGCCGGTAACCAGCCTGGTTGTCCAGCATGTAGTGTCTTTGTTAACCCTCAGCAGTTGCATCAACCAGGAATTTGACACGACTGAGGATGTGTCTTTCTCATTCCTACCCAAATCCTCCTAAACTTAACCCTAATCTTAGTTCTCCTGCAACAAAAAGTTCTGTCTTCTCTGCTTTGTCTGGCATTAGCCCTTAAAGTGAGAAAGTTTGGACTTTAAAGGAGAAGTGCCAGGCTCTTATGTTGAGAAATGATTCTTCCCTCTGTTATTTAAATAGAAACAGGAGCAATGGAAATAGAAACAGGACAGAGTTGACCTTCTTTACTGGAACCATCAGCCTTGTGGCTTTCAAGTGTTAGAGCTCATAGCTTTGACATGGCTGGAGGACTTGCTGAATTCTGTCTTGCACATAGATTTAGAGAGTCATGCATTCATTCCCCATCATTTAGAGATGCACTGGACTCTGAAGGAAGACCACAGTAAGCTAGTATTATTATAGAATTTTGTGTGATTCAAATATCTTGCTTAACCTTGAAGTCAAATGTAAAACCAGTCATTTATTATTGGTCTTGTGAGATTGCATTTTTATACCTGACTCTTTATAAGAACAGCTAATAAATAACTGATTAATTTAGTGCTTGTCCACTTTCAAGTCACAGGAAAGGAGTTAACATCTTTGTAGATGATCTGGATGGTGGGGCAGAGTGCACCCTCCATTTGCTGATGATACCAAACTGGGATGACTGGCTGATACTGGGAGGAGTGGCTGATATGCCAGAGGGTTGTGCTGCCATCCAGAGAGAACCTCAACAGGCTGGAGAAATGGTCATGCAGTTCAACAGCTGCAAAGTCCTGCACCTGGGAACAATGACCCCAGGCACCAGCATATGCTGAGGGCCACCCACCTGGAAAGCAGCTCTGCAGTAAAGGAGTTAGGGCTCCTGGTGGGCTAGAAGCTGAACATCGGCCAGCAACATGGTTTTGCAGCAAAGAAGGTGAATGGTATCCTGGGCTGCATCAGGAGGAGTGTTGCCAGAGATCAAGGGAGGTGGTCTTTCCCTTCTACCCAGCACTACTGAGGCCACACATGGACTCCTTTGTCCAGTTCTGGGCTCCCCAAGACAAGAGAGACAAGGACATACTGGAGAGAGTCCAGCGGATGGCCGCTATGATGATGAAGGGACTGGAGCTTCTCTCCTGAGGAAAGGCTGAGAGCTGGGACTGTTTGTGCTGGAGAACAGAAGGCTGGGGGTGGATCTTGTCAATGTGTGTATATATATATATATATACATACCTGTAGGGAGTGTGCACAGAGGATGGAGCTCAGCTCTTTTCAGTGGTGCCCAGTGACAGAACCAGAGGCAGTGGGCACAAACTGAAACACGAGAGGCTCCGACTGGGCATCAGGAAACACTTTTTCACCATGAGGGTGACTGAGCATTGGCACAGGTTGCCCATAGAGGTTGTGGAGTCTCCTTCTCTGGAGATATTCAAAAGTTGTCTGGACGTGGTCCTGGGCAACTGGGCCTGGGTGGTCCTGCTTGAGCAGGATGGTTGGACCAGATGATCTCCAGAGGTCCCTTCCCACCTCAGCCATTCTGTGATTCTGTGAATGCACATGATAAAGGACTGTAACACTCTGGATATGCTAATGAAGGATTATGCATGAGATATTTGCACACTGATGTAGATGAAAGAACACCAGAAAATAATGATAACTATTGATCTCTTCATATCACATATGAAACATACAGCAGGAGGACAGTGAGGTGGTTAAAGGAAGCACTCAAGAGTCATAAAATGGCAGAATTACAACTAATTGTCAAAACTATTTTTATATTTTTTTTGTGCATATATATTATGAGGCTGGTTATGAAATGACATACAGTTTCTTCCCCACTCCTTCTGGGACTTTATATATGAAAACTATATTGGAGTATTTTGCTCCAACTTGTAAAATCTGCTGTTGAAATCTGGAATAAAGAAATTACTTCAATGAACAATTACAAATACATAACTCAGAATATGAGAAATTGTAGAATTGGTCTTGTAAACAGAAAAAATACAGCCTCCATAAATGCTATAGCACTTGTTCATTTTTTATTACCTTGTCAGCTTTTTCCCTTCCAGCTTCATCTTCCAAAATAGCCAGAGAAGTGGGTTTTCTGTTTTCCACTAGAAGCATTAGGTTTTCCCTTGTGTTTACTAAAAGCTGGGTATAGTTCACTCTCCAAATGGCTAGATTTGCTTCTCTGTGAAGGAACTGATATTTCAATCTGATACTGTAAAAAAAATCTCAAGGTTAAAACACTTGGGAAAATAAATGTTATCCACATCATAAAGAAATGAAAGGAAGAAGAGAAGACACTTTTTTCCCTTCTTTTTTTTATTTTTCTTTAAAGAGCAACAAGATAGATCAAGCCAAACCCATTAAGAACAAAGAGTGGAAAGAAAAAACAGTATCTTGTTTGATTAGCAATCAAACAATTATTTTAAGAAGGATGTGTCTGAACAAACCTCTCCCTTTTCTGTAGTATAAGATCGTCTCAGACAAATGGAACAGTAAATAATGACAATAGTCCAGTACCATAGTAAAAGTGAAGTGTAAACAAACGAAAGTGTAAAAGCAACAGTTTTTCACCTTGAAAAACTTACCTTTAACACTGCGTGAATAGCACCACATCTGAGCGCAGCTGGACAGAAATCTTTTACATGCCCTGAATATAAAGAACACTAATTCTCTCATCAGCAAGACACAGTGGCATTCTTCTGGAAGATAAGCATAACAAAAAAATAAATTACTGGGGTTTTCAATGAAAAATAATGCTTTTGTTCAATGGCATAATAGCTGATAAATGAAGGCAATGTATAACATCATTGAGGCTTTGAGTTTTTACTGAGAATTACAAAGCTGATTTAAGAGCATTCCCAGATAAAGGAATGAGCTAATACAGTAGCTTCAGTGACAGCTTCCTCTAAAACTATCGATGAACAGGTGGGATAAGGTTCTGTCAGACAAAGGTCAGCAAAAAAAAAAAAAACAAAAACTTAAACCAAATACCTTCACATGGGTCTCTGCCGTTTGTTACTATCAGCCAACCCACCTTCCAAACAAGGTGGCTTCACGTGTCTCATCCATTTTATCACGATTCTGTCTCTCCTGGCAAGGTTATATATACTGGGATGGAGGTAGGATCAAGCTAAGAAGACACCAGGATGTGAGTTTGCATTTTCAGACAGTGCTGAGCTGTACCACAGAAGCAGAAGCAGATTGTTCAGGTTCCTCGAAGTGGCACCGCTACTTTGCATGGGAGCTAGTTTCCTCAGCAGAGTTTCACTGCAGTAAAAATACAAATACTCTGCAGCCAATGGTGCAGCTATATTGAAACCTATTCAAAGTATAGCCCAGACCTAAAGAGAACCAGATACAGAATGTTCCTCTTTCTCTGGTGTAGTGCAATTTTCCCTGAGAGAGTATGCTTAAAAAGCATTTCAGGTGTATGTTATAATACATATTAAATAATTTTGGCAACATTTATTTATTTAAAAAAATGATTCCCACTTTTCACATTGATTAAACATGAAATACTGTTTCTTTTATAAAACCAGAATTTTTTTACTGCCAAAACCAGAAAATTATTCTGACATTAATCAGCCAAGATATATATATATATATTTTTTTTTTGTGCTAACAGTAGCATACAGATTTAAAGCACTTTATCCAGTCTCCTCTTTCTCCTCCTCAGCTGACTCCTTTTTCTGTACTTTCTCATCCCTGTGCTCAAAATGTACTCATTGCTTATTCTTTCCAAATCTCCCTCAGCTAATCTGGAATCCCAAAATACTGAATACTTTATATTTGTAGGCTACTGCTAGAATTCCTGGCATCATTATAAGAAATACCTGGTGAATGGATGCTTCATTCTTTTCTTCTGAACTGGTTAGTAAAATTGAAAAGGACCTGAATATTCTTCAGAGTAATTTCTCCAAAACCCCAGGACACTTGTGTTTCTTTCCTCTTCTGATACATCTAAACCCATCATTATTCAAGTCTTCTCACATATGGATTTTAGGGAATCATTTGCACATGTCTCCTTTCAAACAGTATTTTGGGTTGTTTCAATCACTGCTCTCACGACCTTCTCTTCTTTTGTTTCGATGTAAATGTCAGCCAGTTTGACATATGCAAAGAAATATTCGTGGCATATTACCAAGCAGTTTGTATTCTTTAAAAGGGAGACACACTGATCTTCATTTTCAAAATAAAAACCAACACAACTGCAGAATTATACATTCAGAGGGCATACGCAATTGTGCAACACACATTCTCTGCAACTATGAACCAAATTACATGCGGTTTTCACTACAGCAGACAGAAAAGCATGTAGTGGATCAGACACCATTTGAACACACAATTCTGAAACCTTCTTAAGTAAGGGTGGGGCTGTAATACCATCTTTATCTGGATAAAGTGGAAATCGGGAAAGTTTGGAAATGTTTCCTAAAATACATAGAGGCTTTGACATTTTGCTCCACTCTGAGTCAGAATGAATACTTGGCTTTTTCAAATTTTCTGAGAAAGAAAATTCAAGGAGAACAAGACTGGGACTGATCAAGCCCTTTTGTTCTGACAACATATTGTATTTGCAATATTGCAATATGAAAATCAAAACCGAACCAAACTATTTTGAGTGAATACAAACATTTCTTTCCAAAAGCAACAGAATCTTGAGCAGTTAAATCCGGGGTGAGTCAGTATCCATCCTTGGTTACAGAGCATAGAGACATGAAAGTGCTCCCAGAAGCTTTAAAAATGGTTCAGTATCAACCATTTTGCTTAACTCTGATGTTCCACTGAAAGGACACTTTTAAATCAAATGGGTCTGTACTGGAACACTGTTGGCAAACTCTGCTCCTTATCTAAATAGACGTGAAGGAACGACACATCTCACCTGTATCTCTTTGACAGTCACCTTTCATTTTCCATTGCTATAGTGGAGTGAATCACACAGTTCTAGAAAGAGATTCTAAAAAAGATTGCTTAGAATAGGTAAAGAAAAATCACATCTTAAAAATGCTGAGACAGTCTAGAAACTCATTCAAATGGAAACATCTATGGTTTAAACCCACATCAAGTATATGACTGGGGTGAGCTGTTTTCTCATAGCTGATTTGGCATTATCCCATATGAGTTTCTTATACACATTACCATGAATTTTATCTTTTATCTTTGACACTGAATGGCGTACACACAAAATGTGGTGGCATTTAAAACCAACAGAACTGGGTAAGGCAACACTACATACTCTTTACTGGTTTGTGTATGTGTAAATAAAGTATTGGTTATATCAGTGAAAAAATAAACAGTATTTGAAAAACAAGACTTGAAAAGTGCAGGTAGCATTTAAAAATAACAATTGTGCTTATATTATTTTGTATTAGTTCATGTTTAAAATTCATATATTCCACTTTGCTGTGCATTAACATCTGAGAAATACTATATATAGTATTATAAGAATTATCTTTTGATCATTAAGTAATTTATACACTAAATTGTAAATTAGAGGAACCATATTATCCTAACTCTAGGAATCGCATTACAGTTCTTTGACAGCGTTTGCTTCTCCTGTTGCAGTAGGAGTTATGTGGAATTACATGTGACCGAAGAAGATAACTGAAGATGTTTTTTAGTACTTTTCTGTACTTCTGAGAGCTTGGAGAAAAAGCTAAAGGCTGGTGGACTGTGCATTATTTGAATCAGTTCCTTTGCACACTGAAAGATCTTGATTGTATGCATTGTGCATAAACCTGAAGCATTGAACTGATTTTTAAGCAATTGTGTGATTTCTGGCTGTATAATCAGCATTATACCCGATAATCCAGGGCAAAGAAATCTTAATATTCTATCTAACTGCATTACGGGCTGAGTGAAATTACTCTAATACTCTATTTTTCAATCTGACAGTTGGAGAGAGATTACAGATATATATCAGATATGTCATTATAGTCAATTACACTATTAACTGAAGCAAAAATTTTTCTATGCAGTAAAAACTTCAATCTTTATTTTTTTTTTCTTCTTTCTTTTTCTCTCCATTGTTTCCTCAACTGATGGTCTTACGATGCTTGGAGGAATATTTAAAAATGTCAGCATTTGTGTCAGCATTTAATCCTATCCAGCCTAGTCCAAGCAAGCGGCTGCTAAGAGTCATTGCTTCCACATGCAGGGTTTTTCCCCTGAAGTACACATTAGCGTCATGAGTGGATATCTCATGATGACTGTCTCTACCACACGTGTGGGAATACCTAGCACAATCTATCCAGCAGTCTATTTATTCTATAACTGCATGTCAAATTCTAAAATCATTATAAAAAGCACCTTCCTGAAGACCTGCATAAATCTCAGCCCAGATGAGAAGCCAATGTGGGTCATTTACTGATTCAACATTATTAGCGCTCAGTCCCTGATCACTGCTGCTACCCAATAAGTACTAACAGATTTGACACGGTCAGTTCTACTCCTGTGACCGTTGCGGGAGAGTGGTGTGCAGCCACTAAAGAAATTAAAGTTTTCTGTTGCAAGGCTTTTAACAACCTCTAGTTGTCAGAAATAATTTGTAAATATACAGCCCTCCAGTCACATTCATACAATTGACAGAGCCCACACTCTATTTATAATTATCCAAATCCTCATGTAGGATGTATTTATACATCTAGGCTGTATTTATAGAGTTCATAAATACTAGGAGTTCCTTTAGTAGTTTATAGAGGAGCTCATATATACTAAGATGAGTTTCTTCAATGTGTTCTAGTGTCTGATCACTTTTATAAGTTCCATTAGCATTATTGCCGGTTAGCCTAAAACCCCTGTAATCTGAAATTTCCAGGCGTTCTGACCTGTTCATTGTAATGGAAAAAGACTAGCTTGTTAGAGAAAGTTGTGCTTTGGAAACTCCGCTAATCCAGAAGACTTTGCCTGTCCACTAGCAGCATGGCTGATGAAACCTTTTATCAGATTAGAAAAGAATTAACTGTCACAAAAGGGGATGCAGGATGATAGAGGGGTATGCTCTTGGGAAACTGATGGGTAAACAGCAAATGCAATGAGGACTCTGGAGGCAGCAAGCAATGCCTGCCTGGAATTACAAGCACATGCTCAGTCCCGCACATCATCTGAAAAGCAAAGGAGAAAATTTTGCAGAGCTGAGAAGATGCTTTACAGCTTTACAGTTCTCTCTCAGCCTGCCAGGGGCATGGCTGTGCACCTGCATTGTAAAATAAGCGTGTTGTTTCATGTAGTTTCACAGAGTTACACTGTGATGGGCATTATTTATGGCATTTATTTTCTATGAAGTTTTTCCATAGAGTTAGGATGCCTAACAGGCTGCTGTGACTGAAGCAGGATTCCAGTGAGGAAAATGTTGGAAAGTGACTATATGGACCATAAGTACCTGCTGTGACCGGTAACCCCGCTCCCAACCCCAGTGCCGTGGTTAGCAGAACTAAGGCCATTTTATGACGCAAGCAGCCCTTCTCTGTGACCGAGCGGGTCACGTATTCGTTCCCTTCCCCTTGTTATCAGGCCCCGAAGGTCCCGTGCACCAAGCAGATAAACCAAACAGATTTCTTCTTCCCCTCCCCAAGGTTCCCGGGCGCCAGGCCGGTTACTCCCCCCTCCCCGGCCTTGAATGTCCCAGGCACCCGGCCAGCCCGGTGCTGGTGGTGGCCCCGGCACAGGGGCAGGAGGCGTGACAGCGCAGAGCGCGGCCCATGAGGTCAGCTGTGTTAGAAACTCGGTGCTACCTGTGAGTTGTGCTACGCCGACTCTGCCTGTAGAAATCCTGTGCCGTTCCCATCGTAAATGCTGTGCTACGCCGATCATAATATCCTGCTGAGAAAACGAAGCCTTAATTGTAACTACAGCTTAGTGCTGTCATCATTCTGCCAAGGATCCCTAAAAGATCCCGACTGTCCCCGCAGTGTTGAGTGACTCCTCCTCAACATCTTCATCAACTGCCTCTGTGTCTGATTTTATTTCTGATGGCTATGAGGCTCCATTTTGTCACTGTAAATGACATCCCTGCCAGCACTGTGGCTACTGAGAAGTTTTCCTTCACCATCTTTCTGTCCATTTCTTTCTCCTTCTGCTCTAGCCTATCTCTTACTTGAGAAATATATTGAATTGCTGAGCCAACTTTCCACATTCTTACAGGTTTTCAGTAGTTCTGTTAGCCTTTTCTTTTATGCCGTTGCCTTTTTAAAACAAAATAAGATAGTGAGAAGCAGTTGACATCAGTGCTTTTCAAGATCTGGACACTAAGGTGTTACTCTGCAATATTAAATTTCCGTAGCAATAAAGACTTAGGAGAATGTTAGTACAACTCCTGTCTTCCCAGAACCTCTGATGGGTTGAGGCATTTTGTTGCTTTTTATTTGTTTTTTTATGTTTGTTGTGGTTTTTTTTTTAAATATTGGAGGTACGTAGCTTTCTACGTCTCTTCCCATATACTTGAAAACCATTCTGTGGATCCACCCTGCCTGGGACACATTTGATTAGAGATGTGTTGGTCTTCATTTCAAATAAGGAAAACACAAAGTTAGCACAGGTCTTGGGGGCTATCTTTGAATTAAAAAAAAAATAATTAGAGCGTGGCATTGAATTAAATGTAGTTTTTCTTTTGAGGCTGACATAATTCATCATTCTACAGGATTCTTAATGCTGAAAGTTATTTTGCCAATCCAGGCAATGAAACAGCAAAAGAAACAAGTATCTCTCCATGACAGCTAAAGGAGACATGACAAAAAATACAAGCAAAGATACAAAAAAAAAAAAAAAATTAAGATGACAATGGTTCCCATTTCCTCATTTTAGGAAGGGCAGATGGAGATAGGCAGTTCCTACAGCTCTAATATGCAGTTTTTGCAAACTGAAATATGATTTGTTGCACCTTGTGGCTGGCCTAAATTTTGTGTTACCATGACTGCTGCTTTGCAATGATTTTCAGCAATTTAGGAGCTTAAACAGTTGGTAAATTGTAAAATACTCCATGTAACACAACATCAATACGAAGTTTTCATATTGCTGCAATATTTTTTTAGCAAGCTGAAGAAACACAGATGGGAATTTCTGTTGATTAAAATAGCCTAAATTTGATGTTAATAAAAAGTAACTTACTAAGATTTTACTGATTGATGAGAATTTTTGGATAAGCTACAGCAATTAACTGAAGTAATTCCTTCCATGAATAAAAACAAATGTGTACCACATAAACAAATAATAGTATCTATAGCATTCGACAAACCTCATTTCTAAGGCAATTTTTTTTAGTTTTGCTTTCAACAATCTGTGATCGTGCTGTATGGGTGTGTGAAAATGTCTGACTCCTCCAGTAGCTTTTGAACCTAACAGCCCAATGGTGACCAAGTCTTTACCAGGACTCACAAGTAATTACTTTTTCACAAGTTTTAGGAAAATTAAGATAAGATGAACAGATTCCCAGAAGCTCCCTCCTCTCCCTCCCCCTCAAGAGAAAGGGCTCAGGTCTGCATGTGGCTTTCAATCAAGTAGTCCACAAGTGGTTCAGTACCAGCTAGCTCCTCCTCAGGCAGTATTTAGAGAAGAAAAGAAGAGATGGTGATGATGATGGTGATGATGTGGGAAGATGCAGGAGGCACAGATGCATAGAAATGTACAGCACAGATTCATGAAAAATTGCTGCTTATGGAATTGCTTGGTTGTTTTTAATTTTCTTTCCGGCACCCTATTTTCACTGTAGCACTGCATAGCAATTCACCTGAGACTTTGCTTCTCTGCTGTCACAGTACTACTCTCAAATATGCCGTGTTTTCTGTGCCTGATAGGTAAGGTTTGCTTTCATTCCTTCCTGGGCTCTGATACGATCCATGATCTTAGCTTAGGTGAAGAGGTATGGTAAAGGTCTGACTAAAATAGTGTATTTTCTAGCTCTGCTGATATCAAAACTGTGGGATAGAAAAAGGCAGAATATGGCCAAACCCCAGCATTCAGACAAGGAGGTCATGTCAGGCAGTCACGTTGCCCAGGTACTTTATTCCCTGGGAAACAGAGGTGATGCCAGTGGGTGGATTGGCTGTCTAAAATGGTAAATTGGTTGGAAGGGTGAGAAAGCAGAGCAGGAAGGCAGATGCAGAATTGCTAGAAAGTCTGGCATAGATGCAACTAAACAAATTTATGTCAATGCAAATTACTTTTCATTCCCACAAGAATAAATTCTCCAGAGGAAATTCGAGTTACAGAAATGTGAGTTATACTTAAGCTGTAGACTGAAAGAGTATCATGTGCACTGCTGTAAATCTCTCAGATACATAAGTCCATAACTTTTTAAATTAGCATCTGCTTTAACTTGAGGCATGGAATTGCCAGGTGTTTAAGGAGAAGACAATTAAGGGTAGGAGGTAACAGCAGGATCTGTCAGTCCACCACTCCCCTGCTCACACACAAAAACTCAGAAGCACAAATATTAATATTAAGAAGCACCCTTTGCCAGTGAGAAGGGACTCTTTGTTTTCTTGTGCAGGCATAACATGAGCTAATCTGTCGCTAAAGAGAGATTTCTTCCTACAGGGAAAAAACAGATTTTAAATGAAGGAGGAGTAGGCTCAAAATCCTGCACAGATATGCACCAGTGGAGACTCAGTCCCATTGCCAGTTCGAATTCCATCAGAAAGGTAACTTTAGCCTTGTCTGAAACCTGCCAGTCTGACTTCATTCCTCCTGGAATTGCTGACCATCATCTCGCACGAATTTAGCCAGAAGCCAGAACCCTTTGTTCCCTAGAGAGAAGATAGCTTCTGATTTACTGCAGGTCTGTTGAAAATAGGCTGGAGCTTGTCTCACAAGCCCTGGAGGGAAACCGCCCATCCCTGACGTTCATGTCAGAGACAGCAAGTGCCCACCGCTAACCACAAGATGCAGAGGTATCTTTAGCTCTTGCTTGCAGTTGCAAGCTGCTTTTTGCAGAAAGCGAAGCCTCTCAGATCATCTGCTTCCTCTTCTTTCTGAAGTACTATTAAACTGCTTTCTTGCTTAGCGTTATTGACAGTGGAAGATTCCATCACATTGCCTCTGTGCTCTCCTGCTGCAGGGACCGGTCGTGCTTATTCCTTGTGTATGTCAAGGCAGCTCCTTGTTTCGCAAACTCCTTCTAACCATCTATACTGCAACTTCTCATTAGTTAGCATAGAAGGATACTAGTATTTAGCCTTCCCTAATTTTCTATTTACTGTGCTAGACCCTGTTCCTGTTATAAGTTCTATGCACTTACTGCTGTTTACATGGTAAAATTTTCAGAATAGACCCGGAGCTTTGTGTCTTCTTATCATTTACTTTGTGATTGACATACTTCTCTAAACAGTGACACCTTTCACTGTTCTACCTATATACAAATAGAAAAATCAATGTGTAATTGCTGATTAGGAGGAAATGGGTATCCTTGCAAATTGTGCCATGTCAGTGAAGGCAGCAAAGATATTCACGGGATCTGCAAAAGAGCTATACATCAGCACATCTTGGAAAATCTTAGATTAAATATAAACAGTGTGCAGAAGTTATCATTTAGATGTCATGTGTAACTAATGTTATTTATAACTAACTTTTAACTGCTCCTACAATAATTTTTCTCATGTAGCAGATGCCGTACATCAGATGCAATGTTTGAACCTCTCATCTTCCTAATCATAACGAATGTCATGTTGAAGCGTATATATCAGACTTCTACCCCTTTTAAAGTAATTACGGTCAGCAGTGATTTCACTATTACCATTAGATCCTCAGGTACCTCTGACTTAAAAGTCAAACAGAATAGTGGGATGGCAGCTAGTAATTTCTTGTTTAATATCACCTAGCATTTGATCCACAATTCGTTAAAATCCAGCAATCGCTGTGTAATTATGGTTAGATTACTCTGGAATGAGTTATACCACACTTTAAATCTATGGACTGCTTATGTTCCTGTTCCTAGCAGTTTCTTACTGTGGAACTGATTTCAAAGTCAACAACAGAAATACAACTATCTTAAATAAATTGCTTTCATACAAGGAAATACTATCATAAGCAATAAATAGAATAGTGATGGAAAGAGTAATAAGTGGACTATTTGAAAAGTATACATTGAGATTAACAAGCTACAAGGTCAAGAAGTTTTACATAATATAAACATAATAATTACATAATATAAACCACAGCACTTCACCTAATAACTTTTGCAATTAGATTAATACACTGTGTCTTAAACAAGTCCTTGTATGCTATAACAAAAATAGCTAAGAATTGGTTTTAACATATTGGATTTTAAAATTTTGTTTCTTCTAATTTAGAAACATTTCTTAATTGAAAAATTCGTCCTAGGATGGAGGACATATAGGAACTAAGCTGTAAGTAGAACAGGACACCTAAACTATCCCAGTGTACTACTTGAAGGAACTTGTTTCATGGGAGTATATACATACCCATAAGGAAACAGGAATCTTCATATTCAGAATGGATACTTCAGATGTGTAAATATGACCTCAGAGACAGTTACCAATTTTGCAAATATATTTTATATGCCTGACATGCAAATGCTGGTTTCTGTACAGTCAGTAAGTGTATGCACAAGTTTTGTTGGCACCGTGTGAGCAGCCATTTTTAAAAAATCACTGGCTTTATGCAGATCTGATGTCCATGAAATCAGATCTAGCTACATCTTAGATAAACTCACATCTGTTACATGAAACAGTACTTCCTTTCCTGATTTTTCAGGTTTCAGTGACACCATTCATGAAGATATTAATTCAAAAATATTGGTCAAAAAGAGTTGATTATTATTTTCCAGTAACTGGAAACTTAAGTGAAATTTTAAAATTAAAAAATAAATCATTTCCATTGTTATTATTTTATGAGCTCCACTATGCAAATATTTTTTGAAAAGACCAATATATAGCTATTTGTTACCCACATTACAGCTATATCTAGAAATACTCTATTTAAATTTTACACTTGAATTTTTCTATTAAGGAAGGATATCCATTTCTATTATCAATGCAGAATATGAGCCTGCTGAGTAATATATGCATTACAGTCTTTTGTTGATTTTGACACATTATGCATATAATTTCATTTACAGGAACACCTGTTAGCTACATCTGACAGAAATATCCTTTATTTAAATACAAGATACAGGTAGGTGGCTTATACTCAGTCATTGCAACTAATAACCACAAACTGAGAAATTTTTTTATTGAAACTAATGAGAATGATATATTCCTCAATAGTGTGATTAAACCATCCATTTAAAAGTGCAGGGTAACCAGCACGAAAAATTGTCCAAGCTTGAAACGAAAGACAGTCCTCCACACAACGACTGGGATTATCCTGCATAGGTTACATCACAGGTCTCAGAGGAAGTTCTGTAGGTATTATGAGCGTAATCACATTTTCCTGTTTGTTCGTTCTTATCAGGCTTTTTTCCTTTCCCTAGCTCCTGTAAAAGCACCTATACAAACATCCAGAGGATACCTAAACAGCTGCAAAAATACAAAGATATTTGTCAATGTGTAAATTTTTGTCCATCAACAGTCAGAGATACGCTGCAAAAACCTAAGGTCATTCATTGCTGAGAAACCTTATGGAACTTAGCTGTAATTAACTAAGCAGGTAAAACTATTACATGCAAAATATTTTCAAATTCAAAATGGAAAAAAATGTTGTTTGTCCTTTGTAACTCAGTTTTTCATCTCTTCTTATGGAAAAAAATGTAATAACTAACCAATCAGCTTCCAAAAATGAGGATACTTTTAGCATTTCTTTAAAAATTTTGTAACTGTTCAGTATATCTATAAATGCAGCCACTCAATACTTACAGGCTCAGGAGAGAATCTGTACTTGTTTTGTGTGAAGACGTAAATTATAAATGTAGACAAATAGAAATAGACAGGTTTCTCTCGCATTTAAATATAGGCAATAATAGGGAATTTTGATTTAAGGGCCACAGTCTTTAAGTCAGACTGACAGAGCATTCATGTAGCACTTGCTCCTATGCTACTGAACTTAAAGGGGTGTTTTGCTGTGGCCTTTCAGGGACATAAACTCCAGCTCTCAGAACTGGAAAAATTGTTCCTCACCAGAGGAAAAATCCTGGTGCTGCTTAATTAATGCTGCTTAATTAACTATTACATACTAAAAAAGACAGCAGATCTGTCAGAGAGGATACTGCTAAAGACATATATGAAAAATCACGTATGGAAAAATCACAAGCAGTTTTTGAAAGCAAATAAAATAAATGTTCTTAGGTGTGCTTTTTTTTGTGTGTGTGCCTTTTTTTCCCCCGGTTTGTTATTATGACTTAACTCTTGCAACATTTCCTTTGGAAAAATACACCATTTGCATGGCTGGTCTATTTTCTGGGCCCCGTGTCCACTTATGCCCTTGCAGTTGCTGCTCTATTTCAGGTAGAAAACACATCGTGGCAGCTACCACCACCGTGCAGTACTATATGAAAAGCAAACTCCCACCTGCTCCCTGTGTGCTAAGATAAGATGCCACCACCTCTGTGACTGAAACTTACCTCTTTATCATTTTTTCTTCTATAACACACCTAAAGTTTATAGATGGCAATTCCTTGGCAATGCCAGATATATGAACTGCAGTTTCTGCTTACTGATCAGTGTCATCCCGTCTCTAGACTAGCTCTTGAATTTTCAGGTTTTCATATAAATGAAAACACAACACTGACCATTCCTAGTACTGACACAGGGCTGTGTAAGACCATACTGCACAGCACAACACTCCAAGAACAAGCCAGCACAGGTGCACCTGGATGTGAATGTGCTATGCCTGAAATAACAAGCCTGATCTCTGAAATATACTGTTTTGTCAATATATTTTGCCAGATACAAGCTGATAGTTATTGAGATGTAACAATTACAACTAGAAAATCTGAATGCAAGAACCAGTAAAATTTTATTACCTGGATCTTTTCTTAAAACATTTACTGCAGGAGGTTTAGGTGAAGTCCTAGGACATCAGCCTAAACTTGGCAGGTAAAATGGATCCAAAAGTCAAACCACAGGGGCTTTTCTAAAAACCAAAATCCTGCAATGCCATAAAAAGCTGTAGCAAGGTGCATCAGTGAACGTGCATTTTCTCAGACAGAATGATAGAAAAGTATTTGGCCACAGGAAAATACAGTAAGTAGAACAATTTGAGTGTTCTGGTACAGTTCTCCATTGTTTTTGCTATACACAATTTCATTTTTTTGCACTCTCTTATGCTATGTGTACTTTCAATGGTATTAATCTTTACAGGCGCATTTTCATAGCACCTGGTTAGGATTTGTGGAAAAAAACATTATCATCTGCTTTGTCACTGCAGAAGGTCTGAAAGAAAAAAAAACCTGCGCACAGACTTATCAGGCAAAGGGCAGCAGCAAACAAAGCTTCTGACTCCCTGTTAGCACAGGCCAAGGTGTGGCCAGGAGGCTGTGCAATGCCTCCACACAGAGTGCTACTGAACGCTGTTCTCTTGCTTGAAATGGTTGTGTCTGAGTAATTCGCTTGCTGATATACTATATAACCTAAGACAAATATTCATTCAGATGAATACGGTATGGTTGCATTGGCATGGTACAAAACACCGAATAAAAGAAGACAGCAAATGGTCTAAAACTAGAAATGTATCAAACTGAAAAATACAGTACAAAATACACAGTATTTTGAAAAGCCATTGGTAATGTGGCAATAATTAGGGTAAAACGTATACTGACATCAGTGTATTACACTTAAAGAAAGAGATTTGTTTAAAAGTTAAAACAATTACTCTTTGTTTAAACTCGTAAGCTCTGCACAACATTTAAATGATGTGGTACAGAAACTTTCCAAATGCTTTCCAGTTCTCAAGAAAACTGCAACAGAATAGGTTCTGAGCACATCTGTCATGATGTACAAATAATAAAGGTAGGAAAAGTATTTCCATCAGTGTTCATGACTGGAATGACTCGGTTGAAGTATGGCCACAGTCAGATCAGCAAGGAACAAGATTTGCCAGAAGAAAAGATTTTGAACCTCAATGTTCTAATAAACATAAGGCTACAGACTCTAAGACGTGTTGTGCTGAGGCTGAGTATTGAACTGTAACATCAATTTGTTTCTGAAAGGAAGATTTGCTGAGTGCACTGAGGGCTCATGAAAAGGGACTGAAATACCACATGTCTATTTACACCAGCAAACCCATGAAATACGCAAAATTAGAGGGGAGAAAAAAACCCCAACTTCTCATCCAGATGCAGCCTGAAGTGAGACAAGTGAAAACCTATGCGTCTACGTAATGGTGCTGTTCTAAAACTGAAAAGAGAAAGTGAACTATACAAAAGCTTTATAAACCATTTCGGAAGGACGAGAAAAGAAACCAAGAGAACAGTATCACATACTAATAAAAATTATTACCTCAAGGTAGTTGTTCACATGTATTTTTGCATTTGTTTAAGAGACAAAAATAAAGGTAGTGCTTCTATAGGATTCAGCAGTAATTTCTTTATTAAAGTTGTATACATACTGACTCTTAAGGTAGGATACAATTTCTATTAGTATGGGGATTATAATCTTTTATTTGGGTTTAATTAATCTACAGATTAAACATTTATTTGAAAGCATATCAAACTACATGAGAACAAAATGACTAGGGACAGAAGGTTATGGAAGAGTTTGGAGGTTGAGAAAGATCATTTCTTGTGACAAAAACGTTCTTGAAAATCAATAATAATTAGGAAGTCATTAAACAAAAATAACATCTGAAAACTATTGATCTTTTAAAATGAAGGGAAAGATTTTAAATATAGCTTATCATTAATGATCTATTCAGAGATTCAATATAAACACAATATTCAATGCAAATGAAAGTTTCTAATTTGTACCATGAACTTTGGAGAACTGACAGCAAAGACTTAAAATTAAATATGAAGACAGTGATGATGACCATTCAATGATTACCTTACGATAATCATTCTGGGAGCACAGTCAGCTTTATTCCATAAAAATAAAATATAAACATGATGGAAGTGAAGAATTTAAGTTACAGGAAATAAAAACACGATACTCAAGTTCTTACCCAGACTCTGCCTACCTTTCCACCTCCCCACGTGTGGCCTCCCATAGGGTTATAACAACTATGCAGGTAGGAAGAATCAGCACTTACTCTGTAATTGTTTATTATACAGCTGTGGGAGTACAAGGGGAAGAACTGGAATAGTTGGAGCATTCCAGGTTCTTCATTACAGGAAGGCTGCTTGCTTATCACTCCATCCTGCGACAGAAAGATTGAAAATTCCCATTGTTATTTATTGCTGAGATATGATAACACATTTGGAAATGTGGAAATAATTTGCACTCAGGTAGAGGACAGAAGCAGGTTTTATGCTGAAATAAGAAGTGAAAGTGAAGGTTACATGGTGTTTGTATCTATGATCCAAGCAACACCTTCTCTATAAATAACTGAAACACTGGGTCATTCACTTTACCTGGCTTTTCATCCTAATAAGCACTAATGTTTAACAGCTTTCAAATGTTGTAAAAAAACTAATTACTCCTCTGACACATCTGTGAAATAGCTTCTTACTTTACTGATGGAGAAAGTGTAACCTTGTTCAAATGACTTGCCCAAGGCCATACAAATCAGTGACAAACCCAGCCTGAAAACTCTTAAGTTCTTAATCATGCATTCAGCTGCCTGTAACATCTCACTGCACCAATCCTATGGTATGTACTATTGTATTAGTCCCAGCTGTGTATAAGTGGTATGGCACAAGTATCCTACATACACCAGGGTCTCTGATTTAGCAAAGTAGCTCAAAGGCCTGAATGCTGCTCTAATTCATGCTACACTGCAAGACCCAGCTTTGCATCCCACAGCTTTGCATCCCACAGTCTTTGCGGTATGAACTAGCTCTGTGAAGGTCACCTGTCACTATTAATAAAGTAATGGCAATTTTGGCTGTGACTACTCTACATTAGAGAACCAAGCATCCCTGTGCATGGGCTGGGTGCGACTCCAGACAGGAGCTCTCCTGTTTCCCACGGCAGGGTGGATGCACGCAGAGTCCCAGCTGGGATGGGTGCCTGCTGTACGTACCTCCACTTCTGAGCGGCACCGAGCTGGTGGTCTGCTGGGAGATGCAGCTGGAAAGGTTGCTATGCCCTGGGCTCTGCAGGCAATGGTTTTCAAGCGCCTGAGAACACTCAGTTTTGTCTACAAGCACAGGCAGACTGTTAGTTCTCCACAGACA